>NC_056733.1:603520537-604265537 GCF_019279795.1 Protopterus annectens
CATCCACTGACCACTAGAACTATACACCTCTTTGTCTGAGTATCCATATCAGTATGCCCATAGGGCAAATCATCATGGAGCTGATCAGCACACATATATTCGATCCACACACAGTTGACTGTACACAGTTTGGATGTATGACAGGGAGATCATGACTGTTAAATGTGGTGGACATGTCCGAGGCATGCAACCCCTTGGACCTAGCCAAGCCATCTGACTATATCCCCCACTCAGGCATCATTTACAAAAGCTCCCACTTAGGCATCCACTGTAATATCATTGTAGGGGTCACTAAGTGGCCCATTGATGGCACACATACTCAACATAGGGACATCCATCTCCAGTAGCTGATCTGTAAGCAGCAGTGTTCAACAGGGCTCAGTGCTGGGTCCTCTACTGCTTGGAATCCATTTAACCATGATACCGATGAATACTGAATGCCTGTGGCTAACAATGTTGGCTGATGCTTGCAAACTGTGAGCACTCATAGAGTCTGTGAGTTATGTCAGTATCCTGCAAGAGGGTGTTGATGAGCAAATGCCTGTTGATATACCAGTGGCCATAAACTCCATGCAAGCATATATGTAGTATAATTTCCATCAGTAACACCTATGTACCTGGTAAGTAGCACATTAGTCGCAGTATGTAATGTACGTACTCAGAGGTGATACAACTGGGCACACAGGTATGACCACACATGTTTACACCTAATGTGCCTGAGATCACCATGTCTACCCAGTGGTATGACTGGAATCATATGTCATAACTGAGGGCACAGTCACCTGTAATTGATATACTCATAGCCTCCATGTACTATTCCCTCAGCATGTCAGTATCTGAGTGCAATGGCCATTTGGTAATGTACCATTCCAAGCACAACTGACAATTGCACACAACAGTGTCGTCCCTCACAAAGAAACTTCACATCTTCAGTATCTTTTCAATGAGGATCATCTGAAGTCAGTGTCATTGTAGCCTGTGGCATATAGACTACTCAGAGGTGATTTCTGCCTTGCATACAGGCAGTGTGTGACCCTGCTTGATTGTAAATGCTGCATATCTGTAGGTGGCATGGTACATGGATTAATCCCCATAAGGACATTAACCTAGCATGTGACGTTAGTAATACATGCTGGTGGGAGAGATCTGTCTAGCAGACTTTAACACACTTTTGAAACAGGACCCTGCCTAATGGCAAACAGAGCACCTCAGTGCACCTCATCACATGCCATCTGTATGATTTGCTAGGTGACCGTCATTTCACCACAGGGCTTCTGCCAGTGTCCCTCTTGGACTAGGGCAGTGTCTGCTGATCATGTAAATATGGGTATAAAGTTGTGTAGGATTGTGAGGGCTCTATGGACATTATGTTAGGGAAGTTCAAACATCCTATGGTTCCATAAGGTTCATAGGTTCATAGGTTGGTACTAGGCTATCAACCCTAGGGCCTATACAAGCCTAGCCATAACAATTCCCTGGCTATTTCTTCCCACATTATTTACTTTCCTGGACCCCTGTCTAGCAGGGCGACTGATGTGATCCCTGGGGTGAATTTCCTTTCTCCCATCCAATCGTCAAGGTTCCTCTTGAAGAGGTCCAAAGAGGCACTCTGCTTGACATGTATGGGCAATCTATTCCAGAGTCTGGGGAGTCTCTGGGTCAGGAACCTATCCCTCCAGCATGTTTTGTTTATTGTGATGACAAGGTTTAGATCCCTGGAGCATGTAGCTCTGAGGGATTGGGATTTCTTTAAGTGTAGCATGTCCAACAGCTCTGGGTTTGACATGGCCTTGTATGTTAAGCAGAGATCGCCTCTGAGTAGACGATATGCGACAGAGTATAGCTGGAGTTTTTTAAGGCGGTCAGCGTACGGCATCTGCTTTAGGCCTGTGATTCTTTTAGTGAGGTATTTCTGAGGCCTTTCCAGTTGTTGCAGATGTCTTGAGAGGTACATACCAAATGGGGCGTTGTATTCTATAATGGGTCTAATGAGGGATGAGTACAGTGGGACAATGACCTAATTTTTTCTGGATGAAAAGCCCTTCGTGATGAGGTGTGCCACATAGAAGGATTTCCTGACTGTTGTGGCAATGTGGTTATCGAAGGTGAGACCTCTGTCCACCTGTGTCCCTAAGTCTCTTATCACACTTTCTGTGTTTAGTGTACTGCCACCTATATGGTAATTCATGGATACATGTTTTTTCCCAAAGGGGATAACAATACATTTCTTGGCATTGAGCTTGAGCCCATGGCTCTGGCACCAAGCATCTGTTTCTGTAAGGCCCTTTTGTAGAGTATCCACATCATTTGGGGATTCAGTAATGGCTCCCAGTTTGCAGTCATCTGCAAACTTTGTTAGCCAGAGTCCCTTAGTGTTGACCTGTACTTCAGAGAAGTAGATGCCAAACAAGAGCGGCCCCAGGACTGAACCCTGAGGTATTCCACTTGTCACTTGTCTGGAGCTGGATTTGGAGTCGGCTACTTTTTGATGTGAAATGCTCTAGCAGCCACACACACAAATCTGGCAGCATTGAGGATAGCACCACTTCCAATTACTGCTTACAAGACATGGCACAGCACACACATAGTGCAAGTTTGGCTGCATGCATATTAGAACACTTACCTATCTAATGATGCACACTATGGATCACAGTACGTGATGCACACAACACACCTCATGTCCGCTGTTACTCTCTCTTTAGGACATATTCTTGATAGCATCAGCAGGCCTAGTTGTGGTCAGGCATTTGGAGGATCACATCACCTGCTACAAATAAAATACTGCAAAATCCTACCTCTTTTTAAGTTAATGAGGTGATCATATTTATGCTGTACAGACGCACACACACACACACACACACACACACACAGACACACACACACATACACACCAAGTGGCCTGGAGTGAGATTAGAACCCCTACCTATCTAGTTTTACACACTATAGATCACACACTTAGGCTTCAGCGCCATTTTCTCCCATCCTGGCTGCCACATAGTTTGGTGGTGTGTTTAGCTGACCAGGTAAACCCTTTACTTAATTTAAGATGTTTTCTAAATTGATAATGTTATGCATATTGCACCTGTATTCTGCCTTCACTTGCCGATCGGCCATATAGCCATTCCAACATCATTATACATCTGCTCTTTGGCCTCATTGGCATTTTTCCCTGCAACAGCATATCTAACAATGTTTTAAATAGAGATAAGTACTATTGAGAATTTTGTGAACTATACTTTTGATTCGGTTTACTGTTATCTGTGACCTTTACTGTACTGCGTCCTGTTATTGTGTTTTTTTGACACTTTGAGCTGTTGGTGAAGACTGGAACTTGCCAATCAGCTGAACAATCATCCCTGCATAGCACAAAGTGAGCTCTTGGCCTCTATGGCATTTTTACTGTAACTGCTTATATTATAAAGGTGTGATCTAACTTAATAAGGTATACAATATTGTGGGCTGTGTTTATGGCTCATTTTGCTGGTAGAAGTATTTTGTGAATATACTGTGCCCTGTTGTTGACTTTTCTGATGGTGTGAGCTGTATGTAAAGACTGTAATGTTTGTGTCCATTATAAGGCTGTGTAGAATTACTGCATTAGCGTCTTCACCTAAGCGACTGCATTTATTTGTGAAGCAGTTGCACACGGAGGGTATCTTGCTTGCAAATTAACTGTTGGGTAGCAACATTATGTAGTCGCTAAGGCCATACAGACGCTATATATTTTTCTGTGACTATTTTCAGTGTTGTTATACCAGCTATACCTCCTTTGTTAGACAGTGTGATCCCAAGTCTTTACTGAATTGCAGGCTGTGTCCTCTGCTACATATACTACTGCATAGAAGGTTTATATTGGTGAGAACTCCTAAACAACATTACCAGTTGTTATATAAACTGTATTTTACTCCCTACTCTGTGAACTTTTTCTTTAACCAATCTCTAATCTCCACTATCCTGCTTCCCTTTTCTTTAGTCCGCCCCTACAGTACCTCTGCTCTAAACTAATATTTCCTTCCTACTCTTCTCATTTCTCTGTCTCTACATGACCCCTGTTGTAAGCTAACATTTCCTTCCTACTCCCTCATTTCTCCTTCTTATTCACATCCCCATGTAGCCTTTTTCCTTTGTTATACCTTGCCTTCACTACTACCTTGACTCAGCTAATCCCTGCTATTATTCACCTCATACTCATTCTCTCTCTCTCTCACTTTGGTTTTTCAGGTCTCTGCCACCAAACAATTAAAGGACTTTGCTAACCCCAGTCAGCTTTGAAGACCACCCACTCCCTTTAAGACTGTTGTTCCTTCAATGGAATTAAAATCCAGCAACAGTGCAGTAAATAAACAATGTATGTTACACTGTGTAATCACTAAGCCTAACATTCTATAGCCATTTGATGTTACTTATTACTGTGTGCCTCATTAAAGTACTGCCCCTGGTCAGCTACAGCACTCCCTGTGTACCCCTACCCCTACCCCACTACCCCTGCTGTCTCTAGTCTTTAAGTCATTCACCTCCCACATAGCCTACACCCATCCACCTTCTCTGTTAGCTCTTTCCCTCTACTCTAGTGTGTCCTACTGATAAAGTCCCTCATATCTCTGTTTACCATCTGTTTCCTCGCTCTAACCTCTGTCTCCCATATAGAATCCCTCTGGCCTCTTTCTCCCACATAGAAACTGTACTCTCATCTCTCGCTACCATAGTCTGTCTCAGACACCTTCCTAGCCTTGCTCCCAGCCTAGCGACTGCCAGTTCCTCTGCTTAGATTTGTGCAAAACCTAAGACAGAAACAGGAATCTCTGACCTTAATCAAGACATTCTCTCTCCCATGCTGCAGTATCTGACCTCCTTACTGATTGTTTCTCTTTGTTCTTCTCATTTGCTACACCTTTAGGAAGGTGCTGCCCCGCTCCGTTCACTCTCACTAATGCTCAGGCTCACTTCGCTCCCCTACCCTACCCCATTCCCACCCACCCCCACTTCAATTACATTTATAGTTACAGACCACACCCTTCAACACAACTCATACCCATTTATCAAATCAGTCCTATCCAGTCATCACCCACACTGGAACACTTCACCACACCCTATTCAACACCCGTCCTGTATAGTTACTGATACCACTCTTACACTCACCCAACTCCTCCTGCAGCTTAACAATGTCCTATACACATCACACCCAGCTACTAAAAGTATTATTTTCTTCATTAACTATCTTCTCTCTCCTCCTGCTATCCATCCTTTTCTCCTACCACACACAACTTAATATCACCTCTCCACCACCTTGGCAGACAGACTCCACAACCAGTCCCATAAAAGTAGGACATTTCCCTATATCACCCCGCAACCTTACCTCCAACCAACCTTTCCCCCTGTGTAATACTCTTAAATACAAAACTAGCCCTCCATCCTCCCATAAGCAAACTAAGATATTACACAAATTATGCAAACTCTATCTATACCTTGTCCAAAAACTGGCTTGCTGTGGGGACATTCGCCCTAATCCAGGACCCTACAAATCTAACAACAGAAACTTAAAACAGCCAAATCCTTTATATCTAAGACCAACCTCATATCTCCTCCTTTTAAACATTAATGTTAGAAGTATTTTTAACAAACACAGGACCTTCATGCCCTACTAACTCTATGTAAGCCAGATGTTGTAGTATTAACAGAAACTTGGCTCAAACCTGAACATCATTACAATAAACTTACTGCCCCTGAGTACAATATTATACATAGAGACAGAACAGGTAAAAAGTGAGGAGGTGTTGCAATACTATTCCAAAACCACCTCTCTGTTGAACAATTTGAGTGTACTTCCCAAGATGTCAAAAACATAGAACTAATACTAGCCAAATTAAAACTTAACTCCAACAAACAAATAATTATTGCAGGCAGATATATCCCACCAGGTAATAATACTGTCATACTGGAAAGCCTACTAAACTGGATGTCATCTTCCCTTCCAGAAGAAACCATACTATTAGGTAACTTTAACATTGACTGGACTGACTGCTCCAGCCAAAATCCTACCACCCATATTAACCTCCATGGGTTTAACCAAATTATAACTGCTCTTCAAGAATTGACAAAACCTCCAAACACCAGTCGATCTTAGACTGGATTCTGCTATCAGGCTCCACACTGGCTCAACAATCGGGCTGTCTTCCTGACAGTCTGAGCGACCAATAAGCAACTTACCTAATTAGGAACCGATCCCACCACAATAAACAACCCATCCTCAGAATAGTACATAACAAAAAGACCTTCAGAGCTAATGACCTAATCAATTCACTAAAATGCTACAACTGGACTCCCTTAAAACAACTACCTCTTGATGAGGCCATGCAGCACTTTAACTCAACCTTCCTAAGCATCTTAAACTGTCATGAACCCCCCAGAACCATTAGCATCAAAACTAACTATGCCCCATGGCTAACAAAGGATACTAAAACCATAATGAAAGAAAGGGGCAAAGCCTGGTTACAATTTCACAAACAAAAGAACACTACCATGAGACAGAATTACCTTGAACTCCGCAACAAAGCTAAAAAACTGATAAAATTTGACAAAACTAATTACCATAAAACCATGCAAGAAAAATATGCTCAGAACCCTCAGAAATTCTGGGCCACAATAAATAGGTTACTGCACCCAGGAAAATCCTCCACTCCTACCCCTGTATTACCAAACAACCATGACAACATCCCCACCCAATTTAACAAATACTTTACTGAAATAGTCCAAGCCCTAGCCAATACCCACAGCACTAGCAGCCCCCTACCTACTGAGACCCCTACCCATTTCATTTTAACAAACAACTCCTTCAGTTTTTCCCTGCACCCAGTCCCCACTAAGACAATTGCTAAACTCCTCAAAAAAAACTGAAACCAACCACTCTGGCAGCTGACAATCTACCAGCAGACTTCCTTCAAATAACAGCTGACTCTATAGCCTATCCCATTTCCATTCTCATAAATAGGTCAATATCTGAATGCAGTCTACCTCACACCTGGAAAATATCACATATTGTACCACTGCACAAAGGGGGCAAGTCCCTTGAGCTCACCAACTATCACCCTAATGCAATTCTATCATCTTTATCAAAAATATTAGAGAGAGTTGTTCATTCCCAGCTAATGCAGCTCCTTCTACAGAATGACCTGCTATCCAAATCCCAGCATGGCTTCAGACCCTCCCATAGTACTACCACAGCACTAATGTCATTTGCCACCATTGTCAATCACCATAGAAACAATGGGCTATTTGTATCCTCAATATTTTTAGACCTATCAAAAGCCTTTGATATGGTCAACCATAATATGCTTCTAGAAACCCTATCTTCCCTTAACATAAGCTCCTCCACCATAACATGGTTCAAGAACTACTTATCAGACCATCAGCAGGCAGTTATATGCCAAGACCAATTGTCCCCCCTGTTACCAGTACCCATAGGTGTCCCTCAAGGGTCCATCCTAGGTCCTTTGCTTTTTTCACTATTAACTAACCATATAGCCCCATCCTCACCCTCTGCCTCCATAGTGCAATGTACAGATGATACCACTATTGTATGTGTCTCCCCCACCCCATATAAGCTAAAAACCATAACCCAAAACAACTTTTCCTTAGCAGAAGCATGGTTTATGAACATAAAACTTATTCTTAATCTCCAAAAAAAGCAAACTCATTCTCTTTAGCCCTGGTAGATCTCCACCACTAAATAATGATTTCACCATAACATCTACGGATGATATACAAGTCACCCCAACAACACACACAAAACTATTAGGTGTTGAAATTGACAATAATCTAAAACTGGACATACACATAGCCCAAACAGTTAAGAAAGTTAACAAAAAGCTCGGTCTCCTGTACAGGAACAGATAATTCATCACAAATCCTACCAAGGCCACCTTAGCAAGGACTCCTCTCTTATCCATTCTCCTTTATGCCTCCCCCATCTTAACTAACCGTCTCCACACCAAACTAAGCAAAATGAAATCCTGTTACAACAAGATTGCCAAGTTTGCTACAGATGCGTCTCATACATTCCATCACTGTCTAGCCCTCAAGCAAGTAAACTGGCTTGAGTTACCTCAACTACTCCTACTCAACCAACTCTCAATAGCTCATAAACTCTACTACCATCCTGACAAAACCCCAGCACTTCATAATCTTATTCACCCCTATACCACCACTACAACATAAGGATCTAGTTATCAGAACCACATAAAGGTCATCAAACATAAAGGTAACGCTGGTAAATCCCTCTATGCCTGCTCCATTGCCAGAACCTGGAATTCATTCCCAGGCCACTTGACTGCCACCTCCTATACTTCCCAATTTAAAAACCTTCTCAAAACTCACTACTTAAATAACTGGCCTTGTTCATGTCACTCCCCAGGTTAAGCCATCCCACTGCACTGTTACTAGGATTCTGCTAAGGATCAAATGGTGGTCCCCCACATCACATATGTTAATGATAATAAAGTAACTCAACTCTCACGTATTCATATATCTATGGATATGGCTTACTATCAAATATTTAGATAGTGTTAATTTCTGTTATCTATGCTCAAATGTATTCCTAATATGTATGACATTGTTTTCTTATATGTGACTGTATTGTCTCTTTTCAACTGTACTGGTATTTGGAGCTTTTCTCCCTGGGCCTCTGCTGAGAATGGACCTGTGTCCAGTCGGACTTTCCCGGTGAACGAACAAATGTAAAATAAAAAAATAAAAATAAAAAAATATATATATATATATATACACATTTTATATATATATATATATATATATATATATATATATATATATATATATATATATATATATATATATATATATATATATATACAGGTTTATATTTATTTGTAAATATATAGAGATAGATATACTATCTATGTGAGAGACAGATAATGACAGACGGATATGTATTCATATATGTATGTATGTATACACATATCTATACATAACAGGTAATTTTTGTCAAGGAGCAACAGAATTGTGCTCAGTTTAAGTGCATGAGCATGCCCAGTGTGATTGTCAGTACTTATAAAGTGATGCCAGGCCACACCTACCTGTACTCCAGTCCAGGATTTTGTGTATTACAGTCAGACAATGACATATGTCCCTGATTCTACAGTACTGCACTTCACTCAAAATGTCCATGGCATTCCCCAGCTGTCTGATGTAATTGATATTTGACAGTGGGTAGTAATGTTACACCACACACAGACTGACAGTCTGTAAATAAAAAAAACATGTAATAGTACCTCACATCCAAAAGATGTAGATACTTCTAGATTAGAACCATCAACACCATCACTCATGCTAACTCCCCTAGTCCACTGAGCCACACAAGCTGCCAGACAGAGAAGACTCTTTCCTGACACATTCAACAGCGTACATATATACGTTGTTATCCCTGCATTAAGTGAGACCTACAAATATATGATCAATTTCTATGTTACTGCCCTGAGGTTGCCTTGCCTGCTGCTGTACCATTGATGAGTTACTTTTAAAGCAGTTATATGGGAACACTGCTGTGTTTGGGATGGGGCAACAACACCACATATTCTGCTGGGATACACAGAAGTCCCAACATCATTTGACCCCACCATTTAAACATCTCCTTGACTGATGCAGTGAATATTCCAACCATGAGGCCTAGTGAATATTAAGGAACACATGCTAGTGGGCAGGGTATCTGTAGTCCCATGTGGATGTTACTTCTGTCCACATAGCCCACTATATTTACTTGCATTAATGCAGTAAATCCATACATACAATACTATTTCACAGTAATCCTTTCAAGTACTTTGTAGGTTAGAGGCTTACTTTGCAAATACAGCAGGTGACAGAACTCTATGTCAAGGATGATTCTGACTGATGCAAGCAGTACACAGTCGATACATGGATAGGTACAGGTTGTGTCTGGCATCAATTTTAATATATGTATGTGAGTAGGAGTAAGGTGTCAGCCCCTAGGCCTCTAGGTTGTCAGTGAATGTGCCATGTGTTGTCTATTAGCCAAAGCCAAGGTATACTGAGCACACCTACATCTGCCTACAGGGGCATCAGCAGGGGGTTCCTCCTCCAAGTCCTCCTGTGACTGTGGCTATGGTGATGTAGGCACTGGTGGAGACTATGTATCCCTTCCCTTTGCTGATTTTGCTGTAGCTGTTTCCACAGAATCATATTGTGTAGCATAGAACATACTGTGAACATATGTGCTCATGTGGCTGGAGAATACTGCAGAGTTCCACCAGATATATCTGGGCACTGGAACCATGACTTCAGAAGCCCAAACACATGCTCTGTGATGTTCCTAGTTTGTGCATGCGCCTCATTATGGCATTTTTCCATGGGTGTGTTTGCATTTCTGATGGGTGTCATTATCCACAGTTCCAGGGCGTATCCAGCATCCCCAGTAAATGGCCCTGTGGGATGTCTCCCCTAGCAAACATCAGGTACAGCTGTGATGGGAGTCATAATAACTGCCAGGGCTGCCAGCACACAAATTTAGGATAATCCCCTGGGTATTGCACACAACCTGGCAATTGATGGTGTGGTACCCCTTGCAGTTGACATAGATTCTACCCTCTTCACTGGGTGGTGAATCGATGTGTACATGAGTGCAGTCTATGGCACCTAGTACTTCAGGGTAGTGTGATACATGGTAGAAGTGTTGCATATTGCTGGTCCTCACCTCAGCAGTAAAGGGAAAATAAATGTGCTCACTTGCGTGTGGTAGCATGGCATCCAGGTACTGGTGGAGCAGCCTTGATGCAGATGTCTGTGACACCTCCATCATGTCCCCAGTTGGTCTTTGGAAAGTACCTGTAGCTAGTATCCTAAGGGCTGCACATGCCTTTCTTTCCACTGGAATGGGTTCCCCTCTGTTGGCTCTGGGTCTGAGTTGAGGGTGGCAGAGCTCAGTGAGTTTTTGTAGTATGTGCCTGTCCACCCTGTAGTGCTCTACAATCTCCAGCTCATGTAGCTCCTGGAAGGTTACCCTGATTCTGAACACTCTTCTCCTTCTCTGTCTAGGCCTATTGTCAGCAGCAACATTGATTTCAGTATCTAGCACATACAGATGTAGCAGACCTGCAGCAGCCCCTAGCCTTATCTCCTTTAAAATTCCCAAGTCTATACTCCAATGGTCCAGAGTATTGGGAGGGGGGTCACAAAGTAGGGTGTATGCATACTTTATACAGCTCTGCTGTAGGTGCAGAATGTGTGATTGGCTAACTGTGATGCATTCCACCTGCCTACAATGTAATTAACAATTTAATGGCCTTATTTCAGTGCACGATGCTGCACACAGCTCCATGGCATGCAGCATAAACAAGTCAAAACTTCTAATTTAATACATCCAGTTTTCAGACACACTCAGCAAGATGGCGCACCATGCAAACAGGTGCACTGAAGCTTAAAAGAGCTTAGAAGCCAGTGGACACACACACACACCTCCGCAGTGTCAGTTGCATCTTGTTTAAACATCAACATGGGTCTAAGCCTACAAGAAGGGGATATGCAGACACAATTACACCTTTCTGCTATTCAGTAACTCCACCTCATTTGTATACATATCCGTGCTCACAGCCTGGCAGCTACACGCTTCATAGCCCTACCATGTTAGCAACAGCACAAATGCACCATTGTAGGGACCCCATGCAAAGTCCTGTAATACATTTCTGTCCCATAATATTAAATGTTCTGTAGTCCTATCTCGCCTTCATTCTTACATATGGGTTCAGTGCCGATCCTCGGCTCCGACTTGGCCAATTGCAAAGCTTGAAGTCTCTCAGTTGGCTCGTGGCAAGGTAGGTATCCCGTAATGCACTAGTAAGAATCCCCGGATCTTGTTTGCCGCGTCTACAAGTTCAGAATTGTTCTCTTTCTTGGCTAAGTTGGATTTTTCTTCATTATTATTGTCCATAGTGATATTTTTGTCATAATAGTATTAGATTTGTTTATGTAGCTTAGTCGTAGTTATTATAGATATGAATAGTAGTGCGTTTTTTCAATTGTGAAGTTGTTATTGAGAACTTGTTGGCTGTTGCTTCTGCAGGCCCGTTTTGTTCCCTGAGTGGTATCCCTTTCTTGTGTGTAAGTTTTTGCTATATTTACTCTTCTTAGTGCAGGTCCGTGTTTGGGTTAGGACCTATTCTAATATTGTATTTTTCACTAGAATAGTACTGTAATTGATAGCTGTGTGCAGTGTTTTTACTAATTCCTATTAGCTAGTAATTAGCGTGTTGTTGAATTATTGCAATTTTTTGGTAGCTTTTTTCTTGACTTAGCTTATCCTCTGTTTATGGCTAGGTCCATTTAAGTTAGAGGACCTAGTCCTCTATTAACCTTTTCTGGTGTTGTTTCCTCAGCAGGGCTAGGCCCATTTAAGTTAGAGGACCTAGTCCTCTGTTTTTGCTCATCTTTGTGTGTTGTTCTTGACAGGGCTAGGCCCTTTTAAGTTAGAGGACCTAGCCCTCTGTTGTTTTTCCTTGCGTGCAGTGTTTCTTGCAGGGCTAGGCTTGTTTAAGTTAGAGGACCTTGTCCTCTCTTTCTGCATTTTCTTCGTGTGTCTGTTTGAGTAAACATGTCTAAGGAGTCTAAGGATCATAAACCTTCGGGTTTTAAAAAGTGTCCCAAATGCTCTCAAAAAATGTCAATAACTGACGGACATAGTAATTGTGTTTACTGTCTCGGTGCCATACATCTTCAGGAAACATGTTCTTTCTGTCACTCTTTCAGTTCTCATGTTCTCCAGGAAAGGAAGAACAAACTGATTCTGAAAGATCTCCTTAAACCTTCCTTTGAGGAGGATTTAGCCAGCTCTTCATCCTCACATTCCAGATCTCCTTCTTCAAAAAAGAGAAGGTCAAGTCGGCCAAGAGACATTCTCCCACACCGACTATTTTATCTGGACCTCCTAAGAAAATCTCAAAATTGGACAAACATTCTACCTCTTCGGCTCCACTGTCCTCGGAGCCAGTTGAGGTTATTGATATCGACACTCCAGACTCTCCTTTTTCAGAGCAGACTACTGAACGTTTACCTCAGAGCCAGTCTAGAGAGTTATTGCCAGTCTCCCCAACTCTCAGATCTCCCATTTTGCAGAGAACTAGGTCACCTACCTTATCTTCCAGATCCTCCAAAAGTCTTTCTGAAGAGGATGTAGAGAGAGTAGTGCTTAGACTCTTGAAGTTGTCGGTGCTAGCTAATTTGTTGCTGGCTCTGACCCAATTGGTTCCGGAGCCGTCTAACGCCATACTCCCTTTTGCTGTTCCTTCTCCGAGCCATGTTGGTCCTTCGGAGCCAGAGCTGTCTGTGCCACTTGTTGTGGAACCCTCAGTTCCAGCACCTCTCATGTCTGTCTCAGAGCCGAGTTCTGCTCCGACACATTTGGCGCCATCCTTGGTGTCTAGGAGCCGAAGCTCACCAGTTGGCCCCGACGGGGATGCTTGGACCCAGACTTCTTCGGTTCCGAGCCTACCTCTCAGTACGTCTGCTAGGCTGAGCTCAGATCCTACATCTGTCTTGGAGCCGATCACTTTGGAGCCGAGGGTTACTTCTGTTTCCTCAGAACTGGGACTGTCCACAGAGCCAGAGAGATCTGCATTTCAGATGATGAGAAGCGTGCTGTCTAGGTCTTCAGCTCCGCATAAGGGTACTGATGCTCTTCCCCCTCAAGCTCCAACCTCTGTCTCAGCACCATCTCTCTCTCTCTTGGCAGCAGAGATCCACAGCCTCAGAAGCCCCCATTGGGTTGCCCCCAGTCTTCCGAGACCTCCCCAGAATACCCTTCTGAGGAGCCCCCTCAAAAGAGAACTTGCAAGAGGAAGCATGTAGACTCCCCCAATGAGTCCATCACCTCTGACACTGATCTCGAGGAGTCAGAAAGGTCCTCTAGGTTGTCCTCTGATGATATCTCCTTTGTAGATATCTTAGAGATCCTGAAACAGAGAGATGGCTGGCCCACTGTCACCCAATCTGATGAGGAGTCAGTGTACCTGAAGGCTTTCGGGTTTCATCCTTCAGCCTCTTGGGTGTCTCCACCTTTCGATGAGCTCTTGGACCTAGTTAGTCAAAAGGTGTGGGAAACTCCTGATGCCATGGATCTAGTCCCCAGAAGGCCCAACAAATTTCTTTCATCCCCCAAAGAGAAATACTTTCTGACTAAAGGTGTGCCTGTAGATGCCATGGTGGTGGCGGCAGCCACAAAGAAGAAACTAGTGGAGACTTTTTCATCTGTCCATCCACCAAACAAGGAGTCTCGAATGATGGATAAAAATGGAAAGTGTTTCTTCTCTTCAGCGGCATTTACACTCAGATTGCTGAATTACCTGACCCATTTTACTAGGCTTCAAAGAGATATCCTAAAGGAGCTAGGAGATGCTCTCCAAGGTACATTAGCTGAAGGAGTCCCTGAGAAGGTTCCTGCTCAGTTGTCCACCTTAAACTCCATTGTTAACTCCTCCATGAGGCTGATATCCTAAACAGCAGATGGAGCTAGTAGGGCAGCAGGTTCAGGAGTTTCCCTTAGGAGACACTCCTGGATGCATTTATGTAACTTTGTGGAGCCCTTCAAATCTACTTTTGCCAATGCCCCCCTTTCACGGTTCCTCTCTGTTTGGACCAGAGGTAAAATATACACTCACCAGGTGCAAGTAGGAAGGGAAAACTCTCTCTGCTGTGGGAATTCATTTTTCTGTCCCTTCTAGACCATACCCTAAAGGTCAGAGGGGTAGAAAAATGTGGTTCAAGAAATCTCAGAGATTTTTCCCAGACACACAGAGTAATTCCTCCTTCAGAGGCAGAGGAGGAGGAAGTAATGGTAGACGTTGCCCTAGAGGCAGGGGGGCCCAAAAAACCAGGGTGGCCGTGATTCTTTTCATGGACGTCCTTATCTGCGCTCCTGAAGTGGGGCCTGACTGCACTTCTCTGGAGCCAGTCGGGGGTCGCTTATCTTTGTATCCAGAAGCCTGGCATGACATCACTCTAGACAAGTGGGTACAAAGAATAATTACCAGAGGATACTCCATACCCTTCTCTTTCCCACCCCATACCACCAAGAAAATCCCAGATGTTCCACCCAATCACAAGAATCAAGCAACCATAGAAGTTCAAAAGTTGCTTCAAAAGAGAGTCATCCAAACCGTCCTCACAGACCAGATAGGATTTGGAACTTACTCCAGATTCTTTTTAGTGCCAAAACGAACAGGGGATTGGAGGCCCATTTTGGACCTCTGCAAATTAAACAAATCAGTGAAGAAGTCCAAGTTCTGAATGGTAACACTGCAGTCTATACTCCGTTAGGGAAAGACAATTGGATGTGCTCCATAGACCTCCAAGATGCGTACTACCACATAAAAATGGACAGAGCATCAAGGAGTCATTTATGCTTCCAGGTGGAAGCCAGTAATTACCAATTTTGTGCTCTGCCCTTTGGTCTGACCACAGCCCCCAGGGTGTCCACCAAATGCATGGCGGTAGTGACAGCTCACTTCAGACATCTTGGATTCCAAGTGTTTACGTACCTAGACCACTGGCTCCTTACCGCCACCACCAGGCACCTACTACTACAAGCCAGGGATTCAACCATCCAGCTCTGCACTCAGCTAGGGATTACGATAAACTGAGAAAAGTCTGCCTTGTTGCCCTCTCAATATGTGACTTTTATAGGTGCAGAAATAGACACAGTCACCATGATGGCGTGTCTTCCTGCAGACAGAATACAAAATCTGAGACAACATATATACAGTCTACTTCCTCAACAAAAAGTCAAAGCCAAGACAGTGCTGAAACTTTTAGGAACCATGGCCTCTACTATAACTCTACTTCCACTAACCAGACTACATATGAGAATCCTTCATTGGCTACTCTTTTCCCAGTGATCTCTTTAACAACTGCCTCTGTCTCATCCTATTCTGATAACGGAATCTTACAAAAAGGACCTTCGTTGGTGGATTCAGCCCGATCGACTAACGATAGGAACACCTTTCATGCCTCGCCAACCCGTTGCTACTCTGATCACGGATGCCTCTCAGATAGGGTGGGGGCATTATCTAGACAGGACTGTCCAAGGCACATGGCAAGATCATGAGGCTCACTTGCATATCAATGTCCTAGAGAGGAGAACAGTGCTACTAGCATTGCAAGCACTTCACGACTTTCTTCCTCTAGGGACGATAGCAATCCAATCAGACAATATGTCAGTGGTATGGTATATAAACAAACAAGGAGGAACCAGTTCCTACCCCCTATGTCAAGAGGCTCTTCGTGTTTGGCAGTGGGCGATTTCTTCCCAACGCTTTCTAGTTGCAACGCATATCCCAGGAACAACCAATATGATAGCCAACAAACTCAGCAGGGCAGTCTTGATGCCTCATGAGTGGTCTCTGAATCAGAAAGTCACGGAACAGATTTTTCGCAAATGGGGACAGCCTTGCTGCGATCTGTTTGCCAGTCCAATCAATGCCAAATACAGCAGCTACTTCTCCCTTATCCCCCCTCCCCACGGGGAGACACTGAGAGATGCACTTGGCCACAATTGGCCCCTGAGACTTCTTTATGCATTCCCTCCCTTTCCGCTGATATCGAAAGTGATCCAGAAAGCAAAGACCTTGGGAAGCAGAATGATTCTTATCACTCCTTACTGGCCTCATTAGATTTGGTTCCCCTTTCTCGGGCCTCACCTTCTGAACGATCCATGGACTCTGGACCCAGTACCAGATCTTCTGACACACGTTAGGCACCCTCCACCCCTGCCTCCACACCATCAACTTGACAGCGTGTCTGCTCCACTTCCATCCCTAGTCAGGCTTCATGATTTCTCGCCTGCAGTTATTCATATCCTCACGTCTTCCCACAAGACTTCTACAAGAAAATTATATGCTAGCAAATGGAAAAGATTTTCTATCTGGACAAAAGATAGAAACATAGATCCTTACATAGCCTCCATTCCTTTGGTGTTAGAATTCCTAACTGAACTTTTTCATCAAGGATCAGCTGCTGTTACAATCAAAGTTCAATTGGCAGTGATCTCCAATTTTCATTTGGGACAACGTGAACCTAATCTTATGGCTGACAGATTGTGTAAATCTTTCCTAAAAGGCACTACTTTGCTGAGACCTCCCTTTCAGGAACTTGTATCTCCTTGGGATCTAAATTTAGTTCTGTCCAAACTTACTTCCCCACCTTTTGAATCCACACATACTTGTGAATTGAAGTTCCTTTCGTGGAAGACCATTTTTCTAGTAGCTGTTACATCCGCCAGAAGAGTGTCAAGAGTTCCAAGCACTGTAAGTCAAACCTCCTTACTTGATCTTTCATAGAGACAGAGTTTCCCTTCATACAAATCCATCCTTCATCCCCAAGGTTTGCTCTCAATCTAATTTGAATCAAACTATCGAACTGCCAGTCTTTTTTCCTAATCATTCAAACAGTACAGAATATAAGTTTCATCAAATTGATGTTCACAGACAGTTAAGGTTCTATCTACATAGAACCAAGGAGCTTAGAAGATCAGACCAATTGTTTGTATATTTTTCTGAGACAAGAAAAGGTATGCTGGTGTCTAAGATTACATTATCAAATTGGATCTCAAATTGTATTTTGTTTATTTACTCTTCCAATGGCAAGAACTTCTGTTTAAATGTAAAGCTCATTCTACCAGATCTGTATGCACTTCTGCTGCTTTTCAAGCCAGAGTCCCAATTGACAGTATATGTGCAGCAGCAACTTGGGCTATCCCTCATACTTTTATTACTCATTACAAATTGGATTTGGCCTCTAGGGGTAGAGTCTCCTTTGGTTCCATGGTTTTTAGGAGTAAATTCCCCTGAGTCACCCAAGAAAAAGGTGCTAGGGAAACTGTCCCATATATAAAAATGAAGGCGAGATAGGACTACAGAACGTAAAGAAGTTATGTACTCACCATAATGTTCCATGTTTGTAGTCCATCTTGCCCTTCATTCTTACGAACCCACCCACCTACCCCCGTCCATGTATCCTTGGAGGATCTGGAGACAAGATAGTATTTATCTTCTGTAGAGTGGCGACTTTTCATCTTTGTTGTTCCTTGTGGAAATACTTTTTATCACTTTTTTAGACAGCAGCAAACAAGTTCTGGGGATTCTTACTAGTGCACTATGGGATACCTACCTTGCCACGAGCCAACTGAGAGACTTCGAGCTTTGTAATCGGCCAAGTTGGAGCCGGGAATCAGCTCCAAACCCATATGTAAGAATGAAGGGCGAGATGGGCTACAAGCATGGAACATTATGGTGAGTACATAACTTTTTTTCTATTTTTTTCCAATTTTTTTTCTATAAAGCATGTTTGCGCATGCAGCACAAACATGCTAAGATTATTAAAAACAATTAATTTAATTTATTTCCTTTAATTTTTCCAACATACAGGATACTAGTTTCACTCATATGTGTATGTGGTATTATATTTTCAGGGGATTACTGTCCATATATCTACAGTTTTACACCCCTTTTGTCTGTCTACACTTCTGTACACAGAATTTTTCCATGTACACTACAGACACTGGCATGGGGTCTGAACAGCTGCCTTTCTGCTTGTTTGATCGCTCTACCTGCCTCATTTGCATGAGAGTCACCTGCTTATGAGGCCATTTGCATGCTGCAGAAGTTTCCATGTTTGCACATGCATGCACACCTCTAAGCAGCACTTACTGAATCTAAAAATGCACACGTAAGCATCCTGACGCAATGCCTACATGAAAAAAAATCATGTATCCTTTATTAAATTCCCCTCATTGTCTTCTTCCATAGTGCCTTTTTTAGGAAATGCCAAACTGAAAGTATTTCTGACATAGCAAATCAAAACCAAGAAAATCTAAAGGTATTCCTGCTCAATGCTAGGAGTCAAAACAAAAAATTCCACTCCCTAGAAGCTATCTTCACCCTAGAGAATGCTGACATCTGTGAAGTCACTGAGACATGGTTTAAAGCCGCAGAGAGTACGCCAGCAGTGCAAGGTTATAATGCCTCCTACACATTTAGGCCAGTTACTACACAGACAGGGAGTAAATCTGGACGTGTCTCAATTTACATAAAAAATAAATATACCTTAAGGCTGGTCAAACAGGACAATACAGTTGATCTACTCCATGTTCAAATCACCATAGACAAAATCCAGTACCATTTCCTTGCATGCTATAGGTCCCCTCTGTGACACAGGAAAACCAACCATGTATTTAAACTTATTAGAAACACTCGTCACCCCGCCCAATACCATATTCATGGGCGACTTTAATTACCCCATTATTAACAGGGAATTCTATATGACACCAAATGTACAGGCACAGAGATTCCTGGATTTTGTAAACACAAACTCCCTGGACCAGATTGTCAATAGACCAACCAGGGGTGCAGCCATACTGGATCTGGTCCTCACTAATGTGGGAGAGATGTTATGTGATCCTATCTCGCCTACATTCTGTACTGATGGGCTCGGAGCCGATCCTCGGCTCCGACTCAGCACGCTATGCTATAGAGTGAAGCCTCTTATTGGCTGAGCTATTCTCTATCCCAGGATGCACCACCACTAATCCCCCAGATCTCGTTTGCCGCTTACAAGCTAGGACGTAGTCTCAAACTTGGCTGAGCTAAGTACTGTTTTTTTCTAAAGTTTTCCTATCAGGAAATTCTCTTTTCTTACCCAAAAAGCTGTTTTAACAGCTATTGTTGTGTACGCGTGTTTTTTTATATAATTTTGTTGTAAATTTGTGTGTTTGTTTAGGGAAAGGTTTCCCGTTTAAGTTAGAGGGGCCTTCCCCTATTCCTTAGCAAGTTTCTCTTTTTTTAAGGAGGTCAAGTACCTGTTTAAGTTAGAGGGTTCTTGGCCCTCCTGTTTGGTGTTTGTGATATTTGTATTGTACTGGTTAATTTTTGACCTATCGTAAAAAAAAAAAAAAAAAAAATTTTATTGTTGTTTAAAATCTTTGTTTTTCTGAAGATAGTGATTTTTTCCACTGTTGTAGTCACTGTTTTAGGGGCATTATGTCCAAAGAACATAGAGCCTCAGGGTTCAAGAAGTGCACGAGGTGCAATTAGAAAATGTCTATAACCGATGATCACTCCTCGTGCGTATATTGTTTAGGCGCCAAGCACCTACAGGAGTCCTGCAGCGTGTGTCACGCCTTTTCCTCTAGGGTCCTCCAAGAGAGGAAGAATAAATTAATCTTGAAAGGGCTGATTAAACCCTCCTTCGAGGAGGCCTTATCTTCCTCATCCTCTCCAACTAAGAAAAAGAAAGCGTCGGCTCCGACCAGCCCGTCGGAACCGACTACTAAGAAATCCAGGCAGGCTTCTCCATCGGCTCCATGGACTTCGGAGCCGAGGGCGGAATGGTCTGCCTCGATGCCCCCAGTCTCGACTCCTCTGGTTTGGAGCCGATGACTGGGGCTTCGAGGCGGGTCACCTTCATCGGCTCCACTGATTTTGGAGCCGATGAGGGTTGCCGGCTCAGACTCTTCCCCTTCGGCGCCGAAGCCCTCCTCGGCACCGAGGGAAATTGTTTTGGGATCTCCCTCGGCACCGATACTGGTTGAGTCCATTCGGAGCCGGTTCCCCAGTCCTTTGGAGCCGATGGAGAAGTCGGTTCGGACCCGATCGGTTTCCTCTAGATCTTCCAAGATGTCTGATTCGGACATCGACAGGGTGCTCCTAAGACTGTTTCAGTCTCCTGTATTCCAGAAATTAGTTTCGGCTCCAGCCCATTCGGCTTCGGAGCCGATGGCCCACCCTGTAGTTCTGGTTCCTCCTCCAACAGCCTCGGCACCGTTGGAGCCGGTGCTGGTGGAGCTGATGGAGGTTTTCGGGTCGGCCCCTACCCCTACTCCAACACTGGCTCTCGAGACGGAGTTCAGAACATGGACCTCCTTTGTCGGCCCCGGGGGGGACGCTTCGGGACTGATGTTTTCGGTTCCGAGCCTTCCTCTCGGTGCGTCGGCTGCGGGGGTACCATCCACTGTTGTGGCCACGGGGGTTGGACCTTCCCAGGATTCTGGTGGTCCGGCCTTCAGGGCCATGAGGAGTGCATTAGCCAAATCTTCTTTGGCTACCTCCACGGTCTCACCAGCACCTTCCCTACATACGGAGACTGGGTCTTTGGCAGTCCCCCTGTCCTTAGACAGCGGAGCCCCGGGGCCTGAGGTCACCCCCACTGGGGGTTCCTCCCCTCCTGGAGGTACCTCTGAAGCTTCTTCAGAGGAACCCCCAAGGAAAAGATCATGCAAGAGGAAGCACGTCGACTCCCCCGATGAGTCTCTCACGTCAGACACTGATCTTGATGATGCGGAGGGGTCCCCTAAGTCATCCTCAGATGATGTCTCCTTTGCAGACATCTTGGAAGCCCTCAAACAACGAGGCGGCTGGCATTCCAAACCCCCTTCTGCTGACGAGTCGGTGTTCCTTAAGGCCTTTGGGGCTCAGCCTTCTGCCTCCTGGGTGTCTCCGCCCTTCGACGAGCTCCTAGATTTGATCTGTCGAAGTGCGTGGGAACATCCAGATTCTGTGGAACCGGTGCCTGCTCACCCAAATAAGTTCCTATCAGCACTCCCAGAGAAGGAGTTTTTGACAAAAGGTGTGGCTGTAGATGCCTTGGTGGTGGCATCTGCTACCCAGCAAGATGTAGCAGAGGCTTCGACGTCCGTCCATCCTCCTAATAAGGAGTCTAGGAGCATGGATCGGTACGGGAAGTGCGCCCTCAGTTCAGCGGCCTTTACCTTAAGGTCCCTGAACTATTTAACGCACTTCACCAGGTTTCAGAGGGATCTGATCAAGGAGCTTTCAGATACCCTCTTGGGTAATCTACCTGAGCAGCTGGCCCAGATGGTTGGCTCTCAGTTGGCTACGCTGTCATCGATATCAAACTCGTCCATGAGGCTCATTTCATATGCGGCCGAGGGGGCGAGTAGAGCGGCGGGTACGGGTATTAATCTACGGAGGCAAGCCTGGCTCCGCCTGTGTCATTTTGCGGAAGCCTTCAAGTCTTCCTTTGCCGACGCTCCCTTTGATGGGTCCTCTTTGTTTGGACCCAAGGTAAAGGACACATTGACCCCCTGCGAGCAAGAAGGTAGGACTTTGACTGCCGTAGGGGCACAATTTTCCACTCCCTTTCAGCCTTATCCCAAGGCTAAAAGAGGAGGGAAAATGTGGTTCCGTAGATCACAGAAGCCTTTTCACTCGCAGCAGAATGATCCCCCTTCTAGAGGCAGAGGAGGGGGAAATTTTTCTTGGAAGACGCCGTCCCAGAGGCGGCAGAGGCCCCCGCAACACTGGAGACCACGAGTCCTTTCATGGCTCTTCAGCCTTCCACAATCCCTGAAGGATTGCCCGACTGTGCAGCTCCGGAGCCAGTCGGGGGTCGTTTTTCGAGGCACCTAAAAGCCTGGGAAGGTATCACTCAGGACCGATGGGTGCTTCGAATTATCGCCGGAGGTTACACCATCCCCTTTTCTCACTCCCCACCTCCGTCCAAGAAAATCCCGGACCCGCCACCCAGTCAACGGGAAATTGCAGCCTTAGAAGTCTCAAAGCTGCTTCGAAAAGGAGTCATCCAACCGGTCCCCGCAGACCAGATCGGATTAGGGACTTACTCAAGATTCTTTTTGGTGCCAAAAAAGACCGGGGACTTGAGGCCCATTTTGGATCTCAACATTCTAAATCGTTCAGTCAAAAAGTCCAAGTTCCGAATGGTCACCTTACAATCCATTCTCCCACTGCTGGAGAAAGGTGTTTGGATGTGCTCCATAGATCTCAAGGACGCCTATTACCACATCCTGGTAGATCAGGCGTCCAGGAGACATTTGCGCTTCAGCCTAGGAGACAGTCATTTTCAGTTCTGCTCGCTGCCCTTTGGTCTCACCACAGCCCCCAGGGAGTTCACCAAATGTTTGGCGGTCATGACTGCTCACCTGAGGAGTCTAGGATTCCAGGTGTTTCCGTATCTGGACGACTGGCTCCTAACTGCCACCTCCAGGCGTCTACTATTGCAGAACCTACAAGCCACAATATCACTAGGCACTTCCCTTGGAATCACCTTCAATTGGCCAAAGTCTGTGTTGCTGCCATCTCAACACATAAGATTCATCGGAGTAGAGATAGACTCAAATCGAATGCGGGTCTATCTTCCTACAGAAAGGATACAAACCATACAGGCTCAAGTCCAAGCCTTGCTTCTCAGATCCAAAGCTCCAGCCAGGATGGTCCTGCAGCTATTGGGATCTATGTCGGCCACTGTTCTTCTAGTCCCCCTAGCAAGGTTGCATATGAGAATTCTCCAGTGGCTTCTTTCGACACAGTGGTCCTTTCAGGATCTCCCTCTCAGTCACCTCATATGGATCACGGAAACCTGCAAATGGGACCTTCGCTGGTGGCTGGTGCCCTCCAATCTGGATCAGGGTCGACCCTTTGTTCCACCTCCTCCTTTGGCCACTTTGACTACGGATGCCTCCCAGATGGGGTGGGGGGGCATTCCCTGGGCAGGTCAGTCCAAGGCAAATGGCATTCAGAAGAGAGTCTTCTTCATATCAACATTTTGGAAATGAGGGCGGTGCTTCTATCTCTACAAGCCCTCCACGATTACCTCCCTCAGGGCGTAATTGCCGTTCACTCTGACAACATGTCAGTGGTTTGGTATCTGAACAAGCAGGGAGGAACCAGATCCTACCCTCTTTGCAGAGAGGCCATGAGAGTCTGGGAATGGGCAGTGGCGACCAGACGTTTTCTAATAGCAACTCATATCCCTGGCAAATCCAATGTGATAGCCGACAGACTGAGCAGAACTATCCTCTCTCCTCACGAGTGGTCTCTGAACAATGCAGTGATGGCTCAGATCTTCAGCAAATGGGGAATTCCTTGTTGCGACCTCTTCGCAACCCCGCTGAACGCGAAGTGCAGAAAGTTCTTCTCCCTCACTCCAGCTCAGGGGGAGAGTCCTATGGACGCACTAGCCCATCCTTGGCCCACCGGCTTGCTATACGCCTTCCCCCCAGTTCCCCTCCTTCCCAGAGTGATCCAAAAGGCGTCTCACTTGGGGAGCAAAATTATCTTAGTTGCTCCTTACTGGCCTCGTCAGGTATGGTTCCCCTATCTTCGGAAATATGCACTGGACAGTCCATGGTTCCTGGATCAGATCCCAGACCTATTAATTCATCAGTCGGGACTACTACACCAGTCTCTTCACACTTTGAAGTTAACAGCTTGGCTCCTCCTCTTCCGACTATAGTCAGGAATCATACCTTAGACCCGGAAGTCATACATATCTTATCTTCGGCCCACAAGTCTGCCACTAAGAAATTGTATACTAGCAAATGGAAGAGATTTGCTATTTGGTCTCAACTCCGGGGTCTGGATCCCATTACTATTCCTGTATCGGAAGTCCTAAAATTTCTAACTTCCCTATTCAATCAAGGTTCTTCAGTCTCTACCATCAAGGTCCAATTGGCAGCTATTTCCAATTTTCATGAATCTATAAACCCACCTTTAATGAGCAACAGATTGTGTAAAACCTTCATGAAAGATGCTGCGCTTTTACGACCTCCGATTTCTCATCCTGCTCCTCCGTGGGATCTCGATGTGGTGTTACGTGCTTTAACCTCCTCCCCCTTCGAACCGGCAGCAACATGTGATTTGAAATTTCTATCTTGGAAAACTGCTTTTCTGGTCGCGATTACTTCTGCCAGAAGGGTTTCAGAGCTTCAAGCTCTATCTGTAAAACCACCGTACCTGGTTTTTCACAAAGATAGAGTATCACTCAGGCCTAATCCATCCTTTGTCCCTAAAGTTTGTTCCAGTTTTTGCCTGCAACAGTCATTAGAACTTCCAGTTTTCTTTCCAAAGTACTCAAACAAAGCGGAATACATATTCCACACATTGGATGTCCACAGACAATTGCATTTTTATTTAGACAGGACCAAACAAACAAGGAAAACAGATCAATTGTTTGTGTCCCTTTCGGATAATAAATTGGGCAAAGCCGTCACAAAGGTCACTATTGCCAAATGGATCAGGGACTGTATTAGTCAAGCTTATTCCTCTTCTAATGAAGAGCTTACGACCTCTGTCAAAGCTCACTCTACAAGAGCTATGGCTACTTCAATAGCATTCCATTCTAAGCTTGCCATTAGTGACATTTGTGCTGCGGCTACGTGGTCTTCCCCGCACACTTTCATTTCCCACTACAAATTGGATGTGGCATCCCGGGGGCGAGCTTCATTTGGTTCCAAGGTGCTCAGGAGTGTTTTCCAGTGAGCCACCCAGGATTTAGGTGCTAGGGACGCTGTCCCATCAGTACAGAATGTAGGCGAGATAGGATCACATAACATCTTTTAGTTATGTACTCACCATAACTTTAGATGTTTGGGATCCATCTCGCCTACATTCCCAATAACCCACCCTCCTTCCCCCTGCCTTGGAGATCAGAAGAGATCGGACGGTCCGAATTCTATTGTTTCATCTTGAAACATCTGGCAATGTTATATGAACAAGTTATGTGTGTGTGCATGAATGCAGACAAACAAGATCTGGGGGATTAGTGGTGGTGCATCCTGGGATAGAGAATAGCTCAGCAAATAAGAGGCTTCGCTCTATAGCATAGCGTGCCGAGTCGGAGCCGAGGATCTGCTCCGAGCCCATCAGTACAGAATGTAGGCGAGATGGATCCCAAACATCTAAAGTTATGGTGAGTACATAACTAAAAGTTCTGCACACACCCTAGTGTAATGTCTTCCTTGGTAAGGTCAGACCACAAAGTGGTCTCCTTTGAAGTAAAAAAAAAAACCTGGACCAGCCCTGGAATATTCAGGAACTACTATAAGGCTAACTTTCTGCTATTAACTGATATCCTGGCAAAATTTCAAGCCCCCATATACCCCGAGAACACTGCTGCCTATGCAGAACTCTTTGAGAAAACCCTGTACAAGTATGTTAATAGCTGCATAGAAGCAGCTGTGCCCACCAGTTAGTACTTAACTAACTCAAAAAACAAGTCACCCTGGTAGAATCAAAAAATCAATAGGATGTATAACAGAAGGAAGAAAATTATGGCAAACATTAGGAGGTGCAGCACCCAGCAGGATAAAAGCACTATCAACTCAGAGGACAAATAAAGTCACCAACCTGGTGGACTTTGAGAAGGTCACCAAAGCAGTGGATGAGGGCAGAATTATTCACACTGGCTATCTTGACCTGGCCAAGGCATTTGACACAATACCCCACTCAGGCATTGTTGACAAACTCAAGAGGTTATGTATAAACCTGTATGTGGGTGGCAAAAGCCAGAGTACCATTTGGCTAGGCTTATACAGGCCGTAGGGCCAATAGCCTAGTACCTACCTATGAACCTATGTCAGCCAGTGGATAGCCAACTGGCTGACAGAGAGGGCTGAAGAAGTTAGAATTGGGGAGTCTACCTCTTTAAAGAGGCCAGTCACAAGTGAAGTCCCTCAGGGATTGGTCCTTGGACTGCTCCTTTTTGACATTTACTTCTCTGAAGTCAAGGCCAATGTCAATGGTCTCTGGCTGACTAAATTTGCAGATGATTGTAAATTAGGAGCTGTCATTGACTCTCACACTGACACAAATGTTCTCCAGGAAGGGCTGATACAGACAAACAATTGGTGTCAGAGCCATGAACTGAAACTAAATGCCAAGAAATGTATAACAGTATCCTTCAGGAGGTCATCCACCTCTAATTATCATATTGACAACACACCCATAGATTTGACCCCATAGTCAGGGACTTAGGGACACACATATTAATCTAGCCTATGACCATCATATGTCTAGAGTAGTGAGGAAATCATTCTATGTTGCGCATCTTATAAACAAGGGTATGGCATCTAGGTCCAAGGAAGTAATTCTTCCAGTGTATCTGGCATTCATCAGTCCTGTCATTGAGTACAATACCCCCTTTGGTATGTACCTTAACAGGCATATCCAAAATTGGAATGTCCATAAAGGTTCCAAACTAAAAGAATACAGGGTGTAAGTAAAATGTCCTATGCAGTCTGCCTCAAGGCCCTATCCATGTACTCTGTCTCCTATAGGCTGTTGAAGGGAAATCTCTGCCTGGCATACAGGGCATTGACAGACCCCACTCTGATGGACCTCCTGTCTATCCACAAAACAAACAGCACCAGAATTATCCATTTTAAAGACTAAAACCTTGCCTGTGATATAAATAGGACATGTTGGAGAGACAGGTACGTATCCCAGAGACTACACCATCTCTGGACAGACTCCCCATCTAAGTGAAGCAGAGTTCCTCTCTAGCTCAATTCAAGTGTAACTTGGACAGCTGGATGAGGAACAGGAAATTCAACCCTAGCTTAGCACCTATGTCTCTAATGGATGCAGGCCTGTAAAAGGTTCATCTCCCAGGCCCCTGCTTGTAAACAGTTCATCTCCAAAGTCTGCTTACACTTATCAAGGGTACCAGAACATGTTTGAGATTTGGGATGCATGGCTAGATGTAAAAAGGCTCTTGTAGTTGTTAGCCTAGGAAACACCTATGAACCTAACCTATGAACCTTATCAAACATTACATAGCTCATTCAAATCCTGCCTTCTTTTAAACCTCATTCCTCATCTGTAAGTATTGTTCCCACAATTTCCATTTTTCTATGTAATTTGCTCCTACCCTTTTCTAAAGATCCCATTTCCAGTTTTATCTGTGTTACTATATTCACTACTTCTAGTACAGCTGGTTTATGTTTTGATTTCCATTTCCTAATAATTGCTTTTTTCGCAGCCACCATAGTTAGACCCAGAAAGGCCTTATTATGTCTAGGCAATTCTGATTCTGTGTCATAGCTCAAAAAAAAATTTCCCTTACTTACACCAATTTGCTCACCCAGTATCTCAGACAGAGCAGTCTGCAGGGAATTTTTAAAGTCTACCAACTCATCACACTCCAAGAAAATATGCTGCCAATGTACCTCTTTCTATCCCATCACACCTCCAGCATTTGTTATCTACCCAAGGAAAAATTCTTTGGAGTCTACTTGGGGTATAAAAATACCTATGTAAACACTTCCAACCAAAGATCCGAAATCTTCTAGACTTTGTTGCATAGTTGAGAGACATACTATATCGCCCCATTGTTTCTTTGTGAATTACTTGTTCAATCTCTCTTCCCAATCCTTTCTAACCTTCTCTGATTGATACTTACAGTTATACAATATTTTATATGCTGTACAAATTATTCCTTTTTTAACAGCAGCTTCTCTTCAAGATTCTACTAAAAACTCTACCAGTGCTGGTCTTTTGTGTAGGATCCCTCTGTTTCTTTCTCTTTGCCTATACTCTGATATCAATTCTTGATAGGGAAAGCAATCTCTGTCCTGCAGTCCAAATAAATTCTTGACCCCTTCCCATTCTATTACCTTTCCCTCTAATTATTTGTTCCCAGAACATTGGTTCTTTTGCCAGTTTTCTCCAATAAATGCCAGACCCTTCTTGCCTATTGTCTGCATCCCCAATTGCAGTCATCCCTATCAGCAGAATCTTCTTTCTCCATTCCAATGTTGGCTTACATAGAGAATACTTATATCCAATTTAGAGAAGTACCACACACTTCTTGGGCATTCCAAAACCACCAAAGGAGCAAGAAAGCCTCTTACCATCTATCCTCAGGAAGCAACTTCACCAAGGATCCATACAGCCTGTCCATCAAGAACAAGAGGGAAAAGACTTCTACTCAAAAATATTTCTAGTTCCAAGAAAATAAGGCCCCTGGAGCCCCATTTTGGAGCCCTCACAGTTAAATAATTTCCTCAGTATCACAAAATTCAGAATGATTACTTTACAAAAAACTACTGCCCTTGATCATCCAAGATGCATCTATGGTCACTCTAGACATAAAATATGCATACCTCCATGTCCCCATAGGGGATAGTCACAGAAAGTACCTATGATTTGTAGCAACAGTTTCCCACTTCCAGTTCTGCACTTACCATTTGGGCTAACTGCTGCTTCCAGGGTTTTCACAAAACGTCTAGCTCCTCTGATAGCACATTGAAGAACTCTTGGGTTTCATATTTACCCCTACTTAGACAAGCATCTCATTTAGGGAAGATGCACATCAGAGACCCTAAATGCTATACATATCACAATAGACTGCATTCAGAAGGTAGGTCTCACCTTAAATCTTCAAAACTCTCAAACTCTTCCTCAAACAAGGATTCCCTTTATGGAAGCCTTCATGGATTTGGTTCAACAGAAAGCCTTCCTTCCCCAAGATGAGGTTGCTTTCTTGACAGGCTTTCTGACCAGTCTGCTTCCAAAGCAGGTCATCACTACAAGATAATTCCTGTGGATATGAGATTACATGACATCCTTCATTCTCACGATCCTATTTGCAAAGGTACACATGAGTAAACTCCAGTCATTCCTGAAAAATGGTTGGAAGCAGCATTCCTAACCCTTGGACACTCTGCTGCCCCTCCATCCATGCCTGAAAAAGGAACTCCTTTGATAGAAGAACGCCATACAGAAGAATCCAGGGGCATATTTCACTTTACCAAAAGCAGACAAGGCAATCACCACAGACAGTTCAGATATAGCTAGGGAGTGTCACTTAAGTCCCCTGAAAATGCAGGGGGTATGGTCCCCACAGCAGACAAATTTGCATATAAATCAGAAGGAGCTACTAGCAGTCTACCAAGCCATAAAAGCTTTTCAGCAGAACTTAAGCCCAGGGACCCTGCGAATCTGGCCAGACAGCATCACAGTCATGTGGTACATAAACAAGAAAGGAGGGACTTTGACTTACCCTCTGTGCAGCCTTTCCTTGAAAAATTGGATGCTGGCTCAAGAAATAGGGCTGACCCTCATAGCCTCTTATATTGTGAGCCAGAACTATACCCTGGCAGATTTTCTAAGCAGGGATCCAATGAATGGGTACTGAAGAGAGAGGTCTTCTTAGATCTAACCATACAGTGGGGGATCCCCTCAATAGATCTGTTTGTCTCTCACAATAACAAGTAACTACAGAAGTTCTGCTCCAAAACACAACAGAAAGGAGTTTAGAAACAGATGCATTCTTCTTTGCAGCTTGGAAAATAAATGCATTCTTCTTCACATGGATAAACTGATTCCTATATGCATTCCCACCCTCACCCCTACCCCCAGGGTACTGACAAAAGTCAGAGCAGACAGACTTGGCAGGATCGTATTGGTCCCCTTCTGGCTTAGACAACACTGGTTGATACGGCGTTGAGGATTGGGTTTTGACACCAAGCACTGCATCCTATCCCATGGACATGGTTTCCATTCTAATGGAAACAAGAAAGCCCATTACCAGGAAATTATACCTGGCAAAATAGAAAAGATTCTCTACCTGGTGTCACAGCACAAGCATTAATCTCTCTCAGGCAGACATTAACTTAGTCTTGCAGTACCTGTCAGACCTCCTTAGACAAGGACTTTGCCATTCTAGCATTAAGGTACATGCGTCTGCCATATCAGCTTCCCTGCAAAGTACCTCACCCATCATTTTGCACCCCCATATGAAACTTTTTCTAAAAGGGGTGATTCAGTGGAAGCCACCCAGAAAGAACCCTATTCTAGCATGGGATCTAAATTAGAAAAACTAACTTTGCCCCTTTTGGACCTGCTACCACTGCCTCTCTAAAAATGCTCACCTGGAAGACCACATTTCTTGTAGCTGCTGCACCAGCTAAGAGAGTTTCTGAACTACAAGCCCTCTTGTAAAGAACTTTTCTCTGTCTCAACAGGGATAGGGTCACCCTCAAAACAAACCCATCTTTTATGCCTGAGGTGGTATCAGAACTTACTTTAAATCAGATTATCCACTTACCAGTCTTCTTCACAAATTCACAAAACACAGTAGACCAAGTCCTCCATTCCCTGGATGTGCACAAGCAGGTCAGATACTATCTAGACAGCAATAAAACCCCTAACAGAACAGAAGCAATTACTGGAGGCTTTCACAGAGGACAAACAGGGCAAGCCTGTCTCCAAACAGACCATCTCAAAATGGATAGCTGACTGCATTAAGTTCTGTTATTTACACCCTTCATAACTTTTACCTGAGTATATATTATAGTCCACTCTACCAGGCATGGGGCAACTACCATTGCTTTCCTCAAAGGCGTCCCTACCAAGGCCATCTTTAAGGCGCACAAATGGAACTCCATGCACACCTTTACAAAATATTACAACCTAGGCAATATGTGCAGTGCTAGAGTAGGTTTTGCTGCTGTCATCCCACAGAATCTTATATCCTAGGGTCATACAGGTGATCCACAACCCAACTTTTAGCTGTCTGAGTCCTCCAATGAATCAGCACTGCAACACTGACTATGAAGAACATAGTACATATGTGTCCCATTTACCATAATTGTTGAAGATTGACTAGATCAGTGTTGTAGTACATAACTCCCATCCTCCATCCCCTTTATCTGCTGATCACTTGTCTCGCCCTTGCTGGGTGCAAGAAGGAGAGGAGTTTTTTTCTAGCAGAATAGTCCTGTTATCTATATCATCCCCTCTATGCCTCCTGTGTTTCCCCTCCTTCTCATTTAAATTCAGACAACTGGGGAGATCATGCTGTCCTCAGGCATCAAACTGTTTGTTCACTGCTTAAAATGACCTGAAGATGATGCCGATGGATGCCCTTCTTGTACCCTGACATACAAATGGTCATTGGACATTTGCCGATTAGGGATAATGTAAAGACTCTGGAAATCTGACTGGTCCCAGCCTTCTGCACTGAATGAAGACCCAAGAATCAGTACTGTAACATTGATCTACTCAAACATGTACAATTTTGGTGAGGCACAACTTTATTTTGTTTTGTGTACCTGTAACTTCAGTTTTCAGTATCATGGAGTAGTACTAGTTTTAAAAAGTGTGCTAAGTATGGACACAAGTTCCCTCTTCAGGATCTCCATGATTTTTTTGTGGTGTCTTTGGGAGTTGCACATTTAAGTGCATCATATGATATGTGTGCTGCATTTGGACCCAGGCCACTTCCTGACTGCAGGAACAAGTCAGTTGTTAAGAAGCTTCCTTCTGATCCAGAGACACCAAAGCCAAAACAAAGTCAAAATACAAGCCCATGAAGAGCAAAGACTCAGATCCTGTGCAAAGGCTGAGCAATACTTTGGCTCCAACTCTGGCTGTTTAGACTCCTAGAATAGAGGATCAACTGCTTGGACCCTGATATTCATGCCTCCTCCTTCTCCTCCAAATCCAGAGATTGGAGAAACTATTACCATTCAAGACTCACCTAAAGAGCAAGAACAACCTCTCTCAAGGCTTTCTTGGCCTTTTTGCCTGAGGTAGAGCTGATCATCTTTTGCAGAAGATTCTGAAAACCCAGATTGACATGGGTGGGGGGTTATTGTGACTACTTCAGCTTCAAAGCAGGCAGGATCCATTCACTTCACCCCAATCCAGGTATCCTCACCTGTCTGACCTACAGCTCTAGTCTACTCTGAACCATCTTGCAACCCAGATCCTATAGTTTAGGGACCTTTGATCCAAGCTTCATCAGCTTCAGAACTGTTGCATGTGACTCATTTGGTTCCAACCTTGTCGGATCTGATTTCTGAGTCTCCGGTCCAACAAGTCAGATGGTTGCCTCTGCTGGTCACTTTTGAGATGCCTGCTTTGATCCTTTGTATCCAATCCCCCCTACTGTGCCAGCTTCACTGGTATATCCGCAGATCCCTAGCAGGACTTTGTCTCAATCCACCATTTGCGAGTTGGATCCGACCATAGAGGTTGTATCTTTGAATCTACTAGAGGTGGGAACAGCCTTTCGAGTATTGAGAAGGATTGTTTCTTTACACCACAGGGCAGACCCACAGGTTCCACCTCTTGACCCTCAGTCAGTCTTGTCAGGATCTACAAGTACATCCATGGGTGAGAGTCATTCAATCAACCCCAAACCTTCTGCCCTGGTGCAGAGGCAATCCTTTGAGAACTCAAGACCCTCATCCCCTGAGCCATCTAAGAAGGGGAAATGTAAGAGGAAACACCTGGACTCTCTGTTGGAGTCAGTAATACCAGTTTGGAGGATGGAGAAGGATTCCCACAATCCTCTACTATTGATGCCTCCTTCACAGTTATGCACCAGCCAGGATCTGGCCAACTGAACCTCATTTTTAATTTCTCCAAATCGTTTGGGTTTCTAATACCATGATGGGAATAGACCCCATTCTTAAGTCAAAGGACAATTAAAGTTCATAAAATTAGTATTGTTTCACTCTTTGATGTCAGCCAAAAATGCTCTTCAGAGAACTCACAATGTGCCCAGTAATGACTCCTGCAATTTGTATGGGGTTATATGGATTGGTAACATACCTAAATACAATTATAGACACTTTTTTTTTTTTATAAGACCCATTGCTCCTACCACTTTTGGAACTGTCTCGGTATCTTTCTTCCACACTGCTCTTGTTTCTGCCTGCAGATCCTGATATTTTATGGCTTTGTGTCTCTCTGTATGCAAGACACTGTAATCACTGGGTGTAGTGATTTCAATGATCAGTGCTACTTTGTCTTCTTTTCTTGGACAACTATATCTGCTTTTTAGCACCTGTCTTTTGAACTGTTGGTTATGGGTGATTTCATGTGATATAAACTTCATTTTCTATAATGCTTTATGGCTCATAATTCCAGTGTTTTTCAGCCAATGCAATTCCATAATGTTTGCACAATCCCCAGTGCAACAGTCTTGCCACATTGTTATGCCTTTCAGTATACAGTCCTTCTGCCATTAGTATGTCACAACCAGCAATGTGCGACTCTTTCCAGTTCGGTTTTACAAAACCTACATTTGTCTGATTCTCCCAAATGTTCAATGGACTTTGTAAACCAACATGTATGTAGCCCACTATCTTGGGCTGCCAATATTAGCCTTTCATCTCTTAGTTTGAATTTGCCTCTCCTTAACCATTCCTGCATTCGTTCCTGATCAATATGAGGTTTTTTGAGAAGTTTTCTATACTTGCAACTATATTTATGCTTTTTCACATTTCTTGCCTTCTCATCTGGTCCTTCACCTTATATTCTTTCTTTTGTTTTTGGCACATTCAGTTGCTGCCTGATTTTTATCTACTTCTGGTTTGATTTCCAGCCCTGCTTGATGCCAACATGTTTCTGCTAAATTTAGCAGAGAAGCAGGATAAGACAGTGTTGTTTGAGGTGTACAGAACAATCTACTCACTCTATGTCCTTTGTGGTCCCTCCTGCTGAGAAGCTTATAGACATAGTGGTGAAAAAGTCATTGCAGGAACCTGACACCTGTGAAGTGGTCCCAAGGAAGTAGGATAAAACACCTCAGCCCCACAGGGTGTTCACCAAATGTATGGTGGTAGTAGAAACCCATCTACAAATCCAGGGATTCAAGATAGTCCCTTATCTAGATGGCTGGCTCCTGGCTGCCCCTTCGAAGGGATCTCTGTCACAAGCCAGGGGTTACCTTCTTCAGCTATGCACATCCCCATGCATATCCATCAGTGGGTCTACTTTGTTTGATAGAAAACACATTTCACTGAAACTCATTTCATCAAAGCCTCATTTCACTGAAAGTGAATTGCCTGAGCACAATTCACTGAAAGCTCACTTCACTGAAAACTCATTTGACTGAAACTCATTTTGTCTAAATAAGTGTATGCCCTGTTCCCCAGTGTAGTGCAATCTTGGAGTTAGTATATATAGTTAGGGGGGTGTGGGGGCACAGCCCCCCACATTGGGGGGTGTTGGAGGCATAGCCCCCCACCTATTTTAAATGTTGTAAACCATAGACATGGATTCTTACAAGTCAAATAGGGTCATATGCACGTAGGTAGGTACTAGGCTATTGGCCCTAGGGCCTATATAAGCCTAGCCAAATGGTACCCTGGCTTTTGCCACCCAAGAAAATTATTTTCCTGTGCCCCTGTCAAGCAGAGCCACAGAAGTGATCCCTGGGGTAAATTTCCTATCTCCCATCCAATCATCAAGATTTTTCTTGAAGAGTGCTAATGAGCTTTGTTTGATATAGATATGTAGTTTGTTCCAGAGTATGGGAAGTCTTTGAGATACGAATCTATCCCTCCATCATGTTCTGTTTATTGTGGTGACAAGGTTTATGTCCCTAGAGTGTGTAGCTCGGAGGGATTGGGATTTCTTTACTTGGAGCATATCCAACAGCTCTGGGTTTGACATAGCTTTGTATGTTAGGCAGAGATCACCTCTGAGTAGACGATATGCAACAGAGTAAAGCTGGAGTTTTTTGAGATGGTCTGCATAGGGCATCTATTTGAGGCTGGTAATCCTCTTTGTGAGGTATTTCTGTGAGCTTTCCAGTTGTTGTAGAAGTCTTACCAAAAGGGGCGTTGTACTCTGTAATGGGTCTAATGAGTGATGAGTAGAGGGGAACAATGACCTCTTTTTTCCTGGATGAGAAACCTTTTGTGATGAGGTGTGCCATGTGGAAGGATTTCCTGACTACTGTGGCGATGTGATTATCAAAGGAGAGACTACTGTCCACCTGTGTCCCAAGGTCTCTTATCACACTTTCAGTGTTAAGTAGACTACCGCCTATGTGGTAGTTCATGGGTACAGAGTTCTTACCAAAAGGGATGACAATGCACTTTTTGGCATTGAGCTTGAGGCCATGGCTTTGACACCAGACATCTGTCTCAGTGAGGCCCTTTTGTAGGATGTCCACATAGTTAGACGATTTGATTATGTCTCCTAGTTTGCAGTCGTCTGTGAACTTTGTTAGCCAGAGACCTTCTGTGTTAGCCTGTACTTCAGAGAAGTAGATACCAAACAGGAGAGGACCTAGGACTGAACCCTCTGGTACTCCACGTGTCACTAGTTTGAAGATGGATTTAGAGTCTGCTACTTTCACAGTGTGAGTTCGGTAAGTGAGCCAGTTGGCAACCCATCTTGTGACATAGGGATTTATGCCTAGTTTAGTGAGTTTGTCTATAATTCCAGAATGGAGGATGGTGTTGAAAGCCTTGGCGAGATCTAGATAGGCTGTGTGTACCACCTTACCCTCATCTACAGCTTTGGTGACCCCTTCAAAGAAATCTGTCTGGTTTAGGAGACATGATCTGCCTTTTACAAACCCGAACTGGGTAAGGTCCAGAATGACTCTTTCTGGAAAATAATATATACCCAAACTATGTGGGAGGCTACACCCCCCCCCCCCCACACACACACCCTAACTACATATACTAACTCCAGATCACTCTACACTGGGGAACAGGGCATATACCTGTTTAAACAAAATGACCTCAGTCAAATGTGTTTTCTTTGAAATGAGCTTTCAATGAATTGTGCTCAGGGAATTCATTTTCAGTGAAATGAGGCTTTGCCGAAAAGAGTTTCAGTGAAATGTGTTTTCTATCAAACAGAGTAGACCCCTATCTGTATAAGTGTGATAATATGAGGTAGTGCCATCTGTGCCAGGGAGAGTAGGGTAGAGCATGTGTAACATATGCCAGCATAGCCAGCTGGAGTTTTGTAAATAATGTTATGTCATTTGACTGATGCTTGTGTTAAAAATGTATTTGTAAAGTTGCTTATGTTAAAAATGCATGAACAGTGGGCCCTGCTGGACAGAAAAGAGATATAAATGTATGTCAGGCAATATTATTATTATTATTATTATTGTTGTTTTATAGCTTTCAGATGCAAAGCTCTGGATGTGTATTGTACCAGAGTCAGGTGACCAGATGTGATATCATTCTATAACCATCACTGAAATGATTATTTTGATATTATTGAGAAATATGACAGAATTCTCACAGCAGCACTTTGTCTTCCAGAATGTGACAGTAAAGATCTCTCACAGATATCTCACACAACCTTACACCTCATCTTGCCTTTCTGTAATAAGCAACTCAACACACTTTATCTTGCCTTGCTTTAGTAAGTAACTAGGGAATAGTAATTCTTTAGATTAGTCAGGAAAGTATAGTAAGATTAGTTAAGTACTGTTTTTCTGCATCTGTGTGAATCTATCCCACTGTGTTATTTTTTATATCTCCTGTGATTGAAACTCTCGTGTTTATTGTAGCTAGATATTCAGTATTCTCATGTTTTCCATTTTATTACTTATTAATAAATATTTCTATATCTTTCATTGTGAATGGCCTTTTAGAGAATACTTTTAACTTCTTGAGAGTATTTATGTTTATTTTAGTGACAGTGTGGCCACTCCTGAAAGCATTGCTGCACTGGTCAAACTCTACCATTTGTATTAGTATTAATTTTACTCAGTATAATTGTTTACCCTTGTAAGAGCCTTAGAGTAGCTGCCTTGGGGCAGTGTAGGAATAGGAAAAATCCAGTCTGATCCCCACTGAATATCTGGTGTTTCTAGGATGCCATTTGGACATTACTATAACCTTGATATCCCTTCCCTAGGACAGAATTCTATCTGTAAGAGCTGCAGTACAGAAGTTTCTGGAGACAGAATGTCCTTCAGCACAGTTAGTTCTGATGGTATTGGGTGTCATGGCGTCCTCAATATTTATGTTGCATTTTGTCCAGTACCACATAACAATTCTTCATTGGCTTCTACAGTTACAGTGGTCTCACAGGTTCCACCCTGTTTTTCTTTTGATTATTATTATAACTAAGTTGTGCAGAAAACATCTGCAATGGTGGCTACACTCTCCAGTGGTGTCAGCAGGCAGACTCTTCCAGGTCTTCTCCTCAACAGCAGCAGTGACCACAGATGCATCCTCCTTCAGATAGGGACATTGGGAAAGGAGAATGGTCCAGTATCTTTTGTCAGACTCTGAGGCTTGTCTTCACATAAATGTTCCAGTGATGAGGGCAGTTCTGCTTGTGCTGCAGGAACTGCAAGATTGCCTTTCTCACAGAGTGATATATATGTCATTCATCCCTCTCTTACATAGTTGACAAGTAGGTGGGGTATTTCGCTTAGATGCTTTAATACAAAGAAACACATCAGGATGGATGGCAGCATCATAAAATACAAACAAACTGATTAGCAGATAGAACTTACGTACATACATGCATGCTTACATCTCAACAGCTTACTACAAAATGGCAGTCAGGCTTGCACCTGCTCAGTATTTATACAGTTGTGCAAGCCCTTGGATAGCTTCTTAAAAGTACATACACACACATTGATCTACATCCACCCTGTTAAAAAGATTGCCCTTAGTAAAAACATTGGAGTTAGACATGCATTATTGTAGACATTAGAAACAAACGCAATGTTCATGTCCACATTGCCATGTATCTGTTACATGGTTTGGAGATATGACCAGATCTGGTAACATAACAGTCTGAACTGAATCTAAAAACAATGACAGTCTTTTGTGAGCAACTCTTAGCAGGAACTTCAGGATTCATCACAGGAACGGGAATATTGTATGGAACTTCCTCTGGAATTGGAACACTGGACAACAACTCTGGGATAAAGAGTCTCTCTCACAGGCTATGTGTTGTGGTACAGGCTCGAACACCGGCATTAGGTGTTTCCAATTCTGCCTAAACTCTGCTCCTGTGATTCCACAGTGTACAGTCATGGCTCTGGGCATATATTATTCATGCTGTAATCCGATCATAAACTTTGGATGTTTGCAACCTTACCTCCTTCTCATAATGAATTGAGCGGTTTGCTGGTCTTATCATAGTAAGACTTCTGGGTTAAACACTTCTTCAGCAGATTGGTTTTCACTGAGCTGTTGTTCTTGACACATGGAACCAATAATTCACTACTAATTGGTAATGTGGTTCTGGTTTGTCTCAACGGAAGTCTCTGAGCAGGTGAACCAAGATGTTTATCACAAGGAATGTTTCTGAAATTCAAGAGATTCAGGAAAACATCTCTATTGTCTAATTTTGACTTCTCTAGTAACTGTTTTGCACGTTGAACTGCACATTCTGCCAAATCATTTAACTGTGGATACTCAGGGCTATTTTTGACATGAGTAAAGTCCCACTCTTCTGTAAATCGTTTGAACTGTTGGCTTGTAAACTGCATGCCATTGTCAGAAATAACTTTGTGTGGACAACCATGGACTGCAAAATGATGCCTCATCTTAGTAATGACAGTACTGGATGCTAGGTTAGGAAGTAGGTCAATCTCAAATCAATTGGACTAAGAGTCTACTAATACCAGATAATGTTGACCATTCCACTCGAAAATGTTGGTGGCTACTGTCAACCAAGGTAGTTCAGGAATCTGGTTTAGCTGAAGTGGTTCCTTCTGTAAATGTGGCTTAGTACTGTTACACACAGAACAAGATAAAAGTACTCTGTCAATATGTTGTGACATAGAAGGCCAAAATACTAGTCCTCTCACCTTTCTTTTGGTAGAGTCAGTTCTTGGGTGACCATGATACAAGATAGTAATGTACTCTTGTAGGAAAGACTTTGGAACAATTACTTTTGGACCTTTCATAATGATACCATTGTCAGACAAAATCTCAATCTTTATGGAAAATAAGGTTGCACTTCTTGAGGTAAACTAGATTGCTTTGACTGCCGTCAGTGTTGAATAAAGTGGTTGAGCCACTGTAAAACTGGATCTGTGGCTGTGTGATCTCTCAGCTCATCAGGACGTGCGGAAAACAAATTTCTTACGTCCATGACTTCAAAATCATGGTCCTCATTCTCATGCTGTTCAGTGGTGTTTCTGGGAGATCTGGACAATGAAAGAAGTTTTCCTTTCTTGTAGACAAGAGTGAAATTATACTTTTGCAATCTCAGCATCATGCATTGCAATCTGGCTGAAACTGAATGCATAGGCTTTCACAAGAAAGTGACTAGAGGTCAGTGGTCTGTTTCAATCTGGATAGGTGTACCATAAACATAAGCATGGAACTTTGAACACGCAAACACAATTGCCAGAAGCTCTTTCTCAATCTGAGCATAATAGGCAACAGGTTGACCCTCTTGTAGAATGACTGCACCAAGGCCAAATTTGGAAGCATCACATGAAAGAATACATGGATTGTGAACATCATAGTATCTGAGAGTTGGTGGACTTGCAATTCTCTCTTTCAGGACATCAAATGGTCTTTGGTGTTGCTCTAACCAAGATCAGGCTACATCTTTACGTGTCAGCTCTCTGAGCGGTGCTGATAGTTGGCTTAAGTCTAGAATGAACTTGACTAGATAGTTAACCATGGCAAGAAAACATTGCAGGACTTGAACATTGTCTGGTGCTGGCATCTTGAGAATGGCTGTTTGCTTTGAAGGGACTGGTCATAGGCCTGAACTAGTAAAAAATGATCAAAATAAGTAACCTCTTGTAGCCTGAATTTGCATGTGGATTGAGCTTAATTGACGTTCTCTTTCCAGAACTTTTCTGAGGTTCTGTCATGCTCAGCTTCACCATTACCTCCTACCAGTATGTTGTCTACTATAATAACACAAGGATACCCAGAAAAAAGTTGCTTCATTGCACGTTGAAAGACTTCATTTGCAGAATTTATCCCAAATGGTATTCTCAAAAATCTGTACCTTCCAAACGGAGTACTGAAAGCAGTTAGCAATGATGATTTCTTGTCAAGCTGAATTTGCCAAAATGAACTCTTTGCATGTAACTTAGAAAACACAGTGGCATTTGGCATCAGAACTGCAACTTATTTGACTGTACACATTGGATGATGTCTTTTTAGTGCTTTGTTAAAATCTCATGGATCAGTACATATTCTGATGTCATCCAAGCTTTTCTTATGAGCTGCCACCATGGAAAACACCCATTCAGTAGGAGTTGACAAATGTACTGGACCGATCACACTTTGTCGCACCATTTTATCTAACTTGGCTTTGACTTTGTCCTGCATAGCTATTGGAACTTTTTGAGCTGGCCTGATAACTGGACTGATATCTGGGTATAACTGCATGGAGTACACAACTGGAAGCTTCCCTAGTTTGTCTTCAAAAAGATCATCATAGGTAGAAAAAATGTACTGGGTGAAATTAGAGTAGTGGTCTTTCCAGCTACCTTGATGGACTTCTTATTAAATGAAAGCAGTCCCATTTTCAAACTGTCTCTGAGTCCTAATAATGACTGGACATGCCTCTTGACCACATAAAATAACAAGTCATAACTTCTCCCAGCAGAGTAGCATGGAAGCACTACTGAGCCTTCAGTCTGAATTTCTTTAGCACCATAAGGAACAAGCTTTGCACACTTTGCCAAATCAAGCCTTTCACCATGACACACTCTAGCAAACGTTTCTGCTGACATAACATTGCACATGGAACCTGTGTCCCTTTGAGCTGTATGGGTTTTCCATTTATCTGAACAGTACAAAATACTTCATTCTTTGCCCATAAATCTACTGCATTAACTGTTTCATAAAGCACTGACACACCATCAACATAAAGTTTAGGGTAGCAGATTTCTAATTAATCAACTTGTTTCTTGAAATATTCCCTTTTATTAAATGAATGTCAGCCTTTTGATTTACAAAACCTTTAGAAATGATTCCATTTATTGCAATTGTGGCATTGCTGACAAAAAGCTAAACATTTTTCCCTTTTAGATTCATGATTTCCACCACAGTTACAACATTTGGCAATGAAACTGGGTGGGGGCCCATGCTTTGAGTTTGCTGACTCACTCTTCTGCTTCACTGAGACTGTGTAAAATCTAAAATGTTCTGGAAAGCTTTGGGGTATGCCAGTGGGTGCTGCAGGGGTTACAGTTGTTGCCATGTGCTTGGGCCTGTTTCTTTTAACCACTTGCTGCATACTATTAACATGAGCTCTAGAAGTTACTGGAAGTATGCATCTCTCATTTCTAAGCATATGTGTGTGCTGTTCTGTGAGTTCGTATATCTGACAAATCTCAATGGCCTTACTCATCACTGTCAGGAATCAAAATCTTTCCACTGCATCATCTTTAATGCTATACATAAGTCTGTCTTTTATCAACTCATCCCTTAAATCACCAAATCTACGTTTTAGTCTTATTTTTCAAATCAGTTATATATGCTGCAAAAGTTCAATTCTAATATTTGTGTGGGGGTTACACATTTTTCTAAATTTACGTTTTGAGCACTCAGGGTCCCCCCTTGACTCAGCCTGTACAACAATATGACGGGTTTCTCCCCTCTTCCTCATAGACAGCAGGTGCATACACAAATCAACATTCCCTTTCTATGGCTTCGGACCCAGCTAAATTAAGAAGAATAAATGCCTTTGTATGGTCATCTTTATCAGAAAATGCAGCTTTTATGAAAATGTTGTACTCTTGCCCAAACACTCTTCAGTTCTCTGCAATATTGTTGTCAAATACAAGTGTACTGCATTTTCAAAATCTGTCTGCCATGCCCACAAAGTATGCACAAACACACTGAAAATATGGCCCTTGTAATTATGTACGAACAAACTGTTCTGTGAGCTTGTAATAAGATTCAAATGCACAATAAACTCTTTGAAATACTGTACTTAGCGAAATATGCTCTGTAATGGCTGTATCTTGTGAAATAACTTTACTATAATACTGCACAAACATGAGAACACTTTATACACTTGATAACACGGGTATCTTTAATTAATACGAAAAATACATGCTTAGCAAAAAATGCAGTAATTTCCTCTTATTGTATTTGTTTTATGCAATTCAAACTTTATTTCAAACATTTTCGATAGACATTTGAATATTTTTATTAATATCGGACATATTGCATTTGAAAATTGTTTAGATCATTCTGTATGCTTCGTTTCATAGTTTGTGAATAAGAAATTATTTGCGTAAGTTTTAACATCTGAAATTTGTTTATGACCTGTTTTGCGAATTGTACGTGCAGTAGGGATGATCCACTCCTCTATATTTCTCCAGTGCCAACTGGGTGCCTCTCAGACTTAAATGGAAGAAACTAGAGTGCTTTCTGGCAACAAGTCATTTTGGCCATGCTTCCTTTAACACCATACCCTTTTAGACATGTCACTTCTGACACCATGTCGCTCTTCCCTCTCTAACATAGATGACAAGCAGGTAGTATATTTCATTTAGATGCTTTAATACATAGAAACACATCAGGATGGATATCAGCATCATAAAATACAAACAAACGGATTAACAGACAGACCTTACATACATACATGCTTACATCTCAACAGCTTACTACAAAATGTCAGTCAGGCTCGCACGTGCTCATTATTTATACATTTGTGCAAGCCCTTGGATAGCTTCTTAAAGGTACATACACACACATCGATCTACAATATAGATGGACAATATGACTGCAGTCTGGTACATAATCAAGCAAGGGTGAACCAGATCTTAATTGTTTTGTCACGAGGCCATGAGAATGTGGCAGTAGGCTATGGCTTTTCACCAATCTTCTGATAACAACACATGTGCTTGAATAGTTCAACAATTTGGTGGACAGGTTCCACAGACATCTCCTGTTGCCTCATGAGTGGTCCCTGAATCTGGCAATTGTGAAAGAAATATTCAGTCTCTGGGGCACTACTTGTTGTGACCTATATGCAACCCGACAGAGCAAGAAATGCAGCAGTTATGTTTCCATAGTTCCTCCTCGGGGACTGACTGCCAGGGGGAGCTTTGTCTCATCCTTGGCCACCAAGGTTGCTTTATACTTATCCTACTTTTCCCCTGATGAACAAATTCACTCAGAAAACCATATGGTACAGGGCCATTGTAATCCTTATAGCCCCTTTTTCGCCCAAACAGAAATGGTTCCATCTCCTCAAACCACACTTAAAGGAATCCCCTCTGGTTCCTTAATCTGCTACCAGATTTCCTCACTCATCCATCCAGGGAGCCTCACACAGATATCCCCAACCTAAAATTAACCTCTTTATTTCTCCATTTTCTGGTAAGCCATGGGATGCAACTCTTCCCTCATATGTCATCCCACATTTTCACGGCGTCACTGAAACCTTCAACTCTGAAAAGCTGCCAAAGTAAGTGGAAAAGGTTTACCTTGTGGGCTGAATCCCAAGACACAGAGCCCTTTTCAGCCTCTGTTGTAGTTGTTCCCCATCTCTTGCCCTTCATATTTCACTCAGGTTCTAGTTTCTGGACCATCAAAATGCAGCTGAGGGTAATTTCTTCCTTCCATGCCAGTTTCCAGGATACTTCATTGGCTTCTCACAGTTTATGTAAGGCCTTTCTTAAAGGCACTTTCCTTTTGTGACTGCCTGTCAGTGATTTTGTACCACCTTGGGATTTAAATTTCATTGTGGAAGCCTTGTTTAAGGCCCCATTCAAACTAGCAGTGTATGCATACTTAACGTTCCTGTCCTGGAAAAAAACATCTTCTTAGTGGCTATCACTTCAGTTAGGAGGATTTCAAAACATCACTCCCTATCCTCTGTATATCCCTATATTCATTTCACAAGGATAGGGTTACAATAAGGACTAACCCTTCCTTTGTTCCAAAGGTGGCTTCAGAGACCACATTTTTACAGCCTATAGATCTACCTGTATTTTTCCCTGAGTAGAAAAATAAAGGAAAATACATTTTTCAAACACTGGACATTCACAGACAGCTCCATGTTAATCTTCATCAGAAATGCCTCTTTTATGAAGCTCATATCCTTTGCTCAAAACAAACTGGGTAAGAAAGTATTTAAAGTTATACCATCTCAGTGGGCATTCTGACTACATTTCCTTTGTCTCTTCTCTCAATAGCAAATCATTAACTACCAAGCTCAGAGCTCATTCTACCAGAGCCATGTCAGCCTTTGTGGCATTTTCATTCCCTCGACATTTGCCAAGCAGCTACTTGGTCTTCCGCACACACCTGCCTTTATGCATTACAAATTGGACTGTACTTCCAGACAGAGATCCTTTGGAGCTTCCATCCTGAAAGGTCTCCTGTCATGAGGCCACTCATGGTTTCTGCACTGAGGATTCGTCTCTTTCCTTGATCCAATGTAGCACAATTGCAGATTTAGATTCAGGCATCAAACTTGATCTGAATTACTTGGGGGAGCATGCGTTATGGGAGGAGAAGATTCTGAAGAGCTTGAGGCTATAGCACTAAATTTGCTGGATCAGATCTAAACAGTGGTTCAAGGACCCATATGTCATGTCAAATGTACTGAGCTTGAAAGGATCTGCCTCTATGGTAAGTACATAACTTCCATATCTCAGAAATTTGAGCTACATGGCTTCAATGATCTCAATGATTTTTGGCCAAACTACATATGAAGAAGATACAGTGGCAGTTAAAGTCGGTTTGGATCCAGCATTGCCATCTCAGACCTTAAAACTTCCCCTTCTGCCTTTTATCAAAAAGGGCTTCTTTTGGTGGAAAGACCAGTTTTAAATAAATCTAGGGATACCTCATCTGCTTCCTCCTTGCCAAGATCTTTTCATAGATTCCTCAGATGTGGCATAGGGTGTTTGTTCCAAGGGTATCAGGGTTCAAGGGGCTTTTCCCACAGAGAGAGAGAGAAAAGGGACCACCTGAACATAAAAGAGGTGAAGACACTAATTCTGGCTCTTCAGTCTCTACCTCACCTCTGGACTCTGCATCCTCTTCAAGTTTTCACTGACAACACCACAGTTATGTGGTATATCAACAAGCAAGTGGGTACCAAATTTTACAGTCTCTGCAGGTTAGCCCTGATGGCTAGGAAAATTGCAAACCAGCACAAACTTTTCTCCAGGCTCAGTTATATACACGGTAGCAGATATTTTGAGCAGATCCATAGCAGACCCACATGAGTAAATGTTAAACAGGGAGATTTTTTTCTAGAAATTGTCCGTCAGTGGGGTATTCCACAGATAGATCTTTATGTCTCCATGTACAACAGACATCTCACACTGTTTTGTTCAAGCCTACCATCCCTACAGGTGCGAAAAACAGATAATATGACATTTTCCCTGGAAAACAATGTTCCTTTATGCCTTTCCTCTAATTCCTTTGATTTCAAAAGTTTTTATGATCAAGAAGAGCAAGCCAAAAAATCTTGTTGGTGAATTTTAGCCCAGGCAGCATTGGTTCCCTGCTTCTACTTCATCTGACCAGAGACAGTCATTGCACGTTACCTCACAGTATCGCCTTACTTTCAGTGCACAAAGGCTCATCGATTCATCCAAATCTACAAAGTTTGAATCTTACTCTTTTTAGGTGCGATAGAGTTTTAATTCCTTTTAGGTAGTAAGGTCATGCTTAAGGTTTTACAGGAGACTTGAAAACTAAATACTAGAAAATCTTAAGTTTCCAAATGGAAGAGATGTTTTCTTTGGTGCCTTGGACAGAATCAGGACCATTTTCAAGTGGGCATTCTTTAAAATTTGGATCTGATGTTGTCAGTCTTTACTTAATCCTTAACTGTGGGTTCGGTTCCATATCTCATGCCTTCCAAAAACTCTCAAGCTCAACTTTTCCCATAATGCCTTTCTCAGGATTACTTCAGATCTCATTTGCCACTTTTAATGACAGACACATTTTTCCTATCAGCTCTCGAGTAATGTCATTTCTTTTAAAACTGTATTTTTCTTTGAAAACATTTTTAGTTAGTTTATTTTGCTTACTCAGCTCCTCTCTAGGCTCCTTCCCTAACACTTTTAGTGTATTCTTCACTATCTTTGTTTGTAGTCCGTCCTTCTTTCTCTTTCCTCTATTTACCTCTGCGGTAAACCTTCCATGCCATTGTTGGTACTTTCTTCTGCCTAACTTTACTATTTACCTCTACGGTAAACCTTTAGTACCATTGTTGGCACTTTCTTCTGCCTAATGGCAGAGAAGGCTATGGGTACTTCTGGCTTCAAGAGATGCCAGAAGTGTGAGAGGAAATTGCCAAATTCAGACAAACACTCTCTATGTGTCTACTGCTTGGGTCCGGTGCACCTTCAAGAAGACTGTGCTATTTGTCATGGCTTCAGTCACCGGGCCCTTGTGGAAAGAAAAAAATAAGTTGATTTTAAAGGGCCTTATTAAATCTGATTTTGATGAGGCTATATCTGCTTCTTCTTAATCTAAAACTGACATTAGCTCCCCTTCTTCTTCTTCCTCTTCTAGTAAACATGACAGATCCAAGAAGAGGAACCGGACAGTTCTAACTGTCTCATCGGCACCACCAACTAAGATGACCAAAACTTCCTAGGTTCCCATAGTTTCCATGGAACCTGATGGGAAATTGCTTAAACCCTCAGTGCCAGTCTCTACACTGACTATTTTGGCACCAGCTATTGATACACAATGACTTTGGTGCCTCTTCACTCCTCAGTTCCATCTGTTTTGGAACCAGAAGAGTTTTCCTTTACAGACAGGACCCGAACAAAATATTTTCCATATGTAGACCCTTTTCAAGACCGACCTCCAAGCCCTCTCTTGGAAAAACCTCAATCCCCATCAGTCTCTTCAGTCTGTTCCACCAAGAGCCTCATGGTGTCTGATGATTTGAGGCTTGGACCAGCTCCTGGCAGTGAGGGGATTAGCTGCTTTGTTGGTTCTAGTCTCATTGGCTGTGGAACCTTACCTATCTCTTCACCTGTTTTTATTCCTCCTCTGACTCCAGCTGAGCCTTCTGAGTTCCCGGCTCTGATAGTCCTGTTTCAACTGTGTCAATGCCGATCAGATCTTTATCTGTGGTACCAGTAACTACCCTGAGCTCTCTGGTTCTGTCAGATCCAGAGACCTCTTGGGTTTGAAGCTTTGCTGTCAGTTCTGGGAGTGCAGTTCCACTCCTGTGTTGTCAGAGCCATCCATGCTCCTCGGGGTATTGGCACACTTGAGCTCAACTCCAGCTTCGGCTTTGGAGGTGGCTTCCTCACTGTGAGGGAGTACCATGGTTCCAAGATAATCTTACTCAGTTCCAGGCTCCTACTCCTCTACAACAGGGCCTGCTTTCCAGGCCATAGAGAGGGTCTTGTCTACTGGAGACTCACATTCGGTACCACTCTCATTGAGCCAACATCTCTGTCCCTCCTCTCGCCCGGAGCTACCTCCAGCCTCTGCCCTGGGGCAGCAGGCACAGAAACCCCAGTATTCAATCATGGTGGTTATGTCTTCTTCAGACACCTCCCTGGCCTGTCCCACTGAGGAGGTGCCCCTAAAGAGGAAGTCCAAGCGGAAGCACTTGGACTCCCTTGAAGAGTCTTACACAGAAGATACTAATTTCGATGAAGGGGAAGGTTACCCAAGGTCACCCCTCAGAAGATATCACATTTGGAGACATATTAGAAATCCTGAAACAGAAGAGTGGCTGAACTTTCCATCAGCCTTCCTCGGAGGAATCTTTATGCCTGCATATTAGAAATCCTGAAACAGAAGAGTGGCTGAACTTTCCATCAGCCTTCCTCGGAGGAATCTTTATACCTGCAGGCTTTCCATTCCCAACCATCTACTACTTGGATCTCCCCACCCACTGACAGTCTATAAATTGATTGCGCAGAAGGCTTGGAATATACCCGATTCCATTGAGCCAGATCCCAAGAGACCAGACTGCATTTTGTCAGCTCCTCAGGATCAACAACATTGGCTAAAGGGATGCCAGTAGATGCCATGGTGGTTGCAGCCGCCACCAAAAAAGACCTTGTTGATGAAAGTCCTACTATCCATCCTCCTAACAAAAGAGTCTAGGACGATAGATTTGGGAAGCTCATATACACATCATCGACCTTTGATCACAGGTCATTAAACTTCATGACACATTTTACAAGACTCCAACAGGATCTGATAAAGGAGCTCTGAGATGCTGTAACAAGAGCCATAGATGAGGGAGTGCAAAATAAAGTAGCTTCCCAACTGGCAACCTTTGAATCAATATCTAACTTGTCCATGAGGCTCATTGTGTATGCAGCTGAAGGGATATCTAGGGCAGTGGGTTCTGGCATAGCCATGATGAGACATGCCTGGATGCACTTATGTGAATTTGCAGAGCCATTCAATTATTCTTTCATCAGTGATGCTTTTGAAGGAACATCCCTTTTTGGTCCCAAAGTCAAAAAGGCCCTCACTAGATGTGAGAAGGATGGGAAGACCCTTTCTGCCGTGGGTGTACACTTTTCCACTCCTCAACGGTCTTACTTCAGGAACCAGAGGAGTGGGAATCTATGGTTCAAAAAGTTCAAAGGACCTTTCCAGGACTCACGTGGCAACAACTCCCCCGTGGTAAAGAGGGGGGAGTTATAATGGAAGACACCATGCATGAGGCAGAGGTGGCCCAGAAAATCAGGGTTCCAGGGATTCGTTCCCTAGTAACTCCTGTCAGCACTCCTGATTGGAGACCTGATTGCTGTTCACTGGATGCAGTCTGGGGATGATTATCCCTGCACCTATCTGGCTGGCTAAATATAACAATATACAATTGGGTGCAGAGGATTATAACCAGAGGTTACAATATTCCCTTTTCAAAAAAACCCCAGACAACCAAAATGAATCCCAGATGTCCCACCCGGACTCAGGGATGCAGCAGTTTTAAAAATTCAAAAACTGCTCAACAAAAGAGTCATCCATACAGTCCCACCAGACCAAATAGGATCCGGAGTGTACTCATTTTTTTTAGTGCCAAAGAAAACAGGGGATTGGAGACTGATTTTGGATCTCAGTGTGTTGAATACATCAGTTCAGCAAACCATATTCCAGATGGTTACCATTCAGTCTATACTTCCATTCTTAGGAAAAGATGATTGGATGTGCTCAGTAAGTCTTCAGGATGCATATTATCACATAAAAATGAACAAGTGCTCCAAAAGATTCCTGCACTTCTGGCTGGGAGCCAGTCATTATCAGTTCAGAGCTCTGCCCTTTGGTCTCACCACAGCCCCAGGCTGCTCACCAAATGCATGGCTGTGGTAGCATCTCACTGCAGACTGCAAGGATTCCGCATGTTTCCCTACTTAGATGACTGGCTCATTACCGCACCCACCAGGCATCTACTTTTGCAGGCAAGGAACTAGGTTCTTCAAGCTTGCTCCTGAATGGGGATAACTGTAAACTATGAAAAATGCCATCTAGAGTCAACACAGAAGTTAGAATTTATAGGAGCGGTATTAAACATCAGTATTGCATCTCTTCCCCCAAGAGAGACTTCAAAGAATAAAATTGCAAGTCAGACAGATTATTTGCAGCAAAAAAGTGACTGCAAGATTGTTGTTACAAACTCTAGGATTAATGGATGCCACCATCATTTTACTTCCCCTTGTGAGATTTCACATGAGAATCCTACAATGGCTCTTCGCATCACAATGGTCTTTACTAAATCAGCCAATGTCCCATCAGGTATTGATCACCAATTTATGCAAGAAAGATCGGAATTGTTGGCTTCACTCCAACAAAATTTTGTCAAGCCCTCCCCAACCCCAAGCCATAGTGACCATTAACGCATCCCAGATGGGGGTCATTATTTGGGAAAGACTGTCCAAGGTACTTAGTCCCAGTTAGAGGCCAATTTGCACATCAGTGTTCTAGAGATGAGGACAGTGCTTTTGGAGTTGCAAGCATTCCAAGAAGCTCTGCCCTTGGGAGTGATTGCAATCCAAACAGACATGTCAGTTGTTTAGTACAGGGAGGAACCCGGTCTTACCCTCTTTGTCGAGAAGCACTCAGGATATGGCAATGGGCAATTTCATCCAACCTCTTTCTAACTGCAATGCACATTCTGGGGAGCTCCAACATGATTGCGGGCAAATTGAGTAGGTGCATTCTGATACCTCACGAGTGGTCTCTCAATCCTTTGGTGACAGAAAGGATATTCCGCCAATGGGGCCAGCCCTGCTGCAATCTTTTTGCATCCCCCGAACAAGTGCAGCAGATACTTTGCCCCTCCCCCACTGCCAGAGGAGTCACCGAAAGATGCTCTCCTACATGATTGGCCCTCTGGTCTTCTCTGTGCCTTTCCCCCAATACCTCTCATTTCCCAGTTTCTGAAGAAAGCCAGCAGGTCAAATACAGGATAATTCTCATTGCTTCATTCTGGCCTCAACAGATATGGCTCCTCTTTCTTTGGCCTCACCTAATTCGGAGACCTTAGACCCTGGACCCAGCTCCAGACCTCTTGTCCCATCCAGAGGGTTTCATTCATCTGAATCTTCAGAATCTCAAGCTCACTGCATGACTTTTCCAGTTCCAGTGATTGCCAGACATATTAGTCTCACTGCCCCAGTTCAATGAATTGTTCTAGCCTCCCATAAACCTTCAACTAGAAGATTATACAACAGCAAGGGGCAAAAATGTTCAAAATGGGCTTCTGAGAATAATATTGACCCATATTCTGCACCAGTTGATAAGGTCTTAGAATTCTTAGCATCGCTTTTCAATACGGGATTGTCCTCTTCAGTGGTAAGAGTATATCTAGTTATTTCCAACTTTCATAGTAGTTTAAATGATACAGCTCTAATGTCCCTCAAACTTTGTAAAGCTTTTCTGAAAGGAATTTTAATGTTCAGACCTCCATACAAGGATCCTTCCACACCTTGGGACTTGAATCTGGTGCTACAGTCCATAATATAGTCCCCATTCAAGCCAGCTGCAAATTGTGATTTGAAGTATTTATCTTAGAAAACTTTATTTTTGATTGCTATTACTTCTGCTAGGAGAATGTCAGAACTACAAGCCTTATCTTGCAAGTCTCCTTACCTGACCTTCCATAAAAATAGGGTGTCCTTGCAAACTAATCCATCCTTTCTACCAAACATAGTTTCTGAGGCAAATATCAACCACACAATACAACTTCCCATATTTTTTCCCAATTTTTAAAACAGAAGTGAATATTGTCTACATTTGCTAGATGTTCATTGACAATTATGTTTTTACCTTCACAGAACAAACAAATTCAGAAAATCTGACCAGTTGTTTGTCTCTTTTTCCCCAGCTACTCTGGGCAAACCAGTCTCTAAAGTCACTCTGGAGAAATGGCTTAGGAATTGTATAACCTTCATTTATAAAAAAAAGGAAAGTGCAACTACCAGGCCCTGTAAAGCCACATTCTACAAGAGCAATAGCCGCTTCTGCAGTTTTTCATTCCAGAGCTTCTGTAGACGATATTTGTGCAGTGGCTACTTGGGCATCCCCGCATATGTTTATTACTCATTACAAGCTGGATCTGGTCTCTAGGGGATGAGCATCATTTAGTTCGATGGTGCTCAGGAATATACTTTCGTGAGACCTCCCAAGATTTAGGTAGCTGCGGACTCAAGGATTAAGTGAAGAATGACAAAAATCAGATAAAGAAGTTATGTCTTAACATAATGTTCCATCTGTGTTGTCTATCTTCACTTATCATTGACATCCCCACCCTCCTTCCCCTGCCTTTCAGGTTTCTTGGTGGAATGGATCAATCCCAGTAGATTGGACTTCCTTTTATGAATATAGTCGTGGTCTCTGATCTGTTATTTCCTGTCTGTTATCTTGTGTAAACTCAATCTGAGGTAATCCTGAGAGGAACATTATGGGCAAAGCTGAGCTCAAGAGATTTTGGAAGGCATGAGCTGGAATAATGGCCAAGTCGATTCTGAGATATGGAAGCGAACCCTCAGTCAAGCATAAGTGAAGATGGACAACGCAGATGGAACATTATGGTAAGACATAACTTATTTTTCATTTGTGTGAGTATAAATTAACATAATGTTCCATCTGTGTTGTCTATCTTCACTCATCATTGACATTCCCACCCTCCTTCCCCTGCCTTTCAGGTTTCTTGGTGGAATGGATCAATCCCAGTAGATTGGATTTCCTTTTATGAATGTAGTTGTGGTCTCTGGTCTGTTATTTCCTGTCTATTATCTTGTGTAAATTCAATCTGAGGTAATCCTGAGAGGAACATTATGGGCAGAGCTGAGCTCGAGAGATTTTGGAAGGCATGAGCTGGAATAATGGCCAAGTCGATTCTGAGATACAGAAGTGAACCCTCAGTCAAGCATAAGTGAAGATGGACAACGCAGATGGAACATTATGGTAAGACATAACTTATTTTTCATTTATGTGAGTTGTTCAGTTGTGGTTGTACATATTCTTGAGTAAATGCACATTTGTTGTAGGTTCCTAGGTTAGTTCTTGGCTATCTACCTTTGCAGTCCATTTTTATCCTAGCTATATCTCCAAACCCAAAAGTAAGAATCAAACCCTGTACCTTGTGTTTGTGAGGTAGATACCTTAACCATTATGCCAATCCTTATCTCCCTTTGGATCTCCCACTGTCTTCTCTATTGGAGGTGAAACAATTTCTAAAACACATCCTTCATATTAGACCTCCAAGAAAGATTATCCCTTCTTGGGATTTCATATGTGTTTTGGAGAAGCTTACTTTATCCTGTTTTGAACTTGTTGCCTCCTCTTCTCTTAAGGTTTGCACATGGAAAACATTGCTCCTAGTGACATTGACTTCTGCTAAGAGAGTTTCTGAGTTGCAAGCCCTTATGTCTATTCCTTCTTTCCTCATTTTTATAAGGATGAACTTACTCTCCACACTAATCTCTCTGTTTTGACAAAAGTAGTTAATGAGCTTTCTTTAAATTAGGCTGTTGTTAACTTGCCTACCTTTATTCCTTCCCATCAGAATTCTTGGGAGAGAATCCTAAATTATTTGCATGTTCCAGAGCTTATCTAAACAATCCTGTGTTGACTTGTGATTAATTGAACAGTTGTCTGGTAAGAGAAGATTTATTTTGATTTATATTTTTTAACCACTGTTTTTTTGCTGTTTGTAAGAAGAAAGGGATATCTTGTATATAAGCTTTACCAGAGTGTTGGTTAGCAATTTATTGATATTTACTGTTAAAAAGATATGCAACTGACAGCGGTAGTGAGGCAAAGGAATTACAGATTTTGTGGGACTTTCACAGCTGATGTAATCAGAGCAATGATTTTATTATACTTAGTCTGATAGTTGTGTATTGTATAACTTTTCTCATAGAAGTTGATTTAAAGTATCTGTGATTTCTGTAGTAACTGATTTTGATTATCCTTTTCTTTTATAATTCTTTATTCATTTGCAGTTGAAAATGGATTCCTTGAATGAGTACACCATTAATGATTTGCTAAAGCACAAGTATCCAAAATGCTATGTGCATTTAAAGGCATCACTTGATAACACTGGTGATCTTTGTTCCTTGTGTCAAAGTTGGATGATTGCATACCATTATTAGTAGTAAATCTAGACTTACTGATGACAATTCCATTTGTGCAATTGGCACAGCTTGAAGAACTGTTGTTACATATATAAACGACTGGACTGATAAGATAATGTTAGGCAAAGAGCAAATAAAACACATTTAAGGAAGGAAGTGTCTGTCAGGAAAGCTCACTCATCCCCATTGAAGAAGATAAAACCACTGAAAACTTTGGAGGTCTGGATACAAGTAATCCACAGTCTGAGGATTCAGAGCATATAGAAGAAAATATGAAAAGAAAGACAGGAAGAAGATCACAACAAATAAGGAAGAAAAATTACCTGATTAATGTCTATAGAGCAAAGTGGATACATACTAAAAAGGCCACTGCTTTGTTATGTAACACACAGTTTACAGGGAAAGATAACATTTTTCTAGCAAAAAAACTTCAGTCTACAGAAAAAAGGCATCATTTTTCCAAAAGAGAAGGCATAAAAAAGAGGCATGGTGCAAGTGAAAAGGAAGAAATCAAAATTGAATATGGAAGGATTGAAGAACATTACTGTAAAAAAGAACAGTGAGAAAGAAAGTGGCAACATGGCTCAATCTGTGGCTGTACAAAGCTAGCTGGATGACAGAAATGTAATAAGTAATGAAAATAGTGAGATTAAAAAGACTAGTAAGACCAGTACTTCTTACAGTAACAATAGCTTTTCACCAGAATAATTTCCAAACCTGGATGGCCTAAACACAATAAAGCTGGAGGTGGATTATTCAGAGGGAAAGACCATGCAGTGGCACATAACTAGAAGGCCATTGGACAAATGAGTTACTAGGAGGAGGAGGAAGCAAAATGTACAATCAATAAGAAAGCCATATGAAGTATACTATGGAGTCAGACTGGCTATTTAAAATTTGGTGCCTTGATAGTTCAGATAGTTTAGTAGCTGCAACATTTAAGAGCTATCTCGACTGACATGCCACTGTTAAATTCTTGTGCACTCCATGTCATTGCATTATGTAATAAAATAAATAAGTAAATTATGTTCTTGAGGTCATGTCAGAATTTTGTATTCGTTCTGCATGTTTTCTGTGCTCACTACAGCATTGCAGAAGCAGTGATGGGAACATTTTTTCAGCTGTACTTATCAAATGCTGATACTGAGGCCGTGCATTTTTTTTATGTTGATTTGTATAGTTCTTTTTTTTCCGAAAATCTGAAGCCGTGTTCTTGTAACAAGACATCTTCAGAAAGATGCTGGTGCCAAAAAATACTAGTGCTTGTATGGTCAATTAGCATTCATAGAGGTTGGCATAATGGTTAAGGTGTTTATCTTACAAACACAAAGTGCAGGGTTTGATTCTTACACAGGGTAATTGGCTAGACTGAAAATGGCCCACAAGGGCAGTTAGCCTAGGAGTACTAATCTAATCTATGAACCTAATTTATATTAGTAATCACTTTCTATTATCCCCTTTAGTTGTACCATTTCCAGTAAACACCTCACATTGGATAAAAGTATATTCCCTTATAAAAATAGCTACAGAAAAATACTAAAACGTTCTAAAATGTTACAGACACATTTGGAAGATGAGACAAGACCAGGTCATTGATAGGCATTCTGATGGTAATGCTATTATATGCCTACAAACATGGAATTTAGCAGTTATCTAAATCCGTAATCACCTGCCTTACTCTTTTCATCAAGTGGGGACATGAGAATCATCTGATTAACTTTACCCAGGACAGAATTCATGGTTACTCTTTGTTAAAGTGAATTTGAGAGGGAATTCTTGTAGCACAGAGAAGCAAAATACAAACAATGCAGTCCTTTTCCCTGATGATACCTAGTGTAAGAATTGCAGTTACAAGTTAGGAATTTTAAAACTCTATGTGGTAATGGCATAGTAGCCTTAAAGCTAAAATGCAGGTCAAGCTGCAGTTCTGAAGTGATCTGGAAGCTTGTCATAAATAGAATAGAACTATGCCTTTCGGCTGCCGAAAGCCGTATTATCTGTCGTGTGCTTCACTACTTGTTTTTTTGTGAGACACCACATTATCAATAGTCACTTCACTGATTTCAGTAAGGGTGTCATTGGTAATACTTTTATGCTTCCTTTCTTTGATATCATTAAGCAGGCTTTGTTAATAACTATGCACTGAAATGGCATCATTTGATAAATTGTTTTCTTTTTCAGAAAATGCTGAGTCAAGGACTTCAGAGTTGAGAAAAAAATACAGTGAGCTTGAAGTTCAGTTAAAAACTAAAGAGGGTGAGAACAGTGAACTCATAAAAGAACTGCAGCAGAAAAATGCAATGATAACTGTGCTTGAAAACACAATAAAGGAACGAGAAAAGAAGTATTTAGAGGAATTAAAAGTTAAAAGCCATAAACTAAGCATGCTTTCAAATGAACTAGAACAAAGAGCAAGTACTATTGCATATTTGACTTCTCAGCTACATGCCACTAAGAAGAAGCTTGTGAGTTCTTCCAGTGGAACATCAGATGGCACTCCAAGTGACTCTCAGGCAGCATCATCCTATAAACCTAGCCCTCCAAAAGAAAAGTTACCAGACACACCACGGCGCCGAATGAAGAAAAGTCTTTCAACACCGCTAAACTCTGAGATTGCAGAAGTGTACAGACTTGGATCTGATGGAAGAAAAATCCTTTTAAGGGAATCTCTAGATGTAATGCCCGACCCTGCACCTTTCCTTTTATGTAGAGAATCTGCTGAGGCCTTAGTAATTAAGGAGAAGCCTGTTGTTATTCCACCAATTCTTCCAGAGCGCAGTCCAGCCAAAGAGAAGCAACACAAGATGCACATTGGTGTAGCACATCGAATTCAGCATGTTGCTTCATCAGCTGCTCAACATGAAGTAGAAACTCTAGCAGTCGACCAAGTCAATGACAATAAGGTTGTAAGAAAGCGCACAGGGACTGACAGAACTGTTTAAATATTTGCTGCAAACTCAGCTTCTGCAGTTTTTTTTCATGCACTGTGATTACATACACATATATGTGTACATATATATATATATATATATATATATATATATATATATATATATATATATATATATATGTATACACACACACACACATATACATGCATATATGTGTGTGTGTGTGTATATATATATATATATATATATATATATCTATGTGTGTGTGTGTGTGTATATATATATATATATATATATATAAATATATAAAATATATGTGCGTGTGTGTGTGTGTTTCTGTCAGCAATCCTTCAAGTCTGTTATGGTCAGTACTTGGAACATTAGCCAAAACACATTAGCCAAGTCATCAAAACTCCAAAGCGAAGTTTAACATGGGTGCTGCAGGGGAGCAGTGGCCAGGTCCATGTTTCCTTGCTCAGTCATGGTCAGTGAATTGTGTGGCAATTTGTTTTACTCAGCATTGTTTGCATTAACTAGTATATACTCACACCCACACGTAACCCCACACATACCCCCTCACCCCCCCACACACACATATACACACACACACACACACACACACACACACACACACACACACAATCACTTGGGCGTGTTTGTGTACTTATCTATATAAATATGCAAACTTTTTTAAAGATTTACTTTGAAATTTAGAAAATGCATGCAGAGCGAGTATCAGTTTTATATGACTGCTTTAACATATCACAAATTTAACCAACACATATAATGTCAGCACTAAGCTATTATACTCACTGAGAACTGTGGCCAAATATATGTGTATATTATGTGTGCACTCATACACACACACACATATCAAGCTGTTTGCCTTTATTGTTAACGCTTTATCTTTTAATGCACAAGCTTGACAGTGGCCAAGAAACTATGTGTATTTAAAGTAAAAGCCGGTATTAAAATGCCTAATGTAAAAAGTGTAGTAATGCATAAGCCCTGTTTGCACTGAAATGCCAGGATTCTCATTGGGAGATTCTATAATCTGTTTAATGCACATGTTCTATTCATGTTCATGTTTCTAACTAGAGTATTTTGACAGGGCCATTTTGCTTTTGTAGTAAATGGCTTGCCAGTGTATGTTTAGAACAGACTATAGGTAATTCTTGGCATAAGACAATTTGCTGGCATTTTTAACTTAAATAAATTATCATTTAAAAACTGATTGCTTTAGTTTGTTTAAAAGATAAATTATTATCTGAAATCTGATATTTTCAGCAGGAGCAAACATATTATTTACCACAGTTTGGAAGTTAATATGCTACATAAACAGGTTTGAAATCCATCCTGCTAAAAAATCCATGGTTGTGCACATATCTTAATAAGCCACTGTCCTGTGACTTAATATATTAAACTTCAGGACTTGGCATTGTTTTCTGCTTGAAATTAATCACATGGAACACAAAGTTGTATTAAGTATCATAACTATGTTGTACTGTAGGGATGAGATACTGCATTAATTACCATTTGATGACTATGCATATATTGTCATGCTGAAGTTGTCCTTAACTGATTATTGCAATTATGGTTAAACTGTTTGAAATCCACCTTTGAGAACATTCATTGCATCAACAGAAGTACCTAAAACTAACAAAAAGTGTTTCAGCATTAAAACAGGTCTTTGGGACAATCAGCTATGCATATCCCCATCCTTCTTGCCAGTCATTACAACCATTTCTCAGGTGGTATATTTTGTGTTTGTCTGCTTTTTCACCAGGGTCATAGCTCAAAACAGTGCAGTGTAACAGCGTGCTTGTCCAGATATCAAATAAATATAAAATAAAGAGCTGGAAAGTATGATATAAGACTGCCACAGTAATCAGTGCCTGTTTTCTGTCTGTAAGTCCTCAGTACTGTATTAAGAATTCTGGCCAGTGTTAAAGGCAAAATGGGATTGTTTAAAGTAAAACGTGCACAAGAAAACTACAATGGGCATGAAAAGAGATTAAATGAGCAAAACGAATATAATAAGGGCAAAAAGAGCACATTATGCATAAATAAAGCAGGGTGACCATGTTTTTTGCCAAAATGCTGTGTTTTGGCATAACTATGACTTTGTATTGTAGGGCATAACTAGAGTCATTCGAAGTATCTCAAAGTGTGTAAAAGTGCTTGCAGTGTGTGCTTATTACTGTGCATGTATTCTGAAGGGTTTATTTGTGTGCAAAGTGCAATTATTTCATAAAGTACAGTCAAAGTATAGCCATTTTGAAAAGTTTCTTGTGCTGATTGTGTTTTGTTTGCAAAGTGCGGCCATTACTGAGTGTTTCTTGCACTGTAAAGAATTGTCTAGCAAGGTACCGCCATTTAGGAAAAATTTCAGTGTGCTGTGTACAGTTTGTTGGCAAAGTGCCATTACTTCGAAATGTTATTGACTCTGAGCTCCTCTTGCCCAGTTCATTCACATCATGCAGTTATTTGAAATGTTTCTTAAAAAGATGATAAATTACTTTTGCAATACACCAATTTCAAAGGTATCACAGTGCTGAAAGACTTATTTTGCAAAGTTCAATTACACAAAGGCTTGTATTGTGCAGTTATTTGATATGTTTCTTATACTGATAAGAGGTGATTTCTTACAATACAGTAGATTCAAGAATATTACAGTGCCCCAGAGACTTATTTCACAAAGTTCAGTTATACAGAGGCTTGTTGTGCTATTGGGCAAATTTACAAATACTGGCATAAATTTCTGGTATATGTGTATGTGCATGTGTTTGCACTTATTTGTAAAACCCTTCACTGGTATGTGTTAATATGGCAGACAGATTTTGAAAGCCCTTACCACTTGTGTTTGATCAGAATATTGCAGAGAATTGGAGAAAATTTGAGCAGGAGTATGATATTTTATACAAGCAGCTTATTCAGATAAAGATGCACATACCAGGGCATTCATTTTGCTAAACCTAGCTAGGTCAGAAGCCATAGAAAGAAAGTGTTCATTTGTGTATGCACCAGCAGTATATGAGAGAGAAGGTGAAAAACATGTTGTACAGGCTGAATCAAGGGAGGACCCTGAGTGTTTGAAGTGCAAGTTCAGAGAAATGTGTAACCCCCAGACAAATATTACATTAGAGAGGCATTTGTTTTACACGAGAGATCAGAAACCAGGAGAAACTTTTGCAGTTTATATAAGTGACCTGAGAAACAAAGCCAAAATGTGCCAGTTTGGTGACTTAAAAGATGAGTTAGTAAAGGACAGGCTCATGTGTGGTATTAATAGTGCTGCTGTGAGAAAGATTGTGCTCTGTGACAGTGATTTAACGTTGAGTAAAGCCATTGAGATTTGTCAAATCCATAAAGTTACAGAAAAACACACAAGTATGCTTGTGAATGGCAAGAGTATGGTTTCAGCAGGCTCCAGAGCAAATGTAGATAGTATGCAACACGTGGCAAACAGAAGTAGGCCTAAGCACATGGCAGCCACAGACCCTGCTGGCTCGCCAAGGAAACCCATGGTTTTCCAGAAAGTTCTAAGATGAGTTCAGTTAAAGGAGCATGTCCCTCAGTGAAGCACAAGCATGAATCAGCAAAACCCAAGTCAAGCTTTATTGTTAGCTGTCACAATTGTGGTGCCAATCATGAGTCTAGAGGAGATATGTGCTTAGCGTTTGGTCAGCAATGTCACAAGTGTAAAAAACTGAACCATTTTGAAAAGTTTTGTAAATCAAGTAAACCCCACACAGTTGTAAAGAAAGGTCACTCAAAAAAACAAGTTGATCAAGTAGAGTCGCAGCAGTCAATTTTTTATGTAGATGGAGTATCAGTAATTGGTGAGAGAGTTGATGCAGTGAATTTGTTGGCAAAAAGTGAAGTGTTTTGTACAGTTTGGATCATTGGTAAATCCACAGAGCTTAAAGTAGTCACTGGTTCAAAGTGTAATGTTATATCAGCAGACACATTTGCTAAAGTGAGAACTAATAAGCAACTCAGTGTGGCTAGTAGTGCGAAACTTGTTCTTCATGTTTCACTGTTGCAGCCATCACATTTGGGTTATTTGCCTGCAGGTAGCCCTCAGTCAGCTTGAATACCAGACTCTTGGGATTTCTGCATCGGATGCTGCCGCTTCTTCCATAACATCAGGTCATCAGGGGTATAAAACATGCAGCCGACACCATTACATCAGTCTTTCTTGCTGTGCCCGAAGTAGAAGCAGTTCACAAGTGCTGGTCGGCCGTCTCCTGAAATTTTCATTTTTCGAGTTTCAGACCTGAAGTCTTCTAAAAAGATAAGTATCCCATTGGGGATCCCTTTTATTGCTCTAACCGATGTCAGAAAAAAATTAATAATTGTCTTACCTGTGAAAAGCAAATACCTCACAGAGGTTTTCATTCTTACTGCGTCACCTGTCTAGGCCCAGATCACGACATCCCTCACTGTCAATTTTGTGCCTTGTTCAATGCCCGAACTATTCATCATCGAGCTATTTTTATCACTAACTTCTTTCACTCTCGATGTCCATATTCTGAAATGGCTTTGATAAGCCATCCAACTACCGATCTTCCGAAAAAATGTAAGGATAAAGACAGAGACAAACTGCATAGGTCCAAAACTGCCGATAACACTACCATTAAGCTAGTCGCCAGTCCGCCGGTACTCAGTGAGGTGCTTTTGCAGCCCCTGATACCTGCTGCTACAGGTTCACAGGCCTCTACCGAGACACATTCGTATGCCGCGAGATGCTTCTTCAACTATGGAACCTGTGGATGTCTCTACCTTGGATGGGTCCGGAGCTGCTGTGCAGGCACAGGCTTCTGAGGGAGTTGTCAGACCTTCCGATTTTCATATTAAACCGATGATGTTTCAAACCAAAAATACCGAATTTCTCAGGCCTAGAGTTCAGACTACTCCTAGGAAACCTATTAATAAAGCGCATTATCAGGCCCACATGCCACAAAAATGCTTAGAATGGTTGAAGACCTCATTACTTTAATTAGGGAAAGTCAACCTTCCCCCTCAAAAAAGACCAGCAACTGATTTTCCTTCTGATTCTTCAGAGTCTGATAACTCTGATCCTTCTAATTACCAGGACATACCCTTATCTATCTATGAGAATTTTGATGCAGAGGATTCCATTCCCTCAGCTTCCCCTCCAGAAGATTTTTCTTTTGGAGAAACCCTGCATACCCTTAGAGAGCATTTCTGCTGGGACAGCCAAGATTACTCTCAGTCCAAAAAGAGACTCGGAATTTTTAAACTTGCCTCAAAACAGGCCTCTAGCTATCCCCACTGTTCTGGAAATTGTAGATGATGTCTACTTGGAATCTAGTCTTACCCCTGATACTTTGCCTTAGTACCTGACTCCCACAGATTCCTCTTTAAGAATCCTACTGCAGATCCAGAGAGCATTTCCCAGGGACATAAAGGCATTAAGGCTACAACTGCCAAAATCCTATCCCTTCAGACAGGGATTCTAGGACTTTTGACAGATGGGGTAAGAAGGTATACACCTCTGCTACTCTTGCCATTAGGACTTTAAATTTCCAGGTTCATATGTTAAAGCATCAGCAGCATATTATGGAGCTAATTAAACAGAAAATGATGTTGATTCATGATTGTGCAGAACACAAAGATTTACAAGGGTTAATGCATTCTGCTAACCCAAGTTGGTAAACATACTTTGCAATGTGGGCTTGTTGCCTTAGAAGCATCTTGCATGGCTGCTGTCACTGGGTCTGTTCTTAGAAGGCATGCTTGGCTTAAGGAACAGAATTTGCCAGATCATGTCAAAGCAAAATTACTAGATGCACCATTAAACCAAGAACGTCTGTTTGGCAATAAAGCAGAAGAAGTCCTCAAAAGGATGAAGAAGAAAGCTAAATCTATGCAAACTGTTAAAGATTTCTTACAGGTACAGCCACCTAGATTCAGTAGGCATTGACCTTCTAAAAACTGGTCTTTTCCAGTCCCTTCCAGGCCTTCTCAGTCCAAACTCAAGGGTAGCTGACCACCAAGACTACAGTCTCAGGTTATGCACAGATCTAAGCAATGGAGTGCTCCCACATTTAAAGCAGGGAGTAGTAAGCCGCCGTCCTATGATAAAATTGCACAATGACTTATCCTTAACTCTTCCAAGCCTTGCCCAAGTACTTGCACCTTTAGGAGGGAAACTTGCCTTGCATGCCAAAAACTGGGAGTACATTACCCAGGACAGATGGGTCTTAAACATTGTTTCCCAGGGATACAGATTCCACTTCCACTCTCTCCCAACTCTAAGTGGATGGCCAGACCTTCCCCCAAACCAGTGAGAAGAGGCCCAAAAGCAAGTACTTTCTCTTCTCAGTATCAAGGCTAGTCAACTTGTCCCAGCAGAACAAAGGGGACAAGGCTTTTATTCCAGGCTGTTTCTGGAACCCAGAAAAGAAAATTCTTGGCATCCTATCCTGGATCTATCTATTCTCAACACCTTTCTGGTGGTTCCAAAATTCAAAATGCTAACTCTCCAACAGCTGCTTCCTATGCTAGCCAAGGACTCATGGATAGCAACTCTAGACTTAAAAGAAGGTTATCTGCACATCCCCATAAGAGAATCTTGCAGGAAATACCTACTTTTCAGAGCAGGCTCTATGCACTATCAGTTCTCTGCACCTCCCTTAAGCTTATCTGCCGTGCCCAGGGTATTCACAAAGTGCCTAGCTCCAGCCATTGCATATTGCAGGCAGAGAAGAATTCAAATTTACCCATACTTGGATGATTGCCTGATTCAGGCGGACAGTCAGGAATTACTACTACAGCACTTGGCATTTGTAAAGAGACTTCTAACTTCATTGGGGTACACCATCAATGAAAAGAAATCGCATCTGGTACCCAGCCAACAGATTTTAATCCTGGGAGCAAGCTTGAACACAGCTTCCCAGATGGCATTCCTCACTCCAGAAAAACAAATTTATTTGACAAACTACTTCAATTTACTGGCCACCAAAACCCGGCTATCTGCAAGAAAAATACTGCAAGCCCTAGGGTTCATGGCCTCTTGCATTCTACTAATTCCATATGCAAGACTGCATATGAGGAAATTTCAATGGTACCTAAAAAGACTGTGGTGTCAACATTCTCAGGACCTGGAAACAATGATTCCTATCATTCCTTGCCTAAGGACAGAGTTCCTTTGGTGGGCAGAAGCCTGCAACCAAAACAAGGGACTCCCTTTCACTCTACCCCCTGCCCTAACAACAGATGCATCAGACTATTGCATGGGGAGCTCACATGGCAGGGCAAAGCACTCAGGACAAATGGAGCCCAAAGGAAATGCACCTGCATATCAATCAAAAATAAATGTTAGCTGTACAGAATGCTCTGACAGCCTTCAAAGGCCTTATTCTTCCAGGACAAGTATTTGTAAAGACAGACAACACAACAGTTATGTGGCACATAAATAAGCTGGGGGAGACCCATTCCTACACACACTGCAGATTAGCCATGGCTCTGTGGAACACAGCCTTGAGCAACCAAGTGCACCTGCAAGCTCAATTCCTGCCAGGCAAACTAAATTCACTGGCAGACGACTTGAGCAGAAATCTCATGGACCCACACGAGTGGAAACTGGAACCCAAAATATTCAAGCTTTTGAGGAACAGGTGGGGGGCACCAGAGGTGGACCTCTTTGCTTCCCCTCAGAACTATCAATTGGTCAAATGTTGCACTAGAACTCCCCACAGCCAAGCTTGGAAAGTGGATGCCCTGTCCTTTACCTGGGAAAGCCTCTCAATCTATGCCTTTCCCCCTCTGCTCCTCCTCTCGAAGGTTCTACTAAATCAAACAGGACAAACCAAGGACAATCCTGATTGCACCAGAATGACCACACCAGCACTGGTACCATCTTTTGTGCAGTCTGACAGTAATGCCACCATGGCACCTGCCTCAGACCACTCCCCTGCTGTCCCAGCAGGAGGGCCAGATTTTGCACCCTCAGCTGCAGACCCTGAACCTAGCAGCCTGGCTCATCCCCTGAACTCATCACCAACAACCCTCAGTAAGCAGGTGCTGGATGTCATTCTTGAGGAAAGGAGGCCTAGTACTAGAAAATCCTATTAGGAAAAGTGGAAAAGATACTGTTCCTGGAGCCATTCTCAGGGAATGGACACAGCTGTGCCCAGCTTACCTCATATACTAGATTACTTAACAGAAGTGCTCCACAAAGGCCTATCTTTTTCTTCAATTAAGATTCATGCTGCTGCCACCTCAGCTCATTATAATACTGAGCCACCCCTCTTCTCTCATCCTCTGGTCAAACAGTTCCTGAGAGGAGCCAAAAATGTAAGACCCTCCAGGAGAGCTCCCACCCCAGCCTGGGAACCTTAACTTTGAATTGGAAAAGCTCACACTTCTGCCCTTTGAACCTGCTGCTACAGCAAAGTTAAAATTCCTCTCATGGAAAACAGCTTTACTTTTAGCCATAACTTCAGCAAGAAGAGTGTCTGAATTGCAGGCCCTTGTGGCTGTGGAACCCTTCATTATCTTCCATGTGGACAGGGTTTCCCTCAGGACTAACCCATCATTTATACCCATGGTGGTATCTAGTGTGGCTTTAACCCAATCCTTTCATTTGCCAACTTTTTTTCCTAATGCTCAGAATAAAGGGGAAAGGATCCTGCACTCCCTGGACGTGCACAGCAGCTTAGGTTCTATCTGGACAGGACTAAGCCTATCAGAAAATTTGACCAGCTGCTAGTCAGCTTTGCTGCAGGGGCAGAGGGCAAGGCCATTTCAAAGCAAACCATTTCTAAATGAATAGCACAGTGCATCCATTTCTGCTACAAACACCACGGGAAATGTATCCCACAGGGGATCAGAACACATTCCACTAGGGTTACATCAACCTCTACAGCATTTCTCAGGGGAGTCCCTACCAGGGACATCCTGGAAGCTGCAAAGCTCTGTACACACTTTCACCAATCATTACCACTTACCTATCTATTCTAAATCCAGAGCTGGATTTGTCACAGCAGTCTTACAGGGCCTGATTGCCAGCCCTAATGCTTCTTAAGTACCTCCACTCATCCTCAGCTTTGGGAATCAACCAAATGTGATGACTGCAACAGTGAAACACAAGTTCTGTACACTTACCATAATGTAGATGTTCGAGTGCATTCACTGTTGCAGTCCTGGTTACCCTCCCTCCATCCCCCTGACTTCTCTTTACTTCTACCTTTCTTTTTTGTTTGGAATATTACATCATTGGTATTTGCTTTTTGCTGTGGGTGTTCCATACCATGCAATTGCTTCCTATTTTGGGGGCTCCTGACATCTGGGGCAAGAAAAACTGATGTAATGGCATTGGCTGCATGTTTTATATCCCTGACGACCTGACGTCATGGAAGAAGTGACAGCATCTGATGCAGAAATCCCAAGACTCTGATATTCAGCCTGACTGAGGGCTTACCTGCAGGAAGATAACCCAAATGTGATGACTGCAACAGTGAATACACTCGAACATCTACATTAATGGTAAGTGTACACAACTGTACTTTGCTTATGGAGGTGAAGAAATTCAAACCAAAGGCTCAGTGATGCTTTCATGTTATTTGGCTAAGAACTGTTACATCTTGTTATTCTATGTAGTCTGAAGACCAGTACAGTCTTTATTGGGTCTCAAAGACAGTTTGAGAGTGAATCTGCTTTCTTTTAACAAAGAAGTTCATCAGATAAGTGCATATCCTAGTTCCAATTTTTCTGAAGCCATTTTCTCATTGTATGCTAATGTTTTCAATGACAAGTTGGGCAAACTTCCAGTCGTGTATTCCATGAAGTTAGACCCAGAGGTCACGCCAGTAGTCAGTCCAGCAAGAAGAGTTCCAATAGCTGTGCAGGATAAAGTTAAGGCTTGGTTGGATAAAATGGTACAGCAAGGTGTAATCTGTCCAGTTACAGAACCAACTGAATGGATGTCTATGGTAGCAGCTCACAAAAAAGGCTCAGACACAATCACAATATAAATTGACCCAAGGGATTTGAACAAAACATTGAAGAGACCATATCATTCAATGCGCACAGTCAAAGAGGTCGCAGCTCTAATACTGAATGCCACTTTTTTTCTGTCTTGGATGCAAAGAGTTCATTTTGGCAAGTGATGCTTGATCGCAAATCCTCATCACTAACCACTTTTGGTACCCTGTTTGGCATATACTGATTCCTAAGGATGCCATTTGGAATAAATTCTGCAAATGAAGTCTTCCAGCATACTATGGAACAAATTTTTTCAGTTATCCTTGTGCCATAATAGTAGCTGATTTATTGGTTGGAGGCAATGGTGAAGCAGAGCATGAGAAACCTAAATAGAGTTCTGGACAGAGCACGTGAAGTAAACTTGAAGCTCAAGCCTCTAAAGTACAAATTCAGACTTCCAGAAGTTACATATGTAGGTCATCTGTTTACCAGTACTGGCTTGAGACCAGACTGGACCAAGCAAGCAGCTATTCTTGAGATGTCAGCACCAGATAATATTCAAGCTCTACAGTGTTTCCTAGGCATGGTCAACTATTTAGGCAAGTTTATACCAGACTCCAGTGAGTTGACAGTACCTTTAAGAGAGCTGATGGAAAAAATGTTACATGGTCATGGTTAGAACAGCACCAGAAGGCATTTGAAGACCTTAAGCAGAAAATTGCCACCCCACCTACATTAAGATACTATGATGTGAATAAACCAGTCATTCTTTCCTGTGATGCTTCAAAATTTGGTCTTGGTATATTCTTCAAGAGGGCAGACCAGTAGTCTGTGCATCTAGAATACTTACCCAAACTGAAATACAGTATGCTGAAATTGAGAAAGAACTTTTGGCAATAGTATTTACATGTTCCAAGTTTCATGATTATATTTATGGTGGAGCTATTCAGATTGAAACTGGCCACCAACCTTTAGTCACTATTCTAAAGAAGCCTATGCATTCAGCTCCAGCAAGATTACAAAGAATTATGCTCAGATTGCAAAAGTACAATTTCAAAATGGTCTACACAAAAGGCAAACTACTCTTGTCTGGCTGATACCTTATCCAGATCACTCAGAAATATGACAGAACATCTTGAAGCAGAGAATTCTGACTTTGACATGATGGCGGTACATAATTTTTCTACCACTAGGCTTGATGAATTAAGAGATCACACTACATTAATGTTGGATGGCCATCAAAGCAATCTAGTGTACCACCTGAAATGCAAAGCTATTTTCCTTACAGAGATAAAATGTTGATGAAAGATGGTATTATTTTCAAAAGCCCTAAAATTGTTGTTTCTGCTTCCTTACAACAAGAATATATCCAGATTTTGCATCGTGATCACCCAGGTTCCACATCCACTAAGACAAGAGTGAGAAAACTAGTATTTTAGCCTTCATTACTGAAAGACATTGATAATGTACTTTCTTCTTGTTCAGTATGCAATAGTACTAGACTGCATTTGCAAAGAGAATCACTTCAACTAAGTCAAGTTCCTGAACTACCTTGGTCAACAGTAGCTCTGAGTGGAACAATCAACACTACTTAGTACTGGTAGACTCTTTTTCAAATTGGTTTGAGATTGACTTGCTACCTAACCTAGCATCCTTTACTGTTATTACCAAGTTGAAATGTCATTTCTCAGTCGATGGTAGTCCACACAAAGTTATTTCTGACAATGGTACTCAATTTACTAGTGAGTTGTTTCAGAAATTTGCAAGAGAATGGGACTTTGTACATGTTACTAGCAGTCCTGAATATCCACAGTCAAATGGGCTAGCTGAAAGTGTAGTGCAGAGTGCAAAGCAGTTACTTGAAAGGTCAAAGTGTGACAATACCAATGTCTTTTTGAATTTACTTAATCTCAGAAACATACCCCATGACGATATTCTTGGCTTACTTGCTCAAAGACTTCGATCCAGGCAAACCAGAATGATGCTACCTATTAGTTCCAGTTTATTGAGGCCTAAAGCTAACAACAAAGCCATCAAGGCTCAATTATTCCAGAAACATTCTCTCCAGTAGTCCAGTTATGATAAATTAAGCACATTTCTTTGTCCGTTGAGGGAAGGAGAGACAGTGAGAATATAATCGGTGAAAGGTTTCTACTGGATTGGTCAAGTTACAGGTATATGAGCTGAGACAAAAATCCTACCTTGTAGAATCTAAGGGTGTGGAGGACAGGAGAAATCATAGGCATCTTCTTCCTGTACCATAATCATCATCACAGCATTGTTTCTGTCATACAGACTCTAGATCTCAGAGCGAACCAAGCATTATTTCAATCCCAGAGTGTGTTTCAACCTCTATTTCTGTTCCTGAAGATGTTCCAAATACTCCCAAGGTTGAACATTCTGTAGAGACAGCTCCAGTTGTTAAACCAAATTCCCAGTTATATGTCACATGATATGGTCGAATATCCAGGCCCAGCATGAAATATGCAGCAACATGGTCTTACCTGTATATATGTACCGAGTCTTGTATTAGTGCATGACAAAGAACTACTTGTAATATCTGCATGCCAAATAGATTCATAACGTTGCATGATGTATTTTACAAAGAGGAAGGCTGTAGATCAGAGTGTATGTGTTGTAGCTTTAAGAAGCATGTCAAAGACTGAGTGTCCACATATAAATACCCAGTGTCATTTTGAGAGTGCAGCCAGAGAGTAAGCATATATGATTACAGTAGTTTGTATATAAGTTACTTAAGTTAAAGTCAGTAAGCTTCTATCATGATGTGGTTGTATATAATGAAGCTGCTTGAACAGAACCCACAAAGACTCTTCTATTGTGTCCAAAGTAAGAGAGCGACCGTGAGTAACTGTCCCAAAGTCTGAGGAAAGGTGCACTTTTGTGACTCAACCACTGATGCATTTAAGAGACCTGCTCAGGGTTTTGCACTAATATTAGATTGTATTCCCTAAAAGTGACATCTTGAACCTGGCCAGTCCCCACTACGGTCCTGTATTGAAATGTCAGGACTCAAAATGCTGAATCATGACACACTGAAAAAAAGAACTGGAGCTGTAGGAGAAGAGCAAATATCAAAAATCATATTTGCCCACCTACACCTCCATGATGTAAGGGGCAACCCCCAAATTTATATATACCATACCTCAGAGAAAAGGGAATATTCCAAGAAATGACTAACTCATACTTAGCATATGTAAGTCCAGATTTTCAGCCATTCAATCTTCTCATTTCAGGACTTTCCAGTACAGGTCCAAGCCCCTCAAATATATACCTCCCCACACTCTATGTCAGTGTCCATAGGTCCTCTGCTATGGGAATGCCCATGAGCCGTCTAGGCTTAAGAATAGTAGTAAAGCCTTCTTAGGTATTAAAAGTGAGGCATACTTAGAAAAGGCAAGAAAAGTAAGTTTCCTAGGCCTGAGTATAACCACAGTGCACTCATCAGGAGACTCAAGGGCCCACTACATGTGAACAGGCAGGCTGTTTGTGTACCGCACTGCAAGTTTATGATGTTCAGACTGTGATACATACTCCCTGGAGCAGTAGTTAGAGGAATACTTCTCTCACCTGTGTAGTGGTCATCAGCTGGTAATTGGTGTGAGGTCATTGCCTTGCTATTCAGGTAAGAGCTTACAACTAAAGAAAGCATGATGGTCCCAAACTTAGATTAAGGAAGCTTTGGCTGTGTGCCTGGCCTCCATCTACTTTAATGTGCTGCATACTGGCTAGTTTCTGCGTGGGATCATGTGAGACCCTTTTGAATTTTCTGTGATGGACATTTTCTTATGCTTGCATCCTGTCATTGTCTAGACAGGTTTTGGTATTTTCACATGTCCTTCACCTTGTATCTTTGGCTGTTTAGACACCCCTTCACATGATTTAAGGCCTAGCCAGTAATGTGATGGCCAGACAAAGTTTTAATGTGCATACGTTTCTTCACCACTGAACACAGGAACTTTCCTATCTGGCTTACTAGGCCCAAGTTCTATACTGAGCAGTTGGCAGGAAGGAATGGGAGGGTATATGAAACTGGGCATACCCTCCTTGTCCTGATTCCTTGACTTGAATTAATGGAAGGTGTGCATTGCTTCAACTGTGGGAAATAGTGAAGGAATTGCACTGGGAAAGGTGTCACTGAGGAATTCCTAGGAGTTTCTGCAGAGGAACCTTCAAACTAAGATTAAATGATAGTATCCTTCCCTTTCTAATTTTCCAGGGACTGCATTGCTGCAAATGAGCACAAATAACATAACTTCTTTGTGTAGTATTAAAATGCAAGAAAATGGAAATCCTCAAACTTGTGAATAAAAAAGATACAGATTAGGAAAATAGCTAACTGCATACAATCATGACTAGTTCATATTTGAGAGAAAAATGTTTTGGCAAACTCCCTTAACAGCATGATCTAGAAGCACAACATTGGTCCTTCAATAGGTAAATACTTTCTAGGTTTCTTAGAAGACATGGAACAGCTTGCCAGGAAAAGGGATCAATGTTTGGCTGCACAGTGATCCTGCACTTAGCAATGCTGCTTCATTGTACTTGGTCCACCAGCTCACTTCCTGACTGACGTGCCTTTCTTCTAGCATGCTGCATGCTTTCCCAGCATCCATATGAGTTTTTATTGAGCTTTCTATTTTTTTCCCCACATCTAAACAAATTCATGATGCTAAATTGCCTGTAGGTGGGTGTGCATGTGCGTATGTGTTTCTGTTAAGTTTAATTTAAGATGGAACTGGAGATAATGCTAGAAATAGTGTCATTTATCTTTATGACGCACATGATGGATATGTTTTATGATGTATATCTGTACTGTATTTATATAGATGATCTCATCAATGCAATGTAGTGTTAGAGTGTATACCCATTTCAATTTTTTAAATGTATGCTGTTGTTACTCTTAATCCAAATGCATTATTTTATTTATACTGTTAATGAGTGTTCATTGCTGGAATTTTTTGTAAGCCACTACTCAGGCTCACACATATATCTATACATTGTGTCAGGCAGGAGCAGCCCAAGAATATGACAGTCAAGAAATCTGTCATGCTATGAGTTGAAGTTCATAGGTGTATGGTCTAAAGTTAAGGAAGAGTGGTGAGTGTATAAGCAGGAAATAGGTTAGAAGGGAGATTAGAGTAAGAACCTGAAGGGGGGTAGGTTATTGGGGACAAAGACCAAGCAGAATACTAGATGGAGTAGAAAACTAGAGAAGTAGGTAATCTGGTAGTATCTACATCACAGTTCTGTTACTAAATGGCATATAAGTTAAGAACAAAGGCTGATGTAGTGATAAACCAGAAGTTAGAAAATAAAAGCCGAATAACAGAAAAATTCCAACTCCAAGAATGTCAATACTTTATTAGAGCAAACCTTTTGGATATAAATCCTTCTTAAGTGCAATATACAATCTGTAACATTCTTTCACTTTTTGTAAAACAAGAGTAAAATCATATGAGCACAGCCAGCTAATCACATCATTTCTACAATAATTCAATTAATATTTCTGCTTAGAGATATAGCAGTTCCTTAAAAGGTTTCCTTAAAAAGTACTCATACTTTCAACTCAATTTATAAATACATACTAGAACTATATACTTAAATACTTCTATTTATCTAATAAAATGTAGTGACAAACCAGAAGTTAGAAAATAATAGCTGAATAACAGAAAAATTCCAAATGTATCAACTTGATCTTATTACACTAGAAAATATGCCAAGGGCTAGCCACACAGTGAAAAATAAGCAATTTGAGCCATTAGTTCAGTCTGTGGTATCTCAACAAATGGACAGTAATTCTCTTACCATACTGACAAATAGTACCAACCAACTAGTGGGACTGAAGGCATCAATAAATATTCATCAGGAGAATAATGAGGCCCCAAAAGACATAGGGGCTTTAGGGGAAGTAGCCCCTACATTGTCTAATGATGGGCAGCAGAAAAATGCTATGAATTCAGCTGAAAAAGCAATGATTTTTTTTTTCCAAGGCTCAAACACCATTCCGGTTAGAAGTACCGGAGAAAGTAGAGACCTATCAACAGAAGCAGCAAAGAAGTCATTCGCTACAGTGACAGATGAGCAATACCAGCAAACAGAAGAGCAGCAGCCCCTTTCTTCAGAAGAAGGCAGTGCGACGTTAAAAGAAAAAGAACACGCATCATAAATATTTATGACTGTGAGCTATCTCCTTCTCAAATATCCTTAATGCAGAAGGGGCTGAAGTTTATTCCTACTTCCTCAAATGACATTGTGAATACATTGACTGATTTAAAAAATTTTGTGAGGCAATTGAATCTTAAACTCACATTTAGAGCTGCTAGAAGTATTAATAATGTATCTGTGTGTAAGAAAAAAAAGCATGTTTGTACCAAATAGTTTTCCTGTAGTAACACCTTTTCATGAAGAATGTGAAAAGGAACTGAGGGATTTATATGAAAGTAAAACAAAGAAAAAATACTATAATTTGACAGCTGTTGAGCATGAAGCACTGAAACAGTTGGACGATAATAATGAAATAATTATAAAGCAAATAGATAACAGTGGTGCAACTGTTATAATGAATAGAGCAGATTATCCCCTGGATTCACTATCCTTCCATGCAAGACTAGCTTAGTCCTGCACGGAAGTGGCCATTTAGGAGCAGGATGACAGCGTGCCATGCATATTAATGAAGACGCGCTGCCTGAACTCCTAAATGGACACAGAGCATGTATGAGTGCAGGGGGCGTGTCTGAGAGCAGAGCTCTCAGAATATACATGCCCCTGCAATGAAGAACAGCAGAGTTATAAATAAGAATCAGCGAGACCACTCATAGGTGTTTGCATACCCCCAGCAGCATCACCCCACATTTACAAGAGCAATAGTTAAAACATTAAATATAAAGACTTTTTTTTAATGAAACATTAATTTTAACTGTAGGTGCGCAGATTTTCCCATTGCTTAGCTACGTTTAATGCAGCTTAAATGGCACAAGAGGATAAAAAGCAAGATATAGGCAAACAAAGCAGTACAGCAATAGTGTAGTTGGCAAAGCATTCGCATTACGAGCAGTCATTCCCGGTTTGAGTCCCACTCTAATACAATCCATTTTCCATGTCAAATCACTGTATGATCAATTTATTTTGGTGCATAACCTACGATAACATATATTTATAACATTTATATATTTATAACATATATTTGTGAACTGGAGTACTGCATTAAATGCAGATGTGAGGTGTCATTGTCATAATGTTGCAAAGTCCACAGATAATCACAAGTGCCCCATACAGTATATGTACACAGGAATCAGGGATACAAATGGAAAGTAAAATGTTTAATGAATAATAACTCCATACAGTTTCCAAATCCACCACCTTCCCAATAACCATTAGACATTACTGGCTAAATTAGTGTGGTGGTAAGCAGGAGTAAGCAAGTGTAAGCATAATTAAGCAGTAGTAAGCGGGAGTAAGCATATGTAAGCAGTGGTAAGCGGGTTTAAGCCCATTTGTGCGGGGGTAAGCAATGTGCACACAGGTTGAGCAATATTGAAGCTAACTCTCTGTAAGCATATTTAACTAGAGGTTAGCATTGCTTACCTTCGCACAAACCCACTTACAACTTCTTAAAAGTGCCTTAAGCACTCTGTATGCATCAGCCGCTGTTCTGGCCAGAAAGAAAATAAGCAGCCTTTGCAGATCTTGAACCCAGGACCCTGTACACTATAGTCACAGTAGCTAACCACTAAGCCATCACAGCATTACATAAGATTGAGGAATCACCAAACTGATCCTCACTACAGGAAATCCAAACTGAACATGTGAAAGGAATCTATTTACAGTTTTATGTTGTATAACCTACTACATAATATAAATATGTGAAGTGGAGTACTGCATTAAGCCCAGATGGGAGGTGTCATTGTAATAAAGTGTTGAAATCCTCTAATAAACACAAGGACCCCATACAGTGTACGTACACATGAATCATGGATACCAAACACAAAAATAACATGTAGTGAATAATAAATCAGTGCCATGATGCAAATATAATGCAACTTAAGCAACGCTAAGCATTGCACAGCCCAGCTTAGTAGGTGTAAGCAATGTGTAGGCCAGCTAATTCAGTCTGCCCATTGGTATACCCCTTTAAGCAATGCCAACCTTAGGTAAGCAGGTTTACCCATAGCTTAGCCTTTTCAAAACTGCCCAATCACGGCAAAGTGCAGGAAACTGGCCTTATTTAAACCCAACGGGTGGGAATACACCTCATAACTGGTTGTAGCTTTCCCTTGTAGGAACTGTGTCTGGAGTGGGAGAGGGTGTGTGCTTTTGGGTGCAGCGCTGAGGCATCCAGGTGTCCAGAGTCATGGCAGAACTCCTTGTGAAAGACCATGACATGAGACTGCTGCAGGGCCAGTACCAGGGTTCCCAATACAAAGCAGAAGCCTGGGACCATCTCACCCGTGATCTCACCAGTGCCACTGGCATACCACGAACTGGTAAGCAAGTCAGGCATCACTAAGCCAACCTGAAGCGACATAGGGGGGGATCTTTTGGATCAGTCGATCCAAAAGGCTAGGAGGACAGGAGACATCCCAGCAATGTGTAAGTATCAGTCCAACTGTTGTATTTTTAGCACACACAGCCATGGTTCAAATCCTGGGAGTGGTAGTAGACTGCATACAGAATCATACCCCACAACTGTACAGATATGTCCAGAATGTCCAGTAAATCGGCCCATACCTGCTGCCTGTCACCCTGTCCCCCTGGGAAATCAGTGGGATGATCCCAGATATTTAGGCAGCAAACAAGAAATACAACTGATTGTCAGACATCTATAAGAACTAACCTGACACTCTAGCAACTCCCCAAAATGTTATGAGAGTATTAGGCCAAGTATGTCCCATCTGCACCCCCATGTTGTCAAGCTGTTACCAAAGTGTGTACAGTAACAGAGTGAGATGTATGTGCATAATACTAATGTGGAATCTGTGTGGCAACATTCAGGTAGTGCTAACAAACATTGATCCCACAGGTCTGTCAGATACAAACACTGTGCCTAGAAATAAAAAATTGACACCTTGTACTGGTACTGTTTACTCTAGTATTGTATGGCATTGGTGTTGCAGTTGCTCTGAATAATAAGGTATTACTCAGCACTGTCACCCACACTGTGCTATATAATATAACTGTCTAGGAAATCCTGTATAAGAGTGTTGTAATACAAGGTCAGAATGTAAAACCACAGGAGAATTATACACAGAAATCAGATAAGCTATAAACAGCAATATTTATATAGCACACACAACTGTGATGGACAGTGTTTTATTTTTAGCAGACATCGCTATGGTCCAAATCCTGGGAATGGTAGTAAGCTGTATGCAGAATCATACCCCAGAAGTGTACAGAAATGTCCAGACTGTCCAGTTAATCGGCCCATATCTGCCGCCTGCCCCCCTGTCCCCCTGGCATATCGGTGTGCTAATCTCTGACATGTAGGCAGCATGTCATGTCATATAACTGACTTGTCAGGCCTGTACATATTTGGAAAATGTCAATGAAAACAAACCTGTCATTGTGCAATTCACTAAATGTTTAAGAGGGCAATAGTCAAAATAAGTCCTGGTTCACCTGCATGTGGTCAAGACATGCCCAGAGTCTGTGCAAAAAGAGATGGACAGGTATGTGCATAACATCAACCTGGAATCTGGGAGTATGTGTAGAAACAGTTAGTTAATGTTAACAAACAATTCCTCCACAGGTATACCAGGTAAGAGGTGTATTCTGCAGGTAAAACCAGTTCATGTATATAGTTGTCGACAGCCATACTACTGTCCAAACTAAGGCAATAGGGTAGTGTACTAATACTTGTAAGGTACAGATAACAGCACTGACTAGGAAAGTAATGCGAACTATAGGAATATACTAGTTGTTAATTGACATCTTTCTCTCCCCACCCACCATATCTGAAACAATAACCTAAATACACAACATAATTGGTATGTGCTAACTTAACTCTAATGTTGGGACATATGTCCTATTGTTTGATAATTATTTAATTCTGTTTCTATGCATGTGCTATGTTGAAATACTCCCCCATTGGTGGCATGGTGCCATCAATGTACCTGCATACTTTTATAATTACCACTGTGGTCCCATATATGCATGTGTTCTGTTTGCTATGCAACTGTTCCATATCTGGTGTTTGGGTTAATGTGAATATCTATGTATACTGTTATACCTAATCCTGGAATGTGTTGACTATTACTAATCCACATATGTTGATAAAGTTTAAACACCATAGCACGTATGGGAATGCAGGTCCCAGCGGACCCACCTGTCCCACCTCAGCTGGCCGTGGCACCAGGCACCAGCATGTCTGGGGCTCAATCCAAGACCTCCTCGTCCATTGGTCCTGCACCACCTTTGGGTGGAACCACCTCAGGGGATGAGGCTCACCCCCCCTGGGGTGGGCACAGACAGGAACTTGTCACCCGTTGCCAGGTCCGGGTCATGGTGCATAGCGTGCCTCACAGGGAGGTCGGAGATCTGCTATGCCAGCTTGAGGGCCATGTGTCCTGACTAGAGAGTCAACCTGGCTCTCCTACTCAGCCCCCAGCACAGCCACCTTTGGGGCTGTAAAGGTGCAGTGGTGACTGCCCATGGGTGGGGACCTCAGTTCCACTGTTTCCACTAGAGGGCTTATGGGCTTCTGATTTCCCAACACCCCTCCCCATCAAGGTGTTTACCCCCACATGTGTCATATACCGCCCCTGTATGTGTCTTGTTTGTCTTGACTGTTAACCTACCCAACCTACCTCCCCAAATATAGCTACTATCCCTCCCCAACTTCCCAATCTCACCTGAAAGAAAAAGGGCAATCTGTTCCCCCAAAAAAATTTCACTCCATACATAGCTGTCCATTTTGCACACATGTAATCTGTTCTAATTGACTTAACAACATATTATTGTTGTCCTCACCCTTCTCTCTTGGGTATGAGTGTCCAAATCTATCTTCAAATTCAGTGTATATGCACAGCTGTTGCTGTAGAAGAAATGGGCAGCTATGGACTTTCCCTACACATCTCCTGCACATCCCTAGCTATTTTCCCTACTGTCTTTCCCTTTTTGCGCCCCTTTTTCACCACTTTCCTATCAGCTATTTTTCATTTCTTTTAAAGAAATTAGCCTAGGGATAAGCGGGAGTAAGCACTTTTAAGCACCAGTAAGCAGGTTTAAGTCTGTTTGCATGGGGGTAAGCAGTGCCTACACAGGTTATGCAATTTCGAAGCTGAGTATAAGAAACTGTAACCAGAAGTTAGCAGTACTTACCTCCACGCAGACCCACACAAACCCGCTTACAGCTGCTTAAAAGTGCCTTACTCACTCTCTGTCCAATGGCGCTTGTTCTGCTTGTTCTGCCCAGCAGCAAAATAAACAGCCTCTGCAAGGCTCAAACCCAGGACCCTGCACACCATAGCCAAAGTGATTTACCACTAAGCCATGTCAGATATATATAACCCTGATGTTTTCACAAACATATCATCCAGCATAGTCATTCAACAGTACAGGAAATGTAGATGTATGTGTGTGTGTGTATATATATATATATTTATATCTAAATAGATATATATATATATATATATGGATCTACCTGACAACATCGACAAGTCAGAACACCGACAACGACTTCACTGACACCACATAATCGACAGTTCACAAACACGACACCTCATACACTCGACACATCATAACAACAAACAAAACAAATCCCCTGTCCAAAACCCACACACACAACACAAGCACACCAAAATCCTTACAAACCAAAACTAACCATTACATACACAACTATCTACAACCCTAACCGAAACCCTAACCCTAAGGTCCGTCGCTATCGCACACTCACCTAACCCGCGCCCTAACCCTAACTCACTTAACCCGCCCCTAACCCAAAAAATATCACTACTGCACCCTTACCTAACCCGCGCCCTAACCCTAACTCACTTATCCCACCCCTATCCCTACAGACCGTCAACATCGCACACTTACCTTACTCGCACCCTAACGTCCGTCACTACCGCATACTTACACATCCTTTCCCCATCTCAGTGTTCTCAGCGTCGGTGTTTTCCTCCGTCGGTCTTCTGACTTGTCGATCTTCTGAGTCGTTGTCGGTGTTCTGACTTGTCGTTGTCAGGTAGATCCATATATATATATATATATATATATATATATCTACACACACACGCATATATATATATATATATATATATATATATATATATATATATGTTGTGTCTTTTGGCTTTTCCCGGTTAGGGGTCGCCACAGTGGAACTCCGGTCCGCTAATGATTGGCAGTAGATTTTTTTATGTGCCGAGTTGTCAGCCCTGACGCACAACCTTCAACGAAGGTATGCCCATTCACGCATGTCTCCACACAGAAGACGCTTAAGCTGAGAATAGAACAGGACAACGTCTTACTGTGAGGCGACAACGCTACCGCAGCACCACCACCGCAGTTACATATATATATATGTATATATATATATATATATATATATATATATATATATATACACACACATTTACATACATATGTAAGCATTTATATATCTCTATATATTTATATACAGATATATATCTATAGATATAAAAGAGAACATAACAAATACATATATGACAACAGGCACCATTAATGGGGTTAAGGGGGCCAAAGCAACATCTTGTATGTATTGATATCCCCCCACAGCCAAACAGGTCTGCCCTGTAATACAGTACCAACTGTTGCAAGTCCCATAACCAGGACCTAACACAACGTGGGCACAAGATGATAACAGTAATCCATTCTAACATATCATGCAGTACAGTCTGGCTACCATAGGGAATGTACAATGTGGAAGCAATAAACATTCTTAAGATACATATACACAGACACATATATGCAGATACATACACATATATATATATATATATATATATATATATATATATATATATATATATGTAACTGCACATACACACACAGAGATATGTATAGGAAGATACATATTTAGAGGGTGTACACCATACGGAACAGCCAGTATGCCTACAGTTGCCACCTTACCAACTGGACACTGTATGAGTCACCCATACAAAAGACAATTGTTGCCCGAAACATATACCCACAGAGAGGCAAAAGGATATAACACCACACACAGATTTGCATACATACGAACGGTTTGAGTACTATTACAGTTGTATATGCCATGTCATATAGCTGTTTAGACTCTGAAATGCATATAAACAGACTAATGCAACTCTCAAACAGATAAATTGATAAAGTATTCCGGAAATCATTACATATGTTGCTGTCCAGGTCAAGGCCTTCAAGTAGTACAACAGTAAAGACAGATTGGGCCACAGGATAACAATCAATAAACAGTAAGTAATGCAGATGTATAGTCCAGAAACCTGTATCTACATGCTGTACACAATCCCTAGGGGGTAAAGACCTCAGCTGACACAATGGGATGTATCTGTTACATAACAAGGCATAACTGAAATCATCACAATCACACTGACAAACAGAACAGTCTGTATGGCAGGAAGCAGTAGGCCTGCATTTACCCAAGGTGAATTGTATGGTAATGTACATCCAGATACCTTAAGGCAGCTTATGCCTGAGTCCCCTCATATGTTGTAACAGTCTAGGTTAGTTATGGTGCACCCCCCCATAGACTGACATACAGGGCCATATACCACTGTTACATACACTGGCCTCTGGACTGCATAAGGGCACACATGTATTGTGCTTGTGAAGCCCACACATATATGGACCCAACCCCACAATATGTGTTGGGGTCACAACAGCAGTAGAATGATGGCAGAAATGGCAGTATGACATACTTACAGGCCACTACTTAATATCTCCTGGCAGCATGTCATGTGGACAAAGCCTGGTATGTAGGTGGAGGACAGAGGCTGGAACACAGGACCATATATGAAATAGTGTTGTCATTCACTAAACAAGTCGCTGGTGTTACAGGATACTCTGCAACATACCCTTTGTCAGGAATATGAAGACAGAAACACAAATGGATGTAGCAATTCAGAAACACAAATGGATGTAGCCATGTACTGATAGCACTCAACACACACAGCCAATGATATATCTGACACAAGACCTGTGTGATGGACAGGCAAAACATAACATGCACACCTCTGGCTATCAAGTAGATATGCACACAGTTGAGAGCTATGAAGACGAACTGCAGTCCATGTTAAACTGGTATGTACACACAAACCCTGTAACACTGGTGCTATACAATGCATACAACAACAGAACTCACACTCTGTTTGTAGATCTGGAACGTCTAACAAATATGTAGCTGGCCTGAGTGTGCAGATTCTCTTGTAAGAGGTATTGCTACCTACTGTCTCTAACACTGCTGCCCACACACAGGAAAGATGTCCACCATACAGGAATGGTACAGGGACCACGCCCACATGATGTAGGGATTTATAGTAGTGGGTTGCCATGACAGTGGTAATTGGAAGTACTACACAGCATGCTGCATGCAGGTTGCAAGTGGAAGACACTGACTGGTGCAGAGACCATCACCTGATCATGTGCATCACCCACAAAAACCATGTTGCAATCTATTCCAAGCAGCTCAATCCATTTACTGGAGAGAGAGAGAGAGACGGAGAAAGAGAAAGATCCAGAACCACAACCACACCAAATACAGAAACAAATGAAGTAGGCTAAGGTTATAGCTAAGGGGAGAAAAAAAACTCCTACAAGGACATTACTGACAAAAGACCTCATCCCCACAATAGGTATGTGAAGTATATATGCATGTAAATGACTGTAGTACCTGGTCCATAATACTGGGGTAGATGATGTGAAATGATATACATGTGCCATCAGGTGTTGCTGTTGTAATGATCTTCAGCTGAACAACTGCTATGGACATTAGAGTCTGTCCCTGTGAGAAGTGGGCCATACCCATCAACTGTGTAGAGCAGCACAGACTGACAAGATGTAAGCCAGTATAGTGTGTGCTGTGTAATGGAAAGGATGCTTATTACTGTGGCCAATAGTTGGTGGTGGAAGCAATGCCATAATGATAGACACATGGGTTCCAGAGCCCACCACTTGCAGGACACTCAGGTTAACATGTATTGTAGCATGCTGAAATGTCATAGGTGTGTAATAGGCTTACCTGCAATCTGGCCCTATATATAACCCCTAATGTCAGGCTGTGTCCATACGTGGCACCTGACTGTGTTGTAGCAAGGCAGAACAGTGCAGCTCTGCAGGAAAGAGAGTTAGAGATTGTGGATCTGATGCCTGAATGTACCCCATATATAGGTATGTATAGTTGTGTATATATATATATATATATATATATATATATATATATATATATATATATATATATATTATGTCTACAGATATACAGATACCCTTATGTAGACATATATATAAACATGTATATACAACATAATATATATCTAAAAATAAAATTGTTCTTGCTGGATAATATATTTCTATACACACACACACACATCATATATATATATATATATGTCTACATATATACAGACACACACACATATATATATATATATATATATATATATATATATATATATATATGTAAATACATGTCCTTGATATTACCACCACAATGCTGCATGCTATGTGTGAAGGAACAGCACACATAGCAATGCACACAGATATATACAGCTGTAAGTGCATGCAACATGGACAGGTATGTCACATGTGAACTCCTTGTTGAGATCACATTGTTCTTGTCTGTGAAGTAGGGAATGGGAATGTGGAGAAGGATGGCAGGTATATTTGTGGAGGTGGTCCAGGTTGGTAGATATAGAGGACAGCCTAGAGGGGTGTATTTGACACATGTGGTGGGTAAACACCCTGGATGGTGTGTGTGTTCTGCAATGTGGAAGCCCCATGGGCCCCCATGTGGAAACAATGGAAACAAGCCTCTCACCCATTGCTACTCACAACAGCAGTCCACGGCCCAGAAGGTGCCTGGCTTGGTGGATGAGCAGGAGGAGCATGTGTACCCTGTGAATGTGTACTGTGTGCCTAAAGGTGATGTAGCACATCCCACAAGTGTCTGTGGAGCCCCTTATGGAACAGATCCTGGATCTGACCTCTGGTCATCATGTCTATGTGTACCCCTGGGGGGACAACATCCCCTGAGGTGGTTCCACCTGAAGGTAGTGCTGGACCAGTAGATGAGGAGGTCCCAGTTTGGGTCCCACATGTGATGTGGCCTGGTAACATGGCCAGATGAGGTTGGAGACGTGGTTCTGCTGGCAAATATTCCTTAAACATGCAACTGTGTCACTGTTATAAAACATATGTGGGTAGTAATAGTCTACACAATCCCGGAACATGTCCAACAGCATGCTTAGATATTCCCAATAACACAGAATGTCAGATGTGCAGCAAGCACATAGCAAGCATACCACATGCATATATGGAACCATAGTGGCCTGACAATGGCATGCAGGTGAAATAGTCTGTAACAGGCCAGCAATTATAGTGTCTACACAGGGAACATTGCTACAAACACATAGCACAAAGTGTGGTACAATACAATATATATCCCACTGATACGTAAGCTGTAGCCATACCTATTGAGTTGTGTGAACAGTTTGTTGTTGCTGATATGGTGGGGGGTGACAGAGATGTGTATTAAGAACTATGTAACCTTGCTGTATGAGTTGCTCAGACCTGTTTCCATGTTTATGTCTTTTTAGGCAGGCTGGCTCATGGCTGCCTACCTGCATATTCAGTGGCAGAAAAGGATGTTGTGCTGAACTACCTTATCCAGCACTACCCTGTCCTGTTTGGCACGGTTACCCATGAGCAGCAGGAGGAACAGTGGAATGATCTAGTCCACAGGGTCAATAATGTTGGCCTGCATAACCACAGTTATGAGGAGGTCCAGCATCAGTGTTCTGACCTGCTTTGCAATGCCCATTGGCATGCTGCTGCAGTCCTTGCAACTGGGGGGGGGTCATGCCATCCATCGCCCTGACATGTGTTGAGAAGCTCCTCGCCGGCCTCATGGCAACTGCCCATCTGCACACCCAACAACCGGCAGACATCATTGTGGAGGTGGGTGCTACCCACACACTGGCTGAGGAACGTGCAGGTAAGGCCACAGGGCACATCAGTAGACCACTGTTGCATATGCATCCACATCTGCAGAGGTAGACCATGCGTATCTGACATGTCATATATATAGTTTTTTGCTGCATAGTAGTAATAAACAGATGTGCATAAGTGGTACTATTGTGGACTTGTACTGTTGATGTAGTGTAATGCTGCACCCACCCTGTAGCAATGCCACAGCTATGGCCACTGACATTGCATCTCTCACACTCTTGTGTAGGTCCCTCTGGTATACCACCAAGGCAGCAGCCTGCAGCTGGTAAGTATGGTTTATATTGTTGTTTCCAATACCCGGGCATGTAATGGCTATGGTATATTCCATGCACACATCTAACACACCTACCCATAATGCATGTTGTACATGTTCATGTATTGTTGCTGTTAAATGCACTGCATCACGGTGGTGACCATGATGGGGTATCGGAAGGGTATGTCAGACACCTGCAAGATAACTAACATCTTGTCATTGCGAAATGTGTCCACAGGGATTAACATAATGGTGGGACACATGGCCTACAGTAGGAACATGTGTGAAACATCACCCTTATACAGTGCAACAACAGTGTATATACCAGTATTACAATGGCAACTGTTACAGATCTACACTATGGCATAACATATTACTGTGGTCTACATTATTATCTGTGACTAGCCTGTAACATGTGGTGTTCAGTGTATGGGACACTGCAAACTGACACATGTGTAGGCCATACTTATCAAGCATCTGGAAAAGGCTGAAGGTGGGGAGGGTGTGTCATCATGGCACACCAGTGCACTGCAGCAGGGATTCTAAGGATGCTAAGAATGGCTGTATCTGCACACAATCAGGTTCAGGAACTGTAGCAGATGTAACCCTATCCCCACACCAATAGTGATGGCAGTGTGTGAACACCAAGGGATGTGCACGTAAGTAGACCTTACAGTCATGCAGAGTTGGGGGACATGTGTATGGCAGACTGACCATACACTGGCAAATGCAGGTGGCCCATGCTAGTATACCCCTGCCAGGAATAGTGACTGCTGTAGTACACATAACAATAGGTGCAACAAACTGTCACAAAAGCGTGCACACATATGCACACACGGAGTGTATGCATCATGGTCAGCATCTGCACACCTAACACATTTCATAGACACTGCATGTGAATGTACATGACATATGTCATATATCAGGATCATGTACTGTTAATGTGTGTGGCGATGTGGTCCCATGGCAGATCATGGAAGGGTGCATCATATCAATAAGGGTGTGTACACTCCCCATAGCCATGGTATGCTCTGACAGTTGTCAATGTAATAGCACTGGATTGGTCATACATAGTCCGCTGATGTTGAGATCTGTAAACCAGACATCAGGCATTCACAAATGACATCTGTCCACATATCATCCCAGGTATGTGTCACTGAAAGACATAGGGGCTGTGAGCATTAGAGCAGACAAAACTGACACAGTACTACACATTCAGCAGTGGGGTGTACACCTCTGAGGTTTGGTGCACAGTACATTCTAGCCGATAGCCTAGTACCAACCTATGAACCTATATGTCAGTCGCCCTGCTAGACAGGGGTCCAGAGAAGTAAATATTGTGGGAAGAAATATCCAGGGAATTGTTATGGCTAGGCTTGCATAGGCCCTAGGGCTGATAGCCTAGTACCAACCTATGAACCTATGAACATGGGAGGGTGCAGAGCAGGTGCACAACAATACTATGTACATGGGTGCAGTGTTTTCCAGGGGAAGGGGCATCACCTACTAACACAGCCCATGTATTACACACATGTATACTGTTGCTAGCATGGATTGACTATAGCTGCACTGCATGCTCTTGTGTACCATATGTTATGCATGTTGATAGATGGGTAATGGGAGGACTGTGTGTACCATCCTTGTGCAACATCACGTGTGTGTGTGTGTGTGTGTATGTGTGTGTGTGTGTGTGTGTGTGTGTGTGTGTGTGTGTGTGTGGTTATTTTGTCTGTAGGTTCAATCTGGAGGAGTGGAGGGAGGTTGATGCATGTAGGATGTGTGTGTATGTCTGGGTGTCCATGTATGCACATGTGTGATTTTGGGGTTGTTCATACGGCAGTCCTTCCCTTTGGGATTGTGCAGTACATGGACATGGACTGACACATGACACACCAGGAATACTTGCTAATATGTAACTACAGGACAGCTGATAGTATAATAAGGTCTGTAGCATGGAACATGCATTGGGAGGGAAAGTAGACACCAGGAACACGCTTAATATCGCATTCAGCAGAGAGGTGAACAACAGCCCTTGTATTCAGCACTACAGATGCATTGGGGAATTACTAGACAACACCAGGGGAGTGTATCCTTATATTACAGTTGTCACATGATAGGTTGCTTGAGCAGTATATCTGGCATGTACTGAGCAATACTTACACATGACCCTCCAGTGCGTGACATTATGGAACGCATGTAGTAGCCCCTCACATTTAGGGGCCATGCTCACGATGTCCAGACATACACAGGGTGAACACTGAATGACAGCAGTGAGGCCATGTAAAACCTACTCCACTCAGGTCAAGGAGGTAATGGAGTAACAGGTCTTGCATTGTGATCACTCGTCTAGGCATTTAGAGGAATGATACGTTAATGGGTGGTATTAATGAGTGTATGTTACCAAGTGTGATGCAGGATGGTGTGGTATCCATGCCTACTGTGTCTGGTCACAGCAGGCCTAGCCAGATGTCTGGCAGGGCACCACATAGGCAGATGTACCAGGGTGCTTGTGGTAGGGCCACTGGTCATAATGCCCCTGGCAGAAGCGCCACAACTGGTACCACCAGGCACATGTTTCAGGCTATCATGGGGGTGCAGGCATGAATGGAACAGTACACCAGACAGGGCCTGAGGCTGCAGAGGGCTGCTCTCACATCTGCAAGCGACAACTTCCATGAACTGTCTGGTGCCCTCTGTGCTCATACTGACTTCATGGATAGACGGTTTGGTGAGATGGTGGGCTTCATCAAATGTGATTTGTCCATGCTTGAACATGTGGTGGGAGTGCAGCGATAGCCACGTGGACATAGGCCAGTGACATCAACAGCTGGCGGTCAACGTGAACGTGCTAGGACACCAAGGTGCTCCCGTAGTGGCAGTTTCAGTCCCAGCACTGTGGGGTGGGGTGCTGTCCACACCACACCGCAACAGGTCACGAGCACATGGTCCTGGCCAGTCCCAGGAGCTATCTGGTTCCAGTGGACATCTGTCATCATCAGGGGAGAGTAGCACATCGAGACCTGTACATGGAATCTCTGGCAGGCACAGTCCACTTGTCCATGGCCGGAGGTGGTGAACTGCACACCCTGCCAGGTATGGTCTGCAGCTGTCCAAAAAACACCAGTATAGGGCAGCCACATGGCAGAACTGTGTGCATGCATATCCACACACTATATGAACACCCTTATGGCAACCCCATACCTACACACACGACATCACTACGCCCAGTTCAACTAATTACACCCCTCATCCACACACATGGTGTCAAATGTATGCCCCACCCTCAGCCTCTGGCAAACCAACAACACACTCTGTGCATATGATGATACCTGTGCCACATCCCTGTCATCCACAACATTGATGCAGGAACAGGCTAATATGGTTCTGATGCACACTGTGACTGTACTACAGTGTACCAATGTACTGCAGTATAACATGTTTTCAGGAGTAATGTTTAATGCATACATTTCAGGTAGTGTAGCCATCCAGCAATGATGCATTATAGCTGTTAGTAACACTGGGTGATTGTGGTCTCCACAATGTTATCCATTTGTGTTGTAGGGGTATATGTGTCAGCAGGAGGATGGTCTGCAGTCATATTCCACAAGGGGTATGGCACTGTGGTGACACCATGGCTGTGACATGTCTGGGGTACAGTTGAACACATCACAGGTTTGTATAACAGTTATTGCCTGTGCCAAATGGACAGGTGATCCGCTGGGGCATGTATAATCAGCAGCCTGATGTAGATCCATCCACATACACGCACACTCTTACTTGACAACACTGGGACTGGACCCCTACCTAGGTATGAAGTGCTACGGAACTGTGTGGCTTTCATTGCACACACCACACAGCGTTTGGGTGAGTTGTGTTCCAGGTCACATGTTACATGCAGAACATCCCCAGACATGTACAGTATGGTAATGGGGGATGTAATAGTTGTATATAGACAATACATAGTGTGACATACCATTGTATACACATTAACAGACACATAGGCAGACACACATCTGAGAGACCTGGGCCTATCTGTGTTAACTAACTTGTCTGTGTGTCCAGTGTGTTACAGGTAGGCTGCACACAACACATGCATAACTGGGCTGGATTGTGGTATCAGTTACCTATATGGTTGATGGTGACAGTGGTTACCATAAAGTGGTACATGGGACATTTACCAGGTGTACCATGGTGTAATGACCCTGTACACAGCACCCATATCCCACAGTGGATATTGTACTCACTGGAACCCATGATAACACTTTGACATACCCACCATCACACATTGCCCACGACTGCAGTACAACCCACTGTACATCTCAACAGTGGTACATCTAATGCACATGCCACAGGCATAGTAGGGTGTTGCATTGCCATACCTCACCTATGGGCAGCAACAACACTATTCATACTACTGTGTGACAATGCGTATTGTAACAGGAGTACGTGGCCTTGGAATGCTGTACCCTACAGATATACAGACATACACACACTTGCCAGAACTCAATGGGTATCCCATGACTATTGACCCATTTGTACAACACTGTTGTGTTGGTACTACAAGGTTCATGTAGCCATTTTGGAGAGGAGCATAACAGGGTACATGTAATGCCTGATACAGCAGCAGCCACACCTGACTATGGCAATGGGTGTCGCGGTGGTTGTGAAGGCCCTCATGGAATTCCCAACTACAGGTGTACTAACACACAGACACTGCTATCCTCCGTAATGCGCATGTACACATGTGTCAGTACATGTACACATGTGTCAGTACTGGGGTGCATCGCTGCAGGTGGTCATAGCTGTCTACCTGGCTATTGTCCATGGAGAGATTTGTTGTGTAGGGGATGTGTATACAGTGGTATCATGCCACCTGCCGTGTGCCAGCAAGCAATCTATTGACAGACACCACTGTGGTGACCCTCAGGGTGAGAGTGACATGCATCAGTCAATCCTCTGGGTGCCTCCTGCAAATAACCACTGAGGCGATCCAGTTGACATATATGCAACATGTATTACAACACATGGTTAGTGTCTGTGATGGAGACCTGTACCCAAGTATGTTCTGTTGACTGTGGTAGTGTAGTGGAGGTACCCATGGCATGTGGTGCATACAGGGTGTTGTCTCCTATATGTGCCAGTTATTACACAGCTGGGCAGACATGTCAGTGTCAATCAAGCATAGGTTGCCTGTACATATCCAAGCTGGATACCTACCATCTGCACATCTGTATAGGGACTGACAGACATCAGCTTGGCAAGTAGCTATGCAATAGGGTGAATGTGTCAACAGATAGATGTTTGACAACAATATGTATGTCATTACTACATGTTGGAAGCCATCACTAACATGTGCTGTACAGATGGCAGTCTACAGTTACATTCCACATGTCAGATCATTATCCAGTAGGGAATATATACTGTGACACAGCTCACACACCAGGAACATGACAGCGAGGCCTCAGAGTCCAGCTATGCCTGCAGGTGTGCTTATTGTGAGTACTACATTTTGCACTCTACTCTTGCCTGGGAAAGCACTGTCAACAGTAGTACCGCTTTGATACAGTACCTGCCAGTGTGACAGCATGTACCCTGGGTTACTACCCCTGTATGTAACACATTCACATGGATAACAGTGCTGTACAGGTCTAATATACTTGTGTGCCCCAGACATGACACTCACTCTCCTTGCTACTGTAATGACAGCACATAGATGCATGTATTGTACATGGCATTACATACACTTATTACAGATATCATTACCCTGCTATGTTATTAGACTGGGTGGTGAGCACTGGTTACCAGGGCTAAGCCATGCTTAGCAGGTGTCAGCATTGCTGCAGTATAACAGCTAAGCAGATTTGCACACTGGTAAGCGAAGCCTACATGTTGTAAGCGCCCGTACGGTTAACCATCACTTAGCACTGCTTAGCTTCACTCAAACCCAAGCAAACACCCTTAAAGCTGCTCAAAACCACATTAACCCTATGTATCCAATAGCCCTTGTTCTGCCCAGCAGCAAAATACACAGCCTTTGCAGTGCAGACATATGTTGCTGTGTATATGTATATATTTGAGTGTTTATATATATGTGTGTGTATATATATATATATATATATATATATATATATATATATATATCCATATATGTATGTAGATATGTATATGTGTATATATCTATATGGATAAATATATATATATATATATATATATATATATATATATATATATATATATATATATATATACATATATTTTTACCATATGTCCAGAACATAGAGTGGAGTCCTACCTCAGCACCAATCGTCCCAACCTCTTTGTGCAAGGGGATGTCATGTATGTATTGCAGGTATATATGTAGACTGCTGCTACTGTAATAGGGGTTGTCTTAACAGGTGTGTGTGGGAGGTCACTTTTGCTTTTGACATGTGTGCTATTGGCTACTGACAGACATTTTTAGGGCATCATAGTACAGTACCATTGCTAGCACAGTAATAATTCTGTGGACTACAGCAGAGATATGACCAAATATATGTGGAGAGTCTGGCACTCTGTGGTCAGTCCAGAGGTGTACACATATCTCCTTCATGTGAGACATGTGGGTGTTAATAGCCATGTACATGGGTATTTCAAATAAATACTGGACTACATATGCCCACACAGTTTATCCATGCATACTCGCCAGTCTGTCCTGACACATAATACCTGGTGGTGCAGAGGTCACATGGCCACATACTACCCAGTAGTTAGTGACATACATCTGTACAGAATCCCACTGCTTTGTCAGAAATACACAACAGTTATGGTGGCCTGGCAGCACTATGTCTTGCAAATAGCTGGACATAACAGCACACAGGGTAATTACACTAGGCTGCTAGGCATGTCACAAAGCACTGTGCGAACTACAGGCAGACTGCCACAACACTGGACTACATTTTGTATGGGGGAATACACATGTATCTGTGATTATAGCAGGCTCTACATGCATCTCACAGCACATAGTAACAGACACCTGTGAGAAAGTGCATACCCACAACCAATGTAAACACAGCCACAGCTATATATGGTACACAAGCTTAATATGACACTATATGGACTATCTGATAAACACCATTTTCATATGTGCCACTCACATACTAACCCTATATACACTGGGTCATGCCACAGTGTGGACCGGTGGCTGTCTGCGGTATGGGACACGTGTGTCTGGCCCTACAGACATGTGAGCCAATAGGGTACCATATTCTGGACCAGCATGTAACATCAGATAGAACAAGCCCAAGAATAATGGCATATACCACAGTCTGTGCACAGCCCAAGGAACGTATGTGCAATACACATACTGTCGACAATAATCTTAAGTACAAAGACCCCAGTACTGTACACACAACTGCAGAATGCCAAAGTTATGTCCTCAGAAACAACCCCTACTATACATAACATGTTTAGCAGTCTGATATCTGACTAGCTTGTTATCAGGTATGTTGTCAATAAAGGTGTACAGAACATATGCACCTCTTACTGCATGACATATGTACAAAGGTTGACAGACTTGTGACTGGAGCTACGAACACTGGCCCAATATTGGCATGTTACTGTGATAACCTCATACATTTACTGTCGTACCAGGGTTTGCTGTGACATATGTCCTATGAGGGATATGAAGTCAGTAACTCTCATGGCTGTCACCATGTACTGACTGCAATCCTCACACTATACTTCTGCAGTTCTCAGATAGGTGTTCTGTGAGTAACACAAGAAACATGCAGATGACCTTACAGATGGGAGTTTCCTCAAAAACATAACACTGTCATGACAGGTATTAAAACATGTAGACCAGCCATATCCACACACACCCTGTTAAACCGACATTACTCCAAATGCAGAATAGCAGCACTTACATTCTGTCATGTCTGGCACATCCCCCCTGTCTGCTGGCCTGTTTCCATGGTGTATGTTGTTAGAGGTAAATCCCAAAACCATCTGTGATGCTGTTTGCCAAACATCAGATCTAGGTCCTGCTCACAGTGAATGAAAAGGCCCAACACCAACGTGATGTTCCTAGATATTGGAGTGTATTTCCATGCAATTGGCTATGGGAATGTTACCACAGCTGTTCCACATACAATCAGCTAGAGGAGGACTGCAATTCATGCAGAGGCCGTCAGCTGATCATGAGCATACCTTACAAAACACAAGCTGCTGCCTAAGCAAAGCAGGTGCACTTCTCCACATCCACCAGAGAGTAAGTGAGAGAGACAGACAGAGACAAAGTAAGTCAGGGAGGGGGTGGGAGAGTAAAACCTAAGCATGTTTGTGTCACACACCTACCAGTACAGGGTTTCAAACCCCTGACTGACTATGTATTGCTATCACATGTCTATTCATTTATTGCATGCGCCACATAAGTTACGTGTTGGGGTGCTGTCCAAAGGTATATGTGATGGTGAGTGACATCTACAACAGTGATATAGTAGCGAGATGGTAGGTGTAGTACACGTGCCTGTCCACATGAACAGGTGTTGACATCAACACAGCCATACTCTCTCAGGGACTCACACACATTGACAGACTTGGCAGGGTCATGAATAGACTTCCTAACCAATTAGTTTGTCACAATACAGTAATGCTCAAATATCACATGCACCACAGGGGTTATGTGGAGGTTATATGGGCAAAGGGTATGTGAAGGTGTCTGACATCAGACAGCATGCTTCAGTAGGCCAATGGGAGTTGTAGTGAATGTAAATGTGGTCAAAAGCATCATATACCACACACACACAGACACAGGGTGCCAGTACTGACATACATGGGTGCAGTGCTTCACAGGTAGTGGTTGACTGTGCCAGAAGGCTATACAAGGCTAGGTGAAGGGTATAACTTGGCATCAGACCACATGACAATGATCTGCAGTGTGGCTCAGGGGTGTAGTGTCTGGATTGGCACACACAGGTGGGTATTGTATTCACCATCAAGTTACCTGGGTTTCTATTGTGTGTGGCCAGTGCTGTGCAATGCTTGCCATGTATGTGTTCTATAGTCCATGACCTGGATGGTGTCTGGGATGTGCACACATCCCCCATGCATGTACAGTGACATGTGGAACTGTACCTGGGGTGTCTGGCCCATGTTGTGTACACAGATTATCATCAGATGTGCCAGTCCTGGCCTCATGTGGCAGGAACTGGTAATGGACACCAGGTTGACCCTGCACCTACTTTAATAGCATGATACAGGTATTTCCTGGTGTCAGTGGCATCTGTCCATACAGGGCATGTGTTTAAGGCATGGTATGTCCTTTGTGGGTCACATTTGATGGCACCACCATTGTTACACATGTGCAGTGGGGAACATAGTGGGGGCGCACTGTCTGCAATTACGTGCCTATTGCACTGGACAGGGTTCCATGCCCTCTGTAGTCCACTGCAGTCACACCATGGTTACTATCTGTGGGCAATATGCAGTGTACTACCAACATAGTGGTTGTTACCTAGACAAGTGTGTTTGTGTATGAGACATGGGTTGAGAGTGTTCTCTGAGTAATACAACTCCCTATACATGGTTGAACACAGGTAGTGTCATGTTTGGCATCCCTTTTACTGTATGTGTGAGTCAGAGAGAGGTGTCATTCCCTGGCTCCCTCCTGTGTCAGTGTATGTGCTATGCGTTGCCTCTTTGCCAAGGCCAGGGCATACTGGGCATGCCTTCTTCTGCCTACTGGGGCAGACTCAGGTTGTTCCTCCTCCAAGTCACTCTGTGCCTGTGCAGGCCTTGGCAGTGGTGGGGGGCTGTGTGGCCCAGCCCTGTGCTGTTTCTGCTGCAGCTCTTTCCACAGGATCATATTGTGTAGCATGGCACATACGATGACAATTTGAGTACATGTAGCTGGTGTGTACTGCAAGGCTCCTCCAAATGTGTCCAGGCACCAGAACCATGACTTGAGCATCCCAGACACATGCTCTATTATAATTCTGGTCTGTGCGTGTGCCTCATTATGGAGTTCTTGTTCATGTGTGTGTGCATTTCTGATGGGTTTCATCAGCCACGGCCCTAGTGCATAACCAGTATCCCGCACTAGGTGACCGTGAGGGATGTCCCCATTAGCAAATCTCTGGTACAGCTGCGTCAGATGCCAGATGTGGGAATTGTGATAGCTTCCAGGGCAGCCAGCACACAAATTCATTGTTATGCCCTGGGGATCACACACGATCTGGCAGTAGATGGAGGGGAAGCCCTTGCGGTTGATGTAGACCATACCCCATTCATCAGGTGGGGCTTTGGTGCATATGTGCGTGCAGTCTATAGCACCCACTACCTCAGGGTATTCTGCTACTTGGTGGAAGAATGTGCATACACACTCGAACAAGAACTCCATAATGAGGCACATGCACAGACTAGAATTATAATAAAGCATGTGTTTGGGATACTCAAGTCACTGTTACGGTGCCTGGACACATCCAGTGGAGCCTTGCAGTACTCCCCAGCTCCATGTACTCAATTTGTCATCGTATGTGCCATGCTACACAATATGATCCTGTGGAAACAGCTGCAGCAGGAACAGCATGGGGCAGGGCCACACAGCCCCCACAATTGCCAAGGCCTGCACAGGTACAGAGTGACTTGGAGGAGGAACAACCTGAGTCTGCCTCAGTAGGCAGAAGGAGGCGTGCCTAGTATGCCCTGGCCTTGGCAAAGAGGCAACACATAGCACATACACTGACACAGGAGGGACCCAGGGAATGACACCTCTCTCTGACTTGCACATATAATAAAAGGGATGTCAAACATGACACTACCTGTGCTCAACCATGTATAGGGAGTGTACTATGTGCATCTGGCATAGGCAGCCCTCCAGCACCATCCTCAATACTGGCACACCCACAAGTTAAGACACTCTTCTTACCAATTGCTCAATGGAATAGTATGTGTTGTTACTTGTATCTATGGTATGAATGTGAGCATGCAAGGGAATTGGGTGGCTGAATGGGATGCCAGCAGATAGTAGACCCCTATAATGTCAGCATGTGGTCTGTAACAGATACTGGTGTCACCATAGTAGCCAGTACTACACATGGTGACAAAACCCACTGCAGGAAATGTGCTGGGCCACATGTGTGTCCATATGACACACACATGCCAGTCAGGGAGGTTCACATACCCAATAACAGTCTCAGCCAGCAGGACAGGTGTAGACAAACACAAGCAAAGGCCATGCTAAGGCCTCTGAATGATGGCTATCAGTAACCTCCCCCCAGGCCTACACAGACTACATCAGGACAGGCAGTGGGATGTTAGTTCTGCAGGGTAAGAAGTCAGAAACTGATATGTAAGTCAATCAAACCTAAGACCTGTAATACACTGATATGCCTCTAGTCAGCATGATAGGTTAAAATAAAGAATGAAATGGAGTACCTGACATACCAGTACAGTCATAGCAAATGTGGACAAGTGTAAGGTGTGCCCCCCCCCAATCCTATGTATCAATGTAGAAACAGTCAGTTGTGCCCCCCAAACCTGTGTAGAAATGTAGAAACAGTCAGGTGTGCCCCTCCAATCCTGTGTGGAAATGTAGAAACAGTCAGGTGTTCACACCCCAATCCTATGTAGAATTGTAGAAACAGTTAGGTGTTCCCCACCCCCAATCTTATGTAGAAATGTAGTAACAGTCTGGTGTGCCCCCCCAATCTGATGTAGACACGTTGTAACAGTGAGGTGCGCCCCCCATCCTAAGTAGAAATGTAATAACAGTCAGGTGTGCCCCCCCCCCCACAATCCTATGTAAAAATGTAGAAAAAGTCAGATGTGCCGCTCCCCAATTCTATGTAGAAATGTAGTAACAGTCTGGTGTGCCTCTCCAATCTGATGTAGACATGTAACAGTCAGGTGTTTCCCCCCCCCAATCCTAAGTAGAAATATAGTAACAGTCAGGTATACCCCCCTCCAATCCAATGTAGACATGTACTAACATGTATGTGCAGGTATAATACCAGTGGTGCACAGATGACCTGAGGTGGCCAAGGTAGCAGGATAGAGTGTAGCATTTGTACAATATGCAGGTATGCGTGTGTTAGGTTGGTGTGTGTTTCATATTGTATGAGAGTGGTCAGTATGTATGCATGTTGAGGTTTGACCTGGTGGCCATTGCCCACTACTGCCGATGACAGGGCCAAGTCCTTACAATTGCAGTGCCAACGACAATGCTCCCCAGTATAACACATTCTAGCAGTAAGCCATTGTAAATTAAATGGTGCTAATACGTGTCAACATCTGAAAGATGGACATGGCATGACTGTTGGGCTAGATATACAAGCAGTACACAGGGGAAAGTACCCCAGACATACAGTGTATAATGTGTAACCATGAAATAGACACACCCTTGGAATTGTACATACAGGTATGCATCACATTACCTGGGTTTCTAGTAGGGAATACCAATGTCGTCTGGCTGAACACCTGCAGATCACAAAGGTGATAGGACTGATGTATTGAGAAACAGCTGATGTCCCTGCACAAGCCAGCATAACTGGAATGCCCCATGCATATATGTGAGTGAGATACAAGTAGTGTCCATAGCACACATGCACCCAGCTCACCCAACCACCACCCACAGGTACCTCTCCAGTCTTATCCCTGCTGTTGGGAATGGGTACAATATGACCCCCACCTGTGTTTGGCAATAGTGAAAGAATGCAGCATGCAGTCCATGTGTCCCATGTAGGTGTGTCCCTAGCTGTAAGCAGCACCTTCCAACATCCACACCACCTGATCAATACTGATAGAAAGTACTGGCATGAACTCCTAGCACACTTACCCTGTCACCCTGGCGGAATATACTGTATGGCATTCTGGTACTGTAGGACTGACAGAATGCAACAGCCTGCTACAGCTGGCCTGCATCACCACCAAATGGCATACAGGCCTCTGCCAAAAGCTTGCATCTCACCCGTACTGCCAATGCATGTTATGTCATGGACACCCAAATAACAACATAACATACTCCACATAACCCATATGCAGTGCCACGTGGATAAACCACAGCAACATGTCCACCATGTCCCACTGCATGAACTGTGGACCAACACTAAAACACAGCTGTGATGATGTGATAACTATAGGGAAAGTATCAGATAATGTTTGCATAATGTATGGAAGAGGATAGAATAATAGAGGGGGGTTGGGAGCATGGGCAGCATGGAATGTGCAAAGTCCGAAACACAGCCGTGTGCACATACTATCCCTGGCTGCAAACACAAAAATGGGTGGCTACAAACCTGCCCATACACCACAATAAAAGTAATGTCCTGACTTATGACCCCTGCCTTTGTGTAACCTTTGTGAATCTGTACAGCTGTGAGGTATTGCCCCAGCAAGATAAGGCCATACTTTCACGTTGATGGATGTACAAGTATGGGATCCTCCGCCATCACTGTACCAAGGTGCTGAACTAGTCACAGAGACCCAGCACCAAGTGTCTGCAGCTCCCCCTTCAGAATGGCATAACTTTCCAGGAATATGTAGGCTTTTGACCACAGTACTGGACACAGCTGCATTCACCCTGTGTTCCCCAGGACATCACTGCAAGCAAAATTGTCTACCTGACAGTACTTGAGGACATGAAACATCACAGTGTATAACAGTACACATGTCTGAATATCTCTGCTAACAGCAGTGCCATGTATCAGAAGCAGCAGAGACACAATCACCTATGGTACCCACTATCCCTTGCACAGTTTGATCCCATATTGCCAACTGATCTACAAATATCCTGCAGAAACAGTTTGCTAGCTGTAGGTGTAGAACACAAAAGTCTGCACTGGAGTACAAGCTACCTGAAATGGATCCACACATTCAATACAGAAGGGCATACTGGGCATGCTCACACACTTAGAGTAATGAAGGCAATGTCAGACAACAACATACTGAAAGTTCATACCGGGCATGCTCACACACTTAAACAAAAGAAGCCCATGTCTGCCAATAACAGTGGAACATACATATCTGACAGTTGCAGATGTTAGTGCATACACTCCTCAGTATGCACCAGTCATGCTTTGCACACACAGTGGATAGGAATACACACATATATTCAAGGACAACACACTATAATATGCCAAAAGTACACACACATAGATGTGTGGAAGAGAGTGACAATGACAAAGAGTCTTCCATCATGAGGCCTGTCCCACCCAGCACACAGCCAAATGGCTACAACCACATGATGTGTAAGTGTCACTCACCATAGAAATTAGCCACTGGTATCCCTCAGCATTAAAGACTCTGTGGTGCTAGTGCTGGCTGTGCAACATGACTATACAAGGCAATAGTCATCTAGCAGTTTTATACATGTACCTGCGGAATATAAACCTGTGTGTGCCTGAGTGTGGTGTGACTACCCCTAGATGAATGGTTTATGGCCCATGCACTCACACTGCCCTCCCCATAGCCCTACTATGACAAGCCTGCTGATGTCAGTCACTGTGAAATACACCTTTGGGGAAAGAATAGCCAAGTAATCTCTGTGGCGTGTGCTATAACTGTGCAATGCTGTAGTGTGATAAACTAGTTAGATAGGCGTTCTAATCCCAGACATGACAATCATGTGTGTGTGTCTTTGTCTGTATAGGGAACAATGCTTTTTAGGTTACTCACACTCACTACAATTCAAATGTCCTACTTTGGCAAGCCTTCTGATGTCATTCACTTTGAAATACACCTTTGGGAAAAAAATAGCCCAGTGATATCTGTGGAGCATCCTATAACTGTGTAATGCTGTAGTGTGATAAAGTAGTTAAATAGGAGTTCTAATCCCATACATGGCAACTGTGTGTGTGTTTGTGTGTCTCTGTGTAGGAAGCAATGCTTTTTAGGCTACTCACACTCACTACACTTCAAATGCCCTACTTTGGCAAGTCTGCTGATGTCATTCACTTTCAAATACACCTTTGGGAAAAATAGCCCAGTAATCTCTGTGGCATGTCCTATAACTGCGAAATGCTGTAGTGTAATAAAATAGTTAGGTAGGAGTTCTAATCCCAGACATGGTGTCTGTGTCTCTGTAGGGAGCAATGTTTTTTAAGCTAGTCACACTCACTACAACTCAAATACCCTACTTTGGCAAGCCTTCTGATGTCATTCACTTTGAAATACACCTTTGGGAAAAAAAATAGCCCAGTGATATCTGTGGAGCATCCTATAACTGTGTAAAGCTGTAGTATGATAAAGTAGTTAAATAGGAGTTCTAATCCCAGACATGGCAACTGTGTGTGTTTGTGTGTCTCTGTGTAGGAAGCAATGCTTTTTAGGCTACTCACACTCACTACACTTCAAATGCCCTACTTTGGCAAGCCTGCTGATGTCATTCACTTTCAAATACACCTTTGGGAAAAAATAGCCCAGTAATCTATGTGGCACGTCCTATAACTGCGAAATGCTGTAGTGTGATAAACTAGTTAGGTAGGAGTTCTAATCCCAGACATGGTGTCTGTGTAGGGAGCAATGTTTTTAGGCTAGTCACACTCACTACAACTCAAATACCCTACTTTGGCAAGTCTGCTCATGTCATTCACTTTGAAATACACCTTTAGGAAAGGAATAGCCCAGTAATCTCTGTGATGCATCCTATAACTGCGTAATGCTGTAGTATGATAAACTAGTTAGGTAGGAGTTCTAATCCCAGACATGGCAACTGTGTGTGTGTGTGTGTGTGTGTGTGTGTGTGTGTGTGTGTGTGTGTGTGTGTGTGTGTGTGTGTGTGTGTGTGTGTGTGTGTGTGTGTGTGTGTTTGTATAGGGAGCAATGCTTTCTGGGCTAGTCACACTCACTACATTTCAAATGCCCTACTTTGGCAAGCCTGCTGATGTCATTCACTTTGAAATACACCTTTGGAAAAAGAATAGCCCAGTAATCTTTGTGGCATGTCCTGTAACTGCATAATGCTGTAGTGTAATAAACTAGTTAAGTAGGAGTTCAAATCCCAGACATGGCAACTGTGTGTGTCGCTGTGTAGGGAGCAATGCTTTTTAGGCTAGTCACACTCACTACAATTCAAATGCCCTACTTTGGCAAGCCTGCTATGTCAATCACTCTGAAATAGACCTTTGGGGAAAGAGTACTCCAGTAATCTCAGTGACGTGTCCAATAACTGTGTAATGCTGTAGTGTGATATAGTAATCCCGTAGGGCTTCTAGTCCCAAGCATGGCAAATGTGGGTGTTTGTGTATGGTGCAGTGCTTTTGAGGCCATTCACCATCACTACAACCTCCATTGACCTACTTTGGCAAGCCTGCTGTTGTCATTCCCAGTGAAATACACCTTTGGGGAAGGAGTACTCCAGTAATCTCCATGGTGCATCCTATAACAGTGTAATGCTGTAGTGTGATATAGTAGTTTTGCAAGGGTTCTATATTCAGACATGGCAAGTGTGGGTATTTGTCTGTGTAGGGTGCAATGCTTTTGAGGCCATTCACAGTCACTACAACCTCCATTGACCTTCTTTGGCAAGCCTGCTGATGTCATTCCCAGTGAAATACACCTTTAGGGAAGGAGTAGTCCAATAATCTCCATGGTGCGTCCTATAACTGCATAATGCTGTAGTGTGATAAACTAGTTAGGTAGGAGTTCGAATCCCAGACATGACAAGCGTCTGTGTTTGTCATTTGTATCCTGTGTGAAGGTGGCTGTGAGTGTGCAACAAGTGGACTCATTGTGGAGCGGGTTTTGCAAATTTCTTATATGGTGGCCTTATTACATGTCACAATGTCCACCTTACAAGGATAACAGATGTCAAATAGCTGAGAGGCTGGGGTGCCAATACATACCCCTACATGTGATATAAAGGCCTGGCAAACAAAGTAAGCAAGCCTTGTATTACCCAGAGAACACTTTCAACCCATGTCTCATACACAACCACACTTGCCTAGGCAACAACCACTATGTTGGTAGTACCTTGCATATTGCCCACAGATAGTAACCATGGTGTGATTGCAGTGGACTACAGAGGGCATGGCTCCCTGTCCATCAGTACAATAGGCATGTAATTGCAGACAGTGCGCCTTCACAATGTTCCCCACTGGACACCTGCAACAACTGTGGTGCCATCAAATGTGACCCACAAAGGACATACCATGCCTTAAACACATGCTCTGTATGGACAGATGCCACTGACACCAGGGAATACCTGTATTATGCTATCAGTGTAGGTGCAGGGTCAACCTGCTGTCCATTACCCTTTCCCGTCACATGAGGCCAGGACAGGCACATCTGATGATAATCTGTGTACACAACATGGGCCAGACATCCCAGGTACAGTTCCACATGTCACTGTACATGCATGTGGAATGTGTGCACTTCCCAGACACTGTCCATGTCATGGAATATAGAACACATACATGGCAAGCATTGCACAGCACTGGCCACACACAGTAGTAACCCAGGTGACTGGATACAATACCCACTTGTGTGGGCCAATCCAGACACTACAACCCTGAGCCACACTGCAGACCATTGTCATGTGGCCTGATGCAAAGTTATACCCTTCACCTAGCCTTGTATAGCCTTCTGGCACAGTAAACTACTACACACCCATAAAGCAATGCACCCATGCATGTCAGTACTGGCACCCTCTGTGTGTGTGGTGTAATGATGCTTTTGACCACATTCACACTCACTACAACTCTCTATGGCATACTGAAGCATGCTGTCTGATGTCAGATACCTTCAAATACCCTTTGCCCATAAAACCTCTGGATAACCCCTGTGGTGCATTTGATACCTGCACATTACTGTATTGTGGAAAACTAGTTAGGAAGTGTATTCCTGACCCTGCCAAGTGTGTGAGTCCCTGAGAGAGTGTGGCTGTGTTGATGCTGACACCTGTTCATGTGGACAGGCACGTGTACTACACCTACCGTATCACTGCTGTATCACTGTTGCAGATGTCACTCACCATCACATATACCTTTGGACAGCTCCCCAACATGTAAGCTATGTGGCGCATGCAATAACTGCATAGACAAGTGATAGCAATACATAGCCAGTCAGGGGTTTGAAACACCATACTGGTAGGTGTGTGATGTAAACATGCTTAGGTTTTACTGTCCCACCCCCTCCCTGACTTACTTTGTCTCTGTCTGTTTCTCTCACTCCCTCTCTGGGGGATGTGGAAAAGTACACCTGCTTTGCTTAGACAGCAGTTTGTGTTTTGTAAGTGATGCCCATGATCAGCTGATGGCCTCTGCACGAATTGCAGTTCTCCTCTAGCTGATTGCATATGTGAAACAGCCGTGGTAACATTCCCATAGCCAATTGCATGGAAACACACTCCAGTATCTAGGAACATCAGGTTGGTGTTGGGTCATTTCATTTACTGTGAGCAGTACCTAGATCTGGTGTTTGGCAAACAGCATCACAGATGGTTTGGGGATTTACCTCTAACAACATACACTGTGGAAACAGACCAACAGACATGAGCGGAATGTGCCAGACATGACTACAGAATGTAAGTGTTGCCATTCTGCATTTGGAATAGTGTCGGTTTAACAGAGTATGTGTGGATATCGCTGGTCTACATGTTTTAATACCTGTCATGATAGTGCTATGTTTTTGAGGAAACTCCCATCTGTAGGGTCATCTGCACACTAGGCAGTGTATGGACACTTTTGTTTCTTGTTTTACTCACAGAACACCTATCTGAGAGCTGCAGAAGCATAGTGTGAGGACTGCAGTCAGTACATGGTGACAGCCATGAGAGTTACTGACTTCATTTCCCTCATAGGACATATGTCACAACAAACCCTGGTACGACAGTAAATGTATGAGGTTATCACAGCAACATGCCAATATTGGGCCAGTGTTTGTAGCTCCAGCCACAAGTCTGTCAACCTTTGTACATATGTCATGCAGTAAGAGGTGCATATGTTCTGCACACCATTATTTATTGACATCATACCTGATAACAAGCCAGTCAGATATCAGACTGCTAGACATGTTATGTATAATAGGGGTTATTTCTGAGGACATAACTTGGGCATTCTGCAGTTGTATGTACAGTGCTGGGGTCTGTGTACTTAGTATGATTGACGACAGCATGTGTATTGTGCATACATACCTTGGGCTGTGCACAGACTGTGGTAGATTCCATTGTTCTTGGTCCTGTTCTATCTGATGTTACATGCTGGTCCAGTGTATGGTACCCCATTGACTCCCATGTCTGTAGGGCCAGACACACACACGTGTCCCATACCACAGACAGCCATCAGACCACACTGTGACATGACCCAGTGTATGTAGGGTTAGTGTGTGAGTGGCACATATGAGGATGGTGTTTATCAGACAGTCCATATAGTGGCATATTAAGCTTGTGTACCATATGTGGCTGTGGCTGTGTTTACATTGGTTGTGGGTATGCACTTTTTCACAGGTGTCTAGTACTCTGTGCTATAATCGCAGGTACTTGTGTATTCCCCCATACAAAATGTATTCCAGTGTTGTGGCAGTCTGCTTGTAGTTTGCACAGTGCTTTGTGACATCTCTAGCAGCCAAGTGTAATTTATGTCCAGTTATTTGCAAGACATACTGCTGCCAGGCCACCATAACTGTTATGTATTACTGACAAAGCAGTGGGATTCTGTACAGATGTATGTCACTAGCTACTGGGTAGTATGTGGCCATGTAACCTCTGTGCCACCAGGTATTATGTGTCAAGACAGACTGGCGTGTGTGCATGCATAAACTGTGTAGGCATATGTAGTCCAGTATTACTGTGATATACCCATGTACATGGCTATTAACATCTACATTGGGAGGCATGGTCCACATGTCTCGCATGAAGGGGATATGTGTACACCTCTGGACTGACCACAGAGTGCCAGACTGTCCAATATATTTGGTCATATCTCTGCTGTAATCCACAGGATCATTACTGTGCTAGCAGTGGTACTGTACTACGATGTCCTTAGGATGTCTGTCAGTAGCCAATGGCACACATGTCAAAAGCAGATGTGTCCTCCCACACACAACATGTCTAAGACAACCCCTATTACAGTAGCAACAGTCTACATATATATCTGCAATACATACATGACATCCCCTTGCACTAAGAGGTTGGGACTATTGGTGCTACAGTAGGACTCCACTCCATGTTCTGGACATATGGTAAACATATATGTATATGTCAATGTATCGCCTGGACCATTTTTCTTGATTGTGGTGTTTTAGTAACGGTCTTCTGCCTGTTTATTATATATGTAAATGTATATATATATATATATATATATATATATATATATATATATATATATATATATATATATATATATATATATATATATATATATATATATATATATATCTATGTATATATATCTATATATGTCTACCTGAGAAGAATGAAAGCTGAAAATGCAGACAACGAGAAGACTGACACCAGAAGACTGACAACATAAATAATTGACAGTCTAGAATCCCAACGCTGAAAACACCGACATGCGAAACAAGCGCGACTGTGTAAGTATGCGATAGTGATGGATTTTCGGGTTAGGGTGCAGGTAAGGTAAGTGTGCATTAGTGATGGACTTTAGGGTTAGGGTTCGGGTAAGGTAAGTGTGCGTTAGTGGCACACGTTAGGGTTAGGGAGCAGTAAGTGTGCGACAGTGACGGACTTTAGGGTTAGGGTGCGGGTAAGGTAAGTGTGTGATAGTGATGGACTTTAGGGTTAGGGTGCGGGTAAGGTAAGTGTGCGTTAGTGACGTTCTTTAGGGTTAGGGTTCGGGTAAGGTAAGTGTGCATTAGTGGCACACTTTAGGGTTAGGGAGCGGTAAGTGTGTGACAGTGACGGACTTTAGGGTTAGGGTGCGGGTAAGGTAAGTGTGTGATAGTGATGGACTTTAGGGTTAGGGTGTGGGTAAGGTAAGTGTGTGATAGTGACGGACTTTAGGGTTAGGGTGCGGGTAAGGTAAGTGTGCGATAGTGATGGACGTTAGGGTTTGGGTTAAGGTTAGTGCATAGATAGTTGTTTATGTAAGGTTTAGTGTATGTTTGTAAGGTTTTTGGTGTGCTTGGTTTGTGTGTGTGTGTTTTTCGGAAACTGATTTTTGTTTTGTTGACTGTCGGGATTGTGGTTTGTCGGGCATGTGAACTTTCGTGTTTTTCAACTGTCGGTGTTGTGGTGTCGGTGATCTCGTTGTCAGTATTATGAGGTAGATCCCTATCTAGATATATACACATATACATATCTACATACATATATGGATATATATATATATATATATATATATATATATATATATATATATCTATATCTATATATATATATATATATATATATATATTTATATACATATAAACACTCAAATATATGCATATACACATCAATATATGTCTACACATATACAGCTATAGATACATATGCACATGTAGTTATGGATATCTACATATATATCAACATAAGTAGGTATATCTGAATAGATATGTATGCACATATAGTTATAGATATCTACATATATATCAACATAAATAGGTATATCTGTACACATAGGATGTGCATATATATCATATATATATATATATATATATATATATATGTATATACAAAGAGATCTACAAATGGCCATATATATAATGCACTATACAGATGTGTAGACAGACATATGTATGAATATACATGTGTATGTACATGTAGACATGTATCAACATATGTATATGTATATATCCATATTCCTGTCATGTGTAAACATCACGGCTGTGTATAACTTCCCAGATGTATCTCACCGTATGTATCTGATATGTGTACATTTTGATATAACAACATATGTGATGCAACAGTAATATCAATAACAAGTACTACACAAATGTGGAAGTTAAAGCAGCTGTTCAGTATAATCAGTATGTGTAGTGACAGATATATTGGAAACACAAAAACTGTCTTCACAGTGATCACGGCGTAGTGGATAACTGTTGTGATTATAATGTACAGGGTCCTGGGTGCAAGGGCTGTGTATTTTGTTGCTGGGCAGAACAAGGGCTGTTGAATACAGAGTGGGTAAGGCAGTTTTGAGCAGCTTTAAGTGCATTTACGTGGGTTTGCATGAAGCTAAGTGGTGCTAAGGTACGGTTAAATGTACTGGCGCTTACACCATGTAGGCTTCACTTACAAGTGCGCAAATCTGCTTAGCTGTTATATTGCAGCAATGCTGACATCTGCTAAGCATGGCTTAGCCATGGTAACCAGTGCTCACTACCCATTCTGATAACATAGCAGGGTAATGACATCTGTAGTAAGTGATGTAATGCCATGTACAATACATGCATCTGTGTGCTGTCATTACAGTAGCAAGGGGTGGGAGTGTCATGTCTAGGACACACAAGTATATGAGACCAGTACAGCACTGATATCCATGTAAATGTGTTACATACAGGGGTAGTAACCCAGGGTATGTGCTGTCACACTGGCATGTAGTGTATCATGGCAGTACTACTGTTGACAGTGCTAACCCAGGCAAGAGCAAAGTGCTAAATGTAGTACTGACAAGCACACCTGCAGGCATAGCTGGACACTGAGGCCTCTCTGTCGTGTTCCTGGTGTGTGAGCTGTGTCACAGTATATATCCCTTACTGGATAATGATCATGTTTAATGTAACTGTAGACTACAGTCTGTACAGCACATGTTAGTGAAGGCTTCCAACATGTAGTAATGGCATACATATTGTTGTCAAACTATCGACACATTCATCCTACTGTATAGCTACTTGCCAAGCTGATATCTGTTAGTCCCTGTACAGATGTGCAGATAGCAGGTATCCAGCTTGGCTACATACAGGCAACCTATGCTTGATTGACACTGACATGTCTGCCCAGCTGTGTAATAACTGGCGCATATAGAAAACAATACCCTGTATGCACCACATGCCATGGGTACCTCCACTACACTACCACAATAAACAGAACATGCTTGGGTACAGGTCTCCATCACAGACACTAATCATGTGTTGTAATACATGTTGCATACATGTCAACTGGATCACCTCAGTTCCCATGTGCAGGAGGCACCCAGAGGATTGGCTGATGCATGTCACTCTCACCCTGAGGGTCACCACAGTGGTGTCTGTCGATAGATTGTCTGCTGGCACATGGCAGGTGGCATGATACCACTGTACACACATCCCCTACACAACCCATCTCTCCATGGACAATAACCAGGTACACAGCTATGACCACCTGCAGCGATGCATCCCAGTACTGACACATGTGTATATGTGCATTACTGAGGATAGCAGTGTCTGTGTGTTAGTACACCTGTAGTTGGGAATTCCATGAGTGCCTTTACAACCACTACAACACCCATTGACATAGTCAGATGTGGCTGCTGCTGTATCAGACATTACATGTACCCTGTTACGCTCCTCTCCCTAATGGCTACATGAGCCTTGCAGTACCAGCACAACAGTGTTGTACAAATGGGTTGATAGGCATGGGATACCTATTGAGTTCTGGCAAGTGTATGTATGTGTGTATGTCTGTATATCTGTAATGTACAGCATTCTGATGCCACATACTCCTAATACAATATGCATTGTCACACAGTAGTACAGATAGTGTTGTTGCTGCACATAGGTAGGTTAGGCATGACAGTGTAACACCCTACTATGCCTGTGGCATGTGCATTAGGTGCATATCCTTGTAGTACCACTGTTGTGATATAAAATGTGTTGTATCGCAGTCGTGGGCAATGTGTGACGGTGGGTATATCACAGTGTCATCATGGGTTCCAGTGAGTACAATATCCACTGTGGGATGTGGGTGCTGTGTACATTATCATTACACCATGGTACACCTGGTATATGTCTCATGTACCACTTTATAGTGACCACTGTCACCAATAACCATACAGGTAACTGATACCACAATCCAGCCCAGTTATGCATGTGCTGTGTGCAGCCTACCAGTAACACATTGGACACACAGACAAGTTAGTTAGCACCGATAGGCCCAGGTCACTAGGATGTGTGTCTGCCTGTTATGTGTCTGTTAATGTGTATATGATGATATGTCACACTATGTATTGTCCATATACAACCATTACATCCCCCATTAACATACTGTACATGTCTGGGGATGTTCTGCATGTAACATGTAACCTGGAACACACCTCACCCTAAGCACTGTGTGGTGTGTGCAATGAAAGCCACACAGTTCAATAGCACTACAAACCTAGTTAGGGGTCTAGTCCCAGTGCTGCCAAGTAAAAGTGTGCATGTATGTGGATGGGTCTACGTCAGGTTGCAGATTATACATGTCCCTGGTGGGTCACCTGTCCATGTGGCACAGGCAACAACTGTTATACAAACATGTATTCAACTGTACCCCAGATATGTCACAGCCATGGTGTCACCACAGTGCCATACCCCTTGTGGGATATGACTGCAGACCATCCTCCTGCTGACACAAGTACACCTACAACACACATGGATAACATTATGGAGACCACAATCACCCAGTGTTACTAACAGCTATAATGCATCATTGCTGGATGGCTACACTACCTGATATGTATGCATTAAACATTACTCCTGACAACATGTTACACTGCAGTACATTGGTACACTGTAATACAGTCACCGTGTGCATCAGAACCATATTAGCCTGTCCCTGCATTGATGTTATGGATGACAGGGTTGTCACACAGGTATCATCATGTGCACTGGGTGTGTTGTTGGTTTGTCAGAGGCCGAGGGTGGGCCATACATTTGACACCATGTGTTTGGGTGAATGGTGTAATTAGTTGAACTGGGTGTGGTGATGTGTGTGTAGGTATTGGGCTGCCCTAGTTGTGTTTGTATAGTGTGTGGGTATGCATGCACATAGTTCTGCATGTGGCTGCCCTGTACAGGTGTTTTTGGACAGCTGCAGACCATACCTGTCAGGGTGTGCAGTTCACCTCCTCTGCCCTTGGACAAGCAGACTGTGCCTGCCAGGGGTTCCATGGGCACATCCAGGTACAGGACTCAATGTGCTACTCTCCCCTGATAACAGATGTCCGCTGGAACCAGGTCCCTCCTGGGAATGGCCAGGACCACGTGCTTATGGTCTGCTGTGGTGTGGTGTGGACAGCGCCCCCCTGTAGTGCTGGGGATGGTATTGCCACTATGGGAGTGCCTTGGTGTTCTAGCATGTCCATGTTGACCACCAGCTGTTGGTGTTGCTGGCCTACGTCCATGTGGCTATTGCCGCACTCCCAGCACATGTTCAAGCATGGACAAACCATGATCAATGAGGCCCACCATCTCACCATATCGTCTATCCATGACCTCGGTATAAGCATGGAGAGCACCAGACAGTTCATGGAAGTTGTCATTTGCACATGTGAGAGCAACCCTCTGCAGCCTCAGGCCCTGTCTGGTGTACAGTTCCATACGTGCCTGCACCCCCATGACAGCCTGAAACATGTGCCTGGTGGTACCAGTTGTGGTGCTTCTGCCAGGGGCATGATAACCAGTGGCCCTACCATGAGCACCCTGGAACATCTGCCTATGTGGTGCCCTGCTGGATATCCGGCTATGCCTGCTGTGACCAGACACAGTAGGCATGGATATCACACTCTCCTGTGCACTGCCACCAACCTCCAACTGTCCCTCTGCTATGGCCACTGGTGATGGGATATGTATAGGCACTGAAAGTGTGTGTGGGTTTGAGGTGGCTAAGACGGGGTTGTCAAATGATGGTGCAGTTTTGGCCCCTGAGAACCCTACCTGTGCCTCAACAGTACTATCATCATCTTTGGTGTCTGTATGGACACCAACATCAGATTGCATGCGGGAGGGACCCTGACCCACCACGCCATCTGTAGGAGAAAACAAAAAATGCACTTTAAGACCTGTACAGCATTGCATAACAGTACACACACACACACACACACACACACACACACACACACACACACACACACACACACACACACACATACACACACGCACATTTCACCTTAATACCTACCTGTCTGTGATTTTACAGACAGTCTCACATTTATTCCCATAAGTTCCCCATCCTGCGTCACACTTGGTAACATGCACTCAATACCGCTCATTAACGTATCATTCCTCTAAATGCCTAGACGAGTGATCACAACACAAGACCTGTTACTCCATTACCTCCTTGACCTGAGTGGAGTAGGTTTTACATGGCCTCACTGCTGTCATTCGGTGTTCACCCTGTGTATGTCCGGACATTGTGAGCATGGCCACTATATGTGAGAGGCTACTATGTTCACTCAATAATGTCACGCACAGGAGTGTCATGTGTAAGTGTTGCTCAGTACATGCCAGATATGCTGCTCAATCAACCTATCATGTGACAGCTGTAATATATGGATACACTCCCTGATGTTGTCTAGTAATTCCCCAATGCACCTGTAGTGCTGCATACGTGGGTTGTCATTCACTTCTCTGCTGAATGCGATATTAAGGGTTTACCTGGTGTCTACTCCCCCCCCCCTTTGCATGTTCCATGCTACAGACCTTATTGTACTATCAGCTGTCCTGTGATTACATATCAGATAAGTATTCCTGGTGTGTCATGTGTCAGTCCATGTCCATGTACTGCACAATCCCAAATGGAAGGACTGCCGTATGAACAACCCCACAATCACACATGTGCATACATGGACACCCACACAAAGACACACACATGCACACACACATACTACATGTATCAAACTCCCTCCACTTCACCAGATAGAACCTACAGACAAAATAACCACACACACACACACACACACACACACACACACACACACACACACACACACACACACACACACACACACACACACACGTGAGGTTGCACAAAGATAGTGCACACAGTCCATCCATTATCCATCTGTCAACATGCATAACATATTGTACACAACAGCATGCAGTGCAACTACAGTCAATCCAGCTAGCAACAGTATACATGTGTTTGGTGCATGGGCTGTGTTAGGTGATGCCCCTTCCCCTGGAAAACACTGCACCCATGTGCACAGTATTGCTGTGCACCTGTTCTGCACCCTGCCATGTACTGTGCACCAAACCTCACAGGTGTGCAACCCATTGCAGAATGTGTAGTACTGTATCAGTTATGTCTGCTCTAATGCTCACAGCCCCTATGTTTTTCTGCGACACATACCTGGAATGATATGTGGACAGATGTCATTTGTGAATGCCTGATGTCTGGTTTACAGATCTCACCATCAGTGGACCATGTATGACCAATCCAATACTATTAAACTGACAACTGTCAGACCATACCATGGCTATGGGGAGTGTACACACCCTTATTGATATGATGCACCCTTCCTTGATCTGCCATGGTCCACATCACCTCATATATTAACAGTACATGAGCCTGATATGTGACACATGTCCTGTATGTTCACATGCAGTGTCTATGAAATGTGTTAGGTGTGAGGATGCTGACCACAATGCATACACTTCGTGTGTGCATATGTGTGCACACCCTTATCATGATAATTTGTTGCACCTATTGTTATGTGTACTACAGCAGTCACTATTCCTGGCAGGGGTATACTAACATGGGCCATCTGCATTTGTCAGTATATGGTCAGTCTGCCCTACACATGTCCCCCAACTCTGCATGATTGTAAGGTCTACTTACTTGCACATCCCTTGGTGTTCACACACTGCTGTCACTATTGCTGTGGGAGTAGGGTTATGTCTGCCACAATTCCTGAACCTGATACAGCGATTCTTAGCATCCTTAGGATCCCTGCTGCAGTGCACTGGTGTGTCATGCTGACACACCCTCCCCACCTTCAGCCTTTTTGCAGATGCTTGACAAGTATGGTCAACACGTGTGTCAGTTTGCAGTGTTCCTTACACTGAACACCACGTGTTGTAGTCTAGTCCCAGCTGATAATGTGGACCACAGTAATACGTTATGCCATAGTGCAGATCTGTAACAGTTGCCATTGTAATACTGGTATATACACGGTTGTTGCACTGTATAAGGGAGATGTTTCACACATGTCCCTACTGTAGGCCATGTGTCCCACCATTATGTTAATCCCTGTGGACACATTTCACAATGACAGGATGTTAGTTATCTTGCAAGTGTCTGACATACCCTTCCGATACCCCATCATGGTCACCACTGTGAACAGCAACAATACGTGAACATGTACAGCATGCATTATGGGTAGGTGTGTTAGATGTGTGCATGGAATATACCATAGCCATTACATGCCCAGTGTATTGACAAGCATCAACATAAACCATACTTACTAGTTGCAGGCTGCTGCCTTGGTGGAATACCAGAGGGACCGACATAAGAGTGTGAGAGATGCGATGTTAGTGGCCACAACTGTGGCATTGCTACAGGGTAGGTGCAGCAGTACAGTACATCAACAGTACAAGTCCACATTACTACCACTTATGCACATCTGTTTATTACTACTATGCAGCAACAAACTATATATATGACATGTCAGATATGCATGATCTACCTCTACAGATGTGGATGCATAAACAACAGTGGTCTACTGATGTGCCCTGTGGCCTTACCTGCATGCTCCTCAGCTGGTGTGTAGGTAGCACCCACCTCCACAATGGTGTCTGCCAGTTGTTGGGTGTGCGGCCGGGCAGGGCCACAAGGCTGGCGGGTTGCTCCTCAACATGTGTCGGGGGGTTGGATGGCATGACCCCCCCATTGCGAGGTGATTCCCCCAGACAGATCCACCCCGGACTGCAGCAGCATGCTGATGGGCATTGCGAAGCAGGTCAGAACAGTGATGCCGGACCTGCTCATAACTGTGGTTATGCAGGCCAACATCATTGACCTTGTGGACTAGATCATTCCACAGGGCAGTCCACTCCTGCTGCTCATGGGTGGCCCTGCCAAACAGGACAGGGTAGTGCTGGATAAGGTAGCTCAGCACAATGTAATTTTCTGCTGCTGAATATGCAGGTAGGCATCCATGGGACATCTTGCCTGAAAGACATAAAGATGGAAACAGGTCTGAGCAATTCATACAGCAAAATTACCATAGTTCTTAATACACATCTCTGTCACCCCCCACCATATCAGCAACAAAAAACTGTTCACACAACTCAGTAGGTATGGCTACAGCTTACCTACCCGTGGGACATATATTGTATTGTACCACACTTTGTGCTATGTGTTTGTAGCCATGTTCCCTGTCTGGACGCAATCATTGCTGGCCTGTTATAGACTATTCACCTGCACGCCATTACCAGGGCCACTATGGTTCCATAAATGCATGTGGTATGCTTGCTATGTGATTTCTGCACATCTGACATTCTGTGTTATTGGGGATATCTATGCATGCTGTTGGACATGTTCTGGGATTGTGTATACTATTACTACTCACATATGTTCTATAACAGTGACACAATAGCATGTTTAGGGAATATTTGCCAGCAGAACCACCTCTCCAACCTCATCTGGCCATGTTACCAGGCCACATCACATGTGCAACCCACCCTGGGGCCTCCTCATCTACTGGTCCTGCACTACATTCAGGTGGAACCACCTCAGGGGATGTTGTCCCCCCCAGGGGCACACACAGACATGATCCTGTCACCTGAGTTCAGGTCCAGGGTATGTTCCATAGGGGGCTCCACAGACACTTGGATGTGCTACATCACCTTGAGGCACCTAGTCCACATTCATAGGGTCCACATGCTCTTCGAGTTCAGCCTCCAGGCAAGACATCTTCAAAGCCATGGACTGCTGTTGTGAGTAGCAATGGGTGGGAAGCTTGTTCCCATTGTTTCCATATGGGGGCCAATGGGGCTTCCACATTGCAGACCACACACACCATCCACGGTGTTTACCCATCACATGTGTCATACACCACCCCTGTAGGCTGTCCTCTATATTTACAACCCGGACCACCTCCACAAATGTACCTGCCATCTTTCCCTATATTCCAATTCTCTACTTCACAGACAAGGGCAATGTGGTCCCAACAAGGGGTTCACATGTGCATACCCGTCCATTATATTATGTTGTATTTATATATATATATATATATATATATATATATATATATATATATATATATATATGTCTACATATGGGTATCTGTATACCTGTGGACATACATGTGTGTGTGTGTGTGTGTGCGTGTATATATATATATATATATATATATATATATATATATATATATATATATATATATATATATATATATATATATGTACATATACATACCTATATATGGGGTACATTCAGACATCAGGTCCACAATCTCAAAACTCCTTCCTGCACAGCTGCACTGTTCTGCCTTGCTACAACACAGACAGGTGCCACATATGGACACAGCCTAACATTAGGGGGGTATATATATATAGGGCCAGATTGCAGGTATCCCCATTACACACCTATGGCATTTTAGCATGCTACAATACATGTTAACCTGAGTGTCCTGCAAGTGGTGGACTCTGGAACTCACCTGTCCATCATTATGGCATTACTTCCACCACCAGCTATTGGCCACAGTAATATACATCCATTCCATTACACAACACACACTATATTGGCTTACATCTTGTCAGTCTTTGCTGCTCTACACAGTTGACTGGTATGGCCAACGACCCACAGGGACAGACTCTAATGTCCATAGCAGTTGTTCATCTGAAAATCATTACAACAGCAATACCTGATGGCACATGTATATCATTCTACATCATCTTCCCCAGTATTATGAACCAAGTACTTCATTACATGCATATATACTTCACATACCTGTTGTGGGGATGAGGTCTGCTGTGGATAGTGTCCTTGTAGGAGTTTTTTTTCTCCCCTTAGCTATGGGCTTAGCCTGCTTCCTTTGTTTTCTTTTTTGGTGTGGTTGTGGTTCTGGATCTGTTTTCTGTGTTCTGTTTTCTCTTTCTCTTTCTCTCTCTCCATCGCTCTCTCTCTCTTTCTCTCTCTCCCTCCAGTAAATGGATTGAGCTGCTTAGAATAGATTGCAGCATGGCTTTTGTGGGTGATGCACATGATCAGGTGATGGCATCTGCACCAATCAGTGTCCTCCACTTGCTACCTGCATGCAGCATGATATGTAGTACTTCCAATTACCACTGTCATAGCAACCCACTACTATAAATCCCTACATCATGTGAGTGTGGTCCCTTTACCTTTCCTGTATGGTGGACATCCTTCCTGTGTGTGGGCAGCAGTGTTACAGACAGCAGGTAGCAATACCTCTTACAAGAGAACATGCACACTCAGGCCAGCTACATATTTGTTTGAGGTTCCAGAACTACAGACTGTGAGTACTGTTGTTGTATGCATTGTATAACACCAGTGTTACAGGGTTTGTGTGTGTGTGTGTGTGTGTACATACTAATTTAACATGGACTGCAGTCTGTCTCTATAGTTCTCAACTGTGTGCCTATCCACTTGATGGCCTGAAGTGTGCATGTTATGGTTTGCCTGTCCACCACACAGGTCTTGTGTCAGATATATCACTGGCTGTGTGTGTGTTGAGTGCTATCAGTACATGGCTGCATACATCTGTATTTCTGACTTCATATTCCTGACTAAGGGTATGTTGCAGACTATCCTGTAACACCAGCAACTTGCTTAGTGTATGGCAACACTGTTTCACATATGGGCCTGTGTTCCAGCCTCTGTCCTTCACCTACATACCAGGCTTTGTCCATATGACATGCTGTCAGGGGTTGTTATGTAGTGAGCTGTGAGTATGTCATGCTGCCATTCCTGCCATTATTCCACTGCTGTTGTGGCCTCCACCCATATTGTGGGGTTGGGTCCATATATGTGTTGGCTTCATCTGCACAATAAATGTGTGCCCTTATGCAGTCCAGAGGCCAGTGTATGTAACAGTGGTATATGGCCCTGTATGTCAGTCTATGGGGGGGATGCACCATAACTAACCAAGGCTGTTACAACATGTGAGGAGTATCAGGGGTAAGCTGCCTTAAGGTATCTGTGTGTACATTACCATACAATTAACCTTGGGTAAATGCAGGCCTACTGCTTCCTGCTATGGGCAAACCTGCTTACCTAAGGTTGGCATTGCTTAAAGGGGTAAACCAATGGGCAGAGTGAGTTAGCTGGCCTACACATTGCTTACACCTACTAAGCTGGGCTGTGCAATGCTTAGCATTGCTTAATATTTAAGTTGCATTATATTTGCATTGTAGCATCGATCTATTGTTCATTATGAATATATACATATATATATATATATATATATATATATATATATATATATATCTGTGTATCTACTATATATATATATATATATATCTATATATATATATATATATATATATATATATATATATATATATATATATATATATATATATATATATATATATATATATATATATATATATATATATATATATATATATATATATATATATATATATATATATATATATATATATATATATATATATATATATATATATATATATATATATATATATATATATATATATACATATATATATATATATATATATATATATATAGCTGATCGAAGGAAGGACACTGGGGAAACTCAGAGCTATAATATATAACATTAAGTATCCTATTTTTTGTTTATTTTGTTCTTTATTTCTTTGTTATTTATAGCACTTTGTGTACTGTGTATTTTTCTAGCTAGTTTCACTGTGTGTGAGGTATTAACTGGAATTGTCCACTTTTATTAAGCATCTGTTGGGTTGTTTGTTTCTGATAACTTGTTGCAGTTAAACTCTTTTTTTCTAGAGGCTCCTTTAGCTGTTTAAAACTTTCATTTAAAGGCTCACTGCTACTTTTCAGCTGTGAGAAACATTTCTGCAGTTTGTTTCCCACCCTCCCTCCGTGTTGGTATAGTGTTTTTATAGTTGGTGGCTTTGCAGTTGCCCGCCCCTAGTGTAAATTTGATCTGGGACCCTCCTCCCAGTCTAGTGTCATTACCTCATTCTACCCAGTACAGGGAGAACATTTGAGAAGGCCAATCAGCTTAGTTTCTGATACTCCTTTCTCTCTTTCCTTTCTCTCATTCCACTTAAAAAAAAATTATCTGCTTTTACTGTATTTGTGTTTCTTCCTACTTTATTTTGCTTTTGCGTCATCTTAAAAGTACTCAATTGTATTTATTACTGTTTGGTGTAACTCATTCTAAGCCTTTTAGTTTAAGCACTTGGGCTTCAGACCAGTTGTTTTACATTAAGAAGGTTTGGGGTCTGCACTGTAGTGGCAGAACAGGTAGCTTACATCCTTCTAAGTTGGGAACTGCTGATTGAGGGCTCAGTGTCTGTTATTCTAAAAGTGTATTAATTCTGGTTTAAGCACTTGGGCTTCAGGCCAGTTATTTTACATTAAGAGGGTTCGTGGTCTGCACTCTTGTGGGAGGAGAGGCTGGACTCTGCCCTTCTGAGCTGGGAATTTCTGGTTAAAGGCTTATAGTGCCTGCATATTTGAACTGCTTCTTACTGAAATTGGTACACCTTGTTTGCTGTAGCATAGACTAGATCCAGGCCTGCTGAATCTAGCTTTGTTTGTATAACTTGAGCACTAATCCAGGCATTCTTTAAAGTATTCAATTGTATTTATTACTGCTTGGTAGTAACTTGATTAAAGTGTAGCTATCATTCTAAGTCTTTTGGATTAAGCACTTGGGCTTCAGACGAGTTGTTTTACATTAGGAAGGTTTGTGGCCTGCACTGTGGTGGCAGGACAGGTAGCTTACATCCTTCTAGGTTGGGAACTGCTGATTGAGGGCTCAGTGTCTGCTATTCTAAAAGGGTATTAGTTCTGGTTTAAGCAATTGGGCTTCAGGCCAGTTATTTTACATTAAGAAGGTTCGTGGTCTGCACTCTTGTGGGAGGAGAGGCTGGACTCTGCCCTTCTGAGCTGGGAATTTCTGGTTAAAGGCTTATAGTGCCTGCATATTTGAACTGTTTCTTACTGAAATTGGTACACCTTGTTTGCTGTAACATAGACTAGATCCAGGCCTGCTGAATCTAGCTTTGTTTGTATGCTTGTTGTTTGTTTGCTTGTTATTTCCCTGAAATGCTAATTACACCTAAAACGTGGCTTTTCAGCACTTCTGTGGATCCCTAGTGATATCTGCATTGCTTACTGTACTTATTTCCTTGTTTCACTTGAAAGAAAGTTACTGTTTGTCGTTTTTGCAATTACGTTACCTGTAACACATTGCATTTAAGTTACCTGGCACTTGCTCACTAAGTCAGCACTAAAGAATTAAAAGCACTACACCCTCACAAACTCCCCTTGAGTACCCTGTTCCCCATTGGCCCTTTTCTTCAATTATAAAGGAATTCCCAATACTATTCTAGCATGTCCAAAGGTCAGTTGTCAATCTCCTCTCCGGTCCAGCTGGTGAATCTGGGAATCTTGAGGCAATGTTACAACTGCCTCATGTACACAGACAACCCTCTCCTCCTCCCAACAAATTCTAACACATGTGAGAGATGCAACCATATAGCCAAACTGGAGGCTAAGCTCTCTCAACTCATTACTGGCGTAACCAGTCAGGAGGAGAAGGAAACCACACTCACTACAATTCCAGTCTCACATAGACCTACCACGACAGCAAACCAAACACATAAACACACAACACATACTCGGAGGCTCTAAATAAAAATCTGCCTAAGCAGCAGAGACCTCCAAAGCAGACACCGAAGCAACCGCTACCCCAAAACAAAACACGTGCAACACATATTTCACAAAGCCAGTGTGCCGAACAGTCACAGCCCTTAAGGCTAAACAACACACCTGATACACTTGTAATAGGTGACTCTATCGTCAGGCACACTGACGTCCCACTCACCAGGTTGAACAAGGAGAAGGTCACGGTGATCTGCCTGTTGGGCGCTAGGAACCGCCACATAACACATGCACTCAGGTCACTCCAAGGCAAGTACAAATATGACTCAGTCATTGTCCATGCTGGTGTGAAGGACCTGAGACGTACCTCCCTGGACTACATGAAAAGAGACATAGAGGAGCTCTCTGAGCATGTAGCCCAGGCCGGTATGACCCTGACCTTGAGTAGCATCTTACCCTCACCAAGAATGATGCCACAATATGAAGACAAGATGATCAATTTCAACAATTGGCTTAAGTATTGGTGTCATTCAAAGGGGATCCAATGCCTGTCAGCCTGGGATGACATGCTCGACAAGCCACGATGCTTCACTAGGGACGGCTTGCACCTGTCACCCCTGGGCTTTTGGATATTGGCAAAGGCTCTTGCTACCCCCATAGTGCCTTTTTTAGGCAAGGCTCAAAAGACAAACCCACCTCCATAGGTATCACAAGGGATAAGAAACTAAGAGTAATGCTACTCAACGCCAGAAGTCTAAACCTCAAAATGCATGCACTCAAAACTCTCCTTAGCATGGAGAACATTGATATCTGTGCAGTAACAGAAACCTGGTTCAAGGCTCCCGAGAGCACCCCAGCACTACCAGGTTATATTTCATACCATGCCTTTCGGCCCCAAAACTTGGACCGAACCACAAAAGGAGGGGGAGTATCAATATTCATCAAAGATACCCACACCTCCAGGTTGGTGGCACAGCACAAAGCATCAGAGACTATCCATGTGCAACTAACAGTGGGTAAAACTGCCTTCCAGTTTATAGCCTGCTACAGACCACCCTCCCAAACCCAGGAACCCCACTCGGCCTTCTTGAGAACACTGGAAAATATGAAGGTCTCTCCAAACACCATTATATTGGGCGACTTCAACTACCCAAATATAGACTGGGAGCATTACTCTAGCTCCAACACCCTAGCCCAAAGGTTCCTAGAATTTATAAACTCAAATGCTATGGAACAACTTGTTACCACTCCCACAAGAGGGGAAAACATACTGGACCTGATCATCACCAACATGGGGACTCTATGCTCCAGACCAGAAGTGGATCACTCACTGGTAAGATCAGACCATAAACTAATCTCACTGGATATTCACATCCCGACCCCGCCCCCTGCCCAGAAAATCACAGTGAAAAACTTCTCTAAAGCAAATTTCACAGTCCTCAAAACCGAGGTGGAATCCTTCAAAGCTCCCAGGCCTGTGGAAAATACGGCCCAGACCGCAGAATCCTTTATAAACGCATTCTATGAACACCTTCAGGAATGCATGGATCATGCAATCCCAAATAAAACCAAGACCCAATCCTCCAAAGGCAGACATCCTGTCTGGTGGACCCCAGCCATAAACAAACTATACAATAGAAGGAGGAAGCTACTACATGATAAAGTAAAATCCCAAAAAGGGAAGGCATCTCTGATCAGTATTAGCAAAAAACTACGGGCACTCATAAAATCATCTAAGGCCAGCTTTGAGAGAAAAATTGCACAGGACACTAAGGATAATCATAAGGATTTTTTTAGTTATGTTAGGAACCTGGGTGGGAATTCCCAGATATGCTCAGAATTAGTCCAAAATGACAAAAAATACACCAAACCCACAGACATTGCCAACATCCTAGCTGCCAGGTTCAGCGCAAACTCCCCCCCCCCACATAAAGGGCAAATATTTATCCCAGCAGAGTGCTGCCCCCCTGACATCTCAGATGCTCAGGTGAGAGCCGCCCTCTCCAAAGCAAAAAACACAGCATCAATGGGACCAGACGGTGTCCCGGGCTGCATCCTACATGAACTCCAAGAAGAGCTAAACCCAAACATAAAACTACTGTTCAATCTCAGCCTTACTACAGGATATGTACCCAAAGAGTGGCGTACAGCAACAGTGGTCCCTCTCCACAAAGGTGGTGCCTCAACGGATCCTGGAAACTATCGCCCCATAAGCCTGACTAGCTTGGTCTGCAAAGCTATGGAAAGGATCATCATGGACCTCATAAATAAAGATATTGGGGACCTACAGACACCGGATCCTACCCAGTTCAGCTTTGTTAAGAGCAGATCCTGCCTCTTAAACCTGGTCGATTTCTTTGAAACAGTCACCAAGGCCACTGACGAGGGGAAGGTGGTCCAAACAGCCTACCTGGACCTCGCAAAAGCCTTCGATACAATACCCGACTCGGGCATTATAGATAAGCTCACCAGCTCAAATATAAACCCCTATGTCACTAGATGGGTTGCAAACTGGCTCAAGGACAGAACCCACATGGTTAGAATTGCTGGAGCCATGTCAGACTCGAAACCAGTTACAAGTGGCATCCCACAAGGCTCAGTCCTGGGACCTCTCTTGTTCGGTATGTATTTCTCGGAGGTACAGGCAAACACGGAAGGACTGTGGCTGACCAAGTTCGCAGATGACTGCAAACTGGTCGCCATAATCAACTCTCCAGCCGACACAAGCATCCTCCAAAAGAGCCTCATAGAAACAGACAGCTGGTGCCAGAGCCATGGCCTCAAGCTAAACGCCAAAAAGTGTATAGTCATCCCCTTTGGCAAAAACCAAGTGCCCACAAATTACCACATAGGTGGTAATCCATTAAGTACATAAGAAGTAATTAGGCACCTGGGGACCCAAGTTGATAGCAATCTCTCATTTGACAACCACGTGGCCAAAGTGGTTAGAAAAACATTTTATATAGCCCACCTAATCATGAAGGGATTCACATCTAGATCAGGGGAGGTCATTGTGCCTCTTTACTCATCCCTCATCAGGCCCATAATTGAGTACAATGCCCCTTTTGGGATGTACTTTACCAGACACCTGCAACAACTGGAAAGACCCCAAAAGTACCTCACCAAGAGGATCAAAGGGCTCAAACAGATGCCATATGCTGCCCGGTTAAAGAAACTCCAGCTCTACTCAGTGGCATACCGCCTGCTCAAAGGCGATCTGTGCCTGACGTATAAAGCCATGTCCAACCCGGAATTAATAGACATGCTACACCTCAGAAAATCCAAATCCCACCGAGCTACCCGCTCGAGAGACTTGAACCTCAGCACTGAAATAAATAGGACATGCTGGAGGGACAGATTCATAACCCAGAGGCTCCCTTCACTCTTGAATAAAATCCCAGTCCAGGTTAGGCAGAGTCCCTCATTGACTCTCTTCAAGAGGAATCTTGATGAGTGGATGGGAGATCGTAGGTTTACCCCGGGTATCACTTCTGTGTCACTGTTAGACAGAGGCACAGTATACTAACCTCGAAAAGGGCATAGCAAAATTAATTTAAAATGGGTGGCGAAAGCCAAACACACTCTGACTAGGCTTATAAATGCCCTAGGGCAGATAGCCTAGTATGTACCTATGAACCTATGAACCTATCTATATATATATATATATTTATATAAATATATGTATATATATATATATATATATATATATATATATATATATATATATATATATATATATATATATATATATATATATATCTACATATATATCTACATATATATATATATATATATATACATATTGATATCTAAACAGATATATATATATATATATATATATATATGAATATATACATATATATATATATATATATATATATATATATGAATATATACATATATATATATATATATATTTATATATAAATATATATATATATATATATATATATATAAATACATATATGAATATATACATATATATATATATATATCTACATATAGTATGTTATGCAATTGTAGGTGGGTTTGCGTGGGTTTGTGCGAAGGTAAGCAATGCTAACCTCTGGTTAAATATGCTTACAGAGAGTTAGCTTTAATATTGCTTAACCTGTGTGCGCACTGCTTACCCCCATGCAAACAGGCTTAAACTTGCTTACTACTGCTTAGATATGCTTACTCCCACTTACTACTGCTTAATTATGCATACACTTGCTTACTAGTGCTTAATCCCACTTACCATCGCACTAATTTAGACAGCAATGTCTAATGGTTCTTGTGAAGGTGGTGGATTTGGAAACTGTGGATTTTACCTTCCATTTGTATCCCTGATTCCTGTGTACATATATTGTATGGGGCACTTGTGATTATCTGTGGACTTTGCAACATTATGACAATGACACCTCACATCTGCATTTAATGCAGTACTCCAGTTCACAAATATATGTTATAAATATATAAATGTTGTAAGTATATGTCATCGTAGGTTATGCAACAAAATAAATTGATCATACAGTGATTTGACATGGAAAATTGATTGTACTGGAGTGGGACTCAAACCTGGAATACTGCTCATAAGGCAAATGCTCTGCCTACTACACTACTGCTGTACTGCTTCATTTGCATATATCTTGCTTTTTATCCTCTTGTGCCATTTAAGCTGCATTAACCGTAGCTAAGCGATGGGCAAACCCGCGCACCTATGGTTAAATTTAATCTGTTTCATAAAAAAAAAAAACTTCTTTATATTTAATGTTTTAACTATTGCTCTTGTAAACATGGGGGGATGTTGCTGAGGGTATGCGAACACCTATGAGCGGTCTCGCTCATTTTTATTCATACTCTGCTTTTCTTTATTGCAGGGGTGTGTATATTCTGAGAGGTCTTCTCTCAGACACGCCCCCTGCACTTTTATACGCTCCGTGTCTGTTTAGGAGCTCAGGCAGCGCGCCTTCATTAATATGCATGTCATGCTGCTGTCCTGCTCCTAAACGGCTGCATCCATGCAGGACTAGCATAGTCCTGCTCAGAAGGTCAGTGAATCCGGGGGTATACCTGTAGTATAGTGAATAAAGAAGAAGAAAATAAGGTTAGATATCTAACTACCTATAATACTAAGACTAGGGAAGTAATGAAAATTATTGAGAATAACTGGAATATATTGATGGCTATGCCAGAACTATGTCAGATACTTCATAATAAGCCAGATTTTTCATATGGGAATTTAAAGAACTTAAAAATGCGATTGTGCTATAAAGAATTTAGGCATCAGAAGAGACCCCAGAAAATATATACAACAGGCACACACCCATGTTTGAACTGTAGTTGCTGTACTAATATTTTTATGAAGGACAATATGTATATCCATCCAGTTTCAAATAAAAAAATATTTTTTTCAAATGTACAGCAACATACAATACTACATATGTAATATATCTTGCTACCCGCCTAAAATGTCCCTCATTTTATGTTGGGAAAAGTCCAAGGAAACTAAAGAAAAGAATAATAGAACATAAGTCAGAGATACATAGACAAACACAGCAGATTGCGTTAAGTAAGCATATTTTGGAGAAAGGTACTGAGCACACCTTTAAATTTAGAGTTATAGAAACAGTGTATAAGCAAGTAAGAGGGGGTGATGTTAATAACCTTCTGGAGAATAAATATGCTTGGATCTTAAGACTGCAAGCAGATGTATTACCAGGGTTGAATAACATTGTTAGTATTAAGCCAGTTTTAGCAACAGGACAAATGCAACTGCATTATGTATTTTATATGTGTGTGTATATACATATATATGTGTTCCTTTTTGTTTATGTGGAAATAATTTGAACATGCAAGACATTTTTGTAATAAATATTTTATTAGATAAATAGAATTATTTAAGTATGTAGTTCTAGTATGTATTTATAAATTGAGTTGAAGTATGTCTGAGCACTTTTAACGAAACCTTTTAAGGAACTGCTATATCTCTAAGCTGAAATGTTAATTGAATTATTGTAGAAATGATGTGATTAGCTGGCTGTGCTCATATGATTTTACTCTTGTTTTACAAAAACTGAAAGAATGTTACAGATTGTATATTGCACTGAAGAAGGATTTATATCCTAAAGCTTTGCTGTAATAAAGTATTGAAGTTCTTGGAGTTGGAAATTTTCTGTTATTCAGCTAAATGGCATGTCACAGTTTTTGTAAATTCCTTTACAGGGGTGATTTATCCATCCAACTTGTTCCAGAACCTGTGTATAACAGTTGAAAACAGTGATTTACTAAACTATTTTATTTTCTATCTGGTGGTCTTTTTTAATGCAGAGGAATTTAGGGCATAATGCCCCACATTGTAGAATACCATTATACAACATGAATGGCTGCCCATTTATGTGGTGAGTAGAGAGATGAGTGGATCATACTGAGTTTCTTTGCTAGAGTGTAGCGATTGAGATTTGACAGTGAATCATCTTTAGTTTAGAACATTGTTGTGACCTCCTTAGAGAGTTTAGCAGCAAATATAACTATTCTATTTGGGGCATATTCAAATTCTGCCAGCAGTGTAGTGTGGAGGCTAAGAAAAGTGACAGAGGCATATAACAAGCAGGAAAGTAAGAGTGAGTGGGCACATACAGATTGGGCATGATCAGTTAGGAAAGGTGGGCCTCTATAGTCGCCCCATTTTCTGATGTGTTTTTAAGATTGCTTTTTAGATACAAAGATTACATTTTAAGTTTGGATCAATTATGAAAAAAAGTAATTTTGCATTTTCTACTATTTCAGTACTGCTACCATTGTTTAACTTTATGAGGAGGTTAAGGAATGAAGTGGGGGCAAGGGACAGTACTAATAAAATGAGTATAACCCTGCTTCTTATTAGCATTGAAAATGAACACAGATTTGATAGGTAGCTGTGTATCACAAAGACATTTGTGGATGCAAGGAGGCCAAAGAGACATCATTATGAGAGTACCAGAGGCTGAATAATCCACATATTGGGTTAACTGTGCTAGGTGAGAATGTGTGCTCATGTTGTTTGGAATCATGTTGAAAAGAAGGGAGCCCAAGGTAGAGCAAAGGAGGACACTCACTTATAAAGCTTTAGAATGGGTAATGCAGCATTAAAAAGCATCACCTATGAACAGCAATGCATGATTGGTCAAAGACTTGCTCAGTCCCAACAGGGAGAGAATACAGTACCCTTGTAACCCAACTGCAAAGATAAAAATAAGTGTTGTGGTAAGAACAAAACCCTGTGCACCCACCATGTTGTGGGCAAGCACTTCCCACCTCCTTAATTTAGATACACTAATTGGATGTTTACTCAACAGTGGTGTAATGAGAAACTCCCTAAAACAGTGCACAGTAGTCTACCAAAAAAAGCTTGCATTGTCCAGCTACCAAACATTTGACCTATAATAAAGTTATACTGCATCAGCTGATCCTCTATTATAACAGTGGAGCAGCATTCCAAAGGGCAGATTGGGTGGATTCAGAGATACATTTTGAATCTATTTCACTTTTTCAATGTTTAGAATAATATATTTTAGGTATTTTTTCAAGGCTCAAGCAAGGATCAGTGCTGCAGGCCTTGGAAATATCCCAAAGGTAACCCAAAATGATAGAGACAGATACTTCTCCAGTTTAGTATCATTGTAGTTCTGTATTCTGACTAGAAACTTTATTGGCTAATGGTAAGGATAACTGTGTGTGTCAAGACCTGCTTATGGGTACATCATTCAAGTGTGTTTAAGAAAAGTGTTAAAAACGTTAAACTATATGCCTAAAGATGAGTAACTGTTTTCAAATGCTTCTGTGTAATGGGACATTGCTAGGAAGGTTCTATTCTTAAGGGCATAGGCTTTACGAGTGGAATGATTTACAAGTATGGGGAGAGGGCAGACCGTTGCTTCTGATTTGAGTTTATAACCACTTAGAAGACTCATGGCAGCAGATGAAGTAGTTTAAGTTGAGATGAAAGCTGAATGAAAGATCAGTATGGTAGGGAAACACAAGTTAGGCTGGTGTGAAGGAGATACTTACAGATTAATTTATGAACTGGAAGATGATATAGACTGAATAGCTAGTCACAAGTATTCACTAAATTTGCTGGCATTGTCTGAATGGGATATTAAGTAAAGGTTTTGGTTGGATTTTTTTTTCCATGCTGTTTAGTAAAAATATGGTTTACTACACAAATGTAATTTATTTTCCATTCTTTTTAAATGCTAACATACAGTGTTTTACTTGATTAGCTAGCTCTCTGTCTGAGCAAGGTTTAAAGGAGTCTTATGCTGATGATGCTTTTTTCAGGCCTGGTCCATTTGGGATATGAGGGATTTAATATTATAGTTTATACAGGGTAAAAATATATTCTTTATAACTCTTAGATGCTATCTCATGTGTGTGCATGCATATATGTTTGTGTGTGTGTGTGTGTGTGTGTGTGTGTGTGTGTGTGTGTGTGTGTGTGTGTGTGTGTGTGTGTGTGTGTGTGTGTGTGTCTTTGTGCATGACTTGCCTTGCACTTTCAACTACTTGCATATAGTTAATAAATTTACATTGTTAATCCTAGGTATTAGATTGCTCTAGTTTTTGTAATGACTTACTAACGTGTCCTTTTAAGGAATTTATTTTGCTTTCATTTTTTCGTCATTCATGCTTATTCTGAACTTTTTATTATTGATAATGTACATTATAAGTAAAGCATTGATTGATGAAGTGATATTGTTCAGGTTCAAAACCCTCCACAGATGTGTAGACCTCTAGCTATCTCTTCAGTCAAGATGACACTTCTGGTGTTTTGTGGTATTGCTAAAAGTTGCAGGTGGGCTACAGGAACCACTAATTACCAGGCTGTTTTGATTTATCGTGCCTTGAAATAGAATTTCCTTGATTTCTGTCCTTTTTAATCACCCTGTAAAGATGTACAAAGAGAAGAGAAGAAGAATCTGCTCCAAGCACCTTCTAAGGCAAAACTAAAACTAGCCATCATAACTTCAGAGCTTACTGCCGAAGGAAGAATCTGCATATACCTAAACAAAGCTGCACAAAACCTGTCAACAACCAAGAATCTGTGTTCATTTTGTCTATTTAGTATCACTTGTTCAGTGTGCTGCTGCTGGCGGTGTTTGATTTGTTTGCTTGCTTACTTTTCTCTATTTCGTATTTACTTTTGCATCTTTAGTGTACCGCATTAGTGTTAAACGTCTGCACCCTAGGCTGAAACTATAGGCATGTAAAGGCTTACTCTACCTTTCTGTGGTATGGTTTAAGTTAGTCATGTTTTTTCCCACCAGCCTTATAGATATGTAAATGAAATGCATCTAACTTTTAAGTTTTGTGAAATTCAGCAAGGATGTTTTCAGTGAAATATTTTGCTGCCATAATTGATTTGCCTTTTGTATTACATATACTTTATTTTTAATTCTACAGTCTTTTATGTGGTCATTTTTTCTTCCCCATGCCTAATGACCATTAAAGTCACTCCCGCATTGCAGATCACATGCTCATTCCTCTGTAGAGAGAGCACACGTTAGGTTGTCATCCAAGTAGTTATGAGAGAGTTTTTTTTTCATTTAGCCCTAATGTTTCACACTACATACATGTGCTTATAGGGTGGATACACAATGGGCTTGTGTGAAAACAAGCCACCGACTTATAAGAGAGATGTAAACACTCAGAAAGTCTTGTCATCCTTGTAAGGAAGTGCTTTCACTCAATCTCATCTCCATGAGGGATGGGGAGTAGAGTATACAGTACGGGCATATGCCCCAAGCCATTACCCAAGAGAGAGAGTTGAGTTGGCAGTTGCTTCATCACTCCTCTCCCCAGCTAGCTCCTCCAACACCTGGGTCAGGATTCAAACGCATGGTGTCTGGATCATTGTCAGAGCTTTACCCCACTGTGTCACAGAACTTACTTATTTTCAGTCTCTTAAAGAGGTTCTACCCAGTCAGATTACCCTCATAAACAAATGCAAATAAGTAAATAGGTAATAAGTTTAGCTAAATACTTTTTAGAAAAGTTTCCCCAGGCTAACTGTTCTGTTTTTTACAAAATTTAGAGACCTTTTCCCTTTGTAAAGTGGGATGGTGAGATCCATTTTTCCAATATGAGTAAGTAGTTGTGTCACTTAAATGAGCATTAAGTAATTCATTAAGTGTATTTAATAAGTATGAATATTTGCCTGTGTCTTTTACAGCACTTTTTGTAATTGAGCCTTACCCAAAGTGTTGTATCTCTTGATAAATTCCTGACTAAAGTCTTTAAAGAAGACTACCTTTCATCCACCATTCCCTGGTAAGTTTCTTTGTTTTAAATTGATTTTTAAGAATTATTATTCAAACTGTTACTCTAGCGATATATTTCAACTCAACGTAGTAAAGTGACAATGTGTTTTACTTTTAGTGTCTGATGATTTTTAATATGTAAAAATTGTTTTGTCTGTTGTAATAATTTAGAACTTTTACCTCTCTTTTAGCAACTGTTTAATAATGGTTGTACTTAGTATTTGGTATTCAAGTAATTTTATTTTATATCTTTATGTTTTTAAATAGTATGGTTTATTTATCATTTATTTTACTGAGGTAGATAAATTGCCAGCATTTTTCATTTATTTCTCTCTTCTTTTTTTCTTGAAGGTACATAATGTATTTTTTTTCTGACTTTTCTGTTTGTTTGTCTTTTGGCATTTCCCAGTTAGGGGTCGCCACAGCGGAACTCCGGTCCGCTAATGACTGGCAGTGGATTTTCACGAACGCTGAGGTGCCAGCTCGACGTCCAACCTTCAATGAAGGCACGCCCATTTACGCATGTCTTTCAAATGCCCACCCAACCATGGGGAGGACATGCAGACTCCATACAGAAGGCACTCCCCACCAGACCTCTCAACTGTCCCGAATTCCTCGGTCTTTACCGAGTTTTGGGGTCCAAATAATGGGGTGCCACGATTCCCGAGTGGCACCCCTTCATTTCCGATGTATTTGCACTTGTATTTTTATTTTTTTAACTTTCGCGCTACATGTGCTGACGTCATCACGTGCGCGATGACGTCGACACCACCAGCCTGTCGGAATGCTCCCCGCACATACGTAGCACATTTTTCCGGCTCTGGTTCAAATGCTTTTGCAAGCGGGAATCACCAGAGCCGGAAAGGAGTAATGAGTAGTGTGCTGGATTTCTTGTTACGAGTACGACTCGACTAGTGTGGTGGATCTGATTTCTCTAGAAGTAAAGAATCTCGCTGCGCTGCCAGAAAGGAGTTAGTGTGTTGGATGCTTTTTGCAATGAGGAATCACCAGAGCCGGAAAGGAGTTACTGTGGAGGATTTCTTTACAAGAGAAGAAGCTTGCTGCCGGAAAGGAGGGTTTTATTTAGAAGATTTGATCTCGCTCAACGTCTATTTAGAGGGAGGTAAGTGTGTGTGTGTGTCCCTAGCTACCACCATGTGTGAGGCGTGCTTTGCCCAGGCTTTTTTGTGCTAAGCAGTTGATAGAGAGTAATCCTCAATGATTTACCTGAAAATCAAAGATTTTAACAGGGGATACTGCAACAAAAATATGAGGTAAAAATCACAAGAGTTGAGAGGAAAGGTGAAAACAATTTGTTTTTAACTCCAGCTAAGCATGAGATGCTAAACTTTGGTTTCAAGAGGTAATATTTGCAAGTTATTTGGTGGAAAAAGGCATGCCTATATTAATTAGAAAGGGAGCACCCTTTAAGATGATCAGAAAGTTAGATGACCATTGTAGTAGATATGCTGCCTGTACAGGATGGCTCTGTAGTCTGAAGCAGACGTTAGCTATTACCTGTAAGATGAAACTTTCTAAGATATGCATAAAGTGAGTGACATTTAGGGAGGGATGCACTCTAATTGCCTGAGACTGGAACACAGTTATAGAGACCATGAGTGTATACACAGAGTCTAGAATAGGAACACAATCAGTTGTGGGCAGATATCTGACTTGCTATATTCTAGGGATGGGCATGATTGATATCACAGAGCAGTTCAACCCCCCCCCCCCCACACACACACACAATTGCTTTAAACATGTTTTTATAGACTGAAGTCCTTGTCATAAATTCCTATTTTTGCTGCCCAACAGCATCTTTATTTAGTTAAGACTGCACATACAGGGACAATTCACTTGTCATCTAAGAAATGAAAATGACTAGCTGTGGTTGTTTGCCCATTATTCTGACTTTGTGATTTGTGTAAAGAAGGTTGGAATACTTTAATATGTGGTAACTCTGTGGAGCAAAGATGAAATGATAGCCATCCTGTTTTATCACAATCAGACATATGAATTAACTGCTGGATGGAGGTTGTCTGGATGAAAGTAAACAAGCCTTTTGTCATTTACTCAGTTTAAACACGTGGCTTTGCAAGAGTAGTGTGCATTTGTGTGAAGGAAGGTGAAGTACTTAACTTGACATTTAAAATACGAATGACAAAGTAGGCTTAATTGCTGGAGAAGTCTGTGAAGGAATATTTGCTGTCTGTCATTGTTAGATCGTTACTCTGGCTTTGCAGGACTAATATGATTTGTTTGAAGCAACTTGGAATACTTTAATGTATGACAACTATTGGTGTGGTGCAAAGGTGAAATGCATTATGCTGACAAGTGCAGAACTAGTGAAAACAAAAGAAGAAGAAAGAAGGTCCATTGACCTGCAGGGAGTAAGTCTGGAAACCATTCCCTGGTGTATAATTAGTTGATCACTTACTATTTATTTTACTTGTTTACTGTTTTGCTATTCAGTGAAATACATCTTTATTTTACTTCAGATATTTTGTTCCTTGTTTTTTGCATTCATTGACATTTCTGAAATCATAGAAAACTGATTTTGGGGAACAGATGACATCAGGAATATCATGTCATGCCTGAGCTGGATTTTTCCTTGCATCTGCTGTGTCCTGATGTCCAGTTTTAAGGATAGGGAAGCAGTCTTTTCTTCTAGGAGTGATACTGACTATATGTCGAACTGCTTGCAATTACTGTTTAAGAACAGCGTGGCATTTGTAGGGGTCCCATTCCATGAGCTATTTGGCACACTTCCAGCCTGCTCATGTTGCAGTTAGTGCCTTCACTAGTGTACATTCCTGGACAGTATCCAGCATGTCCTGTAACCTGCTTCATTCAGCTGAGGAAGAAACCTTTGCTGTAGTGGAAAGGACTGTCTATAAAGGCTTTCAGCCATCATGGGAAAATGCTTGGCATGTTTTAGAGAGCTGGAGCTCTTAGTGGAAGTAGGACTCACCAGGCTTAGTGTGGAATCTTTTCTTGAGGCACTATGCACATTAATGGCTTTATAAATGCTTATTCTGTTATGCAATTCTTGAATTTAGAATGCTGTTTTTTAATGTACTGACTCCAAACAGCTTTACATTATCATCTGTTCTAGTTACGCACAAGCTGTGTTTTATCCTCATTTAGAATTTTAAAGGCTACTTTTTGTTATTGCCGTCTCCCTTTATGAATGTAAATATACATGGGACATGCCGACTGGGTTGGGCCCCAAAGGTAATCTTTATCCGCCACTGGCCAGATGCATTTTCTTTGGATGTGGTGTGGGTTCAATGCTGTTTTAATGAATGTGAGTTTCAAGGGCAAAGAAGTTTTAATGTCAAGCCTATTTTCATTGTGAGACAGTATTGCTTTGTTTACCAGATGATGTCTTTTAGTGTTTCTGCATTGTTGTGTTGTAAAATGTAAAAATAAAATCCAAATCATTGTAGAAGTAAAGCAGTATGCATGCATTAGTGTTTATGGTAAATGGGGTGAAATAGCCAGGTAACAGGACATTGGAATGGCTGCAGGGGGACTCTGGTGCCATGTTTTGGTCGTCTATTCTTCAGTTTGTGTTTGAAAGTTGGTATCCCACAATTCCATTGGAGTGGGTGGGGTTACATAATTATGTATGCAAATTAGATGTTAATCAGCATACAGATTTGTACCTATTTTTCATGGGCCTTGTCCAGATTTTTGATTTTTCCAGGTTGAGAGGTATGCTCCCCACACTCCAGCTGAGAATCGAACGGGAGAACCTCTTGCTGTTAGGCAACAACACTACCGCTGCATAATTTCTCCAAATCGTTTGGGTTTCTAATACCATGATGGGAATGGACCCCATTCCTAAGTCAAAGTATGATTAAAGTTCATGAACTTACCATTGTTTCAATCTTTGATGTCAGCCAAAAGTGCTCTTCGCAACATGCACACTGTGCCCAGTAATGATCCTTCTGCAGTTCGTATGGGGTTACATGGATTGGTAACATATCTAAATATGATTGTAAATTCTTTTTTATAAGACCCATTGCTCCTACTACTATTGGAACTGTCTGGATATCTTTCTTCCACATTGCTGTTGTCTCTGCCTGCAGATCCTGGTATTTTATGGCTTTGTGTCTCTATGTACGCAAGACACTATAGTCACTGGGTATGGCGATTTCAACGATCAATGCTACTTTTGTCTTCTTTTCATGGTCCACTATATCCATTTTTCTAGCATCTATCTGTTGAACTGTTGGTAATGGGTGATCCCATCTGATATATACTTCATCATTTTCTATGATGCTTTGTAGCTCATGTTTCCAGTGTTTTACAGCCACTTCGATACCATAATGTTTGCACAATCCCCAGTGCACCAGTCTCACCACATTATTATGCCTTTTAGTATACAGTCCTTCTGCCATTAGTGTGTCACATTCAGCAACAAGGTGTGTGACTGTTTCCAGTTTGGTTTAACAAAACCTACATCTGTCTGTTTCTCCCACATGTTCAATTGACTTTGTAAACCAGCGTGTATGTAGTCCACTATCTTGGGCTGCCAATATTAACCTTTCATTTCTTGGTTTGAATTCACCTCTCCTTAGCCATTCCTGGATTTGTTCTTGATCAACATGAGGCTCGAAGTTTTCTATACTTGCAACTATATTAATGTTTTTTCCACATTTCTTGCCTTCTCATCTGGTCCATCACCTGATATTCTCTCTCTTGTTTTTGGCACATTCAGTTGCTGCCTGGTTTTTATCTACTGCTGGTTTGATTTCCACTCCTGCTTGACATTGATATGCTTCTGCTAAATTAAGTAGAGACATAATCTTAGATTTATTCTCCTCATGTTTCAAAACTTTCACTACATTTGGATCTTGTGAGGTCAGTAGATATGTTTGGAGTCTGATGATTGCAGATCTATACATGTAATCACTTTCAACAAGGCCCATCCCTCCTTTAGAACAGAGAATGTATATAATCTTGGTATAGATATAAATCATTTGGTGAGCATGAAGCATCCTTCTTGTTTTAATGTCCAATCTGTCCAACACTTTTTGAGGCCAGTCAATCACTCCAAAACTATACATTAGGACAGGAAGAGCAAATTGATTTATTGCTTGGATCTTTGCTGTTCTCAGGATTAATTTAAGTCTTCTAAAGTATTCCTTGCTGAGTTTTATTCGCATTTGTTAGTGTTGTAATGCTGATACTTCATCAGTTCCCAAGTATTTATACTCTCCCTCTTGCTCAAGTTCTTTTATATCACATTCTTGTCCCAAACTGATGTTTTCCTGGTGCTACAGTTTTCCTGCTTTAAATGTTGCTTTCGCAGATTTATCAAGACCAAATGACATTCTAATATCATCTAAAAAAGTTTTGACAACCTGCAGCTGTGCTTTCAGTTCCTCATCTGATGAGCTATACAGTTTTAAATCATCAACAAAGAGAAGATGAGAAGTCATTAGACTTTGATGTTTTCTAGGAGCCAAATTGTAGCCATGGCCTAAGCTGTTAAGTAAACAACTTAATGGATTAATGGCAAGGCAGAATAGCAACAGTGACAGAGAGTCACCCTGGAATATCCTCCTTTGAACTTTTGTCCCTGGGATAATAATCTGTCCTTTATCATGGCTTAATTGCAAAGTGGCCTGCCATTGTTTCATGGTTGCTGTAATGTAGTCAATCAGTATAGGGTGTATGTTATACATTTTAAGCACTCTTTTATCCATGAATGTGGAATACTATCAAATGCTTTTTTGTAGTCAGTCCATGCCATACTTAGATTCTTCCCACACATATAACATATAATGCCACTTCACAAAGGGGGTAACTCAGTGGAACTATCTAATTACCGTCCAATTGCCATTCTTTTTCCCTTGTCTAAAATCATTGAAAAATGTATACATATGCATTCCCAAAAAATGAACCATCTCCTTACTAATAAACTGATGACCAATACTCAACACAGATTCCATCCCAATCACAGTACTACCACAACCCTTATTAGCTTTACCAATACTGTAAATCAATACTGGAACGACGGCAACCTTGTCTCCACTGTCTTCCTAGATCTTTCCAAGGCCTTTGATACGTTCTCTCATGCCAAACTCCTAATTGCTCTCTCTGATCTTAATCTATGCCACTCCCCTCTATCCTGGTGTCAGGACTGTCTAACCACCAACAGGTAGTAAAATGGCAAATTTCCTTGTCTCCCCACCATCTGTCACTGTGGGGGTCCTCCAAGGATCCATCCTCGGTCCTCTCCTCTTCAACATATTTACCAACCTACCTTACAAAGCTACCCTGCATGCCAATCTAGTCCAGTATGCTGATAACTCCACTCTAATCTGCTCTGCCCCATCAGTTCCTCAACTCCAGAAATTTACACAAGAATCATTTGCCACTGTTGAAACCTGGTTAGACAATTCTCAACTAATACTTAACCCCCCCCCCAAAAAAAACAGCTAATGATATTCCATCCCATAAGAGCCTTATATCCCATACCTCCATTCACAAATTACTCAGCTAACAACACCCCATCACACCTGTCCAACACACCAAACTACTAGACGTTATCATAGATCACAACATGAAATTCGATATGCATTTTGCGCAGACAATAAAAAAAGTCCATAAAAAACTTGGAACCCTATATAGATGCAAAACATACCTCACCAACAACAGTAAAGCTACCATTGCAAGAACCCACCTAGTCTCCACACTTCTCTATGCCTCCCCCATACTCATCAACCTAAACAAAGCAGACTTAAGGAAACTAAACACTTGGTACAATAATACAGCTATGTTCACAACTAACTCACCCTTCAGTACACATCACTACCTAGCAATCAAGCAATTATCCTGGCTAGAATTACCTAACCTGCTCACATATAACCAACTTGCAATAGCCCACCAAATCCTATATAATCCCGATAAAATTCCTGCACTACATGGCCTACTGAATATCTGTTCTAACAAATGCCTACTAAGATCCACCAACAAAGCACTAGTTGACATAACCAAAAGCAAAAATAGCTCTGGGGACTCCCTCTACTCTACTTTACTTCTGTTGCAAAAACATGGAATTCCTTACCCCTTGATATTAGGACCACATAAAACAAAACTAACTTTAAAAAATACTCCTCCAGTCCCATTTAAACAGGTCTTGGATATGCAGTTGTTCAGACCCTGGGTAACTTCCCATAATGGAACACATTTGTATATTATACAATAACCTATGATGATTTTACTTTGCAAGCTTACAACAGCTCCTTTCTATGTTCTGTACTTAAACAACTTGTGTTTATTGTATTAACCATTGTATAAATGTAACCGTGTAACTGAATGAAATGCCCTACAGCTGTATTGTATATTTGTCACATAATATTGTTTTATATTGTATACTGTATATTTGTCACATAATATTGTTTTATATTGTATACTTATTCTTTGCTTATTTAAACTGTGGTGGTGGTGCTGCGGTAGCGTTGTCGCCTCACAGTAAGATGTCCTGTTCAATTCTCAGCTAGAGCGTCTTCTGTGTGGAGACATGCATGAATGGGCGTACCTTCATTGAAGGTTGTGCGTCAGGGCTGGCAACTTGGCATGTAAAAATCTACTGCCAATCATTAGCGGACCGGAGTTCCAGTGTGGCGACCCCTAACTGGGAAAAGCCGAAAGACACAACAACAACAACAACTTAGATTCTTCCCCTTTTTACAGTTCTCCACTGTAACGTTATTTAACTACAAATGATCCCTTGTTCCATATGATTTTCTTTTATTTGCATTTTGTTCTACTGCCATAATTGAGTTTTCTTCTAAATGACTATAAACTCTGTCAGTGTCACTTCCCGTGTATAGTCTATATGTCGTCGGAAGGCAAGTTATCGGTCGTCTATAATTTTTAGGGTAGCTTGCAGGTTCACTCTTAATAAAGAGCATTGTTTTGTCTTTTGTTAGCCAGTGCGGTGTCTGTTCGGGGTGTGCATATAAGTTCTTACTCATGGCTAAAAAATTTTCTTGGGTGGCGAAAGCCAGGGAACCTTTTTGGCTAGGCTTATATAGGTCCCAGGGCTGATAGCCTAGTACCTACCTATGAACCTAAATCCTCATGCAAAGATGTTAATACTTTTAACCAAAAGTTAGGTACTGCATCTGGGCCTGGGGTTTTCCAGTTAGAAGCTTTTCTTAACTTTGTTTCAATCTCTCTAGCTGTTACTTCATCCCATTTCATATTCTGTATCTTTAAACTTTTTATTCTTTCTTTTACTTCTTCTGTCCATTTAGCGTCTTTGTTATGCTTCAAAGGATCTTCATAGATACTTCTCCAAAATGTATCTACTTCCTCTGTTTTGGCAGTCTTTCAATCCCTTTTACCTTATTTTTCAATTCTCTGTAAACCTTTTTTGGGTTATCAATAAATTGCTTATTTTATACCTTTCCCTTATATTTATCTGTGTATCTTCTAAGTTTTTCCACCTGTGGTGAAATTTTTAGTTTGTTATTTGTGATAGTGCATGATAGATCCTGGTCTGTTCTAATATTGTGCATTGCTTTTATCACATCTATCCTTCTTAGTATTTTTGTTGATCTAGTCCCTCTTCTACAATCTTCTAACAGTGATACGTCTTGTCTTAATTGCTTTATAATTTTCTCTATTTGATACTTCCATGATGGTATTCAATTTCTCCCCTTCCTTTCCCTCAATACTCAGTGATCTTGTGGTAGAACTTTATCAGTTATTAATTTAGAAGCACAGTAGTATATCCTGTTTACTTCTGTTACATCACATCGATCTATATGGACAGTCCCAATTGCTGCATTTATTTGTTTTATAAGACTTCTTACTTTTTGGGTTTTATTGACCTTCTGCAGTCTATTTTTCTCATTGATCTTAATATATCTAGCCAAGTCCATTAAATCAAGCAACTCTTCTCTTAGCTCATTTTCTTCCAAACTGAGGGCACATCCCTTATTTTCCATTTCCTGCTGGCATTCTATAGAAAGTTCTATAGCATCTTCCTGTGGCACATTCTTTTCAATTTCATCCTGTGTTACCTGTTGTTTTGTCATATGGAAACTCACTGGCCTATCACTCCTCAACATTGACTGCATCAGAGTTTCCACAGTTTCCTGTTCCTTTCCTTGCTGTCTAGTTTCAAGTGAACATTTATACTGGTTTCCTGTGGAAGGCTCCAAAATATCTTGATATGGCACCTGACCAGTTGCTTCCAGTTCCACTGGTTTCCTCTTAATTTGGATATCCATTGCTCTATCCTGTTGTGGTGCTTTCTGCATTCGTTTTTCTACACTAAATCCTTCTCTTTGCAGCTGCTCCATAACCTCAATTTCTATTTCTTTGACTTCTCCATTACTAATCTCTTTTTCTACTTTTCCTCTTAGTCTTATTTTTTGTATTGTAAAGTTTTCCATATCCGGATTCCTTTGCCTGTATTTCTCTTCAAATATCTTTGGTGCTGCTACTTTTGTATTGGTTAGTTTTTCTTTCTCCTTTGCATAAATATTACACCATATTAAATCTCTTTTCCTTTCCCATGTCCATATTTCTTCATCACATGTCTCCTGATCTTCATGCTTTTCCTTATTCTGTATTTCTGACAGTGTGAATTATTTGAAGACTGCTGCAGTAGCTTTAGCTATATGGTATGTATCTTGTACAGGATACAACAGTTAGCTAACATTAAAGGTTTTCAGGACACCTTCCACATGCCCAAACTGTTAGCTTGACCCATTCAGAGCTTTCCTTCCACCAACAGTCAGATAATACTGTTCCATTGTTGGATAGATAAGTTTCCTTTGGATGAAAAAAAAACTTCCATGTTATGTTGTCCTATCTCGCCTTCATTCTTGCTGGTTGAGTCTGGAACCAAGCATCAGTTCCGACTCGGCTGCATACTAAAGCTTGAGAGCTCTCACTGGCTCAATGCTACACTATATTCCATGAATGCCTAGTGGCTGTTCTCCAGAACTCATTTGCTGCTTGCAGCTTCAGGATTGCTCTTCGCTGGCTCAAGCTAAGTGACTTTAATTTTTTGGTATTTAATTGTGGTTATAGTAAATGTTTCTAACTGCTCTTTCCTTTACATGACGTAATTCTCCTTCTTTCAGCAAGTCTTTTTTCTATCCCTGGTTATTGACTTAACTTGAACTTCTTCTTCCTCTTAAGGCCTACTTGGCACTGCCCAGAGGAATCCATTTTAGTTAGAGGATTTCCTTTCCCCCTTTTCCTCCTCTAGTTTTCGCCGTTAAGTTAGAGGCATCTCCTCAGTTAGGGGAGTGCATCCTTTAAGTTAGAGACCCTTCTCTAACTTTTTTCTAACTTTTATAACTTTTTCTTCTTCCCTACACCTGTCTATTTAAAAAAAAAATAATATATATCTATATCTTTTATATATAGAGGCCTTACTATCCTTGTTTATTGAGAAGTGGTGTTTGTTACCAAAGTAAAGTAATTACTGTTTCCTTTTCTTGACTTTAGTACCTTTGTGTCAGGATGTCTAAAGACGTTAAGCAGTCAGGATTTAAAAAGTGTGATCCTGCACACAGAAAATGTCTTGTACTGATGGTCACACCAGCTGTGTGTACTGTCTGGGTGCCATCCACCTGCAGGATCCCTGTTTGATCTGTCATGGGTTCAGTTCAATGGTCCTGCAGGAAAGGAAAAACAAACTTATTCTCAGTGGTTTATTGAAGGGACCCTTTGATACAGTTGAAGGCAGTCAGGCCTCAAAAACATAGACAAAACTCCAAAAACTTCTTCAGCTCCGGGCTCGGAGTCGTCAAAGAGACACGATTAGCCTATTTCTTCAGAACCAATAACTAGCAGTTTCGACAAACAAAAATCTACTTTGGCTCCACCTGTGTCTTTGGAGCTGTCAAGTAGTAAAAGGAGGAGCCGGTCACCATCATTGGAACCAATTTGGTTGGTGCCGCAGTCTCCCTTACTTCAATCTGTGGCTGGTAGCCATAAGTCATCCCATTCCTCTCGTTCCTCTTGGAGCCTTTCAGATGATGATGATGTGGACTAGGTGGTGAGAAAGTTGCTTCATACACTGGCCTTGGCAAAAATTCTTTCCAGCCCAGCCCAGAAGGTCATGGAGCCAACTCCAATAGTGTAATTTTCAGTTAAGTTCAGAGCCAGAGTGCCTGGAAGTCCTTGTGATGGAACCTTCAGTTCCAAAGTCCACTCTGCAAGTTTCAGTGCCGATATCAGCTCTGACCCCTTCAATACCCTCTTCTGTCGATGGGTCTGGGGACCAAAACTCCCTCGTCGGCTCCAGGGGGAGAGTAGGACCGGACCCTTGTCAGATCTGTCTTTTCCACTTGGAGCTTCAGTGCAGGTCAGTTCTATGCCCACATCTGCCTCAGAGCCCTCATCCTTGGTTTGGGGGAGATCTCCTGACTCCTCAGACTGGGAGTCTCTCCTGGCCCCAGATTGGGGAGACTTCGAGGTGATGAGGAGTGTGCTTTCCTCTGAGACTGCTCCACCCTCAGTTACAGCTACTCTTCCCCCTAAGGGCCCTGTATCAACCTCTACATCACTCCTCCAACTCTGCATAGAGAACCAATGTCCCAGGATGCCCCAATGGGGGAAGCCCTCTTTTCTAAAACCTCTCCAGAACATCCCCCCAAAGAGGTCCTTCAGAAGAGAATGTGTAAGAGGAAACACATAGACTCCTCTGAGTCTGTCACATCTAATACCGACTTCGGAATCGGAAGGTCCCCACGGTCACCCACTGAGGATGTCTCTTTTTCAGACATCTTAGAGATCCTGAAACAGAGAGGTGGCTGGAAAGCCCTTTCCCCTTCTGAGGATAAGTCAGTATACCTGGAGGAATTTGGTTCTCGACCCTCCACCTCTTGGGTGACTCTGCCTTTTGGCCAGCTGCTGGGTGTAGTCAGTCAGAAGGAGTGGGGCTCTCCAGAGTCTGTGAAGCCAGTTCCGAGGAGGCCAAACAAATTTATCACAGCCCCGGAGGACAAGCAGATTCTAACAAAAGGTGCCCCAGTAGATGCTGTGGTGGTGGCTGTGAACACTAAGAAGGAAGTCACTGAAACTTCTGCATCTGTCCACCTGCTGAATAAGGAATCTCATATGATGGACAGATATGGGAAGCATATGTTTTCTTCAGCAGCCTTTACCCCTAGGTCGCTGAACTACCTATACCATTTTACTCACTTGCAGAGGGATCTCCTTAAGGAGTTAGGAGATACCCTACAAGGTGCTACAGCTCAGAGGGTGTCTGACAAAATTAACTCTCAGCTTGCGACCTTAACCTCTATTACTAACTCATCCATGTGCCTCATTTCCTATGCAGCGGATGGAGCAAGTAGGGCAGCAGGTACAGGAATAGCTCTGAGGAGACATTCCTGGATGCATCTTTGTGATTTTGCTGATCCCTTCAAGTCTTCCTTTATTGACGCCCCTTTTGATGGCTCATCCTTGTTTGGGCCAAAAGTGAATGAGACCCTAACCAGGAGTAAGCAGGATGGCAAGACTCTTTCTGCTGTGGGAGTATGTTTTTCTGCCCCAAAGAGGCCCTATCCTAAGGGCCAGAAGAGCAGAAAGCTGTGGTTCCAGAAATCCAAGGGAGCCTCGCCAGACACTAGTGGTGATTTTTCCCCTAGGAGCAGAGGAGGAGGAAATAACAATGGAAGATGCTGCCCATGTGGCAGAGGGGGTCCTCAGAATCAGGTGACAGAGATACATTCTCTGGTCGATCCTTCCAGCGCTCCTGAAAGGAGGCCCACCTGCCCACCTCTGGAGGCAGTCAGGGGAGATTATCACTGTACTCAAAAGCCTGGCTAGAATTAACTCATGACCAATGGGTACAGTCCATCATATCCAGAGGATACAAAATTCCCTTCTCCCATTCACCTCACCTGTCAAGGTCTATCCCAGACATTCCACCCAGTCAAAAGGATCAAGCAACCCTAGATGTCCAAAGGTTACAAGAAAAAAGAGCCATCCAAGAAGTCCCCACAGACCAAGTTGGATCTGGAATTTACTCAATATTCTTTTTATTTCTGAAAATGACAGGGGACTAGAGACCAATTCCAGATCTCAGTAGACTAAACAACTTGGTCAAAAAGGTGAAGTTCCTGATGATAACACTGTAGTCTATACTCCCTTTTTTGGGACAAGACAATTGGATGTGCTCAATAGATCTTCAGGATGCATACTACCATATAAAGATGGACAGGCAATCCAGAAGGTATCTGCACTTCTGGCTGGGAGCCAGTCATTACCAGTTCAGAGCTCTGCCCTTTGGTCTCACTACAGCCCCCAGAGTGTTTACCAAGTGCATGACAGTAGTAATGTCTCACCTGAGGCGTCAAGGATTCCGGGTGTTTCCATATTTAGACGACTGGCTCCTGACCTCCACCACCGAGCATCTACTAACCAGAACAAAAGACTCCACCCTTCATCTTTGCTCTCAGCTGGGAATTACGGTAAACTTAGAAAAATCTGCCTTGTTGCCATCTCTGCATATTACCTTTATAAGGGCAGACCTAGACACAAGAAATATTGTGGCAAAACTGCCTCATGAAAGAATACAGATGCTACACCACCAAGTCTCCATACTAATCAAGAAGAAAAAAGTACAAGCCAAATTTGTCCTCAAAGTCCTAGGTTCAATGGCAGCGACAATCACATTAGTTCCATTGGCACGCCTACACATGAGAATATTACAGCGGCTTCTTTTTGCCCAGTGGTCTATGCAGGAGTTGCCTATGTCCCACAAAAATCTCATCATGAACCCCTGCAGGAAGGACCTACAATGGTGGCTTCACTACAACCAGGTAACTATAGGAAGACCATTTGTACTTCCACATCCCGTAGCCACAGTGAACACGGACTCTTCCCAGATAGGGTGTGGGGCATTATCTGGGACAGACGGTCCAACAGACTTGGCAGGAACATGAGTACCACTTGCACATAAATGTCCTAGAGATAAGGGCAGTGCTTCTGCCATTGCAAGCATTCCAGAGCTCTCTACCAACAAGTAATATTGCAATTCAAACAGACAATATGCCAGTGGTATGGTACATCAACAAGCAAGGGGGAACCAAATCCTACACCCTATGTCAGGAGGCTCAAGGAGTGTGGCAATGGGCAATTTCTTCTCACCATTTTCTGACTGCAAGGCACATCCCAGGGAATTCCAACGTAATATCAGACAAGTTGAGCAGAGCAATCCTTATGCCCCATGAGTGGTCTCTGAATCAAAAGATTGTGAACAGAATTTTTCACAAGCGGGGACAGCCTTGCTGTGATCTATTGCCACATCCATCAACACCAAATGCATCAGCTACTTTTCTCTAGTCCCCCCTCCGAGGGAGTCATCAAGGGATGCACTTGTGCATGATTGGCCCCCGGGACTTCTGAATGCCTTTCCTCCATTTCCGTTACTAGCCAAGGTACCCCAATAAGCCAAGTCATTGAGTTGCAAGGTAATTCTCATTGCTCCTTACTGGCCTCAACAAATTTAATTTCCCTTCCTATGACCCCATCTTCTGGAGAAGCCCTGGATTCTGGACCCAGTGCCGGACCTCCTGACTCATCAGTCAGAAATGTTCCACCCCTCCCTTCAAAATCTCAAGTTGGCAGCTTGGTGACTCCACTTTCAGTCTTAGCCAGGATTCCAGATTTATCCCCGGCAGGAAAGCACAATCTGGTTTCATCACACAAGAATTCAACTAGGAAACTTTATGCAAAGAAATGGAACAGGTTCTCTTACTGGGCAGACAGAAAAAACATAGATCCCTTTACAGCTCCTGTATCTGCGATTCTTGAATTCCTAACAGAAATTTTGATCAAGGTGCAGCAGCAGCCATGGTAAGAGTGCATCTAGCTGCTATTTCAAATTACCATGTAGGAGACATGGGGTCAAACTTCATGCCCCATAGATTATGCAAAGCCTTTCTCAGGGGTACCTTTCTTCTAAGGCCTCCCTTAAGACAACCTCCTCCTCCATGGGACCTCAATTTGGTATTATTGTCTTTGACCTCACCTCCTTTTGAACCAGCCTCCTCATGCTCACTAAAGTTCTTAGCTTGGAAGACAATCTTTTTAACAGCAATTACCTCCACCAGATGAATATCAGAATTGCTGGCTCTGTCTATTCATCCTCCCTATTTAATCTTTCATAAAGACAGAGTGTCCCTCAGAACGAATCCTTCCTTTCTATCAAAAGTTTGTTCTGAGGCCAGTCTGAACCAGTCTATTGAGTTACCTGTATTTTTCCCTAATTATGGCAATTAGGCAGAATACAAGCATTTTTTACATACATAGGACCAAAGAATTTTGAAAATCCAACCAACTGTTTGTGTCTTTTTCAGACAATAAGAAAGGTGCTGCAGTTTCAAAGGTCACCTTATCAAAATGGCTCACAGATACCATCACTCATATCTATAACCTGCATAACAAACAGCTGCCAGGCAAAATTACAGGTTATTCAACTTGAGCCATGGCTACTTCTACTGCCTTCAAAGCTGAACTCCCTTTGGACTTAATCTGTGCAGCTGCCTCATGGGCCAACCCTCATACCTTTATTACTAATTACAAAGTAGATGTGGCCTCCTGGAACAGGGCTTCCTTTGGATCCACAGTTCTGAAGAGTTTATTCCTTTGAGCCACCCAAGATGAAGGTGTTGGGGATACCATCCCAACCAGCAAGAATGGAGGTGAGATAGGACAACATAACATAAAGAAGTTATGTACTCACCATAACATTCCATGTTTGTTGTCCATGATCTCTCCTTCATTCTTGCGACCCATCCTCCTTTCCCCCCTTCCGAGAGGATTGAGAGGAACTATAAATTGGCTATAGGTGCCTGACTCTCTTCACACCTGTTTCAGAGTAGGGGTAATGCATTTATTCCATTTTGTTTTTATGGGATGAGTTGGTATAGTCTAGTGTTAGTTCTCAAATGAGATCTGGGGAACAGACACAAGGCATCATGGGATATAGTGTAGCCTTGAGCCATTAAGAGCTCTCGAACTTTAGTATATGGCCGAGTCAGAACTGATGCTCTGTTCTGGACCCAACCAGCAAGCATGAAGGCGAGATCATGGACAACAAACATGGAACATTATAGTGAGTACATAACTTCTTTACTTTACTTTTTATTTCAAGAAACTTTTTTTCTGTAAAATATATTAATTTTGGCTAGGAGAGAATATTTTAATGACCATAATTCAATGTTTGTACACTTTTAAAAGGGAGAGTTACTTTTTTAAAAAAAATTTGTGATAAAAAGTCAGTAAAATTAACTTTAAACTTTTTTCTCTTTGGTAAAATATTCTTATTTTATTTTTGGGTGCTGAGGTAAGTGTTTAAAGTGCTTTTTACTGTGATTTAATGAGTAAGAAAATTACTTTTTTTACAACTTACCTGTTTTACTGACTATTGCCAGCAAGCTTCCACAGGAATCGGACACCTTTTATGACTTATCCATGGAATAACCTACTGGTTCCTCAGTTCTTCTTTCTTCCTGACATAAAAAGATTCTTAAGCAGATTTTTCTACCACAGGAAGCTGGTAAAATGCCTCTGCCACAGGTGGGTGACTCTTCTGTGGTCAAACCTAGCTCCTCAGACTTACCTTTTTCCCATGTGATAGTGTAGTCCCTATAGAGACAACAGCTGAGGCATTAGACACATCCTCTACAGCTGTTGGAGAGTCCTTGTTGGGTAAGGGAAACCCACTGTTGGCAGTCCTGGAACAAGGAGTAGGGAATAACACTCTGCTTAGTAAAAAATCTGTGGCCATCCCTAGGGAGCTTTTTGCTGGCAAAAGTGGGTCTGTTTCTTCAGAATTTCCTGTCTAAAAGAAGGGAAAACTTAGACATATATAGGTTCATAGGTTCATACTAGGCTATCTGCCCTGGGGCATTTATAAGCCTAGCCAGAGTGTGTGTGGCTTTCACCACCCCCTAGGATGAGAATACTATGCCCTTTTAGGGTTTAGTTTACTGTGCCTCTGTCTAGTAGTGACACAGAGATAACCCCCCGGGGTAAACCTACGATCTCCCATCCACTCATCAAGATTTCTCTTGAATAGAGTTAGTGAGGGGCTCTGCCTAACATGGATTGGGATTCTGTTCCAGAGTGTAGGGAGCCTCTGGGTTATGAATCTGTCCCTCCAGCACGTCCTATTTATTTCTGTGTTGAGGTTTAAGTCTCTTGCTCTGGTGGCTCTGGTGGATTTGGATTTACTGAGGTGGAGCATGTCCATTAATTCCGGATTGGACATGGCCTTGTACATCAGGCACAGATCACCTCTGAGTAGGCGGTATGCGACTGAATAGAGCTGGAGTTTTTTCAGTCGGGCAGCATATGACATATGTTTAAGACCCTTTATTCTCTTGGTGAGGAACTTTTGGGGTCTTTCCAACTGCTGCAGGTGTCGGGTAAGATACATCCCAAATGGGGCATTGTACTCAATCATTGGCCTGATAAGAGAAGAGTACAGGGGCACAATGACCTCTTTTGATCTAGATGTGAAACCCTTCATAATAAGGTGGGCAATATAGAAGGTCTTCCTAACCACTTTGGCAATGTGAGTGTCAAATGAGAGGTTACTGTCAACCTGGGTCCCAAGATCCCTGATTACCTCTTCCGTACTTAATGGATTACCACCTATGTGGTAATTTGTGGGTACCTTGTTTTTCCCAAAGGGTATGAATATACATTTTTTGGCGTTCAGCTTAAGGCCATGGCTCAGGCACCAATTATCCATTTCTATGAGGCCTCTCTGAAGGATGTTTGTGTCCGCTGGAGTATCAGTTATGGCCCCCAGTTTGCAGTCATCTGCAAACTTTGTCAGCCACAATTCTCCTATGTTTGCCTGTACCTCGGAAAAATAAATGCCGAACAAGAGGGGTCCCAGGACTGAGCCCTGTGGTACACCGCTTGTGACTGGCTTAGAGTCTGACATAGCTCCAGCAACTCCGACCCTGTGGGTTCTGTCCTTGAGCCAGTTTGCAACCCATCTTGTGACATATGGGTTTACATTTAAGCTGGTGAGTTTGTCTATGATGCCCGAGTGGGGTATTGTGTCAAAGGCTTTTGCAAGGTCAAGGTAGGCTGTGTGAACTGCCTTACCCTCATCAATGGCCTTAGTGACTGTTTCAAAAAAGTCGATCAAGTTCAAAAGGCAGGATCTGCCTTTGACAAAGCCAAATTGTGTAGGATCCAATGTCTGTAGGTCCCCAATGTCTTTGTTTATGAGTTCCATAATGATCCTCTCCATAGCTTTGCAGACCAGGCTCATCAAGCTTATGGGGCAGTAATTTCCAGGGTCCGTAGAAGCACCGCCTTTGTGAAGTGGTACCACTGTGCGTCGCCACTCTTTGGGTACGTATCCTGTAGTAAGGCTAAGATTAAACAGCAGCCTTATGTGTGGGTTTAGTTCCTCTTAGAGTTCATGTAGCACACAGCCCGGGACACCGTCCGGTCCCATTAATGCTGTGTTTTTAGCTTTAGAGAGGGCGGCTCTCACCTGGGCATCTGAGATGTTATGGAGGCTACACTCAGCTGGGATAGTTATTTCTCCTTTTGGGGGGGAGGGGGAGGATAAATTTGCACTGAACCTGTCTGCCAGAATGTTGGCAATGTCAGTGGGTTCAGTGTATTTTGTGTCATTTTGGACTAACTCTGAGCATATCTGGGAGTTTCCACCCAGGTTTCTAACATAGCTAAAGAAGGCCTTGTGATTGTCTTTTGTGTCTTTTGCGATTTTTCTCTCAAAGTTGGCCTTGGATGATTTTATGAGTGATTGTAGTTTTTTGCTAGTACTGATCAGAGATGCCTTCACTTGTAGGGATTTTGCTCTGTCATGTAGTAGCTTCCTCCTCCTGTTGTAGAGTTTGTTTATGGCTGGGGTCCACCAGACCGGGCGCCTGCCTTTGGGGGAATGGGTCTTGGTTTTATTTGGGATTGCATGATCCATGCATTCTTGAAGGTGCCCGTAGAAGGCATTTGCAAAGGATTCAGCAGTGTGGGTTGTGGTTTCCACTGGCCCAGGGACCTTGAAGGATACCACTTTAGTCTTAAGAAGTGTGAAGTTGGCTTTTGAGAAGTTCTTCACTGTGGTCTTTTGTGCGGGGGGTGGGGGCAGGATGTGGATTTCCAGTGAGATTAATTTATGGTCTGATCTTACCAAAGAGGGACATACTTCCGGTGTGGAGCATTTTGTCCCCATGTTTGTGATGATCAGGTCTAGTATATTGTCTCCTCTTGTGGGAATGGTGACCAGTTGTTCCATTGCATTTGAGTTTATGAATTCTAGGAACCTTTGGGCTAGGGTGTTGGGGCTTGAGTAATGTTCCCAGTCTATGTTTGGGTAGTTGAAGTCTCCCAATATGATGGTATTTGGAGAGACATTCATATTCTCCAGTGTCTTCAGGAAGGCTGTGTGGGGTTCCTGAGTTTGAGAGGGTGGTCTGTAGCATGCTACAAACTGTAAGGCTGTTTTGCCTATGGTTAGTTGCACCTGGATGGTCTCCGATGGTTTGTGCATTGCCACTAACCTGGAGGTGTGGGTATCTTTGATGAATATGGATACTCCCCCTCCTTTTGTGGTTCGGTCCAAGTTTTGGGGCCGGAAGGCATGATATGAGGTAAAACCTGATAGTACTGGCCACTATCTTCTCCTGTATCAGTTACCATGGATTGATTAACTTATTGGGCTTAGCCCAGGGTTTATGGCAGGCTCTTTACCCTTCTTCTGTGCTTGCTTTTGGTGTAAAAAATGTTTATCATTTTCTGAAGAGAGTCAAGAGCTTTTTATGCATCTCAATAGAATTCTTATGAAATATCAAACCTCAGTAATAACATCATCCAAAAACTTCTGGAAAGTGGCCAGCCATTTTACAGGATGGTATAAAGTTCCTTCCATGAATTCCACATCCTCTCAACTCTCTGTCCCTGATTTCCTTTCTCATTTCAGCAACATGTTCCTTTCTCTAACCAGTTTCAAACTGCATCTACCACTCCCATCTCCCCTCTGTACATCCCTTCATTCTACTTCAGAACTATCACTTTCAAGGACATCCACCCTCTGCTTGAATAGATTAAACTTGATAACCACCCCCACACTACAGACAATACATCTGCAACTTATGTGTTAGTTAATATCAAGCGTAATATGTGGAAAACTGCCATTGTAAAACCTGTCCCTAAGAAACCCAGTGCCTCCTATCCATCAGACTTTTGTCCCACTTCTGTTGTCCCTACCCTAGGAAAGATTTTAGGAAAATACTTTACGCAACTCATTCAATTCATCAACAGATACCACATTCTCTCTCAAAAGCAGCATGGCCTTTGGTCTGGTTGTGGTACATCCACCACAATCTGGATATTCAGCAACAGCATTCTTCTTGGAATGGACAAATGTCAAATTACTGGAGCCATTTTTATTGATGTACCCAGAGACTTTGATCTTGTTGATAATTAATTTCTCCTAGACTGTCAAACTGAGATAGGCATTAGTAAGGACAAACTACTCTGGTTCAAGAACTACATCTCTAACCACCACTTCTCAATGAATTTCAGTTCATCAACCTCTACATCAATCCCTCTGTAGAAAGGTGTCCCCAAGGATCTATTCTGGCACCTCTTCTCTTTTCATTTTGACTTACCCTATATCTTCCTCTCTTGCTTTATGCTGCTGGCATGGTCCTCCACTGCTCCAATCACTGTCTGTTCTCAAGAACTCAAACATCAAGTTGATTTTCATGCCCTTATTCAATGGGTCAGTGCTAAACAATTACTGATAAACTCCTCTAAAACAATAGTGATACTTTCTTGGCACTAGGCAAAAGCTCACTTCTATCTCTGGAGCTCTGAAAATCCTCAGTCATCTTAATAACACTATTGAAAATGTCACTTTGTTCAAATACTTAGGGATTTGGTAGGACCCATTTCTAAATTTCCAATTCCACATGGACTACACACAAAAAAACAATTATTTTCTATTCTGGACTAATAGGAACCCTGTCTTCTATCCAGGCCCTGTAGAAATGCAGTAGCAAAGGCATCTTACCAGCTCACTTAGAATATTGTCTCCAGTTGCTGCAGCCTCTAAAGTAAAGGCGTCCATCATTCAGCCCATCTCAAATGCCATATGCAGATTTATTCTCCCCAGTAAATGAACACCACTTCAACAGTAAAGAAGCTAACTGGCTACCTGCCTATCAACTATTTAAACTGATCAAGAATGACACATTTCCCCCACTGGCCACCAGACTATCCAGAGATGCACCAACATATAACCTTAGAAATCTTAACCACTCACATCCTCTCCTCCAAACCCCTTTGCTTCACAGACCATGCATTCTTAGTTCTTGATCCCAAACTGTGATAATATCATGTATTTATGATAATATATGTGATAATAGTCAGGATTAATGTTTACTTTGAAAAATAAAAATTAGTGATACTGAAAATGAAAGGAAACAATGGTATAATATTATTGTGGTTAAGTATTTTTGCATATATCCATGGAAAGAGTTGCATAAAAATAAAAGGGTAGCAATTGAAGCAAGAAAGGGAAGATGTAAAGACATGCTGGAGTGTCAAGATTTCTTACAGAGATTGACTATACAAAAACTTCCAGTAAAAACAAATATGCCTTACAAAAGTAAAAAGGATAGCACTTGCCTTTATGTAATGAATTTGAAACTAATGTAAAAGATTTAAAACCTTATGGAAAAGGTCATGTATTTGAGCTATTTAGATGTGTTTACAGAGATAAAGAAATTAAATATGGATGTGATCAAATATGTAAATTATAAGAACAGATGTAGAAACTATGTTAAAAGAGTTAATAAAAATTTTTGCATAATATGGCTAATTTGGAATTAAAGAGTAAAGGAAATTATGTTTAAGGAAAATTGGGATTTAGCTACAATGTTAAAAAATAAGGTTCTGGTTATGGAAATTATAGTTGGGGTCACACAATGTAAGATGATTATTGTACATTTTTAAGAGATAGCAATTTATTTTTGTTTTTGTAAAAATTGTAAATCATGTACTTATTGTAGATTTTGTAACTTGCACACATTGAATGTAAATAAATATTTTTTTTAAATTAAAGGTCCCCTATTCAGAAGAATGAGTAAGTCTGAATTAGACCTAGCAATTCCTGCTTTCAGTCCTAGCTCATAGGCAGCTTAGAGAAACAAGCATGAGTATGGACTATGCTAGTGGTACTAGAACTAGCAGTAGTATGTTGCAGCAATTGAAGGTAGTCAATCCTTCAAATGAGGAGAGATATCTCGTTGATAGCAGTAGGGAGAAGGAAAGGTTCAAAGTGAATGAAGTCAATCCTTCACAAAAAGACATTTTGAGTGTAGTTATGTTGAAGGCAGTTGAGCCTTCAGTTTTTGGATACCATATTCTTAAACTGGCTGTTTGAGGAGAAGAAGATGGCACTAGGCGAGTAATCAAACCCTCACATGATTCAGAGTTGGAATTTCAATGGAACTTGTTCGCTGCAGATAGTCATGATATTCTTATTACAAACCTTCAGTTGGGAGAGTTATGGGCTGATATACTTTTAGATATTGCATAGCAGACTGAACCTGAGACAGGAAAAGATTTGTTGTGGGGAGATAGATTATGGTGAAAATTCAGAGTGATGAAGTGCAGGATTTAAAAAAGAAGATGTTTGTTGAAGTACTTCAAGGATTGAAAGAAGAAGTAGGGGGAGGGAGAAGTATGGAAGTAAAAGAAAAAAGAAGTATGTTCAGATTCAGAACAAAGAAGATAAGGATATGGACAGGTATGAAATCTGGGACACAATTATAGTGCCTTTAGGTATCAAGTCACAAGAGGTAAGAGTCTTCATATTGATTAAAAAAGAGATATATTGTGACATTTTATTTGAAGCTGTTTCAACACTACAGACTTTTTTTGGGAAAAGACATTTATCCATGGAATAAAGATATTATTAAGACTGCTTATCATGAGACACAGAACAAGTATGTATACAACTCATGAGAGAAACAGATAAAAACTCTGTAAAAGACTATCGGCTGAAAACATTTTTTAAAGAAGTTAAAGACATTTCAAATGTTCTTGACAATAGAAGAATATGACTGTAATGTTATATTAAAGTTTGAAAATGATAAAGTTGGACATATCCCAAGTATGATAAATATTGGAAGTGACTGAGCTGTGGTAAAATATTGTGGAAACTGAAAACATGTTTTTTTGTGGTAAAGAGGGACATGGACATAATTGTGAAAATAAAAAAAATGTTATGTATGTGGAGAATTTGGTCATAATGTAAAAAAACTATTGGGCATTTGTGGATGAATTGTAAAGAAAAGCAAGAAGAAGAGAATACAATAGTTGAAGCTATTTTATTGGATAATGCACAGGGAGGACAGACAACAGGAGATAAGAAAGTGAAGAAACTAAATTATATATTAAATATATACAAAGATAACAGTGACATAATAACAGGAAAAGAGACGTGAAATTGACTCTGAAATTAGTGACGAAGAAGACATAAAATTGAAAGTAGTAAAAAAGAAAAATTCTATTGGAAAGAGGGTGAGAGAGAAAAATAAAAATACAAGTTAGCAATTTAAAAGGAAAAACGAAAGGAAAGGGGTAGCAACAAAGCATTTCATTAAAAAGAAGAGAGGCAAATATTCTTAGAATTCTAGCAATCAATGTTAATAGCTTAAACAGTTTAGTAGGAATAATTGAAATAATTGAATGGTGTGAACAGAAATGCTATGAAAAAGAAATATAATATGGAATTTGGGAGAAGAAATCTATTTACATGCATCAATTTTATGCACCAAGGCAGTAATAATATCAAATTACTCTTTATTCAAATTAGATAGAGTAAAGTAGTAGATTTTAGGTGTAATCATAGAGTTATAAACTTATAACAAATTTCACTCCTGTTTTATATAAAGAAAGAGAAAGTTTGTTTCAGGAAATATTCTACTCTGTAAAAATGAATATGGATATGATATCAGCAGGTGATTTTAACTGTGACATAAGGAATGTTAGACAAAAGGACAGAACAGATAAGAAAATAATGAGAGAATTTATGAAATGTGGGAAAATAGTTTTAGGGAATACAAGTAAATACACTTACAGGAGAGGTAATAAAACAGAGACTGATTATTTTTGGTATCAATGAGTATAACTAATAAAATAAGAGGCAGTAGAAAAAGGCTTTTTAGATCATTTAGATGTTTTGATTGAGATAGATGAAAATAAAGAACAAATAAGAATAGAAAAAGGAATTAAAAGGATATATGAGAAAGTGTGGAGTTAGAAAGGAAAGAAAAGGATATTATATTAGAGTTATGGAAAGGTCATATGAGTATGACAGAATTTTATATTAATTGGCCAGAATGGTGGATTTTTTTAAAGAGGTATATTACATTGGGAATGTAGGACACACAAAAAATAAGGAGTATAAAGAAATGCATAAAGATATATTAGATTTTTTTTTAGAAAGAAATAGTTTATTATGCTAAAACAGAGATTTATAATATAAATCAAGAAAGAATAAAACAGTTGCTATATAAGCAAAGATATTTTTACAAAGTAAAAAGGAAGAAGTGTCATCATACTTAAATAAGATAGCAAAGGAAGATAGTGAAATTATGAAAAAAGATTAAAAATAAAGAGGGTTTATTGAGACAGAACAGGGAAAGATTATGAACATTATCTTCCAACATATTATAGAAATGGTTAAGAAAAAAGTTTGAAATGGAAACAGATGGGGAGGCTAAACAGTTTATAGAGGACACAAATAAAGAAGTTGAAAAACAAATTACTGCCATAAAATTAGAACGGGTGCATATTTGTTGGCAGGACCATATGGCATAGAATATTCGATGTATAAGAATATGGAACAATAGCAAAAAAAAGATATTGATACAGGTATTTAATGAATGATTAAAAAAATGTTATACACAATTATGTAGTGGAATCATGAAGTTTATATAGAAAAAGGGGAAAAACTTGACATAAATAATTGGAGATCTCTAGTTTTGAATAATACCAATTATAAGATTTTTATAAAAATTTTGGAAAGTTAACCAGAAAATAATATGGCAAAAATATAGGAAGAAAACGTATATAGGGTTAAAAGAAAGGGATGTCAGAAATTACTAATGTTTGTTATATAAATCATGGATGATATAAGAACAAGAAGTAATACTGTAAAAATAGTGTTTGGAGATATAAATAAAGCATTTGACACATTAGATCATGGTATATTATGGAAACTTATGCAACATTGCAATTTTAGGAGAAAAATTCATAAAGCATGTAAATCAGTATATAGTAGTAGTAAAATAAGATTGTTGGTTAATGGTTTGATAGGGGAAGAAATATAAATGAATAGAGGTTTGAATCAAGGATGCCATATGAGTAATATTTTATTTGTACTAGTTATGAATTAGTAAAACAAACAAGTGAGAAAATGCAAGAGGATATACATGTGAAGAATTATGGTATTACATATCCTGTTATTATGTCTTATGCAGTTATCTTTCTTATGGCTAAAATATGGATGAGATGAAGCAAGTTATAGAGCATATAAATTCTACATTGAGTAAGTTGGGAATGATGTTAAAGAAAAAAGCAAAGGTTTTGGGTCTTCTGAATTGATAGCAGGAATACAATTTAAATTAAATGAAATTTCAGTGTTGGGAATAAAATTTGCAGAATTAAATATAATTAAGGAACAATGGGAAAAACTTTTTTAAATAATCAAAAGAAATGAGTAAATTAGTAGCATGTGAAGCAAATATTTTCTTTAAAGAAAAGTATGTTTGACAAATTCGATTTGGATGGGAAAGATAGAGTGTATCGCAAATATATATATATATATATATACACACACACCAAATGATATGGAAAAACATTTTATTGAGGTGATGCTTAGATTTATCTGGGATCTAGACTGAATCCTGTTAAAAGAGAGGTACTCTATTCAAATAAAGAAGAAGGTGGGTTGGGTTTAATAAATAGTATAGTTTACGGAGCACTGTTGAATTTGTGTAGTGTTGAGGTGGATTAAAGGAAAAGAAGATAACTTATTTGTGACAATTTTGAAGAAAATATGAAAGAGAATGGAGTTTATGAAGTATAAATAAAAGAGTGAAAGTGTGCACAAATAAAAAAATGAATATGCATCAAGAAAAATGTGAAAGTTAAAAATAGATAAAACAGATGACTATAGGAAAATATAATATAAAAATATAATGATACAGAATTGTTTTGTGAATCATTGGGCTCATTTAATAAAAGACAAAATAAAAGCCTTAAAGGAAAGGAATAAAAGATGTAAGAAACATGTTGAATGTCAGGATATTTTTGTGGAGATTACAAATCAAAAAATTACCAGTAAAAAGAAATATGCCATATAAGAAAATAAATGAAAGAATTTAACATCTTTGTGGGGAACTGGATGCAGCTGAACAAACATTTAAAATGCAAGAGGGTAGAGATATAATGGGCAAAAATAAGGCACAAAAAATAATAGAAGAAATACAATGTTGTTGTGTCTTTTGGCTTTTTCCCGGTTAGGGGTCGCCACAGCGGAACTCCGGTCTGCTAATGATTGGCAGTAGATTTTTACGTGCTGAGTTGCCAGCCCTGATGCACAACCTTCAAATGCAGCCCATTCATGCATGTCTCCACACAGAAGACGCTCTAGCTGAGAATCGAACAGGACAATGTCTTACTGTGAGGCAACGCTACCGCAGCACCACCACTGCAGTCTAATAGAAGAAATACAATACTATAAGCAAATTAATAGGAATATGGTAAAATATGGATTTTATTCAAATTATAACAGAGAAACTGTGCATAATCAATAAGAATATTTGGTATTTTATGGATTGTATCGAATGAAAGCACAGGAAAATAATTTTCCTGGGCGACAAAAGCCAGGGTACCTTTTTGGCTAGGCTTATATAGGCCCTAGGGCCAATAGCCTAGTACTTACCTATGAACCTATGAAGATTGAATGAAATTATGTTTAATGCTTAATATAATATGAAAAATTAGAGGGTGGTTGTGGAAGAAGAAGTGGAGGTTCATAAAAAAGGAAGATTGTGAGAATTCATAAATATGTAAATATGTACATATATAACTATGTAAATATGAGTATTGTATTTATTTTGTAAATATGAATTTATAAAATAAATAACCCCTACTCATTAGGAGAGTGCTTGCTTCATTCCTAGTGCAGTGGTTGCTGGGAGAACAGCACTCAAGGAAATCCAAGATGGCAGCTAGCACAGAATTGAATGCGATACAGTGTCTGAAGCTATAACAGATTCTGTGGATCTGTTTCAGCAGAATTTGTTTCATTGGAAACAAATGTGCAACACAATGATGGATGTGGTATTACAACCCACCAGTTGAGAGGGTTGTAGGATGATATTTTGGGTGAATTATTGATACAGAGCAAGCCAGAGAGCGGAATGTATGTTTCTTGGGGTGAAATTATAGACAAAAGTCAATTGAAGGAATCAGAAGTTATTTCAAAAGGAGATCACTAGATGAAAAAATTGTATGCCAAGACTGTTAAAGAAACTGCAGTGAAAGTGATGAGAAACCAACAGAGGAGAGGAAATGTCAACAATCAGAGAAACTTCATGGTTAGAATTCAGAACAAGGAAGAAAAAGAAATAGGTATGATATTTGGGATAATTTAATGGTTCCATTTGAAGTGAAGGCTCAGCAGGTAAGCGGTTTTATTCTTATTCATAAAAATACATTTTGTGACATTATTTTTGAGACTGGTTCTGTTTTGGAAACCTTTTTGGGGAGTATGAGAAGAAGAAGAAGAAGAACCATAATCCATGGAATTCTTATGTGGCTAAAGTACTTCACAGAGAAACAAAAAAGATGCATGTTCAATTTCTAACGGAAGATGAAAAAGAGACTTTAAAGAGATATTTAAGCAAACTTTGTAAAGAAGTTATGGACATTAGCAAAGTCTATGATAATAGAGGATTGCAGACTAGGAGATGTGATTGTCATACTGCATTGAAAATAAAAAAAAGAAAAAAATGTTCATATCTCTCATATGATAATTGTAGAGGATAACAGGTGTTGTAAAATATTGTGGACAACCACAAATATACTCTTTCTCTGTGGAAAAGACAATAATTTCATAAGTATTTGTGACAAGAGGAAATTGTATATTTGTGGGGAAACAGGTCATGATGCAAAAAGTGTGAATTAGAATATTACAAATGTAACAAAATCAGGCATTTATGGATGGAATGTAGCCTAGAGAAAAAGGATGAAGAAGAAGAAAACAAAAGTGAGGATAGTATACAAAGAGAAGAAACAGTCCCAGTAAAAGATAAATATGATATAGGAGAACAAGAACATGGTAACTGTAAAGATAAGTATACATAGAAAAATAAAGTGGAAGATAATAGATTAGAAGGTTCTGAAATAAGTGAGGAGGAGGATATAAATCAGAAAATGGTGAAAGGTAAAAAGAATTATATTGGTAAAAGAGTAAGATATAGAAAAAGAAAGTTTAAAGGGATAAATGTAAAAGAGTAAAAGAAAGGAAATAGGTAATGCAAATTAGATAATTTCTTAAAATTTACATAATTTCTGGTGGGCTACAACATAAACATAATGTCAATTTTACAGTGCTTTCAGTAAATGTTAATAGTATTAAAAATATAAGTAGCAGAATGGGCATTATAAATTGGTGTAGGAAGTGTGATGCTGATATAATAATATTGGAAGATATAAGATCTTTGACACAAGAAGAGAGATTACAAATAAACTTTGGGAAGAAGATACAATATGAACTTATGAAAGGAACTATGTCCAGGCATAGTTGTACTTTGTAGAAAGTCAGTGAAAATATTGAACATAAAATGGAATGATGAGAAGATTAACTATGGTAGATATCAAATGACATAATCAGGTATATAGAATTATAGTATTGTATGCTTATGTTACAAGTAAAGAAAGGGAAAATATATTTCATAAAATTTTAAATATTAATTTTTTTGAATTTATAAAATGTGGCAATTTAAAGATTTGAAATGATAATTTGTGGACATATAGTTAAGATATATATAAGACAAACATAGATTATTTTATTATATCACATTGTTTAAATATAGGTAAGGGAAAGACACTTGTAACAATCTTTTGAGAGCACTCAGCCATTTGGATAGAAATACAAAAATATAAGGAGTGTATTAGAGTTGGAAAAGGGATAAAAAGAATAAATAAACAATTATGGAATTAACATGGAAAAAATAAGTATGTGTTTATGGAAAGATTACATTTCCACTAGAGTGTGTTATAAAAACTGGTCTGAGTGGTGGCTATGTTTGAATGAAAAATATAAAAATGTTTTTAGAATGGCAGTCAGATATAAGAAAAAATGAGAAAATAAATTATAAAACAATGTGTATGGATGATTTAAAAGATGTGGAAAGGAATGATTGAGAATATTATATGACAGAATGGAGAATTTATTTAAAAAATTAAGAAAAAATCAAAGAATTATTATTTAGACAAATATATTTTACAAGGTAAAAATAAGAGGTATCAACTTACTTGAGTAGCATAGTTAAAAAGAATACTAGTATAATGAGAGAAATGAAAGATGATAGAAGAGAGTAAAGAAGATCTCGGGGATAAATTATGAATGTCACAAAATTATGAAAGTAAAATAAAAAGAATGGCATATTAAAAAAATTGACAGAACAAGAAAATAAGGAATTGGAAAGCAAGATTTATTTATATGAATTAGATAAGGTGCTTTGCCATGTTAATTTACAGTCAGTTTCAGGATCAGATAGAATAGTATACCAATTTTATAAATGTTATGGAATGGCAGAATAAATGCTTCTTAAAAGTTATGAATGAGTGGTTAATTTAAAGTTGTATGTATAAAGATTTATGGAATTGCCTACTTAAATGTGTATGTAAAAAGGAATATAAAAAATAAAACTGAGATTTGGAGACCTGTCATATTGAATAATGCAGATTTTAAGATTTTTATTAAAATAAATCTGAACAGAATGGAAAATAAAATTAAAAGTATTATGGAAGATAGCATGTATAGTTTATAGGGAAAAGGATGTCAGGAATTATTATTCATAGTAAGGGAAATTGTGGATGATATAAACAGGACTGATGAGACAAAAAGAGATTTAAATAAAGCTTTTTTTATATGGTACAACATGAACTTTTGTGAACAATTATAGATGAGTACAACATTAGTAAAAAAATTAAGAATGTATGTTCTGCATATAATAAAAATAAAGTTTGAATTAAAATAAATGGAACATTAAGCAAAAAAATAGATATAAATAATGGCCTACATCAGGTACGTCTTATGAGTAGTATATTATTTGCATTAGTTATGAATGTATTAGTCAGAGATGCAAATTTGCACATGAGAGATGCTACTTATAATACTACTGAAAGTATAAAAATTCCAGTCATGTTTACTTACACAAATGATGTATTGATTATGAAAAACAAAGTCTGAATGGAAGAAATCATATGTCATGTGTTGTAGACATCAATGTTTAAACATAACAGGCATGACATTAAATAAAGAAAAATGTTAAGGATCAAGCGATATAGTAAAACTAGGAGGAGTATCTTTCTCAATGAAATAAATATCTGTGTTAGGAATAAGATGTGGAGATAAAAAATGTAAGTGAGGAACAATGGGATAGGATACTAGCTGAAATTAAGAAGATACATTGTTTTTGGAAAACATACAAGATATATCATTTAATAGAAAAGTTTATTTGATTAACCCAATTAAACTGGGAAAGATTGCATATTTAGTTAGTGTTTATATGTTACTAATAATCTATGAAAAAATCTACATTTTTCTTTTATATTGGGTTAAAGACTGAATCCAGTGAAGACAGGAAAGGAGTCTTATACATGGACAAGAAACATTGAGGTTTAGGATTAATAAACCCAATTGTTTATGCTGCTTCTTTACATTTGTATAAAGTGTTGTTGTAGATAAATTATACACATAAAAAGTAGATAGCAAATTTACTAAAGTCCAAATATAAGCATCATTGGCATATGTTAAAAATGAAAAAGAGGAAAAGCATTAGATAATGAGATGTTATCAATTAACAATTCTTTTATGGAAAATAATTGACAAAATAGAAGTTGAGAGGAAAGTGTGGTATAAAAATATGATACAATATTATTATGTTAATTTTTGGACTGAGTTAGTGAATGAGGAAGTTAAAGCTATAAGGGTATGAAAAGCATGGTGTAATAAAAAAGTAGAAAGTCAATTTTTTATGGAGATTAGTGATTAACAAATTACCAGGTAAAGGGAAATATGCCATATAGAAATCAGTGAAAGAGTTTGCATATAATATGGTAAAGAAGAAACTACAGAACATGTTTCTTGCAATGTACAAGAGTTGCAAAATTATGGGCAAATTGTGTAAAGAAAATTTCTTTGATAATATAAAGTAGGTAAATGAAATAAATATGAATATGATTCTGTACGAATATTATAGACATAAAATAAGGGATATGTTAATAAAGTAGATAAAAGATTATTTTATGTTGTGCGAACCATTTGGAATGAAAGGCTAAATTAAATCATGTTTAATGGTAAATGGAAACTAGCAGTAATTTTAATAAAAATCAGATGGTGATTGTGGAAAATGAAGTGGGATTCAAATAAGGTTTAACATAATGAGTAGTAAGATATCTAAGAATGTATGACAATAACAGAAAGGAATGGAAATTTGTATGTTGTATAAATTCATAGATATGTAAATTTGTAAATAGTATTGTATGTATTTTTTAAATAAGAATCCTTACTCTTTTTGATAGGTACCATGGGATCTTTTACAGCTACCTGAGCCACCACCAACTCAAGCAGAGGGGGCCTCTGTTAAACATCTAATTGAAAGGATGACACACTCAGGAGTGTAGCAACCCCTTTGTGCTGCATTACAGTGTCAGTAATTGATCTGCCTTGTGTGGGAATAGAACCCATAGCCTTTTGTACCAAATGTGTGTGTTACCTGTTGCACAACTGACACTGGGTATACTGTGTTTATTATTGGGCTCATTGTGACCCCAAAATCATTGCCAACTACCATTGGTTCTGTCAGCCAGGATCTTACATTATACCCAGTCATCAGACGGCTCCCAATTTCCCCCAAACTACTCCTTTTTCTGAGATCTGTCTAGCAAGACTCTGTGATCTAAATACTGTTCAGTTTAAGCCTCTCCACAGGATGTGATACAGATGTTTGGAGAACTGCCATAATGGTTCTGTTACATAAGGGTGGCCCTTCTATAGACCCAAGAAACTAAAGACCCATAAGGTCATGGAAAGAATCACTGCAAAACTCACAAACAATGAAAGGTAATAAACATTTTTTGATCCAACGAAGTCTAGCTTTGTAAAAGGTAGAACATGTCTGTTTATCTGGTATCTTTCTCTGAATGGATTACTAAGGTCACGAAGAAGGGTCAGTCCATTCAGGCTATCTACATGGATCTGACCAAAGCCTTTGATTGCATCTCCCATGCAGATATTATTGGTAAGCAAACCAATTTAAAGCAATGTGTTTGCTGGACAGCTGCCTTACCAAAAGAATGTATACAATTAGGATTGGTTGTGCAGCTTCCCTAGAGAATGTCACCAATGGTATGTCTTGGAGTCAGGCATTTTGGATAAGTCTGACCAACGGGTGCTGATCTCAGGTGGATGTTAACTATATTCAGAGACTTCTCTAAGGCAAACCCCTGATCATTTACTGATGATATTGGAATGTTCAGATGTATGTATTCCATTCCTTGACTCCAGTGTGAAACCAGGTATGTGCCTCCGACTTGCTCCCATACATAAGTAGGTATGCATCCCCATCTGTGATGGTATGTCCACTGTGGAGGCCATCTGATGCTTGAGGGCTTACTCAGCCTTTGCCCTATTTTGTTCCTGGAATGCATTGCAGCTGAGTTAAAAAATTAGCCCATTTAGTGGAACTCTGGTGTAAACAAGAGAAATATAACATGGAGAAAAACTGCTCACTATATACAATAGATCTTGTACCCCCAAACCAAAAAGGACCTACACCTAATCTACGGAAACCTCAACCATTTCACTAGAGAGTGTAAGCTAGCTTTGCACCTACAGTGGCTACTTCCACCAATGTCAGAAATAAGGTCTTCTTTAGCTATGTTAGGAAACATACATCTAGTATATTACTTTCAGTACTGTTTAACTGATATCTAATATTATAAATTCTGACCCCTGAACCATTGCTAACTGCTACTGATTCTATCAACTATTTTTTCACTCTGCCCACTCATCATAGTGCCCCACCAATTTCCCACAAACCACTCTTTTATGACATCTTTCTCAATAATGTTCTATGAGCACTGTCTAAAACTAAAAGCACTAGCTGAGCCCATCTAAAACCTGCTCAGTTTAAGTCTCTCCACAGGATATAATCCATATATGTGGATATTGCCATAATGGTTCTGTTAAATAAGGGAAGCCTTACTAAAAATCCAGTCAATTAAAGACCAATAATTCTCACTGGCATCATATGTAAGGTCATGGCATGGAAAGAATCATCATAAATCTCACAAATAATGAAACAGTTGATCTACAGTTTCTTGATCCAAGTCAATCTGGCCTTGTAAAGTGTAAAGTATATCTATTGATCTGGTAGCCTTTTTTGAAAGGGTTACTTAGGCCACAGAAAAGGGATAGTCCATTCTGGCTGCTTACCTGAATCTGACTAAAGTCTTTCACAGCATCTGGCATGTGAGTGCTACTGGTACGTGTACCAACCTAAAGACCCATTTGTTGTTTTGCTAGACAGCTAATTGACTTATCATAGAACTTGGGTTGGTGGTGCATCTTCACTACAAGAAAATGTTGCCAGTGGTGTCCCTTATTGCTTGGCGTTAGGTCCCGTCCTCTTTGACATCAGCTTCTCTGACATAAAAGTAGAAATCAGTGGGCTATGGCTGACCAGCTTTACCAATGACTAAAAACTAGGTGCTATCATGATCTACTCCACTGATGGTAGATATTACAAAAAAGGTTTAACAAAATTAATGCAGATTTTTAAAAAATGTGACTGAAAACTAAATGCCCACAAAATGTAATCTGGTCATATTTAGAAAGCAAAAACTCTTTACTCACGATCACGTATTCAACCCCACCCCACCTTTTAAACTGACACAATGATTAGTGATCTGGGAACCTTAGCTGATATTTCAACCACTATGTATCTGTCGTATTTAAGAAATCATTTTATATGGTGCAGTTTATCTCCAAGAATGTTTCCCAACACTTTACCCAACTTAAAAGACCTCAAAGGTTCCTCACCCAGGAAATAAGCAGCCTCACCCCAAGCTATCTAGGAATACTGGAAACTCTGTCATTATATATTGTATCATAAAAGCTGATTTTTGCCTGACCTTCCACTCTGTGAAAGACCCTAACTTACTCAAATTTCTTAACTTCTTGAAAACTGGTCATGCTATGAATGGCCATACAAAAGTCTTTAACTTCTATCAACAGCCGTTGTTGGCATTATGGATCTTTAACTCAGTAAGTTCTCTACCTATGAGACAGACTCTACTGCACATCAAGGACAGGATGCTTTTGGCATTTTTAAGGCTAGACAGGATAGCTATTTGCAGATTTACCCATGGAATGTGTTAGATGATTCTGCTTATTTGCCATAGCTTACAGGTTTTTATACTGGGTGCCCTAGCTGGGCTTCTAAGTGGTCACTCAACCAAAGACTTGGGAACTACTTGGGAGCCTATGAGCTGAATGGACCTTCTGCTAGATATGCCGTATGAAAGGAGATTACTTTCTGTGCATGGGCTGCAATCCTTGCTCATTGTCCTCCTTAGTAAGATGTAGAGTACTGAATTTGGGTCACTGTCTTCACCTTATTGGTTCTTGCAGTTCCAGAACAATGAAGGCCTGCAGGCCCCATAGATATAAGTCAAGGTCCTTCCCATTTGCATCTTCCATTCGACTGGCCAGGTCTCCATAGAGTTCAGTGTGAGGGCTTAAACTTGGCTGGGTTGATTGGGGGCAGGTTTCCATGTTAGCCCTTCCAGTAGAGGCTCTCATTTAGGCTTAGAGTACTGGTGTATTAACTTTATTCACTCAGTCAGTCTGCCTTTTTGCTATTTTTTTCTTCCCCTTCTTCCTGTATTGGTCTGTAGCCTTGGTGGAGTCATGGAGAGGTCCTAGACTTAATCATGCAGTTGGTAGTGGAGTGTACACCTTTTACTGGAGGTGGAGGATCTTCTTCCCTTTCATACTGAGGTGTCTGATTATTCCTTTCTTTTAATTTGTGGTCCCCCCTTAGGAGTCACACATCCCCACAACTGCACTCACAGGGGTGCTGGGGACTCAGATGCTTATTTCTTGCATTGGATGGTCTTTGCTATGATTTTTTTCATGACTATGGTTGGGGCTTTGTTTCTAGTTGCTGCAGTCTCCAGTCCCTATCCAGGTATAAGCTACAGAGATCACTGACTGGAAGAAAGGGATCCCTTCTGTGTCTGTTTTTCAGAGTGCCACCAATAGCTTGATATGCCTAAGATTCCTGGACAGCTTCCTGTGGAGACCTGTTTCTTCAGTTTACTGTTACTATCCAGTGGGACAGAGACATTTGGTTGTTGTATCTCTACAGGCTCCTACCATAGCGATAACCTTTGTACAATAGTAATGAGTTTATCATCTTAGCTTTTCCATCCCTTGTGCAGTGTTGCCTAGATTTGATAGCTTGATGTTGGTATAGTCCAAGCTCCTTTGAGATCCAGACTTATTTTGCTTCTCTCAGTACTGCTTTGTCAGAGTACTGTAAGATTATTGCTTTGCATGTTTGCTGCAGTGCTGTAGGTTGTGGCAGCTAGTCTTCTACATATTTTGACCTATTAGATATGGAAGAAAGATTGATGGCACATTCCACTAAACTCTCAGTGAGCCTTCCCTTCCATGGCCTTAAGCTCAATGCCAAAAACTGTATTGTCATCCCCTTTGGGAAAAACATGGTTCCCATGAATTACCACATCGATGGTAGTCCAGAAGGCATTATAAGAGATCTGGAAACACAGGTTGACAGCAGCCTCTCTTTTGACCACCACATTGCCACTGTGGTCAGAAAGTCCTTCTGTGTGGCAATTCTCATTACTAAGGGTTTTGCATCCAGGAAGAAAGAGGTCGTTGTCTCCCTCTACTCTTCCCTCATTAGGCCAATCAATGAGTACAATGCCCCATTTGGCATGTACCTCACTAAACACCTGGGCTGCAAAAGTACCTCACAAAGAGGATCCTAGGCCTTAAACATTTGTCCTATATGGACAGACTAAAAAAAACTCCAATTATTCTCAGTCTCATATCGCCTACTTAGAGGCGATCCCTACTTGACTTACAAAGCTATGTCTGTCCCAGCTCTGTTAGAAATTCTACATCTGAAGAAATCCCAATCCCTCCGCAGCACACACTCCAGAGACCTCAACCTCATTACCACAATTAACAGAAAATGCTGGAGGGACAGGTTCATAACCCAGAGACTGCCCATGCTATGGAATAGACTTCCCATACATGTCAAGCAGAGCACCTCACTGGCCCTCTTCAAGACAAATCTTGATGAGTGGATGGGAAATAGAAAATTCAGCCCAGGGATCACTCCAGTGGCTTTACTCGACAGAGGCACTGGGAACTAAGGTCGGGTGGCACAATGCCAGGGTAATCCTATGAGCTAGGCTTGTAAAGGCTCCAGTACACACCTATGAACCTATTGTTTCCAGTTTCTTTGTTAGAAAATGACAGCTGAGGGGTGATTTACTTAGTATCCCCTTAGTGTCCTTGGACCTGTGGGATTGGCTCCAGGTGGTACCAGTCATAGAGTCTATGTTACTGCAGCATTGCTAATTTGTGCTTAGCAGGTGGTACAAAAGGGGCTTCTATTACTAGTAATGGGTGTTAGGTTACTTCTCCTTTGGGAGGGTGTCTTATTTTTTTGTTCTAGAGTCTTATAGCTTACATGTTTTGCTTCTACATCCGTTTTCTTTCCATTGAATGAGATAATGTTGCCAGTTCCATGAGGGCCCTTCCTTTACTCCACTTAAGGGAATGAGTATCACTTTAGTCCGGGTCAAAATTGGTGGCTCCAGCAGTGTGCTCTTAAGGGGAATCCTTTCTACTTTCTGCAGGACTGCTTTTCTCTCCTTCTCTTGTTAAATAAAGGTATCTGCTAAGTCCTAAATGCAGGAGGGAGCAAGTACAGGAGCCTTAGTGAACTTAGTCACTAGCTTCACAACAAACTAGTAAACTCAAAACAGCAGGCGAAAAACTGAGCTTAACTCAAACAATGTTTAAAACTCCAATTTTATTAGTGCTTTCGGAGAGGTCAGTGCCTCCCCTTCTTCAGACAACAAACAGTTTTACAACCCATTTATACTAGGTTTCAATGCAATTATTCAATTATATCATTAAGCCATTTATTTTCATACACCACTTAGCAACCAGTTCGTATATGCCCATAGACTCACATTAACGGAATACCTGCACTTACAAGACCTTAGTGCTTGTATATAAAATAAACATGAATTAAGTAAGAATTAATAAAACCATCCTAAACAATAAACAATTCTACAAAAATCATGTATTAAAAATATATGAAAACATAAAATGAATAATCTAATTTCTAAAATTAGAAACAAAATGTATGTATATTTTTATATTTTTATATTTATATTTATATATGCTTCAGCTTGTTATAGCTCTATAAAACTAAACTAATAATAGTCATAACAAAGTAAGTAGTTTTACAATCGATGTAAACCTCATTTGAATGCTGGAGCTGATAATGAAATCATGTTCTATTCTAAAATCTTACAAGAGCACATTGTTGTCATTATTTCACTTAAATGTAAAAATAACAACCTAAAATTACTCCTACACTGACCTTAACTATACATATTAAAAAATACCTTATTACTATTTATTAATAACTATATAACAATATTTCATAAAACTAATACATTTGCATTTATGTTGTGTCTTATGTTTTATAGAATATTTTATTTACCTACATAAGCTAGTAGTTTTAGTATACTTTTAATGGATACATACTCATTAAGCCCTGGAGGGATATGGGCCGCCATTCTTATTTGCCAAAACATTTCTTCTACTTCGACTTGTAGTTGCCAGGGCCCCCCTCTTACATCTCCTTGACATTGTTGTAATATTAAGAATTTAAACCTATGATCAGGGTACTCAGTGATATGTCTAGCTAATGCATTTGTTGTATCTCTTCTGTTAATAGCATACTGATGTTCATAGATACGCTGCTTGATCTTCCTCTCCGTTTTACCAATGTAGTACGCAGCACATTGGTCGCAGCAAGCTGTATAAACTACTCCTTTAGTTTCACAATTAAATCTGCCATTAACATGATACATCCTATCCCTAATGGTAATTTTATTATCTATCCGTATATGTTTACATTGCTGGCATGACCCGCATTTATACATACCACGAATCCTAACTTGGTTAGTTCTTATTTTTCTTTCAAGTATTGCTTTTAAATTTGCACCTTTTCTATATGTAAAGTTTGGCTTCTCCCCTAATATTTTAAACAGCCCACTATCTTCCATTATAATGGCCCAATTTTTATTCAACATTTCTCTTATTCTAAGATGGTCAAGAGAATACGTGCAGAGAAAACTGGTCTTAATATCATGCTTTTTGTTACTTGTGACCATATTATGTTGATCTACTGTGTGCTCAACATTTTGGGCAAAATTGTTCTGTAATAGGGGTTTAAAATGCCCTATATTACGTTTAATACTAACTTCGGAGATAATATTATCCACCAAAATTTCCGGATACCCTCTATTAATGAACATAACTTTCAGATGTTCACATTCACTAGTGAAATCAATGTCATCAGATACCATTCTAGCCGCCCTTACCATCTGCCCTTTAACCACCACTCTCTTTTGATGGTAAGGGTGATTACTGGTGAAATGCAAAAAAGCATTAGAATAAGTTGGTTTTCTATAGATTGTACTACTAAATCTAGAATTAATTGTATCCTTCACTAGGCTGATATCCAAAAAGTTAATACTAATGTCTTCTAAACTGTAAGCAAATTCAAGAAAGTTGGTCATCTGAGTAATGTTAGAAATAAATGTTGGAACTAATGCTTTATTCCCACTCCAAATCAGGAACATGTCATCCTGGTATCTAGTATACCAAGAGACATTTTCCTGAAATAAGCCATTAGTGAATAATAAAGTTTGTTCCCAATGGGCCATAATGCAATTGGCGAAACTACCGCCACAAGGCGACCTCATTGCAACTCCAGTGTTCTGCAGGAAAAATTGCCCATCAAAAATCATGAAGTTATTAGTTAACACAACTTCAAGTAAGGTTTCAACTAAATATATAGTTATCTCGTCAACATGCCTAATTGTCATGAATTCCGTAATCCATTCAAGCCCTAAATCTTGAGGAATTACAGTGTATAGGTCTTTCATGTCAATTGTGAGGAAACTAACATTTTCATGATATTTCAGCTTACTTATGTCTTCTAAAAAACTCCACGAGTCCCTACAAATTTGGGACTCTTGTTCAACCAGGGGCGTTAGTATATTGTCTGTAAATTTAGCACAACCATAAGTCACAGACCCCCCTCCTTCTACAATTGGTCTAAACGGGGGGTCAATACATCTTTTGTGTATTTTGGGCAAGCCAAATAGGGCTGGTATCCTAGGATCAAGCATGGTTAGATACTGGTGTACATCGATGTCAGTAACACCTTCCAAGAATAAATCTTCTAAGGTGCCTCTAATTTTTTATAAGCCATGTTCATTTCATTAATGCTAACTTGCGTGAACTTAGTCACTAGGGAAAAACAAAACTGTGTATCTACTCTCTATGTGTTTTGCTGGAAGAGCTTGGGTGAATCATTGCCATCCAAGGTTCCTCTCTTGGCTCTGGATGTTCCTCTAAAGGTCCTTCTTGATGTTTCCCTGGAAGAATCAGGGATTTTTCTTTGGATTGTCCAGCTGTGATAAAAGACATGTTAATGCTCAGAATGGTGCCATAAAACACATGGGTACCCAGTTCTCATTCTTCAAGTAATCTGCTTGTAAAACCACCTAAGGTGGTGTGCTACCTGTTGCACCATTGACATTGCTAGGGAGAGAGAAAGAGAATGTAAGACATATAAGGCAAACGTATGTGCAGTGGAAATTCAAGCCTCATGTACTATGAGTTGCTACAAGTAAAATTGTAGAATCTGTACTGTAAAGGCATGTTTTCGGAGATCAGTAAAAGACCAAAAGGAATGCAATAAAGAGTTGGCATGCTGAAAATTACCCTGAAAAAGCTGTTTGTGGTTACTTTTGGAAGGACTTGATGCAGTTAAGTCTGAAAATACATGATGTTTAAGATCTGTTTTCAAATTATAGTACTTTAAAAGAAATTAATCCTCCCAATATTTTGGTCAGTAGGCTTGTGAGACACAAGGGATAGTAAAATGAATTCACAATGTAAAAGCAAAATGTGCACATATGCACCAACAGTAACACAGCTAAAGAGACATCTCAGATATTGTGTAGAGTGACAGCAATTACATTTTTCATGAGTTTGCTGATGTGCTTATGGGCTTACTGACAGAAGAATATCACATACAATAAACCTGAAACCAGACCAATGATGCATTCTGAAGGGGCCAGCACCTGTCAAAGAGTAGGAGGGAGCATGCAATTAAATGAATGATAAGCTTTCAGAGTAAAAAATGGGTGGATAATGCAGTTGCTGTTGTGAAGAAGGGCAAGCTTTGCATTTGTACTGTCCACAAGTTTGTAATAAATTGACTTACAGAAAGTATTACCATTGCTTAGTGATGAGGAAGCCCTAAGATGTTCATCATTAGATCACTGATGCAGTAGCCTAAGGTCTACAGTTTATATCCTGCTAAGTATATGACCACCAGCCATTTTTCAAAGCTTTAGGTCACCTTACATATGACCCAACCTCTAATGGGCTCAAGGAGGGCTACATAAGTCAATGGTTTGGGTAACAGAGCCTTTGGACCTTTCTTGCTGTTGAAGTGTGTACTCCCTGCAGGCTTAAGGAATTGACAGTTAGCTAGCACTCCTTCAAGGCTTGGCAGATATGTATTGTTCTAGGGAAAGCCTTCTATTTCTTCAGTATTTAGAAAACCTGTTGTTTATCCAAAGGGAAAATAGTTATGTTAGGAAATGTATTTTTATGGACTGTTACTTAATATTTTGTACTAGAAATATTTTTTTCTTATGAATGCCTGTGTGAAAAAAAATCCATTTAAAAATCATTTTTGTAATTGAAAAGTACTTTTATTGCATAGAAAATATTTTTATGGTCTAGAAACGTGGGTTTTAGGGATTGTCACTGAAATTTGTTCTTTAAAACAGTGACTTTTCTGTCAGTTTACTGACTCATCCAGGCTCCGCTACTCATTTCTCAGGCTTCTCTTTTAAGCTGAACATAGAGCAATTATCCAGCTCTTTAGTTCTTCCTTCCTCCATCCACAAGAAAAAAGTTTCTCAGTAGGCTTGGATGTCAAGCCAACTTCCTGACTGCCTGAGTCATCAATGGATGACTCAGCTGTGGGTAGATCTGATTCCTCAGATTGCTCATCATCTCTTGATTTGACTGGTGTAGCTCTTTGGGAAGCTTCCAAGGACTGAAAGTTAGTCATGTTCTGTGCAACTGTTGGGATGTCCTAAGAGGGAAGGGAGAACCACTCTTGTTAATCCTGGAGGAGATAGCAGGCAAAGTTTTACCTGTCAACCAGGCTAAGATGCCCTATTCCTGGGCATGTGCCCCTGAACTGAGTCGATCTTTGCTTCTGCAGTCTCTCTCACTATGACCAGAGAAGACTTGCTAGGTTTTGTTAACAGTTTATATCAAACTGTTAGCTGTTTAACTCCTGATTTCTCACCCAGTTCCTAAAATCACAGGCAGAAGATCAAGGATTGGAATTAAAGCCTTTTTCTCCACATTAATCTCCTCAAGCTGAAGATGCTGATTCTGAAGAAAGTGTTTCTCTAGATTTCCCTCAATAATATTTACCCTTTTCTGAAACTATATTTAAAATGAAAGAATTATTTCTGAGGGAATAGAATGAAATCCCAGTATCCAAGCAGACATATTATACTTTACAAGCACCAAATTTTCCTCAACCTGCAGCGGCTCCAACTGTTTTTTCACCATTGGAGGATGTTTTCCTAACAGCCTACAGTATGCTTGCCAGTCAGGCTTCTACCCCTAAAATGTTTGACATATAATAGCTATTTTCTAACACCATATCTGATCCTGCAGTTATTTCTTTGACAAAGTCATCCACTTCCAAACATATTGTGAATGCTAAGGCTCATATTTTAAAACTTTTACTGACCTCTTTTAAGAACATGAAGAACCTCCCTTCCTCAAAGGCTAAAGCATCTATAATTTCTATAATAGTGTCTACTTCTCAGGTAATATTTGGTGTGTTCTTATAATGGGGATCCAAGGCAGCTGCTACTGGATCAGTCATGAGAAGGTACGCTTAGAGCAGTAACAAAACATACCAGAAGATGTCAAAGCTGAAATTTTAAATTCTCCCCTTGATAAAGAAGGATTATTTCTCCCTTCTGCTGTTGAGGTCCTTAAAAAATTGATGAAAGAAGAAAATTATTTCAAGGAGTAACCCAGATTTTTTAACCTTTTCTTTCCAGTTCAGGACCCTTTTATAGGAAACAAAATAAACAGTTTCAGTAAGGCTGCAGTAAACACATAAAAAAAGGAGCATCAAAAAAGAAGGGTGAGACTCCGAGAACGAAGGACAGTCCAACATGCCAGAATGCCTATTTCCATTTTTAAGACCCCCCCCTCCCACACACACACACACACACAACATGGAAATCTCTTAGTTATGTCAAATAATCTAGGACTGCATTTTCCTCTGAGGTATCAGATAATATCAGACAAATGGGTTCTGAGAGTAATCCAGGAAGGATACAGATGGCAGTGGGAGTTTCTTCCTCCTTTTCAGAAATTTCTGCTCATTATGTAAATTAGATTTCCCTCTTAATTCTAGTTCTGTAACAAATGCTATCTCTAGTGGGGTCACATAATCAGTACACTCAGATAAGACAATTAAAGACTTCTATTCAGAAATCTTTCTGGCGCCAAGGAAAAATGGAACTTGGAGAACAGTCACAATCTCTCTGCCAAAGTTCCCAAGTTCAAGATGCTGTTCCTTCAATCTCTGTTAACCCTCATAACACCACTCAGTTTTTTTAACATTAGATTTAAAAGATGCCTATCATCACATACCAATTTGAAGAGTTAAGACATTTTTTAAGATTTAGTCTGTCCTACTTTTCTATTCTCTGTCATACCCTTTGGTCTATCTACTTCACCAAGGGAAGTTACAAAGTGTCTGGTTCCACTAATTTCTCATTGTAGATTGTAAGGCATTCGCATTTTTCCATATTTGGTGCTATATTTCAGACATTTTTTCTCCAAATGTCTTTGTTCTTTGAGATTGGTCAAGGAACTCTTTCACAGTCTAGGGATCCAGGTGAACTTACAGAAATAGGCTCTCATTCCATCTCAAATTATATTCCAAGATGGCTGCAGACTGATAAGTGTTAGAAGACAGAGTGCATAGAGAAAATGTGAGATTTTCTGCAGTACCAGAGAAACTGGATGGAACAGATTATATTAACTTTATGAAAGCACAAATAAGCAACTGGACTGGTATTCCAAAGTAGGATTTCCTAATTGAATAGGCACATTCATTGTATGTACCAAACCTGGCCATGAAAAAGCAGCCAAGACCTGTATTAGTAAAGATGCAATCATACCAGTACGAAGAGCTGATCCTAACAAAACTGTGACAGAAGGGAAATTTATTTAAAACTGAGACAGCAGAGTGTTTTCAGAAAATGATTATTCACTGTACATCAGGCAAAAGAGAAGCAATTTTTATCAAGGAATTTCAAGAGAGAGGTATGAGATTCAAGCTGCTGTATCTAGCTGTCTTTCCCTGGAGGATAAAATACATTTTGGATGCAGACCAGGCTAAGGAGGAAATAAAAAAAGTTTATCCAATAAAAAATGAACCAGGAAACAGAATGGGATTCTACTTCTCATTCATCTGACAGCAAAGCTCATAGACAGACTTTACCACTGAAATCTTTTCCAATGTTCCAAATGAAAATGTTTGAGAGAAAGAAAAAAACACAGGAGATGACTAGAAGAATCAGGAGTACCTTGGACCTGAACCAGAGTCTGGTGTTGGAAGATGGAGATGAACAGAAAGAAATCCAACAACAATGAAATTGGTGAATAGATGGGAGACTATAAAGCAGCAATCACATTCTGAAACATGGCTTTGCAAGAAAAAAGTGTCTGAGAAAGACTGGCCTTTTGTTGATTTTGTTCAACTTGTGGATGGACTGTAAAGCACATGCCTTCATTTTATGTCATAAATGTTTAGATGAACACTAAAAAAGTAACTGTAAATAAAACAATTGTTCTTAGTATTTGTATAAAACACTTCATGATATAGACTGCATGCTATATAGTAAAACCATTTTGCATAGGGTGCAGACAGGTGTATTTTAAATGTTGGGAAATCTTTTTCATGAATGTGATATGTGTTAAAGACATTAAAGTAAACAAGTGGTTTTTTTTTTAGTTTTAAGAAATATAGGCTTTACAGTATAACAAGAGAAGGAAGGCTGGACAAAAGCAAATTTAAGTTAATATTGCTGTGAACGTTGGCAGCTGGAGTGATGTGTAAAAGTTCACTGATTATACTATATGTAGAATTAAGGTAATTTCTCTTATTTGTGCAATGGTGTGTATCTAGAATAATACCTTTGGCTTAAGCTAGAAGGGTTTTTTGTAACAAAGTAGGCTTGAAAAATAAGACAAAATGAGAACATCCATGAAAAAAATGCTAACATTTTTGCATCTGAAAATATATTAGCTTGTTTTTTTTTCCATTAGCAAATGTCCTCAGTGTGATTCAAGAACTCGAATGCCAAAGGCTTTTGTACATTCTGTTCAGAGTGAAATTTACAAAGATTCTTTTTTGCATCTGCAGAGTTGATAGATATTTATTTTTCTATCATTCCCGACTACTTTTACATGGAGATGCACTATCTGAAGGTGCAATAAATTCATCTTAAGAATTCTGAGTATTCTTTGCTGAGGTAAATGCAAAATTAAGCAGTTAAGTGAAAATAAAGTCTGAAATTATGGGAAATGAATAAGAGATTGCAGCCTCAATACTTTAATGTAAGCAATAGAACTATGTACAGTTTAGTTTTATTTAAAGATAGTCAGTGTACCTTTTCTTAGAGCTAAAAGTTAATGTTTTCTGAAAGCATACAAACAGTTTTTCACAAAAAAAGAAAGCAGTCAGTATAAGTGGGAACACAGGCTGTAGCTCTGGCTTTAGCGTGAGCAGTCTTAATTTTAGGTTAGGTAATGCCAGTGGGTGCAGCTGCTGAATTGGGGCAATTGTTCCAATCTAGAGGGTTAAACTTCAGTTTTTGAAGATGTGCATATTTTTTTAATTTGTTTTAAGTTTATAGAAAATGAGGATGTTCTGAAAATATATTTAGTGGGTTTTTTTTGAGGATTTTCATTACAAAAATCTTGAAAATGTGATATAGGTTCAAATGGAGATGAGAAGTAACAACTGCATAACAGATCAGCCTGAGAAATACTAGTGTGTACATATAAGACAAAAGTTGGACACGTACATTAAAAATGGTCATGTATAGTAGATGGTAACAGTAGCTTTTCATCATAATAGTTACATTATCCATATTATCTTGTAATGTAAATGGCCTTACAGGTAAAGTCAAAAAGAAAAAAGTATTGAAATATATTAGGAAATGCAGAGTGCAAATAGCAATGCTGCAGGAGACATAGTTGGAAAAAAACGAGCAAGTGAATTTGATAAAGAAAGGATTTCAGGATGGATATTTAGCAGAATATCAGGGACTAAGAAAAATGGAAGTGATAATATTGATTGCTAGAGGGATCCAATTATTGATAGAAGAGGAAAAAATAAAACGACTGTAGATTTGTAGTAGCAAAGGGCTATTGGCAAGGGAGGAGGATTACAATGACATGTATTTATATTCCACTAAAAGCTATTATGTAGCTTCAGAAAATATTGGGAGGAATAGGTTCATAGAAGGCTACTAGTCTAATGACCCTAGAGCCTTTAGAAGCCTGGCCATATTTATCTCAAGTTGCACCAATTGTCAGTGGTTAGGTGAGTGAAGTTCAGAGAGGTAAGGGTCTATGGTAGTTAATACTGACGTCCTTTGTCCAGGAGGGACATGGGCACAACCCCAGGAATGAAATTGCAGTCACCCATCTATTGATCTGCATTGTATTTGAAGAGGGTCAGAGAGGTGCTCTGTGTCATGGGAATTGGAAATTTGTTCCAGAGAAGTGGCAGTCTCTAGGAGATGAAACTATCTCTCCAACATGACCTGTTCATATTGCCCTAGAAAATAATGTCTTTATATTCAATGACAAGTTTTATCTACAGAATGTTGGTATAGCAATGGGCACGGCTTGTGCTAACAGCTACGCAAACTTAGCATTGGCTGCATGGGAAAAAGATCATGTATTAAGTGCTAGCAATAAATATGCTGGCAAAATTGTATGGTATATACATTTTGTAGATGACGTCTTCCTGTTATGGGATGGTACTAGTGAAGAGTTGCAAGAGATGGTGGAGTACTTACATAGCACCACTGAATTTTTAAGATTCACTAGTCAACATTCCAGGGACTCTATTGAGTTCCTAGATGTTATGGTTAAGAAGACAGCGTTAGATGAACTTACAACAGGGATGTATAGAAAATCTACATGGAGAAATAGTATCTTACATAAGACTAGTATGCATCCAACATTTGTACACAAAAATGTAGTGAAAGGACAATATATGAGAATAAGCCACTTACATAATACAGATGAAGGCTTTGTGAAGACAATGGCTATATTAGAGAAAGACTTCTTAAACAGAGGTTATAGTAAGAAAGACATAAATGAAAGCTCTAAATATACCATTGAAAATAGGGATGGGAGATGTAAACCGCTCTTCTCAAACACTATAGAAGATGTTAAAAGCAAGGAAGGTCATGATTTTAAAGTTAGATTCCCTATAACTTATTCAAGTGACATCAGAAGGTTCTGTAATATTTTTGAGAAGAATTGGAATGTTTTATTGTCGGATCCTGACTTGAGAGAATTGTTAGAAGATAGACCCAGCTTTTCTTTTAGAAATAAGAGGTCCTTAAAAAGGCAACTCTGTTATAAATCCAGAAATAATGAAAGAATGATCCTATCTGATAGGCAGGGGACTTTTCCTTGCAGAAATTGTACAGCATGTGACTATTTATATAATAAATCTACATATAAACATCCTACACTAGGATTTATAATTTATATAGATTTTTATGCTGACTGCAGAACACAAAATTTGGTTTATTTCGGCTTCTGCACTGTCTGTCATGCCTTTTATATAGGCAAAACCAATAGGTGTCTAAAGGAACATATCCTTGAACACCTTAGATATATAAGAAATAAAAAAGACACAAGTGCTTTAGCAAAACATGTGGAAGAAGAAGATAGGAAACATATTTTTAATTTCATGGTTTTAGAAATAATAAATAAAAGTAAGAGGGGAGGTGATATAAGGAATAAGGTAGAGGAAGCAGAACAAAGATGGATTTTATTACTTCAGGCAGATAGGTCTCCTGGATTGAACAATGCTGTTTCCTTGAAATCTTTTTTAAAATCCAGACCACTAAAACATTAAGTAATATGGATTATTACATAAAATGTGTCTGTTATATGTATGTTTTATTTCATCTTATGCAGAATATAAGGCAAATTAATGTACTGATGTATGCAATTTTAATTAGTCTATGTCATAGTTCTATATGTGTTTTCATTGGTTGAACCATATTTTAAATACCAATGTTTTAACTGTTTTATGAGTCTGAAGAAGCGATCAGTTGACTTAGATTGCGAAAGCGCTTACTCTTGTTTAATAAAGTGGTGTGAAACTGCAAGTGAACTGTTTCCTACCTTGACTACTACATCTCAGTTACAACTTTTGGTTTTATAAAGGGCACTACTGTGAAGCTGCAAGTGATTTATTTCCTGACGTGGATTATTCCATTTTTATCTTCAGCTGTGGTCTAACCACTGGTCTTTTCATTTTTTTTCGCTTGAGGTGTATACCAGGTGTTTATCCAGCTTTTGTTTTCTTTCATGTGTTATTTGTCTGCATTAACTTTGTCTACAGTATATTAACATAATTGGAGGACTCAGTGATTGTTCCCAATCATCAGCGAACCTGGTCAGCTACAAGCCATCCAAGTTTGCCTGGACTTCTGAAAAATAAATTCCAAACTGTAAGGGGCTCTGCACAGAACCCAGTGGTATGCCATCAGTGCCTGGGCTTTTGCTAGAGGTGAATTCACCCATTTTGACAGTATGTGGAAGATTGTGTCAAATACCTTGGCTAGGTCAAGATAGGTGGTATGCACTGTCTTTCCCTCCTACAAGGTCTTGGTGACTTTCTCGATGAAATCAACCATGTTTAACAGGCATGATCTACCTTTAATGAATCCGAACTGGATTGGGTCCAGAGTTTGGAGGTTACCTACGTATGTAAGGTTCCATGGCCTTGCAGAAGAGGCTAGTCAAACTTATGGGCCTATAATTCCCAGGGTCAGTTGATGATGTCCCTTTGTGCAGAGGAATTACTGTTGCTGTCCTCCATTTCACAGGAACATAGCCAGTTTGCAGGCTGCTGTTTAACAAGGATCCAAGTGGGTCTGCAAGGTCATGTTTTAAGTTGTTTAAAAGGCAACCTGGGATGTTGTCTGGTCCCACTGATGCTGTGTTTTTGGCCTTGGAGAGCACAGAGCTTACCTTCTCTCATGAGATAATAGGCTGAGGAATGGTGGCAGGTATACTTTGTGGGATGACTGGAGGAGATGGGGGATGAAAGTTGCTCAAAATCTGTCAGCTAGCAGGTTAACTATTACCTCTGTTTGAGTATGGGTGGTGCCATCCACAACCAGTTCAGTGCATAGCTGGGTATTCCCTCTTAGATTTCAGATGTAAAGAATGCTTGTTGTTATCCTTAGCCAGGGAGGCTATTTTTGCTTCATAATTAGCTCTGGAGGACTTGACAAGATTTCTAATTTGTTTGTTTAAGCTAGAGAGGGATTTTCCCTCTGCTGAGTCAGTTCCCTCTTGTTTTTGGACATTAGTTTCTTTCTCTTGTTGTGTAGACTGTTTATACTAGGGGTCCACCAAGTTGGCTTGTTTTTTCGGCAAGACCTGGTTGTAATCTGGTCAGGTACAGCCGACTCTATACAACTGCTTTTGTGATTATACAGGGCATTGGTGTACACCTCTGTATAGGACTCCATGCTATCTGCAATTGAGGGGGTTTGAAACTTCTTGTACCATCACTTAGTAGGAGGTAGTTTGTCTTTGAAAAATTCTTAAGTGTTTTTGAGCTTGATGGGGTATCTGGTCTTATAATTACATCAAACGAGACTGATTTATGGTCTGATCTTACCAGGAAGGTCATCATACATGGGAGGGTGCAATGGTCTCCCATGTTATTGAGTTCTATGTCTAGGATATTTCACCCTGTTTTGGGTGTGCTGACTAGCTGTTCCAGAGCATTTGCATTGACAAAGTCCAAGAACCTCTGAGTCAGCATGTTTGTGGTCATGTATATTTCTCAGTCAATGGCAGGATAATTAAAATCACCTATGAGTAAGGTGTTACACCATATGGCAAGTAACTCCAGTAAGTTCAAGTATGCAATATGCTTTTCCTATTTCAGTGTGAGGGACCTATAGGTAGGTGGTAGGGGGCTTTGCCAATAGTTAATTGGACATGGAGTAGCTCAAGCTCATCATACTGTTTGACCAGTCTCAAAGTGAACTTATCCTTAATGAAGATGGATACAGCTCTTCCTTTGATTCTTTCACGCTCAGTTTGTGGTCTGCAAATATGGAAGGCATTGTAGCTCTGCATGGCCAGGGTGCTTTCTGCACCTTTGAACCATGTGTCGGTGACTGCACAGACATCAGCATCTTCCAAAATGAGGAGTGCTTCCAGGGAGTGCAGTTTCTTGTTCAGGCTCTTATCATTAAGCAGCAGTACCATGAGTTTCTCTAGAGGATTTTGTTATGTTGAGAGGTTGGTTATTTTGACAGTTCCTACAAAAGGCACAATAGGGGTGGCCAATGCCTTTGCTAGTATCTGAGACCATTTCTGGCAAAGCAAAATGTCTGGACAGCCGTGTCTTCCCAGGCTGACAGATACTGGGGTCTCTTGGACTGACACCAGAAGCTAAGTCAGTTGATAAAATCAATCTTTTTTTGTTTGTATTATGGCATTATACTTAGAAAAGGTAGAATGCTGCTTAAGGCTAGGCTTATACTTGCCTGTGACACACAGTCTGAAAGCTCACTTATGTCTCTCATCATATAGTCAGGCCAGTGAGGTATGTCTCAAGTCATTCACCTCCACGTGGACTATGATGGAGTCATACCGATACTTGTGGTTGAGTGACTTGACGGATCCTGGCATCTGACAGGCAGCTAACTGTAACCTGTTCCTTATCCAGACTGGTGAGGGAACATTTGTGTTTTTCACAATGGAGTCACCTATGACCAGTACATTATGTTTTCTGGTGTTATGCCTTATGGGCTTATTGTTTTGACATTGGTGTGTGTGTTATGTGTTGTGGTTGATTTTGTATTGCTATGTGTGGAAGTGGTTTCCATTTGGGAGACCTCTGATCTTTTGGTAGTTTACTAGTGAGTACCACCACATATGTAGGTTTATGTGTCATGTTCTTATTTAGTGTGGGAAGTGTGTGTGTGTGCTGACAACCTGTTTGGCATTCAGTTTGTCCATACAAGAGAGTCTAACCTCCAATTTCATAGTGTAACTACATTTCTCACTTAAAGTATTTCTGTTTTTCAGGAGTATAGATGAGACAGTTGCTACATTGCTTCAGGATGCCTATGTCTATTAGGCTGCTCACAGAGATGATTGGAAGCTGCCTGTCCATGATAGTAGGCTCTTACTGTATGGATTATTAGGGAAGAGAATGGGTTAGTTTGACCGGACTTTGCTGGTAGTGCCGAGATTACAAGAGGGACCTATACTTTGTGTAGGCTAAGGGTGAACAATAAAGCAACAATGCTCAGTGCAGTACTGAGTTGCTCCTGGAGCAGCAGAAAAGCTTGGAATAGTCTCACTGACAGATGTAAGAAAAACTGAGCTTCTAGGCTTTTGCATTTACACAGGGCACTGTTACCTGCCTCTGAGTGAAGAGCAGCACTGCTCAAACACGAGGCTTAAATATGAGCAAAGAGAAACAGGTTTTAAGTTAAGTACCAATCATAAGGCAAACAATACACCTTTTACTAGCAATCCCCAACACAGACAAGTTACATCATCACACTTCTGCCATCAAGGGTGCAGAAGAACACCTTCTTAATGTAGAATAGCTGGTTTGGAGCCCAAGTGTGACAAGACCACACAAACTACCTACAACAGCCCTACAACTAAAATATACAATGTAATACAGTGCAATTGGCTACTTAAAGCAGCAACAGACAGTACATTTTTTAAACTGCTGAAGTAGTCACAGTATATAAGAAAAGTGCAAAAAAAATACTTACAGCCCTTTTGTGTGTTTCCCAGCTCAGCTAGACCAGGCAAACACCTACTGCCACTAGATGAATAATCCCAGTCCTCCTTATGTAAAAGCACAGTAAAGGAGTGTCGAGAGTGAAATGCTACCACAAACTTAAAAGATATGAAATTCTACCACAAACTTAAAGATACAGATACAGCAGTGCACTTTAAACAACTTATAAAAGTGTGATTATTCAATAAAAGTACTTTGCTTTGTAGAAATGAGCCAAGAACCACTGAATTGTACAGAATTTATAAAGGTAATAAAACCAAGATAAGCTTATTAATAAGCCCTCCAGCCAATAAAACCACATGCAGAAATCTCAATTGTTTCCCCAAACTAAACATACCAGGCTATCTCCCAGTGCACTAGCTGGAAATCCACTGACCTCATGATGCAAAAACAAGTGCTTGATAAAGTGTAAAAATACACTACCGTATCCAACAGCAAGCTAGATAATGAATTCAGGTCAAGTAAATCACTAGATCAGACAATGAAAGGCAAAATGCACTTTTTCAATACAAGCACAAGGAAAGGTAAACAAATAATTCAATATATCAACAGCAGTGCAGAAAAGGAGAAGCTTATTAAGCTCAATTTACTGTAGGGGTAGGAAGCTTAAAATCACCAGGTTTAAAAAGCAGATCAACAAAGGGGAGGATAGGTGAAAAACACTAGAAGGGAATCACTAGCAGTGCTTTAGTTCATGCAGACTTGAAATCTTTTCCGCAAAAGACAAAAGGCCAGGGATTACATATTGGTAGTAAATGGAACTAGATTTGCAATAGTGAAGATGTATCAGAGCCCCCTAGAAGGGAAAATATAACAAAAGAGGGTATATTACTGAAGACATTTATTAATATATTTGGTATGGAAAACATGAATTCAGTTGTAAGTTATCAAGACAGAATTGAAATGTTATCCCTCAAGGTACAATGGCTGGAATAGACACCATAGAAATTATATTTCATGGGACCAGCTTCAATACACATAGAATAACTATTTCAGATATTCACCAACAAAAAAGATAAAATGCAGGGTAATGAAGTAAGAATGAGACACTGGAGTTTTCTCACCTACTTGTTAAAAAAGACAGGTGTTTAAGGAATGGATACTGAAAATTATTTGAAAGTTATTAGGGAGTATATCAATTTCTTCAGAAATGACAGCTAGTGAGTGGGATAAAATGAAAACGGAGTTTAAAAATAAGGTAGAAAGAGACATGGTTAAGTAATAGGAATTATTTAGAGGGGCTGGCAAAGGTTAAAGTATTGTAGAATAAGGGGAATACCATAGAAGAGGAACAGCAGCAGAGTGGTAGAGAGAAAGAATGGAGTATTTGGATAATATACATGAGTTTGGAAAGATTGTTGGTAAATAATAACTCTAGAGCACAAAACATTTTTAGCACAGCAGAAAGTAGACAGGGTTATCGCCAAACTTAGGGAAACGGTAGCAAGAAAAATACCAGAGATACTGTAGAGGTATTAGAGATATTTCAGAAACTTCATGAACATTTTTATAAAGCAGAGAAATGTGGAAATCAAGAGAGAGCACAATGGAAATATTTATGGAAGATTTTATTATGGTTAGAGATAGATGAGTACTGTATAGTCAGTCAGCAAGAAAGCCTCCAGGAACAGATGGCATCCTTGTGAAAGTTTGGAAATTAGGAGGGAAGAAAGTGATAAAGCTATGGAAGATTTTGTTTAATATTATCAACAACAAGGTTATCCACCTTCATTCTCTTATTGACTATCATTGCTTTGATATCTTATGTCTAACGGAAACCTGGTTAAAACCCTGTACTAAAGACAGTGAATTCATTCCTCCAGGCTACAATATCCTTAGACTTGACCGCAATACATGCAAGGGCGGGGGTGTAGCACTACTATTTAAAGCTGAACTTCAGGTATCCTTAGTACCTTATGTTTCACAAGAAGCCACCAAGGCTGAACTCCTTATTTCTAAACTGCAACTAAACCCTAATAAATCAATCTATATCATTCATATTTATCTACTTCCTGGAAATAACTCTACTATTATAGAAAATATCCTTAACTGGGTATCTTCCATGTACCCACAAGAAACTATCATCCTAGGTGACCTTAATCTTGACTGGTCCTCTGTTAACTCAAATAACCCAGCCACTCATATTAATCTCCATGGCTTTACTCAGACAATAAACACTACAACTAGGATTAATAAACCTAACAATAAAGAAAGTATATTGGACTGGATTCTTATTAACAAACCTCAACAAACATATCAGGCTGGTACTCTACCTGATGACATTAGTGATCATACCTTAACATACATCATAAGGTATAAGAGTAATACTTCTAATACCACAATCTTTAGAATCTCAAGAAGTCAGAAACATTTTAGCCCTCTCCTATTTAAAACTGAACTAAATGCCTGTAACTGGCACCCTCTAAAATCTCTCCCACTTGAAGATGCTGTTAAATACTTCAATGACAAATTTCTTTCAATCCTTGATAATCATGCACCAAAACGAACCATCAGAGTAAAAACTAAACCTGCCCCCTGGCTAACCAAAGAAACTAGACAAAGAATGTTGCTTAGAAACAAATCCTGGATAAAATGGAGAACTACTAAATCTCCCTCAGATCATCAAACCTTTAGATACCTGAGAAACAGTACTAAAAAAGCCATACTTTCAGATAAAAGAAACTACTATAGTAATCTTCAGAAAATAAATCATAACAATCCACATAAATTCTGGACTTACCTAAACAAACTTCTGCGCCCTGGACAGACTACAACCCCCCCCCCCCTCCGGGTCAGACAGTAATTCAGCCCATGAAACTGCCAATGCCTTTAATTCCTTCTTTATTGACACTATTAACTCTCTGGCTGCTCACCTTTCCATTGATTATTCTAGCATCCCTGATCTCTCATCTTTCAATTGTCCTACCTTTAAACTCCAACCCATCCCTACCACCTTTATACAAAAATGTATCCATAAACTTAAACCTTGCACTCCCTCTGCTGACCAGCTACCATCCGAATTTCTTCAAAAAGCAGCAAATGAAATAGCCTATCCTATATCTATCCTTATAAACAGAACTATTAGTGAAGAAACCATCCCTGATATCTGGAAAATCTCTTATGTTATCCCCTTACACAAGGGAGGTAGCTCGACTGAGTACTCTAATTACAGGCCCATTGCACTCTTGTCACCACTAGCAAAAATCATGGTGAAATGTGTACACTTTCAGCTAATGAACCACCTAACTAAACATAACATACTAACTAATTGCCAACATGGTTTTAGACCGTTTCATAGTACTACCACCGCTCTCCTTTCCTTCACTGACTGCATCAATACAAACCGTAATAACAATACTTTATCATCAGCTCTATTTTTAGACCTCTCCAAAGCTTTTGATATGGTTAATCATCCCCTACTCATAAAAATACTGAAATCTCTGTCTTTAGAACCCAAGTCTATTCAATGGTTTACTTCCTACCTCAATAACAGAAGACAGGCAGTCCTCTGGGATAACAAACTCTCTTCTCTCTTACCGATCTTACCGACTGATCCCAAATAGAACCAAAATGCTCTCATCCAAAAAAAGGAAGCCAATCTGGTGGTCCCCTGCCATAAACAAACTTTACAACAAAAGGAAGAAACTTTTGCAGAAAAGAGGAAAATCCCAGAATGCAAAAAACTCCCTTACTAGCCTCAGTAAGAAACTGAGATGCCTCATAAAATCCTCCAAAGCTAGTTACGAAAATAAAATTGCCAAAGATTCCAAAGACAACCACAAAGCATTCTATAACTATGTCAAGAATCTAAATGGCAATGCTCAGATCTGCTCTGAGCTAAAACAGAATGGCATTAAATATACTGATCCAAAGGATATTGCCAATATCCTGGCAGATCGATTCAGTGCCAACTTCACCCCCCTCTCACCCCCTAAATGGCCCATCTCAATACCGGAAGATTGCCAAATTCCAGTAATAACGGCCACACAGGTACAAAACGCACTCTCTAAAGCCAAGAATACAGCATCCATGGGACCAGATGACATCCCGGGCTGTGTGCTACATGAACTACAATATGAACTGGCACCTCACCTAAGTGTCATGTTTAATCATAGCCTCACCCTCAGGTTTTGTGCCCACTGAGTGGCGCAGAGCTACAGTTATCCCAATCCACAAGGGTGGATCCACCTTGGATCCCGGAAACTACCCCGTCCCATCAGTCTGACAAGCCTTATCTGCAAGGCCATGGAGCGTATTATCATGGAACTTATAAACAAAGACATTGGCAACCTTCAAACACTGGACCCCACCCAGTTTGGGTTTGTGAAGGGCCGATCTTGTCTCCTGAACCTGATTGACTTCTTTGAATCAGTCTCCAGAGCCATGGACAAGGGTAAGGTGGTCCACACAGCCTATCTAGACCTTGCCAAGGCCTTTGACACCATCCCCCACTCTGGAATCATAGATAAACTTACTAAGTTGGGCATTAATCCCTATGTCACCCAATGGGTTGCTAAATGGCTTACTGATAGAACCCACACTGTAAAAGTCGCCGACTCCAAATCCAGCTCCAGACAAGTGACAAGTGGAGTACCTCAGGGTTCAGTCCTGGGGCCGCTCTTGTTTGGCATCTACTTCTCTGAAGTACAGGTCAACACTAAGGGACTCTGGCTAACAAAGTTTGCAGATGACTGCAAACTGGGAGCCATTATTGAATCCCCAAATGATGTGGATACTCTACAAAAGGGCCTTACAGAAACAGATGCTTGGTGCCAGAGCCATGGGCTCAAGCTCAATGCCAAGAAATGTATTGTTATCCCCTTTGGGAAAAAACATGTATCCATGAATTACCATAGAGGTGGCAGTACACTAAACACAGAAAGTGTGATAAGAAACTTAGGGGCACAGGTGGACAGTGGTCTCACCTTCGATAACCACATCGGCACAACAGTCAGGAAATCCTTCTATGTGGCACACCTCATCACAAAGGGCTTTTCATCCAGAAAGAAGTCGGTCATTGTCCCACTGTACTCATCCCTCATTAGACCCATTATAGAATACAACGCCCCATTTGGTATGTACCTCTCAAGACATCTGCAACAACTGGAAAGGCCTCAGAAATACCTCACTAAAAGAATCACAGGCCTAAAGCAGATGCCCTACACTGACCGCCTTAAAAAACTCCAGCTATACTCTGTCGCATATCATCTACTCAGAGGCGATCTCTGCTTAACATACAAGGCCATGTCAAACCCAGAGCTGTTGGACATGCTACACTTAAAGAAATCCCAATCCCTCAGAGCTACACGCTCCAGGGATCTAAACCTTGTCATCACAATAAACAAAACATGCTGGAGGGATAGGTTCCTGACCCAGAGACTCCCCAGACTCTGGAATAGATTGCCCATACATGTCAAGCAGAGTGCCTCTTTGGACCTCTTCAAGAGGAACCTTGACAATTGGATGGGAGAAAGGAAATTCACCCCAGGGATCACATCAGTCGCCCTGCTAGAGAGGGGTCCAGGAAAGTAAATAATGTGGGAAGAAATAGCCAGGGAATTGTTATGGCTAGGCTTGTATAGGCCCTAGGGCTGATAGCCTAGTACCAACCTATGAACCTATGAACCTATGATCTCTCTTGGTGTCCCCCAAGGCTCTATTCTTGGCCCGCTTCTTTTCTCCCTTTTCATAAATGACCTTCAGGTAGCTATACCCCAAGCCACATGCATACAATATGCTGATGATTCCACACTTATTTGTTCTGCTAAAACAATCTCTGAACTACAAACAACTACACAAAATGTATTTAACACTGTAGAGTCTTGGTTCTTAAAACGATGCCTGCTTTTGAATGCTAAAAAAACCAAACTACTCCTATTTAAGCTGACTATTAAGTCCCCCCCTTTAGAATTTTCTATTTCCTCCAGTAATGGTACCCTTATATCACCTGATTCTACCACCAAGCTGCTAGGTGTCACGATAGATAACTGCCTTACCTTTGATAATCACATTAATAATACTATTAAAACTGTAAACAGAAAGCTGGGCTCCTTATACAGAATCAGAATGTTCTTAACTCCTACAGCCAAAGCTACACTTGCCCACTCTCATCTGACCTCCACTCTTCTCTATGCATCATCCATTTATACTAACGTAAAGAAAAATAATCTATCTAAACTGTCTAACACTTATAATAGTATAGCTAGATTTGTTACCGGAAATCAATTTAGAACTCATCGCTGTCTAAACCTACAACAACTTCACTGGCTTGAACTTGCAAACTCGTTGCTTCTTTCCCAACTTACATTTGTCCATAGGATTTTCTACCATCCCAATAATACTCCAATACTATCCAACCTCTTTACTCCTTATACCAACCTCAATTCACTTCGCTCCTCAAATAAACTTCTAGTATCCCTAACTAAAACTAATAACTGTGCTGGTGCCTCCCTTTTTTCCAACACCATTGGTAAGTACTGGAATCATCTTCCTACTGAACTTACTTCCATTCCATCCCTGGCTCTCTTTAAGCAAAAACTCAAATTATACCTTAAAAAACACTGGTTATGCTCTTGCTTTAACCCTGATTAAACTTGCTCTACCTCCTTTCATTCCCACGCCCTTCCCCTGGTAGCCTACCACCTTTCTCAATGCTTTTTTACCATGACACTACCTTCACTACAAAGGATGTCCTGCCTTCTCTACTCTTGTCTAGTAGATAATAGAATTTTAAGTTTGAATGTCTTTTCTTTGTTTGCCTGCCAATTATCTTTTCTTCTCCAAATTGTTTAATTTAACTTTGAATCATGTACACATCATGTATTAAACTCGTAGAGTGTAGTATTGTAAACTTATTTATCTCTTCATATTATTCTTTTCTGTATTATGTAACTATTTGTCTCTATGTGGAGATTTTCTCCCCGGGCCTCTGCTGAAAATGGAAATATATCCAGTTAGACTAGCCCGGTTAACAAATGTAAAATAAAATAATAAAATAAATTATTTCAAAAAGAGGGAAAGCCAAAGCTGTGGTGGCTTCATATTGATCCATTTCAATTTTAAACCATGATTATAAGGTGTTTTTGCCTATGCTAGTTAAAAGAATGGCCAATGTGTTGCCAAACTGGTTGATGTGGGTCAATGAGGTTTTGTGAAGGGCAGGCAAACTTTTGACAACATTAATAGAACAATGATGATCCAGAGGGAAGCAGAATGTAAAAAAATACCACTGTTGTTCGTGGGTCTTGATGCAGAGAAAGCATTTCACAGAGTAAGCTGGGACTTCATGAGCAGGGCAACTGAAGCATTTGCATTCTCTGATAAAATTATTAGTTTGATTAGGAGAATATGTGAGGGATTGAAGGTGAAAATTAAAGTAGGTGGGTTCCTCTTTGATAACGTCTGCTTGAGCAGAGGAACCAGGCAGGGGTGTCCTCTTTCTCCTTTGTTATTTGCATTATATTTAGAACCATTGGCAAAGAAAATAAGGGACTCAGAAATTCAAGGATATAATTGGCATGGTATTCAAGAAAAGCTGGCTCTATTTGCAGATGATATTATTTTATAGCTGATAAAACCAGAAAAGGGCATTATACTGTTGTGGAACATTTTACGACAGTTTCAAATCTTCATGGGATATGAAACTAATGAAGCTAAAACAAAGTCAATAGTGGTAAATTATGTACTCACACACAAACTGGTTCAGGCATATCCATATTATTGGGGACATGACAAAATGAAGTATTTATGAGTACGGATTAAAAATGATTCTGTTGTGGCAGCTAAGGATATGTGGGAAGAGACTAAAAAGATAATACAAAAACTGAGAAAATGAAAGCTCTTTTTAATGGATATGGATAGTAAGATACAAGCAATTAAAATGTTTTTAGTTAATTTAGTCTTATACACAGCTCAGGCATATTTTTTATCAACCAGAGGAGAAGTTGTGGATAGTAATTAATAAAGAGCTGAAGGATTTTATCTGGGAGAGGAAAGCAACAAGAGTCATGTGGGATAAACTAATTCTTCCAATAGAACAAGGTGGATTGAGATTATCCAATCTGAAGGGGCATTTCAGAGCTACACAGTTAAGGTGTGTTTTTCTATATATATATAGAGAGAGAGAGAGAGAGAGAGGGAGGGCACAAGCAGAAACCTATAATTCAAAGTGGAAAGGGGTAATGATGAAATGGGGGGGGGGGCTCAAGAAACAAGGAAAGACTAGGATTTTGGATGCAGACCTTTAAGGAGAATAACAATAATCATGCAGAATATTATATTCATAAAGTAGCAGAAAGTATTCTAAGAACTAAGCCAACACATGACTGAGAAAGGAGATTCTGCCAATAGGGATAACTGCAATTAGGGATACAAACAATAGGCAGGAGAAGGCTGGAATTTACTGGAGAAAACTGGCAAAGGAACCAAGGTTTTGGGAACAAATAACTAGACAGGGAAAATTAATATAATGGGAAGACACCAATAATGTCTTTGGACTGCAGGTTAGAGATTGCCTTCCCTATCAAGGATTGATATCAAAGGACAGACAAAGAGAAATAAATGGTGTGGGGGTCCTAAACAAAAGACCAGCACCGGTAGAGCTTTTAGTAGAATTTAGAACAGAAGCTGCCATTAAAAAGGGAATAATTAGTAGGGCATATAAAGTATTGCAAGATAACTATAAGAATCAAATAGAGGAGCTTAGAAAGGATTAGGAAGAGAGACTGAATAAGCAATTCAGAAAGAAATAATGGAGGAATATATGTATGTCTCCCAAATATGCAACAACATCTTAAAGGTTTAGGATTTTTGCTAGGAAATGTTTACATAGATTTTTTTTTACCCTAAGTAGACTCTAGAGATTTTTTTTCTCAGTTAGACAGCAAATGTTGGAGGTGTAATGGGGAAGAAAGAGGTAATTGGGAACACATTTTCCAGGAGTGTAATGAGTTGTCAGACAAAGGACTTCCTGCAGACTATTCTGTCTGAGATATAGGGTGAGGAGATTGGTGTAACTAGGGAAATGATTTTTCTGAGCTATAATTAAGAATTAGAACAGTCTAGACATAGTAAGGCCTTAATGAGTCTAATTATGGTGACTGCCAAAAAAAGCAATTACTAGAAAATGGAATTCAAAGTCTAAACTAACTGTACTAGAAATAGTAAATATAGTAACAAAGATAAAACTGGAAATGGGATCTTTAGAAAAGGGTAGGAGCAAATTACATAGAAAAATGGAAATTGTGGGAACAATACATACAGGGGAGAAATGAGGTTTAAAAGAAGGCAGGAACTGAATGAGCTATGTGATGTTTGACTGATGATTGGGTAGATTATCAGTGATGTATAATGTTTGCACATAGAAGTGTCAATATGGTTTGTGATATAAAATGTTTGCAGCTGGGATTGTGTCAATATGGTTTGTTTTCATTTATATAAATGTATGATTGCCTATGTCATAAGTGATAATTTAATAAAGATGTTTCTTGTTAAAAAAAGAAAAGAAAAGAAACATCCCTTTCCAGGGAATTGAAAAACCACCTGTTTTCCAAGCCTCTTTGTAAGGAATTTTGTAGCAGAACTATTTTTTTTTTGTTTGTTGTGTTAGAGGAATATAGATCTATCTGAAGGTTTCCCTAATTGTGGACTATTTGCAGGAAAACATCTTGGTGCAACATTTACTTTTGAGGGTCTTTCCTGGATCTGGTCACAGTGTCACTGTAGTTGGCTCTGAAGAATATAGGTTGCCTTGAGGAACAGACTGTGTTGAATGGCTATATCCCATAGGCTGTAATAATTAGTCTGCAAAGGGGGTAAGATCTTGCCTTCCCTTTGTTTTTTCACGTAACACATCATAATGGCATATTTCTGTCATCACCTGTAATGCTCCTGGACTCCAAAGCTGATATAGACCTTTCAGCACATTGATAACAGCCATAATCTCTTTTGCTGTAGTCCTCAAATTCCCTGTATTTTGATGCCTTGAGACTAGGCTCCCCAGGCAAAGTCTGAAGCATCTGTGACAATGCCCTGGCAAGAGTTTGGAGGTGTGAAGGAAACTCCCAAACTGGATAGACCTTGCTTGATCCACCAAAGCAATTCCTTTCTTACAAAGCAAAGAACTGGAATTCTTTGACTTAAAAGATGTATGTGTTGGGCTCATATTGATTGAGATACTACTGGATATTCATGTGGAGCTTGGTATGAGAAAGCATCAGAATAGATGAGGCTATGAATCCTAGGGGGTCTGAAACAGTGCTCTGCTGAAGGCATTTCTTTTAACAAGTAAACCTGCACCTTGTCTGGTGAAATCAGTCATTAGAAAAGTGTCTAGGAGACATCCCAGGAATACCACTCTCTGAACAGGCTCCAGGGAGGATTTTTGTGAGGTTCAGAGTAAATCAGTGAAGAAGATTTTTAGTAAATTCTAAGGCTGTTAACGGTTTCTATATGGATGTAGCTCAAATTAGACAATCGTCCAGTTACAAAAAATATACTTGCCTTGGAGCCTGCAATAGGCTATTACTTGGGCACAGCATGTGGTAAATATTCTTGGAGTGATATTGTCCAAATAGTAAAGAAGTAAATTGGTAATGTAATCCTAAAACAAAAGATCTTAAAAAAAGTCTATGATTCCTGTGAATGGGAATGAGAAGATAAACACCCTTTAAATCTTGAGTATGCAACTGAGCACGAGGAGAAAGGAGGAGAAAAAAGAGTTTACAGAGATAGCATTTTGATGGGTCTATATTAGAAGACCGGCTGTTTAGGTGATTGAATACCTAAACATTGATCTTCTAATATCGAACTGCACAATGTTGAACGTCCCAGGGAAACACGTCCCTCGGCCACAACACAAAAAATTACTTTACATCTATATTAAATGGGAGGGTTTTGCCCCCACACCCCCCCTAACTAAATATACCAACTCCGAGATCGCTCAACAGTAGGGAAATAGCAAACTCTGGCAAACAGTCAAGGGAAATATTTCCCTGCGTTAAATCAGCCGTTTGCCATTTTTTACTTTCGATATTAGAAGATCGATGTTTAGGTGTTCGATCACCTAAACATCCAGTCTTCTAATATAGACCCATTTTGAATCTTGAATCAATGCATAAAGGCATTTAATCTGCAGAGGTCTGTAATGGCTCTTCAGATGCCATCTTTTCCAGTTACCAGGAGCAGCATCCATAGCATCATAACCACACTTTATGGTATGTTTACCTACCTGGATGGCTGAATGTAGTATACCAGAAGCGTAGTTTTAATAGCAGCATTAGGAATATTAGCTATATCCTGTCTATATCCAGAGGCTAGGAGGTATTTTGTTATGTGAGCTTGACAATTAATAACTCTGAAAGATAACTGGCAGAAACACAAACCTTTTTACACTGAATCCTGGATTCCTTGACTGAGTCAACAGAGAAGACAGCTAGATCAAAAATAGAGATTTTATGGAAATATATATGACTGTTTGAAATTCTATAAAATCACAAGAGCAAGAAAAGCATCTTCTAACATACTTCTCAACCTCTTAAAGGCAAGAATTCTGCACAAAACCAAAAATAATGGGTGGAGGAAGAAAAAGGTCCAAAATCAGGTAAAGATTTTAATTACTGCTCTTATAAACTTAGAAAGTTGCTAAAATAACAAGTTTTGCTTTAGCATGTATTTTCTGAAGGATATAAAATCTGAAATTTAAATGTCTGTCATTATTTAGTGAGGCAAAAATCTGGACATGAGAAATTCTGCAGAGTTGAGAAGTTTGCCTTCTAGTGCTCTCCAAATAAAAGGAGTAGCTACTGGTTTGGGGGTATCCCTATTTAAAAGTTCATAGTATCTCCTTTTGGAGTGAGAGACTTCTCTACCTTCCCATTTAAAATAATCTTTCATCTTTGCAATAGTGGTCCAAAAAGACATATTTTTCTTAGGTGACTATGATGTTAAAGTGTCCTTAGCATATGACTGACAACTAGAAGGGGAAGGAATCTGAGAGGTACAGTCAGAACCCCAATGGTGTAAACCAGAAAGGTCTTCCTCCTCAGAAGAATAAGCTGTTTTTCTTTCTAAAAGAGTAGAAGAGCAAGACAAAGAAAGTAGACCAGTCTGAAAAGCTAGAAGTACTTTGTAAAGGCCCTTGTCAAAATTTAGAATAGTCATCTAATGAACTAGTCTAACTGGAATGAGAGGTAGATAGGAGATAAACATGCTTATTTTTTTTCTAGTGTTTTTTATGGGGAACACCCAGATGTATGGTCCTAGGGACGGAAGCCAAAGTTCAAACTTCCATCAAGGAGCCCTGAACCCCTTTCTGAATAAGGAGTTAGTGTAACCCCCCCTCTCCCCCCAGTTAACACTAATCTGGGTTCTCTTTTCTCATCTGAATCATCTGTACAGTCAATATGATTGGATATGCTAAATTCCTTTTGCCAAGATGGGCTGCATACAGGCAATGTACAGAGTCCATGGGTAGAAGTTGAGCACTCCAGGGGTTGTAAAAGTACCTCAGCAGATTCTAACATTTTAGACCAACAATGAGAAGTGGAAGCCTGGTTGATTCAAGTACCTCTCTGTTTGTTTTGCATTTCTTTTTCAACTGAGGGATGATGTCAGAGGTGGAAGAGGATAATAATATGGCAGTGTGAGCTAATGTCTGTAGCCATTTGCTCTACAGGTACGTTTTTAGAGTATTTAGTCTACTCCAGATGGATTTAAGGGCAAACCCTTGTTAAAGAACAGACTTTAACTTTGTATTCTACCATAAGACACAAAAAGCAACATAAGTAGGAGTCCTTATTAAGGAATCTGATGCCCATAATCACACATCCCTTTTTTTGTGAAAGACATAAAATAAGTTTCTACAGAAAAATACTGCACTAGAGGGAGGGTCTCCACTGGGGTTCTTATTTGCCTAAGTCTCTGATGCTAAAGCCTACCAAAACAGATGACCAAACACGGCAGTGGTAGAAGTCTGCATATGCAGAATACTGACAAGAAAGTTCTAAGCTGTTTTGCATCCATACATCCTTCTTATACTTGCACATTAGCTCATGCTAAGGGTAGCTTATGGCATGTGAGGAAGGAACGTAAACTCTTGTGTGACATGATGCAGAGCCAGATCCAGCAGTAGGTGCCATAGGCAGTTGCCTACTGCCCCATGAAGGCTAGGGGCACAAAATGGGTAAAATTTACAAAAAAATATATATGTGTATTATAAAAACTTACTGTGATATTTTCTTTTAAAATCAGATTACGATCTGAAAGTTCACACTGTTGTGCACAATGTGCTGCTTGGCTTCTTCCACCATAGTGTGTGGGGGTTTTACTTCAGGTATACAAAGCAAGCAGCACCACTGAGTGGGTGCATTGCTCTGCCCCCACCCTCCCCCAGCCTGATGGACTTAATAGTTCAGATTGCTCAAGGTTCAGCGGAAGGTTATGCAGGCAGGTGTATGCATTGTCAGTTAAAACCATTAAGGGTTATTGCTCTTTTCCTTTTTCCTCTGGAGATCTGCTGTCTGCTCTGAGTGCTTATCATTGTGAATCAGTCCTGATCCTGACTCGAGTTGCTGTAATAACTTAAAAAAGGAAAGGAAAAAGGATTTAGTGCTGCAGCATCCATCCAGCATGGTGGTATGTTAAATATTATTACTGTCTGACTGTATTTGTATAATTGTTTATCATATGTCTCTTCAGTATAATGTTTATTAGTGAGAAAGATGGTGTGAATTCCTAATCTTCATTCCTGAAGCTGGTTTCTTTTTATAGTTTACCGAGTACTGACTAGTTTCACAAAAATGACCAACGTGTTTTGTGACATTTCACCTGCTGCCAGGGAAGAAGCATAATGTCACAACCAGAATCTATTACAGAAAGAGGGAAATGACAGTGATAAATACAGTTCTGTGAGCAGTGATTATGTTTTCATAAAAATAGTATCAGCATAAATGCCATGGAGGGCTGGTTAAATATAATGTTTTGTTAAAGTGCAGCATGGGTCATCATTTTTTTCAGAGAACTAATATCAGTTTTACAGCTTTATAAATACTCATTTGCTGCAGCCTTTCTGAACACACCCTTAAAATCTGTTCATCCATTTATTGGTTTCAGTAGTTTCAAATAATCACATTGTACAAATATGTATTATTATCTTTTTTAAACATTCATGACTGTTGTCAAAAAAGAGGTTCTTACCATCATTACCTATTTTAAAAAGTACAGTCATACCTCCTAGCTTCAGTTTGTTTCTGGATTGGAATTCCTATGCTGAAAGTGATGCTCACAAGTCCATTTTTATAAGTTTTTAAGACAAACCACTCACTTCATTAATTTTAAAGTTAGAGCTGTCAATGGGTTTCTGGTAAATTAACTGGCATTATGAGGGAGCCCTCTCCAAACACACACCTGCTGGATTTATAAATGGAGGTATTTTTTACTGGCAAGTGGCAAATCATCATTACACATATGAAGATAAAGACTGAAACTGAAGTGGAGATGGTTATTAATTATAAAATACTGCAATATGATATGACATGATATAAAAGTCCAGATGTGTTTGAAAAACAATATGAAAGAATTAAATGTGTCTAAGGTGCTTTTCTTAATATTTAAAATATCCATAGGACTGCAACCATACTATAGTAAGTATTTCTCAATCAATGCTCAACCAAAACTCTTACTTCCATACATGTTGATGTTTGCCATAGGGTACCCTAAGAAGTGTTAATATTTCTTGGCTTTATGCGAAAAAATTATGGTGCAGTTTAAAAGGAAAATGGCAATGAGATATCTCACTTTTATATTATCAGAGATGTGCTGACATTTGGTCACTAGAGAAAGCATCAATGAAAATATATGCTGGAAGTGAAGTCCATACAGCTTGCATAGGAAAATATTTATGTAATCAGTATGCTTAGGTAATGTCAGAGTATAAGTAGCCAACATTAGGACTTTAGATTTTTGAGTAAACATTAAGTGTTGTTTCAGTTAGTGCAGTTCTCTGTGGAGTGAATACCAGTTTAAGACCTGTGAGGTGACAGAGCATCTGTTGAAGTTACAGATGATCTTGTTGGGTGTCTTAATATATGTGTGCATGTGTATGGCCAATAGATTAGGTAGTTACAGCCACTTAAAAGACTGAAGTGCAAGATAATTATGTATTTTGTTTATGTTGTTATTTGTCAACTTTCTAACTGTATTATAACATTTCTTCAGCTTGGGTAGCTGAGATGACTGCAAGTTAGTCAAAATTAATGAGGCATATAGAAGACTAGGTAATAGATTGGTTTGAACTATGTGTTACATCCATGTCTGACAGAAAGAAAAGTGTCACTGAAGCACTCAGGTTATTGAAGAGGTCTACTAATGAACAAGCAGGTGTGTGACATGAGGAACAGGTTCTGGCAGACCATCTAAATTCTTTTGAAAATGCTGTTCATCTTGTGTGGGGAAATATACTGGAGAGACTGAATGCAACAAGCAAAAATTTACAAAACATGAAAATCTGTCTTGATGAAGGGGTTACCCTTTACAGCTTGCTACTTGAATATGTACAAAAAATGAGAGAATCATTTGATTCAATATGAAAGGTAAACCAAAGAAATGACTACCAACCATACCAATGCAGCTAAAGGAAGAGAAATAAGGAAACCAAAACTATTCCATGACAAAGCACAAACCAGTGAACAAGATTTCTCTGCAAGAGACAAGTTCATCTTTGAGACATTAATTAATTAGTTAAATTTAATTTAAGACATTTTTGGTGGGTACAATGACGTTGTGACTTCATGTGACAGGGGGTCCCAGTCCAGTGTCCTGCCTAGGGCCCCATATGACCTTGATCTGGCTCTGACAGGATGTATGGCATCCTTACAGATAAGTCCTGATTGTAAGTAGTACTGCAACAATGTTTTTACAAAGAACACTCACATATTGCTCTGTCGCATCTATATCACGTTATCGAAAGATGAAAATAGTGAACGCTATTTCATCAGCTCCAAAACATCTAAACATGAAAATATCGAACATTCAGAACAGCAAATTTTTTCCCATGGAAAACATTCACTGCTCCGAAAAATATACACACAACACAAGCACATCAAACAAACAGCAACCACACACATACACTTAAATTCCTACATCTAACGCTACACTAAACTAAACATACACTACTGTCTACCCACTCACCTTAACCCAAACCCTAACCCTAAGGTCCGTTACTATCGCACACTCACCTAACCCACACCCTAACCCTAACTCATTTAAACTGCCCCAACCATAAAGTCTGTCACTATCGCACACACGCCTAACCCGTGCCCTAACCCTAACTCACTTAACCCACCACTAACGTACAAACAATCGCACACTTACATGAACCCAACCCGTAACTTTTCACCACAGCACTAAGAATAGCGAGGCCACAGAAACGGCCAAACAAATTCTTTCCTGAGGAAAGAATTTGCTGTTTTACAGCTTCACTATTCTTAGCATTCTCTGAATAGTGTTCGATATCAGAATATTTGAAGTTTTAATACTTCAATGTTCTGATATAGACCTGTTCTATCAATGAATTTACTTCAGTACCTTCTTCAACGCAATGTAGCTCAGCTTTGTATCTGGCTTATTGATAAATACTTTTGATACATAGAACCCTCTAATCAAGTTTTGAAAATGAGATAAAAATAACCATGTTACATAGGTTGGTGTCATAGTCAGATTCTGACTACATCAGGCTAGTTATAGCTACATTTTGACATACAGCGGATATAAAAAGTATACACACCCCTGTTAAAATGCCAGGTTTTTGTGATATAAAAAATGAGACCACAGTACATCATTTCAAAGCTTTTCCCAACTTTAATGTGACCTATAACCCATACAATTCAATTAAAAAACAAACAAATATGTTAGGGGAAAAATATAAAAAATAACAAACGTGCAATAGATTGGTTGCATAACTGTGCACACCCTTAAACTAATACTTTGATAAAGCACCTTTTGATTTAGTTACAGTATTCAGTCTTCTTGGGTACACACCTGCAATCAATTAAAGAGACTCTGATTAACCCCAAATAAAGTTCAGCTGTCCTAGTAGGACTCCTAGTAGGATTTTCCTGACATTTACTGAGTTGCCTGCTACAGCAAAAGCCATGGTTCATAAAGAGCTTACAAAGCGTCAAAGGGATCTCATTGTTGAAAGGTATCAGTCAGAAGAAGGGTACAAAAAAATTTCCACAGCATTGGATATACCATGGAAGACAGTGAAGATAGTCATCAAAAAGTGGAGAAAATATGGGACAACAGTGACGTTGCAAAGAACTGGACATCCCTCTAAAATGATGAAAAGACAAGATGAAAACTGGTCAGGGAGGCTGCCAAGAGACCTACAGAAACACTGAAGGAGCTGCAGGAATTTCTAGCAAGTACTGGTTGTGTACTACATGTGACAACAATCTCCAGTATTGTCCATATGTCTAGACTATGGGGTAGGGTTGCAAGACGGAAGCCTTTTCTTACACAGAAAAACATCCAGGCCCAGCTAAAATTTGCAAAACAATACATCAAATCTCTCAATAGCATGTGGGAAAATGTGTTATGGTCTGTTAAAGCCAAGGTTGACTTTTTGGCCACAATTCCAAAATGTACATTTGGCACAAAAACAACACTTCACATCACCAAAAGAACACCATCCTCATGATGAAGCATGGTGGTGGCAGTATCATGCTTTGGGTTTGCTTTTCTTCAGCTGGAACTGGGGCTTTAGTCAAGGTGGAGGGAATTATGAACAGTTCCAAATACCAGTCACTTTTTGCCCAAAACCTTCAGGCGTCTGCTAGAAAGCTGAAGATGAAGAGGAATTTCACCTTTCAACACAACAATGACCCCAAGCATACATCCAAATCAACAAAAGAATGGCTTCACCAGAAGAAAATTAAAGTTTTGGAATGGTCCAACCAGAGCCCAGACCTAAATCCAATAGAAAATCTATGGGGTGACCTGAAGAGAGCTGTCCACAAGAGATGCCCTGGCAATCTGACAGATTTTGAGTGCTTTTGCAAGGAAGAGTGGGCAAATATTGTCAAGTCAAGGTGTGCCATGCTGATAGACTCCTACCCAAGAAGACTAAATGCTGTAATTAAATCAAAAGGTGCTTCAACAAAGTATTAGTTTAAGGGTGTGCACATTTATGCAACCAGCTTATTGTACATTTTTTTTATATTTTTCCCCTAACAGATTTTTTTTTTCAATTGAATTGTACAGGTTATAAGTCACATTAAAGGTGGGAAAAGTTTTGAAATGATTTATTGTGGTCTCATTTTTATACATCAGGGGTGTGTACACTTTTTATATCCACTTGTATGAACCTAGCAGTTATAAAACCAACAGGAATTCCCTGTGCCTCAGGAAGAATACAGCTCACAGTTTACATGAAAAAACAAAGCACATGTTAAAAGTATACAGTTATACTACTAAACTAAATGTTCATGCTCCTGTAACACACACACAATACATAAAACTTCCTGCAAATACAAATGCACAGTACCGTAACTGCAATAATAAGAGTCCTTGAAAAAAGAAAATACAATTTAAAGCGCAATAAATTAAAGTAAATAAAAGTCACTAAAAAGTACATTTAAATTAAAGACACAATCTCAAGTAATAAAAAGCTATAGCCCAGTGAAGATAGCTCTCACTGCTACAGGAAACAACAACAGAGACAAAACTGGAAATCTTCACAACCGCTTCAGCTGTCTCATAAAATGCATTAAAATGAGAGAACACTGAAGTAACAGAATGAATATAAATATTTGTCAAATACTAGTAAAGTACATGTATAGCATGTAATAAATACTTAATAAAATACAACATTCATATTAAAACAAGCGTAGAAATATCCATTACTATACTAAAATTAATATAGAAGTACTAGGAAATGTCTGAACTGTTTCTTATTCCTGTAAATGTTACAATAGCTGAAGGTGCTGTTGAGCTAATTCAAAAGTCAGTCAGCTTCTGCTGAAGTTGCAGTTTAAAATATTAAAGCACTGTTATTTATTTTTGTTAATGTTCAATGTGAATTGTTCATGCTATGTTGTTTTCTATCAGAGCTGTGAGCTTAAAAGAGAATACAAACAATGTAATATTTCTTAGTTTTGCACAGTTCATCGTGTAAATACTTCCTTATGGTGTGTGCACTGCTTCACCCTTAATGTATTTTTTCTTAGCTTACATAACAGTGTAACTGGGTCAAGGCTAAAAGGGATTTTAGCAGCAGCCCACCTACTAAGATGACAGTCTAAATATAGTAATAGGAAATCCAGTCCAGCTGTTTAATAAAAATATGCTTTTATTATTTCATATATTTTTTACAATATAAATATTACATTGCTATTACAATATTAACATTTTTGACTTTCTACAACAAAATGTTAAGGATAAGTCCATTTAACCAGTTGCAGCACTACTAAATGTATAGCAAAATTAATATTTTCCCATGACAGACTGCTTTAATATTGCACCAATATAATACTAATAAAATACTGTTGTAATATGTAATAGCTTACAATTGCAAATGCACAGTGCACTAGATATGTTCTGATGAAACAACGCCTTTTCAGATGCACAGCTAAGGCTATACTAGGGGGTACTCAATCTGAGTTTAAAGTAAGACAAACACCTTGAAGAACCCAGTGAGATATATGTTTTGTAGTGAACAAATCAGCCTCAAACACCAGACCTACTCCCATTGCATTTCTTCTCATAGATGTGGTATACACAGGAGTCCTGAAGGTATTCTGTAACAAGAAAATAATAATTAAAAACAGTTTACACATTATTTCCCAATTTTAAGAATATTTGGGAAGATTATATAAATACACATGCAATATTTATTTTTTAAAAAACATCTAAAGTCTTCACAATACTTCAACATCTGTAATAAAGACTTTTTTAATATCCTAATTGTCTTTTGCATTAATAATAGGAATAATGATCATTCCACAACTGCAACTATACATGGGTTTCACTAAACTCTGTGTTAATGCTATGTACATATTAGTATCTTTGGCATCATTCGGTAATTTGACTCAAAACTAGTTGAACTGTGCAACATACAAACAAATCCACTATTTATATTGTAGATTCAAAACATATGTCACATGATACACTCAAATACTTAAATGTTCTTCTTTTCAAAGAAATCTTAAAATTTTCCATCTCATTTCATCCTGGGTAAATGACATTTTCAGGCGATAGCTGCCAATAATATTCCTTACAATATAAAATCTCATCTATTATAGCCTTACCATAAAAACTGAATCTATTTTTTCTAACAGTGCAAACAGCAGCACAGTTTTTGGTACAGTGGTAAGATAATTCACTCGACGTATTTGGTGTACACTACATACACATCCTCATATATTCTTTGCTGTAGTCTTGAGATATTTTCTAGTATAAATACAGGACATTTCATGTGGTGTGCTAGATACCCTCCATTTTTCAGAATACATGAAAAAAGACTTGGTTATCTTTACACATTTGACATTTACACAAAATTCTTAATTTTCAACATATGAATACTGACTGATTACAATCATCACAGTTTCTCATGCCCTCCCCTTTTCATTTCTTTTAGATTTCTTTTATTATTTTTTCTAATAATACTTTTGGTGTTCTTCCCTTTCTGTATACAAACTGGGGTTCTGTATTTATCATCTTATTCAGACTTGAAAAGTCCTGCAATAATTTCCAACTGGGTTTTAAAATCTCACATCACTTGGTCTATATCTCTCTTTTTTATGTTTCTATTATTCTGAGATACTCAACAGTCTTCCTTTCAGGACAAAAGTTCTTACTGTGATGACTTTTTACTTAATTTTAAATAAACATTTGTTTTATAGTTATTTTATCATTTTTTTTAAATGTTACCTATAAATATGTGTGTCTGTTTTTAGGTATGTAAAGACAACAGTAACAACAACAAAAATGTAGGCTATATTCACCCCAATAACCTACAAAAGAACAACCACCACCAAACATATTCAGTAATTTCATGCCTAACAATGGGGGAGAAGGGCAATAGCGTCATTCAAAGTGATGTCTTCTTGAAAAGTATCTCACACAACTGCACTATCACACTTCCAGGATGGTCAGTGTAACAGTAAATTATAACACTTGGGTAGAATCCCGAGCAGTAAAATAAGTGCCCATAGAAAGTGGATAGTTAGATATCTTTCTCCAAGATTAAGCTTCAAGTTTTCAAGCTGACATTGTTTTGTGAATGGATGGGCATTAGTCTAGGGTACTGCTTCTAAAATGTCCCATGTGGAAACATTTCTAAAATATGTTGCAGACATAGTTACTCCTTTAGCACAATGATACTCAACAAGACCCTGCAGTGTTCTGATATAGTTATCATAGCAAAAGGCAATACAGTGGACCAGCCATTTTTTTCATGTCAAGACTTCTTTTACATAATTATTTACTACTCCAATGATACATCCCATATGAGAAAACACTAAAAGCAATGGGAAATTCGCTAACATTAATAAAATAATACTCAAAGCAATCTAATGTATACTGACTTCCCCAAGGACTGAAAAGGCTGAAATAAGTAGCCCATTGTCTTTAGCAATGAATCCCTCAAAGTACAGATATGCAAAATACCAATCCTCCTTCAAAATGCAAATTTTTATCTAACAGTCAAAAAAACAGACTTAGTAGGTTGTGTACTAATACTAGTTTATCTTACACATTATTATAATAATGAAACTACTAATGAAAAAAGTAATAAATAGATTTTTTTTATTATTAGCAGCTCCCATATAAATAGTCAGCAAAGAGACATTTATTTAAACACTGTTACCTAAGCCTCATCAGTTTTTTCAGACTTGCACACTAAAACTGTACTTATTGACCATGTAAATGAAAACCTAATATAAAACACCAGCTGACTCCCCTTAATCATGTTTCTTCCCAGAGCTCCAGTTAACAAACTAAATGAAAATCTTCTGTCTAGGTCCTCCATTTCATTTCATTTTCATGTCTTTTTCTTTAATCTTTCTACCCCAAGTCACTGTTTATTGCCTTCTGAGTTAATTCATAATACAAATCAAATTCACTGTCATTGGAGGATCAGAACTTTTCCATCTTCACACAATATATTTTTTGGTCTCTTAGAACATCAACTCTATTAGGGGTGTATCATACTAGACCAACCTGTTCTATCACAGGCAGAAATCAGCTGAAGGGAAATGCAAATTGTCAGTCATTCTTGCCATATTGACTGTCCAACTCTTACATATCTCTCCAAAATATAGCTAAAACACTTCCAAGAACAAATACATGTTTCCAGTTACCCAGGGCTGCATCACTACATTACCAACATGTAGGACTAGTGGCTGAAACATTTTATGGATCACAGAGTATAAAAAGAAGTTATGTCTTACCATAATGTTCCATCTGTGTTGTTGATCTTCGTTTATTCATTACTGATGGGTCATTGGTTCCATCCTCGGAACTGAGCCGGCCAATATCAAGCTCTGTCAGCCAAAAACTCTCGAGCCAAGGTCCTACCAAAAATGCTCTGCTCTCTGTTACCTCAGATTGAGTTTGCAAGTTGATAGATAAAAGTAGAGGCTACCTCTGGTCATAACAGACCTACAATAAAGGAGTACATGAGCTCAATCAAGAACCTCCAGATGGGGGACGGAGGGCGGGAAGTAATGAATGAACAAAGATCAACAACACAGATGGAACGTTATGGTAAGACATAACTTCTTTATCTGATGTTGTTAATCTTCGTTCATTCCTTACTGATGGGACAGAGTCCCCAGCTACTGGTATCCCTGGGTGGCTCTCATGGAAGGACATTCCTGAGCATCATGGAGCCAAAGGAAGCTCTACCTCTGGAGGCCAAGTCCAATTTATAATGAAGAATAAAGCTATGAGGTTTGGCCCAAGTTGCAGCTGAGCAAATATCAGTGAGGGAAGCCTCAGCATGGAAAGCTGCTGAAGTTGCCATAGATTTTGTAGAATGTGCTTTGACTCTATGAGGCAAAGTGATATTGCTGTTTTTGTTGTAGATAAAGGTGATACAATTTCTTAACCATGAAGCCAATGTAACTTTTGATACAGGATGACCCCATCTTGGTCCAGAAAAAGCCAGAAATGGTCTGATTTATGGGTAGATTTTGTTCTGTCCAGATAAAATCATATTTGCCTATGAATATCAAAGGAGTGCAGGCAATACTCTCCCTTTGTAGAATGGTTAGGAAAGAACACTGGAAGGTCAATAGATTGGTTGATAGACCACTCTGACACCACTTTTGGTAAAAAGGTAGAATTAGTTCTCAGTGATACCCTATCCTTATGGAAGATAAGACAGGGAGGTTTGATGCATAAGGCCTGAAGTTCTGACAGTCGTCTGGCCGATGTGATTGCAATCAAAAACAAAGTTTTTCAATAGGGATATTTTACATCACGTGAAGATGCAGGTTCAAAGGGGGGAGCTGTTAGAGCTTGCAGAACCAATGCCAAATCCCAAGGTTGTACCGGTTCTCTAAAGCGAGGTTTTAGGTGGATAACCCCTTTCAAGAAAGTCTTACAGAGTCTGTGTGACATAGGTGAAGAATCTTGAAATCCAATATGGAAATTTGAGATGACAACTAAATGTACACAGATAGTAGAGGCAGATACCCCAGAGTGGAAAAGATGGGATAAGTACTCCAGTACCACCGAAACTGGGGCTGACAAGGGGTCTAATTGTTTATTTGCTGTCCATAGAGAGAACCTTTTCCATTTATTTAGATAGATTAGTCTGGTGGACGCTTTATGAGATGCAATAAAAATACTGCGCACAGAGGACGACAGGTTTTCATGCCTAGCAATCACTGGAAGTGGAGAAACCAAGCTGTCAGTTTCAGGGTTGTTAGATTGGGGTGAATCAGACCCTGTGGATGGGAGATCAACATTGGGAATGGATTGAGGATCCATGGTTGATCTAGCAGGTGAAACCAGAAGAAGGGAAACCAGACTTGTCGAGGCCAATATGGAACAATGAGGATCACTTTGCTCTTCAACTGTCGTGTTTTCTTCAGAAATTGGGAGATGCGGGGAAGAGGAGGATAAGCATAAAGTAGACCCGAGGGCCAAGCGTGCACTAGAGCGTCCCTTGGTGACTGTCCCCAAGGGGGGATTAGGGCAAAATAGTTGCTGCACTTGTAGTTGGTTGGGGTCACAGCATAGGTCACAGCAAGGCTAGCCCCAGCTGTTGACAATTTTTGCTGCTATTAGAGGATTGAGGGACCACTCATGAGGTTGTAGAATGCACCTGCTCAATTTGTCCGCTATTACGTTGGACCTCCCAAGAATGCGCATTGCAATTAGAAAGTGCTTGTAAGCTATTGCCCATTGCCATATTCTCAAGGCCTCTCTGCATAACGGGAAAGATCTGGTGTCCCCTTGTTTGTTGATGTACCAGACCACTGACATGTTGTCTGAATGGATCACAATAGTCCCTGATGGAAGGATGGAATGAAATGCTTGCAATGCTAGAAGCACCACCCTCAGTTCCAGGACACTGATATGCAAAAGGGCCTCTGTCTCTGACCAGGTGCCTTGGACCAAGATTCCCTGACATAACCCCCCCCCCACTCCATCAGGGTGGCATCTGTGGTCACTGTGGCTATCGGTTGATGGGGGTTGAAGGGGCAAGACCATTGTTGGGGATTTTGAGACGTCCACCAGAGTAAATCTTGCTTGCATCTCTGAGTTACACTTATCTGAAAGGACAAAGGATATTGTATAGGGTACCACTGAGTTAGAAGTAGCCACTGAAGGAGCCTCATGTGGAATCTGGCGAGAGGAACAATGGTAATTAAGGCTGCCATTGGCCCCAATAGCTGGAGTATAGATCGAGCAGGAGATTTGTGGTAACAGAGCAGCAGTTGAACTTGTTGCCTTATTCTCTGAAGCCTGTGTTCCAGAAGGGATGCTGTGCAATTTCTTGTGTCCAACAGTACCCCTATAAATTCCAAAGACTGAGTTGGGATTGCATTGGATTTCTCCAAGTTTATAGTGATTACCAGGCTTTGAGCTATTAAGAGAGTATACTGCAGGGCTTCTTCCAGTAGACGCTTGGTGGGGGCAGTGAGGAACCAGTTGTCTAGATATGGAAATTCTAGGAATCCTTGAAGTCACAAGTGAGCGATAACAACTGCCATGCATTTTGTGAACACTCTGGGGGCTGTAGAGAGGCCGAAGGGCAGGGCTCAAAATTGGTAGTGACTGGCTCCTATGCAGAAGCGGAGGTATCTTCTTGAGCATTTGTCCATACTTATGTGGTAATACACATCTTGAAGATCTACAGAGCACATCCAATCGTCTTCTTCCAGAAGGGAAAGATAGACTGAACCTTGACCACCCAGAATTTCTATATTTTTACAAATTTGTTCAGTGTACTGAGATCCAGAATTGTCACCAGTTCCCTGTCTTTTTTGGCACTAAAAAGAACCTTGAGTAAAAACTGGATCCTATCTGGTCTGGGGGGACCGTCTGGATGACTCTTTTTTGGAGCAGCATTTGGATTTGGATTTTGTGTGCTGCTGCATCCCTTTGACTGGGTGGAATGTCGGGTAATACTCTTGATGAGATTGGACAAAGATGGAAGGGGATGCTATAGTCTCTGGATATTATCCATTGTATCCGAGATTCGGTTATATTTTGCCAGGCAGCGGAATACAAGGAGAAATGACCTCTGACTGGTTCCAAAGGTGAGCAGCCAGGCAATGCTTCAGGAGCGCTGATAGGGTTGGCCAGAGAAGGAATCTTTGGAACCCCAGTTTCGTGGACCTCCTCTGCCCCAAAAGGGGGGTCTTCCATTGGAGTTTCCTCCTCTGCCTCTAGGGGAGAACTCAGCACCTGTGTCCCAGAAAGAGTCCTGTGATTTCTTGTGCCACATCTTCCTGCTCCTCTGATTTCTGGAGTAGAATTGCTGAGGATTGAAGTGTCTGACACCAATGGCAGACAGGGTCTTGCCATCTTGTTTGCACCTTGCCAGCATATCTTTAACTTTAGGGCAAAACAAAGAAGCAGCCTCTATGGGGGCATTCATGAAGGAAGCCTTAAAGGAGTCCGCAAAGGTGCATCCAGGCATGTCATCTGGCAGCTATACCCATGCCTGCCACTCGACCCTTCCATTTTTTGAGAAATAAGATGCATGGAAGAGTTGGAAATGGACTCTAGGGTGGCTATCTGTGAAGCCACATTGTCACGGACCTTGTCAGAAACAGCTCCTGTCAAGGTTTCAGAGAGCTGGTTGATAAGAACTCTCTGAAGCCTGGTAAAATGTGCCAAATAATTCAAAGACCTTATGGCCACGGTCGATGAAGCAAACACACGCTTTCCTAATCTGTCAATTTCCTGGGACTCCTTGTTAAGTGGATGGACAGTTTGGCTCTCTTCTGCCGAATCCTTCTTAGTTGCAGCTGCTACCACCATAGCATCTACTGGAAGACCTCGTGACCAATGTGGGTGCTCAGCTGGGGGCGATAATATTTTATCTGATCTCCTTGGTATCGCTTCCAGGGTGTCAGTAGCCTTCCATGTGCGCTGGACGATGAGCTGGACGAGCTCATCGGCAGGCAGGGTGACCCAGGAGGTAGGGGGCCGGGCATGAAAATCCTGCAGGAATATGGATTCTGCAGAGGAAAGATTAGAGGACTTCTAGTCACACATCTAAGGATCTTGAGGATGTCACCAAAGGACACCATTCCCTGTCATCAAAATCCATATCTTCAGTCAATGACTCCTCAGTGGAGTCCATGTGCTTCCTCTTACATGACGCTTTGCTGGGTACTTCCTCAGTGGGAGATTCTGGGGAAGACTGCAAAGAGGGGGTCTCCTGAGGAGGAGAAACCTGAGGCTCTTGTGCCTGGTGGTTGGCAGTTGAGGCTTGTGATAGTTGTGGCACAGAGGGGGAGAGGACTCCGACATGTGAGATTTGCCAGCAGATACAAGCACCTTCTCCATGGCCTGGAAGGCTGGCCTGCCCAAGGAGGGATGAAAGCCCGGAGCTGAGCATGACAACCTCAGAACTGGGATTACACCTCACGCCAATGAGCCCGCCTCCAGACCAGGATTCTCAAGAGGACCGTGAACTATAAGAGAGAGAGGATCCGTGCAGGGTGCCACAGAAAAAAATTGGTGTGGAGCCAGGATGCCCTCCCCCACGGCACAGCCACTGGCCTGAGAAGAGCCTGATACCCAGTGCACCGAGGGCCACAATGACGATTCTGGTTCCAAAGTGAGATCCACTACTGGAGTCAGAGGAAGTGAAGCTGCTGTCAGAGGAATAGCCTTCAAAACTTGAGTAGAAGTTGAAGGAGGAGTGTACGTTGGGGTTTGAGGCAATATACATTCACCTGAATGAGGGAACATGGACTTCGATGGTTGAGAGAGACCTCTGGTCACAAGCAACTGGTCAACAAGCCGCAACACATCCTGTTCAGAAAGACTCTTGGTTGACCTCATGGAGAAAGCTGATGGCGATTCTGGCCTTTCTAGGATAGGACTATATTGACTGCCAGCAAATGGATCCAGTGAAGGAGAATATTTGGTCCTTGCTAATTCAATAGGTGCAGAGCCCGGAGCCGAGGATGTCTGAACCGAAAAAAATGGTGTGGAAGTAGTCTGCACCAACGTCAGCGCCATAGTAGTTGAAGGTGTCTGCACTGTAAAGGCAAAAGTCTGCCCCGAAGGGTACAGTGCCATTGTGGAAAGTGTCTGCACTGGTAATAAGGACGGTGCCAAGAAGGACCACACTGAAGCACATGGTGCCGAAAATGTCTGCGCCATGGAGTACAGAAGAGTCATACTTGGAGCCAAAGAAGACTGTACCAATGGTGCTGAAGGGGACTGAACCTGTATGGATGGTGCCGGTAAGGGTTGCGACAGAACTGTTGGAACAGTAGTTGTCTGCACCGGGAACTGCGGTGCTGGTATCTATAAGGAAGACATGGCTGGAGCCAGAATCATTTGGGGCAGTGCCAAGCCTGGAGCCGACAGTGTCACAGGTGGCAGTGCCGAAGTAGTAATCAATTTCACCTTCTTATGAGTCGACTCCCTACAATCTCCAGAGGGAGAAGGGAGCGACTTTTTTTTTTCAAATAAGATTTTTATTGTTTTATGCAAAAATCAGAACAATTGCAGAGTAAAAAATACATTGTACATTACTTTGAATATGATTGTCAACTTACAATAGCATCCTAGCGTGTATAACATAACAGTATCATTCGAGGTACAGGAGAAAACTAAAAGGATAACCAGACTAAACTATATACAATATTTACAAGTGTGCTACTATTGTATCTTGGATTAGGGAAGAAGCTTAAGGAAAAAGATTGAACCTCCAAATATCAAGAAGAACAGAAAGGAAGAAAAAAATCATTTTCCTCAATCTTTAAAACATTCAGATTGATTAATCATTTAAAATCTGGTCAAGTAGAATTTTCCAGAATTTCTGGTAATATGCTCTCTTCATAGGACCTTTAATAATAAGTTTTTGTGATGATATGTGCTTAAATGCCATATCTCTATATCCTTTCCAACTGAGTTTAGTATGATCTAGCCAGCTTTTAGTAATGTATAACTTAGCAAGTGAGCAAAGTGTAATTAATACATGTTGCTTTAATTTAGGTAATTTGAGATTGGAGATGTGTAGTATAGCAAGCTCCCTGCACAGTGTGGATTTCTGATAACCCATTTTTTTCTAGGTATGTTTTAAGAGAGCACCATAATTTATAACTGTGATTACAGAACCATAACACATGTATGAGGTCAGCATGTGGATAGGAACAGCATGGGCAGGCTGGGGAGATTTTAGGATCAAATCTATTTAGAACAGTCGGTGTGTAATAGGTGTTATTATTAATCATTAATTGCGTATATATATAAGATTTCTAAAGGGAATAAATTCCATGATGTTTTTGATTGCCTTTAGTTTTTGTTCCTCAGTGAATGTGGTACCATGTCCATCCCAATATTTAGAGAATAGACACACTGAGTTATGTTTCATAGAGATGATAAGATTATAGGTTTTTGAGAGCATTTTCTCATTACTCAGTAGTGTAGACATAATTTCAAGTAGTCTGTTGATGTCATGAATATTAGTAGACAAGTTGCTGGCTAGTAAGTGATAATACAATTTCTCTGCTTTGTCATAGAATAACTGTGTATTTGTAGTTCAATTTCAGAATAAGACCTAGATCGGGGATACTCTTGTTGTTGTTTGTTGTTGTGCTTATAAATGTCCCAGACTGTACAGTCTTTGATAAGGGGGAAATCTCTAAGATTGACTAGTTTGTTGTTGATTTTTATATTAGGATTTAGGTGAAGTGGCTGGAGAAAAGGGAAGATTTTATCAAGATTGATAGATTTTAACAGGTCCTGTAGTGTTCTTATCTTGTGTTTCAGGGTACTGTTTAATTTGATTACTCTAAGGTTTGTAGGGGTAAGGAAAGGAAGAGCTTTTGGATTAATATTACTTTTGGTCATGTGTTGATGCCAAATTTTAACCTAAGAGGGGGATGTCTTGATGTTGTCTGAGTCTAGGTTTGAGATTGCCATGATTCTATTAGTGCATATGATTTTTATTTTTTATTTAACATTTGTTAACCGGGAAAGTCCGACTTGGAACAAAGCCAATTTTCAGCGGAGGCCCGGGGAGAAAGGCTCCAGATGCTTATCATTGTAATGTGGGAGGAAATCGGACCACCCGGAGGAAACCCACACGAACACAGGGAGGACATGCAGACTCCGCACTGAAGGCACCCCAGCAGAGAATCGAACTGGAGATAAGACCAAGGTGTTAAGACAGGAGACTCCGCCACAAAGATGCTGTCAACAAGTCCCTTAAGCATCCTTATATCCCACTCCAGACATTCTGCACATCTGCAAAACAACATCAGAATTGCTCGAACAAAGGATTTAAACTTTGCTTGCCGCATAAACAGGACACACTGAAAGAACAGGTGCACGTCTCAGAGAATTCCCCTTCTATGGAACAGGCTTCCCCAATCTGTGTGAAGCCAAATTCCTCCCAACCCCATTTCAAGAAAAGCCAGGACCAGTGGATGGGTAATCAGAAATACACACCAAGTGTAGTACCTATGTCTCTAATGGGTAAAGGCAGCTTGTAAATCTCACCCTAACTTACATATACTCCTTAAAATAAACCTGTACATAACACTAACTTGTGGGATACAGTCCAGTGTTTGGCTAGATTTACAACGGCAGCAGTATTTGTTAGACTAATATACATCTAAGAAAAAACAACAAAGGGAGCAAAGTCTAAGAAAGCACAGTCTCCTGGTTGGACTACTGCAATGCTCACATTCTGGACTCCCAGATGCAGACAGTACAGTGTAAGAGCATACCATAACAGATGCTGGACTAAATCACTACTGCAATAATGCTGACAGATGTACGGTGTCCTTGGCAGGATACATTCTATCTGGCCAGTATGGCAAAGCTTAGGTGTTCTGTACTCACACATCATATGTCTGACCTTAGACTTGGGCACAGAGTCTGTGTGACAGTACACAAGGAACATACAAGCATGAAAATCCTCAGAGCTTTCCTGCTTCAAAGGCTACCGAGGCTTACTAAACAGAGGAATGGCTGAGGAAGAGGAAGACGAAAAGTTAAAATGAATGCAACTTCAGCCAAAGGAAACAGAAGACAAGAGAATGGAAGGAGGGTCCTCTGGCAGAACAAACTCTCTAACCTTCTACCTAACACCCTCGGAGTACCACAAGGCTCTATACTAGGGCCCTTGCTGTTCTCCATCTTCATTAACGACCTTTATACTGTCATCCCAAAAGTCAACTGTATCCAATATGCTGATGACTCTACTCTGATTTGCTCAGCCACATCTCCAGTAGAGTTATGGTCAGCTACCCAGACCACCTTTAATACAATAGAAAACTGGCTTTCTGAACATCGTCTGATCATAAATCCCAAAAAAACTAAAATGCTGTTATTTTCACCAACACGTAGGTCTACTGCTTTCACCTTTACCATAAAATCAAATGATGGCACAATAATCTTCCCTGACCCATCTACAAAACTATTAGGTGTCATCATAGACAATAATCTCAAATTTGACCTACATGTTAACCAAACTATCAAAACAATCAATAAAAAACTAGGGTCACTTTACAGACTAAAAGCCTTCCTAACCCCTCCAGCTAAAATTGCCATAGCTCGCTCTCACCTTCTTTCAACCCTTCTGTATGCATCCCCTCTACTCTCGAATTTGAACAAGACTGTCCTTAAACTCTCAATTTGCTACAACCACATTGCCAGGTTTGCCACTGGGCTGCCTTTTAGGACACATCATTGCATCAATCTAAATCAGCTTGGTTGGCTTGAACTACCTAGCCTAATCCAGTATAACCAACTGATTATGGCCTATAAAATCCTCTACAATCCGGACAATACTCCTGCACTTAAAAATATTATCACCCCCTATAACAATCCTAGACCGCTTCGATCCTCTAACAAACTACTAATTCAGACTAGCAAAATTAACAACACAGCCAGTGATTCTCTCTTTGCAAACTCTGTAAGTAGATCCTGGAACTCTCTTCCAGCTGATATTACCTTACTTTCCACCTTAGGTCAATTTAAAACTAGACTCAGACAACATTTGTCACTTAACTGGCTATGTCAATGTATCAAGCCTAGCTAACTCGAATGTGTAAAAATCTGTTAACCAGTTTACTGTGTAATTTAATTTAATCCTGACTTGTGCTCAGGACTAACTTTAACCTGTGGAACTTGTTTAACTTGCTTACTTATGTAATCTCTGTAAATAATCTGTTTGTAATACGTAATGCTGGTATTATGTAATGCTGTATCTGCTTACCCTTGGAGCTTTTCTCCCCGGGCGTCTGCTGAAAATGGACATGCATCCAGTTGGACTATCCCGGTCAACAAATGTAAAATAAAAATAAAAATAAAAAAAAACAGTGACTGATTCAAGCATCAATACTGGTATAGTAAGTTCTCACACAACTAGAGAGATTGGGGAATCCAGTTCTCTCTCGCCCTCTCTCTCTCTTGAGAGAGAGAGAGAGAGAGAAAGCATCAGTCTTGCAATGCTTTGTGAAAGTGCAAATGGAAGACCAAGTAGCTGCCCCTAAAATTGATTTAGAATAAAAACAACTTGAAAAAGGCATCAGAAGAAGCTAGAGAAACTTAGAGTAAGCTTTGACAATTGCCAGGAGGGATTAACCATGGGGAAAAAAGATGACAAAAGGATAGCCACCTAGAAATGGTTTGCTTGGATCCAAAAGGCCTTGCTTTTTACTCTCAAAGGAAATGAGCAACCGATCTAATGTTCTGATTTCTTTAATTGCGTACAAATAAACTCTTAGTTGACTATGAACAACAACAAATGGAGAATTCTTTCAACTTTATTTTTGGGGTTAAGAAAATGATGAACAATGTACAGACTGGTTTAGAGATTATTTCAGTGACTACTTTTAAGGCATACAGATTAGGTTTAGTTTTAATTCTAAGGGACACTCAGAAACCCTTTAGAAGATGTTGTTACAACAACAAGGACCATGTTCCAACTGCAAAGTGGGTAGAAGAAGCTGGTTCAAGCATGTGCAGGACACCTTTTAAAAATGCATGATTTCAAAGTGTGAAGAAAGTTTGTCTTCCCGTGGATTCAGCTCCAATATCGCCAACAAGTGTACCTTAACACCTTGTTCCTGACCTTATACCTGATGTATACTATGTGCATGACCAGCTTTTTAGAATCCTACTGTAATGGCTTCATGACATTGCTAGTTGCAACTGGAATGTGTTTGCTATCTAAATGAATCTACCCATCCTAGTATTTTTACTTGAACCTCAACATATTGAAGAATAGCTACCAATAATACCTTGTGTTTATACTAGCATATGAATTATCTTAAATGTTTTGTTACCCAATATCTATGCTTAACATCCAACTTAACTAACCTCATTCTCTCCCTTCATGCAACCAGATGCCCTACCTGCTTGTAAAGCACTATAACTGTGGAACTGCCCTGTCCTTTTAGCCAGCAACCTTTTACCAATAACTGCCGTCTTCACCCTAAACTAAGGATTTGCCTCCTCTTGCCATGAGAAACAGACCCTCAAGGACAATACAATTGAAGAAAGTATGCGTTATACAACTTGTGACAATAGAAGTAACATTGCATAATTTACTGCAGCTCTTAAAGTATACTCCCCTGCTAGGGCGTCCAGCAGCCATTACCATCCTTTTCCTTCTTCCTAGCCCACTTTCTCGCCTATACCCTTGTAAATACATAATATTCTTCCCTCCTCCTTAAATTCCAATACCTGCTACCTCCTAAAGGGAACTAATGTAGCTATACCGATACTGGCCACTAGGTGACGCCTTTGTCCTAAAAATAGAAGTTATGTTCTTACCATAACGTTCCATGTTAGTTGTCTTCTTCTCGCCTTCCTCTTGCTGGATGGGTCCGGAGCCGACCTCGGCTCCGACCCGGCCACTCCAAAAGCCCGAGAGATGATCTTGTAATATAATTGAAGATCTGGTAAGCAAAGGCCTCCCTTATCCTTGGGATAGGTCAATTTGGAGTACGTTATCCTGACGAATTTTGGAAACCAAATAAATTTGGCTAATTCTTTGCTCATTTTGATAAAGAGATTGTTTGGAATAGTAAGGTTCAATGTATTGAATTGATATAGTAGTCTCGGCAGTACATTCATTTTCACAATTGCTGCTTTGGACAACATAGAAAGTTTCAATCGTTGCTACCTGTGCAGATCCTGGGTCATTTTTGACCATGTCTTATGGAGATTATTTTGGATCAAGGAGGCCTGATTATGCTCAAAGCAAATCCCTAGTTATTCAAGGTAGTTTGAAAAGGAAATTCTGGAAAGTAGTTTACTTTATGATTTGCGGGGTTGATGGGGAAAATATGGGACTTCTTATGGTTGACTTTGTAGTCTGAAACTATTGAGAATTTATTAATAGCTTCCAATATTTTCTTCAGGTCAGTATTGGGGTACAGAAAATATATGTTAAGATCATCTGCAAATGCAGATAGCACTGTTTTAGTATTGAGAACTTTAGGTATTGAGTGGAAAGTATTCTGCGAGATATAGAGGAAGAAGGGTTCAATAAAAAATATTAAAGAGGTAGGGTGATAACGGGCAGCCTTTTCGTGTTCCATTTGTTATTTTAATTGGGTTAGATATCCTTTTGTTCACACAGAGGTAAGTAAAGGAATCTTTGTATAGTATTTTTATTGTGTCAAAGAATTTTTTAGGGATATTAAAGTAAGATGTAGTTAGGAACAAGAAGTCCCAATTGACCCTGTCAAATGCCTTACAAGCACCAAGTGTTAAAGCGTATATCGGGTTTCTATCATTCTTGGTTAACTGTATCAAGGAATCTAGAGTTAGGGTGTTGTCCCGTGTGCATACCTCTCAACCTGGAAACATCAAAAATCTGGACAAAGGCCCATGAAAATAGGTACAAATCTGTACACTGATTAACATAAAATTTGCATACATAATTATGCAACCCCTGTCCATTCCACTGGAATTGTGGGATACCAACTTTTAAACGCAAATTGAAGAACAGACAAAATATTAGAACACCAAATAAACAGAAGAACAAAAGCACAGCTCTCAACCTTCCATCTCTAAAATGTGGAACAATGCTTCTCATAATGTAGAACAAGTGGGCAAAATGTGGAACACTTACTAATAGTTTATTAACAAATTCAACTAGGGATGTCATGGCATGGTTTAAATGTGCTATTGTGTACTTATAAAAGGTTTTTATTGAATTAATATGATTTGGTATAATTTATTATGGATATTAGTTTAAAAAATTCCTGTCAATAAATGTGCGACTGACCTTTTCAATTGTGGAACGATATGGAACATGGCAGGATTAAGACTCCAAATGGAAAATGTTCATTCTAATAAGGGGTACTTGAAAGGTTTGCTTTTACTTGACGCAGATGGGAACTTTCTGAATATTAGATAATAAGATGCCATGAGCCATATCCCTTTTTACAAGAGCACAACTTCAAGATCATATATATTAACTTGTCAAGGAAAGATGAACAGCAGTTTTTCCCTAAAATCAAGCAGTAAGAGGAAAGGATAACATTGGTTTCTGTAACCAGCACTGCTCTCATATCTTAATCCAACATCATATAAATAAACTGATATTTCTCCTGGGGTCAATAACACTTCTGGTAATCAGGCAGTCACAGCAACTAGTAGATTTTTCTATAGTATCAAAAGCAATAATTAATAAAAAAATATTGACAAGAGAAATGACAATCATGACAAAAGAATGCAGAAAAAGTCTTCGGTTATGTTAGTCAGCTGCAGACTGTTAATAATATCTAGCACTTTGTTTAGGGAAGGTAAAAGTGAAGAGCCTGTAGTTCTGCTTTAATATCTTTGTATCTCTAACACATCCTTAGTGATAAACCACATAGAAACGTTATGCACGTGTTATTACAATACATAGCACCATGTGCAGTTTGGCTTGAGGCTGCAGTTACACAGTTATTAAATCCAGTTCTATGCCATTTATGCTACTTTTCATTTCTAGACAAAGTATTACTGCAGCACTAAATAAAGCACTCTCTAAAGAACAGAAACCAAACCAAACCGAACCAAAATTCCTTCAGTCAGGCCAGCAAATAAATCAATGGCTGCCTGTTATTGTAACATTTTATTTAGTCAAATGCTGTGTATTAGCTTCTTGGCAATTAAAAGTGTGTTACAGATTTACAGACACACAGAAAACACCCTCAACTTATCTAAGGCAAACATAATCAAGCTAGAGTAACATGAAATCTCAGTCCTAGACTCCTAGTCTCTTTCCAGCAATTCAGAAAAACAGAAGAGCTTGGCTTATTCATTATAGGCAGAGTGACTTGTCAGCATTTATATTCTATAAAATTAATTCCCTACATGATTTTAAATGACTATTGTTATTCACTACAAAATACTATCAGCAATGACTGAATATAGCCATGGCAGTCAAAATAACAGACATACAGTGGCAACTACAAATAAAGCAGCAGCTTTCCAAAATGTTTTTATTGCTTGCCAGCACGTTCATTTCACAATCCATTTATGCTGAACTACGTTATACAGACAGATGCCATTTATTAACAATTCATTTTTAGATACCTTAATAAGGTGTTGCAAGGACATTACCAGGCAAAAACACATTTGGTAACTATTTTAAAAATGAACCAAACACACACACACACACACACACACACACACACACACACACACACACACACACACACACACACACACACACACACACACACCTGGCAAAAAGCTTTCCAATTAATTTCAAAAGTACATCTGTCATGTCAATAAGCATCAAACATCAACCTGTTAACATAACAGTGTTGAAAACCTTTAACATTCTGATTAGGATTAGTAACAACATATGCATATTGTAGTGCAAATACTTATACAAAATAAAGAATTTAATTTGTAAAAAGCAGCCAAAATGAAGCTTCTCCTAATTAAATATAACCTGCTAATAGCCTTTTTACGACTTGAGGATAGTGAAGCAAAAATTGTGCATTTCTCCCCGGGCCTCCGCTAGTCAGATTTTCCCGGTGAACAAATGTTAAGTTAAGTAGGTAAAAATATAATTTAGTTGCTGAATGGGGAACTTCTCACTAAAACCACTAATGTATTTTGAATGGACAGTGAGTGAGTGAGCTACTGAGCTTAGGTACACTTGTCTTTTACCTAGACGAGGACACAGGGTAATTGAGCGAGCCGTAGGCATCAGAGATAAACCTGTGCTTTCGCTTGTCCTTCCTTTTCCGATTCCTGGTCTAGGTGTTGTTTAAATTTACAAACACATGTCAAATAAATGTAGATAGGGCAGACATGCATAAATTGCATATCCAATATACTAGCAAAATAAAAAGACCAAAGAATACGCTGCTAAGCATTGGCACAAGGAGTGTGGGATTTAGTGTGTGTGTGTGTGTGTGTGTGTGTGTGTGTGTGCAAGCTCGCACGCAGTACGCCGGGACTGGAAAGCAAGATGTAGAGATTTTTTTCAGAGGCATTTACTGTGGAACGGATGTAGATCAAACTTCTCACTTTAGTTAGTAGGTTTGTTTTATTTGTTAACCAGGGCATTGCAATGATTCACCTGAGATGTTTCCAAAGTTAGACCATGAGTATAAGCTTAATAAAAACAAAACATGTGCAATTACACATGCAGAGAAAGTTGCTTACCAATGGTCGTTCCCCAAATAAATGTACAAACGTATGAAGAGAAGGTAAACACAGATACAGTCTGAAAGTCCTCAGCCAAATTCCGATTGGCTGGCAGTTGGAAACATGAGCTGACATCATCGTGCATGCCCCTGCGCAATGACGTCACCAGCAACAACTTCAGGTGGCAGATTTGAAAAAAAAAAAAAAAAAGGGAAATTTTCAGGAATAGTAGGCGGCACTCGGGAATTCGTGGCATCCTGTTATTTTACCCTCAAAACCTTTAAATACCGAGGAATTTGGTGTGGTTGAGAGGTATGCCCATGTGTGTCTACTGGGCATAAAACCTGCCTATTCTGGGTATATTAAGGATGACAGCACTTTTTTGAGTCTATTTGCAAGGATGGAGGAGAGTATTTTAATATCTATCTATATTAATCAAAGAGATGGGCCTATAGTTGTGTGGGTTGGCTTTATCCTGTTTTTTTTCAGGATTAGGATTGTCTTAGAGTTGTTCCAATGTAGATCTCTTATACCATTCAGTTTGATGAAGTTAAACACTTTTAAAAGAATGGATGAAATTCTTGGGTTGAAGGTTTTATAGAAATCAGATGTGAAGCTGTCTGGACCGGGGGATTTACCAAGTTTAAGGTTATTGATGGTATCAAGAATTTCTTGTAGTTTAAGTGGCGCAGAGAGAGAATTTTGTTGCTCCTTATTCAGTTTCGGGAACATAAGGTTATTCAAGTAGTTCACCCATTTGGGATATATCTGGGGTGCCATTATTCCTTCCATATATGTTAGAAAATAGAGTGTAAAATAGCTCTATGATCTCCGAATCTGATTTATAAATTTCATTTTGGTAATATAGAAGGGGAATTCTGGTAGAACCATGTAAGCTTTCGATAATTCTCGCTAGGGTTTTAGATGGTATTTGTGCCCATTCAGAGTATGTCATTATATATTTTTGTTCTTGGAGGGAATAGTTATGTTGATGGAGTTCTAGTAATTCTTTTTGGGTGTTACTGATCAATTTTTCTAACTCTGGGTTAGGACCTGACTTACATTTATTTTCTAAGTCTGATAGATTGGAGGTTAATTCGACTTCTTTCTCTTTGTTTAATTTTTTGTATTAAGAAGACTTCTGGATTAAAATTCCATTCAATTTTGTTTTGAAAGCCACCCATTGTATGTCTAATGGTATTTTGATGGACTCAAGATTATCCTCAAATTCTGATGGGCTTTGGCTGATTTCCTGCAATATATCTTTTTTAAATAGTAAGTTATTGTTTAGGGTCCAATTGCCACTAACAAGTTTCGATAACGCTTTGTTTGTAAAGCTTAAAATAGGAGAGATTTTGGCATGGTCTGATAAAAACTTGGGCTTGTGGAATTTTAACTCTAGGCTTGCTAGGGATTCTGAGAAAAAGTCTAAATGTGACCAAGTGTTATAGAATTTTGAATAATAAGTATATATGTTATCCTTAGTTAGATTTCAACTAAATGAGATTTGGTCTATGACGCTTAGATCAGACATTAATTCCCCCAGTGCAAGTGAGGCTTGGAAGTTGTAGGAGTTCGAGTTGCTGGTGCAATCCAAAACTGGATCTATGACTGCATTCCAGTCTCCTCCTGTAAATATATTGATGATTTTGAAATGTACAGAGAATATTATAAATTTCCAAAATAAAACCTTGCTGTTTTGTGAATGGACCATATAAATTTACAAAAAGGACCGGTTTACTAGATTTAGGATTCACTGTTGTGAAAACACACCATCTTTCATTTTTGTCAAATTTAGTTTCTGTAATAACCTCTTGAAATGTTTTTTTTTAATAATAATGGCCACCCCTTTTGAATTTGAACTGTCCACCACAGCTATTAGAGATTTTATCCAACTTCTATTAGTATTCCTTCTCCAGTCCTCTTTGAGCATATGTGTTTCTTGAATAAAGCAAGCATTGGCCTGGGATTTAAACAACAGGTGCATTATGAGATTTTTCTTTCTTTTATTCTGTAGACCCCTTACGTCCCAAGAATATAACATCCACCCCATGGGTTGTGGATAGAAGGGATTGAATAACTAAAAGACTTTTTAACCATTTTTCTATCATTTTATCCTCTGCCCCAAGTTTTGAATGTAATTTTATTCTGCTTGACTGATGAGTGATAGTTATGTAGGTCCATGTCATATTCAGAGTTCCTGTAATTGAATTTAAGTTTATAATGGTAGCATAAGACTCCTTCAGCCTTAACCCAGTGCCTGACCACCTAAACCCCCTAAAACAAGTGAGAGAAATTTAATATACCAAATTTGAAAATATTTGTCAGTGTAAGTATATAAACCACTAGAAACAACATAAACATACTAAATAAACCTATATACAAAAGTATGCTCGTCTCAAGACTGATCATCCTAGGCCCTACTTCCAAAGATCCACAAGCCTCCTCTTAATGTGTAGTGTTACAGGAGGAAAATCCATCATAGGTAGTTATGGAATAGCATAATGTATTTAGTATGTGAGCCAGCAAAAACTCACTGGCACCATGTTCTAGGTTCTATGTACCTAGTTAGTTGAACCAGATATGTTGACCATAATAGTGTAATGGGATAATCTAGAGATTGGAGCTTGGCAGAATGTCTGCAGAGAAGTGATAAAGAAGTCCATATGAAAATATAGCACAATATGTAATACGCAGTATTTGCTGTTTTAAGTTAAGTAATGGCTAAGCAACCTGAAGCAAACATATTAAACAGCCCCAACTCAATAAGAACAATTAGTTTACAAGCAACTAATAATAGTTTGATGACTACAACATCTATAGTATAATAGTAAAATCTGTAACAGCTTAGTACATATAGGTTCATAGGTTCATTGGTAGGTACTAGGCTATCTGCCCAAAGGCATTTATAAGCCTAGCCAGAATGTGTTGGCTTTCGCTGCCCCCTTAGATTAGTTCCCTGTGCCTCCGTCCAGCAGAGCCACTGAAATGATCCCCGAGGGTAAACTTTCTGTTTCCCATCCACTCGTCAAGGTTTCTTTTGAAGAGTGTTAGTGAGGAGCTCTGTCTAATGTAGACTGCAATCTCGTAGGTTTACCCCGGGAATCATCTCTGTGTCACTGCTGGACAGAGGCACAACAAACTAATGGGCACAGTATTTTTTCATATAAGGGGTGGCGTAAGCCACAAAAATTTGGGCTAGGCTTATAAATGCCTTAGGGCAGATAGCCTAGTATAAACCTATGAACCTATGAACCTATGTTTCAAAGCATGGGAAGTCTCTGGGACAGGAATCTATCCCTCCAGCACTTCCTATTGATTGTTGTGGTGAGGTTTAGATCCCAAGAGCGTGTGGCTCGAGGGGATAAGGTTTTCTTTAGGTGGAGCATGTCCATCAATTCTGGGTTGGACATGGCCTTGTATGTCAGGCAGAGATCACCTCTGGGTAGGTGGTATGCAACCGAGTACAGCTGGAGTTTCTTCAGTCAAGCTGTATAGGGCATCTGAGGTACTTCTGTAGTCTTTCTGGCTGTTGCAGGTGTCTTGTAAGGTACATCCCAAATGGGGCGCTGTACTCTATGATGGGTCTGATGAGTGATGAATAGAGGGGCACAATGACCTCTTTTGATCTGGATGTGAACCCTTTTGTGATTAGGTGGGCCACGTAGAAGGATTTTCTAACCACTTTGGCAATGTGATTATCAAAGGTGAGATTACTATCTACTTGGGTCCCCAGATCCCTTATTACGTCTTCCGTATTTAGGGGACTACCACCTATGTGGTAGTTTGTGGGTACTTTGTTTTTTTCCAAAGGGGATGACTATGCACATTTTGGCATTTAGCTTGAGGCCATGATTTTGACACCAGGTATCTGTCTCAGTGAGACCTTTTTGGAGGAATTCTTTATCAGCTGGAGAGTCAATTATAGCCTCTAGTTTGCAGTCGTCTGCAAACTTGGTCAGCCATAGTCCTCCTGTGCTTGCCTGTACCTCTGAGAAGTATATGCCGAAAAGGAGAGGGTCCTAGGACTGAGCCCTGGGGAACACCACTTGTAACCAGTTTAGAGTCGGACCCACAACTCTCACCATGTGGGTTCTGTCTGTGAGCCAGTTGGCAACCCATCTTGTTACATAGGGGTTTATGTTCAGGCTGGTGAGCTTGTCTATAATACCAGAGTGGGGAATGGTGTCAAAGGCCTTTTGCGAAGTCTAGGTAGGCTGTGTGTACCACCTTTCCCTTGTCTATAGCCTTGGTAACTGTCTCAAAGAAGTCCACCAGGTTTAGGAGGCATGATCCGCCCATAACAAAGCCAAACTGGGTAGGGTCCAGTGTTTGGAGGTTCCCAATGTCTCTGTTAATGAGTTCCATGATGATGCGCTCCATAGCCTTGCAGACCAAGCTAGACAGGCTTATAGGGAAATAGTTCCCAGGGTCTGTTGTGGCTCCACCTTTGTGGAGTGGAATAACCGTTGCTGTGCACCACTCTATGGGTATGTAGCCTGTGGAGAGGCTGAGTTTGAACGGTGTATTTAAGTGAGGGGTTAGTTCGTCTTTGAGCTTGTGTAGGAAGCGGCCTGGGACACCGTCCAGTCCCATTGATGCTGTGTTTTTGGCTTTGGAGAGGGCTGTTTTAACCTGAGTGTCTGTGATTTCAGGGACTCTACATTCTTCTGGTATGGTTATGGGCCCTTTTAAGGGTGAGAGGGAGGTGAAGTTTGCACTGAACCTGTCAGCCAAGATGTTGGTGATATCGGTCAGTTCAGTGTATTTTGTGCCATTCTGCACTAACTCCGAGCAGATCTGAGCATTGCCACTTAGATTCTTGACATAGCTAAAAATGCCTTGTGGTTATCTTTGGAGCCCTTGGCAATTTTTCTTTCGAAGCTCGCCTTGGATGATTTTATGAGGGATCGCTGATCAGGGATGTCTTCCCTTCTTGGAATTTTACTCTTTTCTGTACTAGTTTCCTCCTACTATTGTATAGCTTGTTTATGACAGGAGTCCACCAGACTGGTTTCCTTTCCTTGGAGGAGTGAGTCTTGGTTTTGCTTGGGATGGCACGATCCATGCATTATTGTAGGTGCCCGTAGAATGCATTAGTAAAGGATTTTGCAGCTTGGACAGCATTTATCCTTCAGCATGTGGGCTTTGAAACTTTCCACCTCAGTCTTAAGTAACGTGAAGTTTGATTTTGAAATGTTTTTCACGGTGGTTTCCTTGTCCGGGGGTGGGGGCAGAATGTGGATATCCAAAGTGATTTGTTTATGGTCAGATCTAATCAGTGAGGGGTTGACCTCCGGTGTGGAAAACTGGTCGCCCATGTTGGTGATGACCAGGTCCAATATCTTGTCACCTCTGGTGGGAATGTTGACCAGTTGAACCAGGGCTTTTGAGTTTATAAATTCTAGGAAATGTTGGGCAAGAGAGTTAGTACTTGAGTAGTTCTCCAAGTTAATGTTTGGGTAATTGAAATCACCCAATATTAGGGTGTTTGGTAGGACCTTTATGTTTTCCAGTGTTTCCAGAAATGCGGAATGGGGGTCCTGGGACATGGTGGTGATTTCTAGCAAGCTACAATATGAATTGCAGTTTTGCCCATTGTTAGTTGCACGTGGATGATCTCTGAAGCATCATGCTGTGCCACTAACCTGGAGGTGTGGGTATCCTTGATGAATATGGATACGCCCCCACCTTTTGTATTTCAGTTTGGGTTCTGTGGCCGAAATGTATGGTATGAGTTGTAGCCTGGTAGTGCTGGGGTGCTCTCTGGAGCCTTAAACCAGGTTTCTGTTACTGCACATATATCGATTTTCTCCATACTGAGGAGTGCCTCAAGTGCGTGCATTTTGAGGTTTAGACTTCTGGCATTGAGTAGCATTACCCTTAGTCTTTTGTTGCTTGTGTTATTTACGGCGGTGGGTTTATCTTTTGAGCCTTGCCTAAAAAGGCACTATGGGGGTGGTAAGAGCCTTGGCCAGTATTCGAAAGCCTAAGGGTGACAGGTGCAAGCTGTCTCTAGTGAAGGAGCGTGGCTTGCCGAGCATGTCATCCCAGGCAGACAGACACTGGATCCCCTTTGAATGACACTAGAAACTTAGCCAATTGTTGAAATTGAGAATTTTTTCTTTATACCGTGGTATCATTCTTGGTGAGGGCAGGATGCTACTCAGGGTCAGGGTCATACCAGTCTGGGCTACGTGATCAGAGAGCTCTTCCATGTCTCTTTTCATCATAACCTTTCATGTCCATATGTAGTTTTGTTTAAAGACCATCTTGCCCTGCATTCAAAGATCAAAATTAGGGTTTAGTTAGATCGTTTATACACTTAATATGGTCATTAGTGACCAAAACTACATGTAGAGGTCATTATACTAGAAGAACAAAACCATGGACTGATACAAGGTGATTGCTTTCCTCTAGTTCATAGGTATCTAATGCATAAAGTATTAGAAATTAAACATAAACTGTCACAACACCCAGAAATCTTACTGGGATGAAAGCTGAGTCAATAATCAATCTTTAAATTGTTTTACTGAGATGTAGAGCGAGTTGAACATTTCTGTTCGCTGTTAAAGAGTTATAAAGAAAAAAAAACTAGACAGCTTTTATAAACCGCAAACTTGTTAAAGCGGTTTTTAATATATGACAAAGTGAGTTTAAGCAGGCTCACACCATAACTAGTCAGGTAAGAATCTAGTAAATAAAACACATTTAAAAAATGAAGGTCGGATTGATAAAGAAATTTCCTGGGCATTTGAAGCGGAAAGGATTAAAAGAAATGACTTGCCGTAATGTCCCTGGTTTTACTGTGTTTACGAGAGAGGCAAGAAATGGTACCGTGGTGTTCAGACTGAAATAAACTCCATCCCATAGTGAACACTTGATTATTGAGGTCTGTACTTATGTAGACAAACTATTTCCACTGACCACACTCACTGTGGTTGCTATAGGCTGAGAGGAAGATACTCAAGTGGGAGCATCTTTGTTGAAACAAAAGGAAGTTGTAAGAAAAAATGGGTCCCACTAGCCAACAGGCAACCAAAATTTTGTTCCTCCCTTCTCAGCTAGATCGATTGCTATAAAAGGCTTTTAGAGATTATTTAGAAACTTAATCTTGGTTTTCTGGAGACAAGGGCTCATGCTCTTCAATAAAATTGGAGTGGAGTGTTTTGTATTAACTATTCTTACCTGTGGAAGCATGGAGGTGTTTAGGTGAAATGGCAATGGAGTTTATAACCAGATTGTTTAATGAAATCTTAGAAAGTGAGAGGATGCCTGAGGAATGGAGAAAAAGTGTTTTGGTACCGATTTTTAAGAATAAGGGTGATGTGCAGAGCTGTAGTAACTACAGAGGGATTAAATTGATCAGTCACAGCATGAAGTTATGGGAAAGAGTAGTGGAAGCTAGGTTAAGAAGGGACGTGATGATTAGCGAACAGCAGTATGGTTTCATGCCAGGAAAGAGCACTACAGATGCGATGTTTGCTCTGAGAGTGTTGATGGAGAAGTACAGAGAATGTCAGAAGGAGTTGCATTATGTTTTTGTAGACTTAGAGAAAGCATATCACAGGGTGCCTAGAGAGGAGTTGTGGTATTGTATGAGGAAGTCAAGAGTGTCAGAGAAGTATTAAGAGTGGTACAGGATATGTACGAGGGTAGTGTGACAGCGGTTAGGTCTGCGGTGGGAGTGACGGATGCGTTTAAGGTGGAGGTGGGGTTACATCAAGGATCAGCTCTGAGCCCTTTCTTATTTGCAATGGTGATGGACAGGTTGACAAACGAGATCAGACAGCAGTCCCCATGGACTATGATGTTTGTAGATGACATTGTGATCTGTACTGAGAGTAGGGAACTGGTGGAGGAGACCCTGGAGAGATGGAGATATGCTCTAGAGAGAAGAGGAATGAAGGTCAGCAGGATTAAGACAGAATATATGTGCGTGAATGAGAGGGAGGATAGAAGAATGGTGAGGATGCACGGAGTAGAGGTGGTGAAGGTGGATGAGTTTAAATACTTGGGGTCAATAGTTCAGAGTAACGGTGAGTGTGGAAGAGAGGTGAAGAAGAGAGTACATGCAGGATGGAATGGGTGGAGAAGAGTGTCAGGAGTGATTTGTGACAGACGAGTACCTGTAAGAGTGAAAGTGAAGGTCTACAAGATGGTAGTGAGACCAGCTATGTTATATGGGTTGGAAACAGTGGCATTGACAAAAAGGCAGGAGTTTGAGCTGAATGTGGCAGAGTTAAAGATGTTAAGATTTGCACTGGGAGTGACAAGGGTGGACAGGATTAGGAATAAGCATATTAGAGGGTCAGCCCAGGTTGGAAGGTTTGGAGACAAAGCCAGAGAGGCAAGATTACGTTGGTTTGGACATGTGCTGAGGAGGGATGCGGAGTATATTGGGAAAAAAGATGCTAAGGATGAAGCTACCAGGTAACAGGAAAAGAGGAAGGCCTAAGATAAGGTTATAGATGTGGTGAGAGAGGACATGCAGGTGGTTGGTGTGACAGAGCAAGATGCAGAGGACAGGAAGAAATGGAAACAGGTGAACCGCTGTGGCAACCCCTAACGGGAACAGTCGAAAGAAGATGATGATTCTTGTAAGTCAAAAGATTACAGTTCCGGGGATTTTCCAAAGTAACTGATGAATGCGTTTTTTGCTTTCTTGGGTGAGTTGATAGCAAATCTAGTGTCATTGTTATAGAAGATTAATGTACTAGGATATCGCATTTGGAACTTTATGCCTCTTTTGATTATGTTGGCACAAAAAGGAGAGAGTTTCTGTCTGTTATCTTTAATTGTGAGGGGGAGATCTTGTGAAAAGGTAATTCTATGGGTGTTCCAGGTGAATGCTGTTTTTTGGCGGCTGCTAAAATTCTTTGGGAATCTTGAAAGTTGAGGAGTTTGACATAGACTTGGCGTGGAGCTACAGAATTTTGCCATTTGTGAAGGGCTCAATAGGCCAGTTATTAATTCTATTAGATTTCCCTCCGAGTGAAGAAGGTGTTCAAAGATTTGTTTAGCAGTACTAATCAGTTGGATATTTTCAAATTTTTCTGGAAGACTCCTGATTAGAACATTGTTGTGTCTGCTTCTTGTTGCCTCCAGATCTGTTAGCTTTTGTTGGAACTCATTTAGCGAAGCTGTTTTGGTGTGAAGTTCCTCTTTCAGAGTTTGGATTTGGATTTCATTTGACTGGGTCTTATGTTCCAGGTTATTCACATGATCAGCAATTTGGTTGATTGTGGTACGAAAATTAGTAAGTTGCTTGGAGAAACCCCTAATTACCGCTTGTATTGGTTGAAGAGCTTCTTTGAGCTCTTCCATGTGGAAGCTTGCTTCAGCTTTAGATTTAGCATTAGATTTGTTAAGACTCCAGCATTTGTTTATTTACTTTTTGTCTTTTGGAAGCCACTTCATTCTCAGGAGAGGCTATTACTGAGAGCGTTGTTTTAGTGGTTTGTGTCTCCACAGTGTCCAGTTCTTTTGCGCTTTTTATTTTAATTTTGATCCTCCTGTGTATGTTAAAGGCTCTGAGAATAGCTTCAGGCCTGTAGATTAAATGTGGCTTAATCACATAAAACAGAATGAAGGCAGTTAAGCTAAGTTTTTTTTTTTTTGTGAAGCAAAATATCCAGCTTAATGGAGTCTTTGCAATCTAGTTAACCTTTCTCAACAGGTTAATTCTTTTCCAGACCAATTCCAAGGTTTTTTTTCCTTAGTTCTAAGTAGAAAAGATTGAGAGCTCTGTGGATAAGGTGTTTACTGGACAACCACCATCTTGAAAGTCCAAGAAGGGAGCAACTTCAATGAAGAAGAGGAAGAATGCCTCTTACGGGGTTTAACAGGAGGGCGTGAGCCCTCTGACCCAGAAATAGACTCAGAGAAAGGAGACTTGAGGAGACCTTTCAAAATGAACTTATTCTTCCTCTTGTTGAGAGTCCTGGTAGAGAAATTGTTACAAATCCCACACGGAGGATCCACAGTAAGGTGGGAGACATTCAGACAGTAAACACATAAGTCATGGCCATCAGAAAGTGGTTACGTACGGCCGCAATCCTTACACTGCTTGAAACCAACGGTACTTTTCTTATCCGACATAATGGTGTGGAGAAGAAGAACAGTACCAAAAGGAAGAAGAAAGGCTACCCAAAAAGGGTAAGAAGAGAAAGGAAGGATTACCAACAATGGTAATGAAGAATTACTACAAGGTAAGAAAAGAGGGTAATAAAGGGAAAAGACTAAAGGGAGAGAGTCTAAAGTATATGATAGGGTAGGAAGTATTAGTATAAACTACTGAGAATATTTAAAGTAAGAACAATGTATAAAACTTTCAAAAAATTAGACACTTAGCTGAGAGAGTGGCTTGACATGGCTGTACAGCAATGCGGCAAACAAGATCTGGGGGTAACAGGGAGCAGAGCATTCTGGGTAGGACTTTGGCTCGAGAGTTTTTGCCTGACACAAGCTTGATATTGGCTGGTTTGGTTCTGAGGACGGAACCAATAACCCACCAGTAAGGAATGAATGAAGATTAACAACATCAGATCAATACTTACTGCAAGCATTGCTAGCCAAAAATATGAACCTTTGAGAAATTGTACTGTATTTGTAACATAAGACTCCCTACTCTGCAGGCAAAATCAAGATCATGTTCCAATGCCTTCCTGAACCATTCTGCCTTGTAAACAGTGAGTGTCTCTAATGTCTTAAGTATAATAATTACAATCTTCTTTGACCATGAAAAAGAACCTCTAGCATCTAGCATCTTTGTTAGTCAGTTTTGGACAATCTCGCCGAGTGACTGTAGATCCTTAAACTCTTCAGTTTATCAATGATTTTTATATACATTCCCCGATCTTCAAGTAAAAGTCAAACTCAGTATTAAAAATACTTGCTTCCCTCACTTGCTGCAAAAATAATAAAACTGGGTTCTTTCTTATCAGCCTATATAGCATCCTTTCAGGCACACCCAATCTAATCCTAAAAGTATAGGTTGAATTTTTACCTTCCACGTTTGAAGCTTGTACTTATATATCAGTCTTCTAAAGACTAAGTAGTTATCCCCACAGGTTCTCATGTTCCTGTAGATCTGTGCTGAAAAATCATGTGGTATAGGCCTAAGATGCACTCCTGGTCTGGTATGAAATAATGTCTTTCCATTTAGCTGAATAATCTAACCTGTTTAAATCCTAAAAACAAATAACTTCTGGTGGAACTGTACAATGTATGGTCAGGTGTACCCAAGCCTGCAAGATACCTAGGGAGCACCTAAATTGCCAAGAAACCTTGTGATGGCTTTGATTTTATATTAAGCCATTAATACCAAAGGATGGTGTCTAACAAGAAGTGAATTAATCTGACCTGCTTCTGAATGGTGTCTAGATGGCAACCTAATGAATATAAGATTTTTTTATGGCTCCAAATGGAAATTCACAATGTTCCCTCAAATTTCTGAGAGCAGACAACGCTGAAATACATAGTCCCTTGCCTCTAGCAGTGAATTCCTTAGGACAGAGACTAATGGCTAAAACAGTTGCCAACTGTCCAGCCATGGAAAAAGTCTTAGTACTCTCAGTCTCATGGAGGTGGGGGTGGGGGTGCTGTGAGATGAAATGGCAGGGTCTTGAACTGGTAAAGACTGTCCTCAATTTTGTAGTACAGGAACTTTCTAGAGGTCTTGGCTAGGTTTATATACATATAGGCATCTTAAACATTTGTAGAACACATCTAGTCTCCCTCCTATGGGTATAAAAGGACTGCTTGTACCCTAACAATCCAGAAATTGGTTTTCATTACATAGATACGAAGGGAAACAAGAAAATACCCAACTCAGTTTGTACCCTGACCAAAGCTCTCATCATCCAGTTCCAGTCAGTTTGAGCAGAAGGGTTCCTAATTCATTGATAAAGCAGAAGGAGGACAAGAATCAACATATGTATGTATAAAGCTCCCTCTCTGAGAAGAAGCTACTCAATCTCTTCAGAGAGGTATTAGAAATTACTACTTTTGCTGGAGAAATATCTCTTCTGAGTACTTTAGGTGAAGTGACTAACTGCTCAGCTTGGCCTTCTCCAGCATTTACTTCTTCTTTCAGTACTCCATTCTGTCCTGCATTTTCCTCATCTGCAAGAAGACGACCCTTTAGTATTAATTTATTCTTGCATTTTTGCAGTACTGTACTACTGTTTTTTGTTTTTTTTTTACAAATTTCACATTCCAGTTTTAAATGATCCAGCCCCAGGCACTCTACACATAAATCATGAGCATCCTTTGAGTGATCTTGTGACCACACTGGTTATATATTTCAAAGGCCAAGGTCTTGCTCATGAAATCTGCTAAAAAAAAATGTAATAAAGTTTTATTAGAAACACAATTAGAATCCTTAATGATTGGGACAGAGTCCCAAGCTAGATGACTCTTGGACGGCCCTCATGGAAGGTATATTCCAGAGTACTGCAGAACCAAAAGCAGCTCTGTTTCTCGATGTAAAAATCTAGTTTGTAATGAAATATAAAGATATGAGTGTTAGACAAGTTAGCTGCTGCACAAATGTCATCAATGGAAGTTCTAGACCCAAAGGCAGAAGAGGTAGCCATGGATCTAGTAGAATGTGCTTTAGGAGTCTTTGGAAGGGAGAGACCTTGTTGAGTGTAAACACAGGAAATTCAATCGGAAATCCATTTGGCCAAGGTAGTTATAGAAACTGGTGATCCCATTTTGTTCTGGGAAAAGGAGAGAAAAAGTTGTTTTCACTTTCTGAACGCCTTTGTTCTGTGGAGATAAAAATGTAGTTGCCTATGTATATTGCAAAGGTATAGTATGTACTCTCCTTTGTTACAAATCTGGGAAAGAAAACAGGTAACTTAATGGCTTGATTAATATTTGTTTCATATGCTACCTTAGGAAAACATGATGGATTTGTTTGTAAGGGGAACCTATCTTTGTGAAAAGTAATGTAGCAAAATTTGGAAGACAGAGCCTGGAGTTCAGAAACTTGTCTTGCAGATGCAATGGCTACCAATAAGGCTGTTTTCCAAGAAAAAAAATTAAATCAGCTTTAGCTGCTGGTTCAAAGGGCTGTTGAGTTAACCCTTGCAATATGACTGCTAAATCCCAAGGAGGTGACAGGTTTTCACTGGAGGTCTGAGTAAGAAGGTGCCTTTTAGAAAGCCCTTGCACAACTTTGAAGAAGCTAATGATGAAGCATTTTCTCCTGAGTGAAAATTAGATATAGCTGCTAATTGTACTTTGATACTGGAAAAACTAACACCTTCTTGAAAAATTGTTGTTATAAATTCTCGAACCACAGAAATAGCAGCAGTGAAAGGGTCAAGTTCCCCGTGAAGAGCCCAAAATGAGAATGTCTTCCATTTACTTCTGTAGATTTTTCTCATAGAAGCTTTCTGGGAGGACAGAAATACGTGTCAGACTGGGGAGGGAAGCCTGGGCTATCTAGCTATCAATGGAATTGGAGGAACCATGCAGCCAGTTCAAGGCCTGGAATATTGGGATGTTAGAAATGATCTGGACTGGGGTCAATATCCATGGACGTTATTGAAGATGAGAACACAGGAAGGGGAACCACACTTGATGAGGCCAAAAAGGAGCAATGAGGATAACTGAGCTCTGCAGTGGGAGTGCTTTCTGTAAGAATTTGGAATAAGAGGTAACAGGGATAAGCGTAAAGGAGACTGGAGGGCCAAACATGGACTACAGCATCTCTCGGTGACTCCCCTCAGGGGGAATTTGGGCAAAGAACCTGTTGCACTTACTGTTGAGGGGAGAGGCAAAATGTTTGCAGCAAGGTTGGCCCAAATGTTGGAAACTCCTCTCCACCACTGACTGATTGAGAGACCATTCATTAGGCATCAAAAATGGCCATGAGATATTCTCTGCAGCATGGGATATTAACCTCATGGAGCACTGGAGATGGCTAATAAAGAGGCCAGATGTTTAGAGGACCTCTTGTGTTCCTCCATGGACATGGACTCGGAAAGAGATTTGGAGAGTTCCTTAGTCAAATCCCACTGTAGTCTTGTGAAGTGTGCTAAGTGATTCAGGGACCTCTAGGCAAAGGTCGATGAAGCAGACATGTACTTAACCAAACCTATCTAATGCCCTGGACTCTCTGTTAGGGGGATGGACTGAGTAACTCTGCTCTGTTTGCTCCTTCTGAGTGGCTGCCACCACAAACATAGCATTAACAGGGATTTCTGTGCTCCAATTTAATCTCTCCTTTGGCAGTGCCAAAAATGTATCTGGGTAACGGGGTGGGTTCTACAATATCCTGTTCATCCCATGCCCAACAACAGATTAAATCAATAAGCTCATCTGCCAGGGGAGTCACCCAAGCTGTAGATGGGCAAGATGCAAAAGCTTCCAGAAAAACCGACTCCTGGGGAGGGGCATCTCAGAAACATCCACCTTTCTGCTTAAGAATCTCTAGGATGTCTCCGAAGAAGACGTCATCCAGTGGAGATCTGGGGGACCCTACCGCTTTCATTGATGTGAATATCTTTGGTGAGATATTTCATAGGAGAATATGTATGTCTCCTTTCCCATGTGCTCTTTTGGGTAACCTCTTTAGTGAGATAGTCTGGAGAGGTGTCTGAGGAGAGGGGAGTTACTTGATAGAAACTACCTGGATGCTAGATGGTAGCAGCTGTCCCTGTGGAGTAGGCCTGAGAAGATCAGAGCTTAAACTGAAGGAGGAATGGATGTAGACTCCAAGAAGGGGAGAGTAGTTGCATCTCTCGCTCAAGAGGACACCCTCTAGGCTGAGAGAACCCCATCTCTACTACCTTGAAGGTAGAAGGATTGGGATAAGCCAAGCCTGGCCACACCAGAGATGAAATCTTCAAAGCTACCAAGCCCCGACCCTGTCTGGATTCATGCATTGAGGAGGGAGTTGGACCAGAGCTGTCCAACGGCAAAGCTCCAAGGGACAAAGACAGCCTGATAACATCAGAGTGGTACCTAGACATCTATATCTGGCTGCCAATGCTTCAGTTCTGAGACTCATCTTGATCCAATGGAATCAGAGTGAAACCACTCAGGGAAGCCAACTAGATCTTTGACTCCAAAGTTAACATTCTTGAGGCTGTCAGATCAAAGGGCTCTTAAACCATAGGATGGATTGCAGAAGGAGGGATTACTACATGAGGAGTGGAAAGCAGGCTCACAGATCCAATGGGATATGGACCCAGGATAACCCCCATCTGAATCTGAGCTCTGATAAACTTCCTCATCATCCTATCCATGTTGTCTTATGAAAGACTTCTGGAGGACTTAATGGAAGAGGTGGTGGATTGAGGCTTAGACTGTCTCCTCAGTATCCCCTGGAGAAAAGGCAAATGGAGCTAATGAGAAACAGGTTCTATGGTAAACCCAGGTGAATGGGTTCAAGGAGATTTAGCTTGAAGAACAGTCAGATCCGAAGTCATGGTATCTGAGTTCTTCCTCTTAGAATCCAAAGAAGACTGATCTGAAGTTTTAAGAATCTTCTGTAGAGGCTCAGAAGAAGAAGTAAAGGTAGCAGCCTTTGGAGAGTGGGTGGGGGACCACTTACATGTGTCCTTCACCTCTGAACAGGATTTTCTGGGCTTACTAGGGGTTTCAGCACTTGCAGAAGAAGGTGGCGGCAACCCTTTATGAACCAGTTTATTTCTTCTATCACTAAGTGCCCTGGAATTAAATGTGGCACAAATGGATCAGTTGTATTAAGGTGTGACACTCTGAGACAGTAGACACACTCCCTGTGGGCATCAGAGTTAGGGATCTTATTTTTAGAGCCTGTTGATTTGTTGGCTATTTTTGAAGAAGAAAATAAAGGCAGAGATAGAGATTAAAGGTAGAAGATGGAAAGCAAGAATACAACTTTTTTTTTTTATTAAATACCAGCAATGGTAGAAGAGAACACCCTCTAGAGGGTAGAAAAAATTTGTAAGAGATACAAGCAAATATCAACAATGGTATTGATCAGTCACAGCATGAAGAAAAAAGGTAGAACAAGAGATAGGGGAAAATGGGAAAAAAGGCTACTGGTCAAGATATCTGAAAAATAAAAATCAGGAGAGGAAGGAGTGTGAAGTGAAATACTGATGGGAAAGATAAAAAGCGAAAAACTATTTACAGTAAGTTAAAAAATGCCCAAAAGAGCTCTCAGCATAGGATCTGTGTCTGTAGCGTTATGGCAGTAAATGATATCTGAGGTACATGAGTTGGATCTGAGAGTCTAGTGTATATAGCCGAGACAGATCTGAAGTTGGATCCAACACCCAATCATTGAGGAATGAATGAAAAGGACAACATCAAATAGAAAGTTAACCCACACTGCAATCCAACATCACTGAAGCCACCGAAACAAAAAGAGACAGCACAGGAAAATAAAGGTAGCATACTAACACAAACACATTTTGATTTAATTAATTTCAGACAGAAGAAAAAAAAGGCAGTGATGACTACTGGCCCTAGCATGGGAGCAAGGAAGTAAGATGTTCTGAAAGGAAAAAAATTTAAACTAACTAACCAAAAATGGTTATTTTCTCTATTGGAAACTAATATAAAGTCTAGTGAAACTTTATGACTCAATGAAAAAGAAATAACACTCAACATCTTTAAGTAACATGAGATTCAAAGTTCTGCATTTTGGTGGTTGAAGTGGCAAATGAGAACAGAAGGGCACTGTGGGAATTAGTGGAAGAGCTCAAGCTTTGAGAGATGCTATGATGCCATGTCAAGTTCAGGACTGCCTGCAGTGACCGGTCCTTCATTTTGAAATGGTCAGATTGGATTGTGTAAGGTCTAGTAAATTATTAAATTCTGGCATATGTTACTACTTTGCTACGGCTCCCTACTGAAATGTCAACACTCTTTACACTGACTGCTGACAGAGAAAAAAAAGATTGAAAATCCAGAAGAAAAGCAGATTTCAAACATCACTTTTTTCCTTTAAACTTCTTTTTTTGCAAGAGGGGACAAGCACCCCAACATATATACCAACTCTGAGACTGGCATACCCTGGAGAAAAGGGAGTATTATCGGAAATGTCCATTACAATCTTGGTATATGTAAGTATGTTTCTTTGGTCATTCAGTCTCCATGTTTAGGGACTCAGTCTAGCAGGTCCCAACATTTCAAATACTCATACTTTGCTACAGTCATCATTATTTAATATCCTTTGTTGGCTAATTTAATTTATTCATGCCATTAGCACTATCCTTGCAAACTTTGGCAAGCCCACTATTAGGAAATTATGGCAAAAATTAGGATGTCCAATGCCTTGTAAGGTAAAAATTCCCTCATCAATCTAAGCAAGCAACTTAGGGGACTAATCAACTTAACCAAAGCTAAGTTTGAGGTAAAAAATAGCCACCCGGGCCAATGATAATCACAACCTCCAGTGCAGTACACAGCAATGTGCCAAACAAATTGTAAATGGAGCCACTTGTACTGACAATGAAAATATACTGGCTGACAAATATAGCTCCAATTTTACTCCCTACCCCCCCACCACCCGACACCCCTCAGGAAATATCCTCAACAGAAACTCCCCCAACTGTCCTTAATGCACTCTCCAAGTTGCAAGAACACTGTATCAGAGGGCCCTGATTATATCCCAGGAGGCCTCCTTAACAACATGAAACGTGACCTATCAGGACCACTAGAATCCCTATTAAACTGTAGCCTCCAGACAGGCTTTGTACCAAGTCAGTGGAGGATTGCAACTGTAATGCCTCTGTACAAGGGTGGGCCATCTACAGACATGGGTAAGTATAGACTCACAAGTCTAACTAGTCTCATATGCAAGTATATGGAGTGAATCATTGAAATAATAAACAATGCCACAGCAGAACTTCAGTCACTGGATTCAGCCCAGTTTGGTTTTGTCAAGGGCAGGTCATGCCTATTCAATCTGGTGGACTTCTTTGAGAAGATCACCAAAACAATGGATGAGGGAAAAACAGTGCATGCTGCTTACCTTGATCTGGCCAAAGCTTTCAAAACAATACCTCACTCAGACATTGTTGACAAACTACAGCAATTAGGTATAAACCCCTATGTCACCCCATAGATAGCCAGTAATCTCACAGATAGGACCCAAAATGTTAGGCTAGGGATATCTACCTACACAAAGAAACCAGCCACTTGTGGAGTCCCTCAGGGTCAGTGCTGTGGCCAACATCAAGGACCTCTGGCTGAGTAAGTTTGCAGACAACTGCAAACTAAGTGCAGTCACAGAATTCCCCAGTAACACAAATACCCTCGAAGATGGCCTGACACAGACAAATAACTAGTACTAGAGCCATGAACTAACACTTCATGCCAAGAAATGCATAATAGTAACCTCTGGAAAGATGGCTATTCCTGAAAACTCTTATATTGACAATACACTCCTAAGAGTAGACCCAGTGCTAAGGGATCTGGGAACAAGTGTAGCAGGCAACATGGCCTTTGAATATCATGAGTTTACTTTGGTAAGGAAATCATTTTATGCTGCACAACTTATAAGCAAGGGTATGGCATTTAGGTCCAAGGAATTATTCTTCTGCTGTATTCAGCTGTCATCAGACCAATCACCAAGTACAATGCCTCTTTAGTACATACCAGACCAGACATTTGCAACAACTGGAGCTTCCACAGAGGTTCCTCACAAAACAATACAGGTCATAAACAACATGTCCTATACAGGCTGCCTAAAAGGAAAGCTCCTTTACTCAGTAGCCTGTAGTCTGCTGACAGATGATCTATGCCAGGCCTACAAAGTATCCTCTGATCCTGCTCTTATGGACTTGCTGCACATTCACAAAAAAAAACATCAAAATTATCCTTCTTACAGAACTAAATCATGACTACAATGTAAATAGGACATGCCAGAGTGAAGGTTTGTGTTTCAGAGACTACCCCTCCTCTGGAACAGGCCTCCATACATGTCAAGCAAAGCTCTTCCCTAGCCCAGTTCAAGCATAACTTGGATCAATGGATGGGGAATCAGAACCTCAGGAAGAACTGTTAAAACATCTCAACTTTTTCTGGAGGAAGAAAGGCTCTTCCCAGAGCAAAATCTAACAGGAATCCCAGGAATATAATTCTGTGAAAAGGAATGACAGCAGACTTCAGATAGCTGATTTGAAAACCTAGACTGAGTAGAAGATTCTGAACAGTTGCTGAGGACTCTTGATAGGTGGTAAAATAGTCTGCAAAGATTAGGCAATCATCCATATATGGAAATATGGGAATGCCTTCATGTCTGCAAATAAGCAGTGACGGGCTAATTGCTATACACTTTGTGAACAGCCTTTGTGCAGTAGAAAATACAAAGACACAGAAAGCATAGTTGTGTAAATAAACTTACCATAACAGTAGATGTTTGAATGATCACTGCTACAGTAGCCTAAGCTATATGAGTTATATCCTGCATTGGATGTAACAGATGGCCAGCTTCCAAAGCTTCAGAGCATCTTCCACTAGCCCAAACCATTAGCCCAAGTTGTGCTGGCTAAAAGTCAGGTTTGGGTGCCAAGCTTTTCAGAGCTTTCATGCCAACAGAGAGGGAGGTTAAAGAGGATAATGCTAGGAAAAGGAAAAATACACGTTGACACCCTGCCAAAAAAAAAAGGGAGTTGGAGCAGCTACTGCAGCTGTGATCATTCAAACATCTACTGTTATGGTAAGTTTACTTATAAAACTGTACTATGTTCCTCATTATCATCACTGCTGCAAGCCTAAGCTTTATGGGTAGACCACTATAGTTTAGAAGAACTAGGAGGAGGAAAGAGAATGGTCCTAGCAAAGCTTGTCCCAGACCTGAAGAAGGAATCGAGTTTATAGTGGTTTGTAAAAGTATAGGAGAACTTATGTGCTGGAAGACACATGAATCATGACATTTTTATTTAATACATTAACGACAATTTAAAGTTAACTGATTTTGCTCCTTATAGGAACTTCATCATTGCGTAATGAGGGTGACTAATAATAAGAAGTTTAACTGCAAATACATCGGGGTGGTGCATGTTGCAACATGCCTTAGCTGTACAGCTTTCTGTGAAGGCAAAATTGACAACCAACTTAAATTGAGAATTTAAGAGCAAAATTATATTAGACACCATGATGAGAGAAATGCACTAATAAAACATTCTGTTAAATGTAATAATTTAAACTATATATTTTTATTTTGGAGAAAATGCCATAGCCTATCTATTTATCCCAATATTGCCTTTTTAGGCAATGCCAAACTGAAAGTACTTTCGACATAGCAAAATCAAAACCAAGAAAATGTAAAGCTATTACTGCTCAATGCTAGAAGTCTAAACAAAAAACTTCACTCCCTAGAACCTTTCTTTAACCTTTTATCTAGAGAATGCTGACATCTGTGCAGTCACTCAGACATGGTGTAAAGCCACAGATAGCAAACCAACATTGCTAGGTTATAATGCCTTTCACACATTTAGGCCAGCTACTTCACAGGCAAGGACTAAAGGTGGAGGTGTCTCTATTTATATCAAAGATAAATTTACTTCAAGGCTGGCCAAACAGGACAATGTGCCTGAGCTTTTCCATGTTCGGTTCACCATAGGCAAAATCCAATACCACTTCCTTACAAGCTATAGCTCTCCCTCTATGAGCCACGAAACTCATACCATGTATTTAAACTTATTAGAAACACTAACGATACAACCCTATACCATATTCATGGGTGAGTTTAATTATCCCACTATTAACTTTGAATTCTATATGACACCAAACGCACATCCACAGAGATTCCTGGATTTTGTACACACAAACTCCCTGGACCAGATAGTCCATACACCAATCAGGGCTGCAACCATACTGGATCTGGTTCTCATTAATATGGGAGATTGCTGCACACCTCCTACTGTGGTGCCTTGTCTGGTAAGGTCAGACCACAAAATGGTCTTCCTTGAAGTAAAAATAAAACCTGGACTCCCATCTAAACCTGGAATATTCAGGAACTATTCTAAGGCTAAACTCATGTTATTAAGTGAGAACCTGGCAAAATTTCAAGCCCCCATAAAAACTGAGAACAGTGCTGCCTATGCAGAGCTGTTCACAGAAACCATGTACAAGCATGTTAATAGCTGCACAGAGGCATCTGTACTCACCAGGAAGAAGTACATAACTACCTCAAAAACAAGCCACCATGGTGGAATCACAAAATCAATAGGCTGCATAACTGGAGGAAGAAAATCATGGCAAAAATTAGGAGGTGCAGCTCCCAGCATGATAAAAGCACTCTCATCAACCTAAACAAACAACTTAGATGGCAAATAAAGTCTACCAAAGCCAAATTTGAGGTAAGTTTGGCCTCCCAGGTCAAGGACAACCACAAAGTATTCTTTAGTTATGTCTGCAACCTCAAAGGCAATACACAATTGTGTGCAGAGCTCATTGTAAATAGAGCCACCTATACTGAGCCAGTAGCAAACCTCCTGGCTGATAAATTCAGCTCCAACTTTACCTCTCTCTCCCCCTCAACCTTTCCTCAGGAAATATCATCAAATATAACTCCATCTACTATCACTAGGGATCAGGTCCTTAATGCTCTCTCTAAGACCAAGAACACAGCATCAGTGGGCCCAGACAATATCCCATGATGCCTTCTAAACAGCATGAAATATGACCTATCAGGGCCTCTGGAATTACTATTTGACTGTAGCCTCCAAACAGGTTTCATGCCTCATGAATGGAGATAGGCAACAATCATCCCTCTGCACAAACAAGGGCCATCTACAGACCCTGGAAACTACAGACCCATAAGTCTCACTAGTCTTATATGTGTGAAGCCATGGAAAGAATTATCATGGAGATGATCAATAGAGATATAGTAAACCTCCAGACACTAGACCCAACCCAGTTTGGTTTCATCAAGATCAGATCATGCCTACTCAGCCTGGTGGACTTCTTTGAGAAGGTCATTAAAGCAATGGATGAGGGCAAAATCATGCACACTGCCTACCTTGACCTGGTCAAGGCATTTGCGACAATACCCCACTCAGGCATTGTTGACAAATTCAAGAGGTTAGGTACAGACCCAGATGTCACCCGGTGGATTGCCAAATTGCTCACAGGCAGGACCCAGGAAGTTAGAATTGGGGAGTCCACCTCTACAAAGAGGCCAGTCACAAGTGGAGAACCTCAGGGATCAGTCCTTGGACCACTCCTTTTTGGCATTTACTTCTCAGAAGTCACAGCCAATGTCAGTGGTCTCTGGCTGACTAAATTTGCAGATGATTGCAAATTAGGAGCTGCCATTGAATCTTACACTAACAGAAATGTTACCCAGGAGGGGCTGACACAGCCAAATAACTGGTGTCAGAGCCATGGACTAAAACTAAATCCCAAGAAATGCATAATAGTATCCTTTGGTAAGTCATCCATCCCTGGTAACTATCTTGACAACACACCCTTTAGAGTTGACCCAGTAGTCAGGGATTTAGGGACACATATAGATAGTAATCCAGCCTTTGACCATCATGTGCCTATGGTGGTGACAAAATAATTCTATGTGTCTCAACTTATAAACAAAGGTATGGCATCTAAGTCCAAGGAATCACTGTTCCACTGTATTCGACATTCATCAGACCTATCATTGTGTACAATGCCCCCTTTGGTATTGTATCTAACCAGGCATATCCAACAATTGGAACGTCCACAGAAGTTCCTATCTAAAAGAGTACAGAGCGTAAGTAAAATACCCTATGCAGACCATCTCAAGGCCCTATCCCTGTATTCTGTCTCCTACAAGCTTATGATGGGAGATCTATGCCTGGCATACAGGGCATTATCAGACCCCACTCTGATGGACCTCCTGCAGATTCACAAAATAAACAGCACCAGAATTACCCATTCTAAAGACTTAAACCTTGTCTGTGATATAAATAGGACGTGCTGGAGAAATAGGTATGCATTCGAGTGACTACAGCGTCTAAATAGATATGCATTTGAGTGACTACAGCGTCTAGGGAACAGACTCCCCATCCATGTGAAGCAGAGTTCCTCCCTAACCCAATTCAAGTGCAACTTGAACAATTGGATGGGAAACCAGAAATTCATCCATGGTTCGGCACCTATGTCTCTAATGGACACAGGTAACCTGTAAATGGTTCATCTCCCAGACCCATGCTTACACTTATCAAGGGTATCAGAACTTGTCAGAGATCTGGGATGCATGGCTAGGCTTAAAAAGGCCCTTGTAGTTATTAGCCTGGTGAACACCTATGAACCTATGGGGCGCTAAGCTGGAATCTAGACAAGTGTTTTAGCAGATTGAGCATAATTTGACTCAACCATCTGGGTTAAATTATACCATTTCTCTGAAGAGCATTTTATCATTGAAAGCTAATAAAATATAACAGGGTGAGTTTCAATTTGAAATATGAAATGTGTATTAGTGGTGTGACTTTTATAAAATATATTATGTATAATTAGGCAAATATTTTTTGCACAATGTTTTGCATGCTGCAGTTGTTACAAAAAGTTCTTTAACAAATATATATAATATATATATATATATATATATATATATATATATACACACAAATGTTCTTACAATATTTTATAGCGTTTTTATAATATATGTATATTTTAAGCATTTTTAGCGGTTAGTAGCAAGGTGTTACTGTCAAAGGTGTTTTTTATTATTAAAATGTTATACAAGTTTTTATTAGGTTGAGTGGTTGCATGTTACGGCAATGAAAGCTTAAAACTGCATTGGTTTTATCTCTGTATTACATCTGATGAAGTTCCTGTCAGGAACAAAAGTGCTTAACTTTAATTTGTTTTTAATGTATTAAATAAAAATCTCAAGAATGGTTCATCTTTCAGTATTTAAGTTTTTGGATTCATTGTTGATTTACACTGGTTTTGCTGATTTATTTGTAGTTTGTAAAAGTATGTACAGAAGACCAAGTTGCTCTTTCTAGGATGCTTCTAGAATCCTTCTAGAAATAAAGTGAAGCTTGAACCTGGGTGGAGAAATTTTGTTATGGTGGGAATAACAAAATGCCATAGCCTTAGACAACCATTTGTAAACAGTGTTTTGATACTGGTTGTGCTTTTTTCTTACCATTACAAGAAATGAACAATTGATTAGAAGTTCTGAAAGATTTAGTTCTGTCAAGATAATACCTGAGTTGTCTAAGGACATCCAAGGTATGAATATTCCTTTCTCCCTTATTTTCACGTTCTGGAAAGAAGACAGGGAGTTGCATAAATTGGCTTAAAGTAAACTTGGATGCCACTTTAGGTACAAAAGAATGACAGTTCTAAAGAAAAATAAAATTAGGCTGACACACCATAAGAGCTTGCAACTGATATAGTCTTCTTGCAGAGGTCAGAACAAAGAGTAAAAATGTTTCCAGTATTAAAAACTTTGTCAGTCTGATCAGCTGGTTCAGATGGAACAAGTGTTAGTTTTTTTAAACGCAAAATTAAGATCCCACGGAGGGGTCGCTCGTTTTCTGTCTGGCTTCATATGCAGTAACACACAAATACTGTAAAATCACAGAAATACTAGCCCTAAGTGGGTGCTGGTTCTTTTGTTGGCACCAACTAGAAAACATTTTCAATTAGCTAATATACGATTTCTTAGTAGCAGACTTGCTTGCCTCTATCAAGACCTGTTCAGCATCCTCAGAAAGTAAGTACCTAAAAGATATTAAAACCCTATTATCCAGGCAGTCAACTGTTGTTTTTTGGGGTCAGTCTCCTGATCTTTTGTGAGTAAATCCAGTCTGTGATGAAGCATGTGGTAATTGCTCCTGGTCATTTCCAAAAGAAGGGAGGACCACTGTTGCCTGTGCCAGAAGGAATCTTCACAATGATCTTTGGAAAGTGCTTCTGCATCTTCAGAAATACCCTGCAAAATCAGTGAAAAGGGACAAAAAGCATACAGGAACATTCCCTATCCAAGGAAAAGAAAAAGCATTTGCCATACAGATTCTTCTTGCATTGAGTCCTGGAACAGAATTCTGACAGTTCATTGTTTAGGGAGAAGGCAAAAAGATATACTTGAGGTGTTCCCCACAGATGGATCAAATCTTGGAAAACCCTTTGATTCAGTCTCCATTCATGAAGGTCTGCCCTGGTCTTGCTCGGCTTGTCTGCCACACAGTTTTGCTCTGATAGGATACAAGATGTCTGTAGAGTGAGACTGGGCTGCAAAGCTATATCCCAAGCTAACATGGCTTGTCTGCACAAAAGGTAAGACCTGGTTCCCACTTGCTTATTTATGCACCACATCACTGTGGTGCTGACTTGTAAAAACTTGATGAGGTTCTGGTGACCACAGATGATTCAGACAGCTAAGAACATTTACAAATTCTACCATCTCGTTTACGTTTATGTGCTTTGGTGTGTCTTTTCTGTTCAAAAGATCCTGTAATTTTATGCTGATTGCTGGTGTTCCCCAAGCAAAGCATGAGGCATTTGTTGTGAATGACTATGCTGGCGCAGGTGGGGAGAAAGGGAAACTTGGATTCTGAGAAATTTTGTGTCGCTACCACATAATTTCTCTTTTTACAAATACTAAGACAGAAATTTGAAAAGTCAATGGATGTTGATGCTGGGACCATATTGATTTCAGATAACCACTGTATCTTTCTCATGTGGAATCCTGCAAGAGTTATCATGAGAATCATGGCTGTCATGAGACCCAGAATCCTGAGAAATCCCCTTGCAGATACAGAAGTCTGAATGGAAAACCCCAGAAACAGATCTAAAAATACGTTATTCTCTTGTGGAAGAAAAGCTCTTTGTACTTAGGTGTCCATCTGGCACCCCTAGAAAATAATACTGTGATAAGGAGTCAGGAAAGCCTTCTGAACATTTTCTGGAATTCCAGCCTGCATAGGAGATTACCCACAAGAGTTATTCCTGACCTTGTAAAAAAGACCCTGCAATGATAAGCAAGTCATCTAAATAAGGGAAAATGTGGATACCTTGTAGTACGTAGCTGACTACTACAGGCACTAGACACTTTGTGAACAGCCTTGGAGTGGGTAGGTAGCCCAAAGGATACGGCAGAGAACTGATAATTTGATCACAAAATCTTAAGAAACACTTGAAATCTGGACAACTAGGAATGTGATGACATGCATCTTTTAAATTTAAGGTCATTAAGTAACTCAGATAAGGAAGAAGAGGTAATATGTTGTGAAGTGACAGCATTTTGAACTTGGGCTCATTGCAAACTGCTTCAGGAAGGAAAGATCCAGAACTGATCTCCAAGAATCTTTTCCATTCACACCAGAAATTCTTTAATAAAGTCCTTCTCCTGACAGAGGAAGAGGAACAGTTTCCTTTACCCCAAAATGGCATATTTTGTTAAACAGGAGGACAGAAAAGTGTGTGATCTGGCAGATGAGGAGGAATCCCTGGAAAGAAGGGACAGCCTGCCATATGTATCCTAGATGTATCACATCCATAACTTATTTGTCTGAAATAATCTGTTGATAAAGGCAGAAAAAGACAGACTTTGGAAGGATTAAGAGACTGCCAGGTGGGAAGGGGAACAAGGTCTCTCATATAGTCATTGTGACTTATTTGATTGTCTTTGGTCTGGGAGTTCCTGCATTCTTTTTGGAGCCTCCTTGACATTGATTTTTAAATGTCAGCTTTTTGGAATTTTATTGAGCATGTTTATTTTCTTTTTTGCTAAAGTTAGACAAAAGAGTAAAGAGCCCCTTGAAAAACTTAGAGAAGGTGCACTTAAAATATGAGACTCCCTGAATCAGCTTTCCCCTCTCATTACACTTTTTGGTGACTTCTACAGCAGAAGGTCCACAAACTTTCTGTCCATGGCATGTCCTCCTCTGGGAGGTTCTGAGAATGCAGCTATTTAAACCATCTCAAAAGAGTCACAGTGGGAGTGGCTCTGGAAGTGGAATCCACAAAGTCATAAGTGTATTTTAAACAGTGAGTAGTGTTTTGAGAAACGGAAGTAACCATATTACACAAAGTGGATTTCTTCTCATAAGAAGAAACTGATCCAAAATATTCCTAATAGTTTCACAATTAGTGAGAATAAACTTCAACATATGAATCTGACAAATGAGAATTCTAAAAATTAAAGTTACAGAAGCATTACATTTTTCCCCAAAACTTGTCAATAGCCTTCCCATCTTTATCAGAAGGAGCATTAACAAAATATTTAGCGTCAGCTAGAGTCACTAAAGCAATAGCTGCTGGGTGAAGTCTGGGACTTTGTATATTCTGTCTGCTTTTTAGGAGCAGAAAGCTGACTGCCAGAGAAATTGCAGGCTGTAACAGAACCGTTCTACAAATCACACAGAACTGGAGGAACAGATGAAGGAATTTCCATTTGTAACAAATAATCCTGGAAACAGCCTTACAGAAAGAAAATGCTTCACAGGGACTATCAGTTAGCATAATTTCCTCAGACTCTGAGTAAGAAATCTGTGGAGAAATAACTGCATATGTTCTTTCACAGTCCCTCACAAGTTCAATCTCTTGAACCTCTTCAGGGATAGAGGAATCTATTTTTCTCAATATTCCAAAACACAGAACTGCCAGAGGATAAGGTTGGCCCACTGAAGAGATAAAAACCGCAAAATAAACTCTTGAGGCAACACCAATATGGAGAAATACTTTAATATAGCGGGAAAAAAATATACATATATATATAAACTCTAATAGCTGTATACCTCTTGGTAGGCACTTTCATGTTTCACAATGAACGCTTCATCAGACAATCCATTTTTCTCTTATCAGAAACAGCTTTAAAAGAAGGGTCAGGAACCTGCGCAAGACACTTACCTAAGTTTAACAAATTACACCTGTTCAGAGTAACTGATACAGGAGAAGACATATGTTTAGTGTTATTTTTCTTTTTGACTGGCATTTCTGAAGAAACATAGCCAGTATTGCCAGAAACAACTTCCCTAGGGAATGGCATAACTTTCTGTCTAAGCAGAGGTACTTTCCCTACCCCTTCTCTCAGTACTGACTAGTGGCTCTCCCTTGCCTGCTATGAGGACTCCACTGCTGCAGAGGATGTGTCTAACCCTTGGTCCATGGTAACTGTAGGGACTATACCAGAGGGATCCATAGATTAAATATTTTAGAATGATATTTGGCTATAGCAGAGTCACCCACTTGTAGCTGAGGCAAACTACCAGTCTGCTGGAGTGGCAAAAGCTGCTTAACAATCATTTTCTCTTTGTTGCTCAAAGAAAGTCAAGCCAAAAACAATACTTGATTTCCAGGGAAGCGTAGTAGCAATAGTCAGTAAAATAGGCAAGGTGTGTAAAAAGTAACTTTCCCCCAGAATAAAACACAGGAAAAGGCACTTTAAACACTTGCCCCAGCCTCAAAAAGTAAATTAACATAATTTTCCCACAGAAAATGAAGATTTTAAACAACTTTTAACCGAAAAAGTAAAAAAGTGACTTTACTGTTTAAAACTGCATAAAATTCACAAGACAGTCAGCATAAACTATTTTTCCTAGCTTAAAAGTACATTTTTTTTACAGAAAAAAAGTAAGTTTTCTGTGACAAAAAGTAAAAGGATTTTCCCCAAATGGAACATATCTGCCCAGCAATTGAAACAGCATTAGCCAACTGTCATTCCTTAAAAGCCCATACAGAAGTGCTGTTAGCAGCAGAAAAGCTCTGAAGGGCTTGGCTCCCAAACCTGACTTTTAGTCATCTCTGATTAAGATGATTAATGGTTTGGGTGTGTGGAAGGAGCCCTGAATCTTTGGAAGCTGTCCAGCAGTTATATCCAATGCAGGATATAACCAACACAGCTTAGGCTACTGTAGCAGCGATCAAATGATGAACATCTGATAATATGAGCCAGACACAAAAAATTTTAAGAAATGTCTGGACTGTTTGGGAATGGAAATGTGATAATAGGCATCCTTTTAATCTAACTTCACCATGAATGCTAGACCAGGAATCAGAGATACAAGGAACTGAAGGGATAACATTTTAAACTTTGGAATCTTGACAAAAAAGTTTAGAAAGGAAAGATTCAGTACAGGCTTCTAGAATCTTTCCCTTTTTAGTACTAAAAAAAATCATTGAATAAAAGCCTTTGCCCAAATAGTGATGAGGCACAGATGTTGTAATTCTCAGTGCCAGCATCCGGTGCAGAATGGGAGGAAAGACAGAGATGCGACTCGCTGAACAAGAAGGAATTCCCTGGAAAAGAGGGAGAGATTCCCACTGCCAAGTGTATCCCTGCTGGATTACATTTAAAACCCCTCTGTTTGAAACTATCTGGTGCTCCAAATGGAGATGAAGTCTCACAGCGTTTGCAGCGGGAAGGGGGAAGAGCTTGAACAGACAAATAGTCATGCTGATTGAGAGGACTGTTCTTGACCTTATGAGGTTTTCTTTTTGATCCTCCTTGCCATTGCTTTTAAAAACCCTGTTTGAAGGCTCCTTCCTATTTAAACCATTTGTTGAAAAAGGGAGTTAAAGAGGAGGAGAAATTTCTATTTACTTTGCAAAAGGAGGATTGAAAAACTTGTTACTCCTTGTGTTAGCTTTCCCCTTTTATTCACTTATTACGCACCTCAGCTGCCATAGGGCCAAAAAGAACTTCATTATCTGGTGGAGAATTTAAAATGTCAGTCTTAACAACTTCAAGAAGGTTTTGAAAAAGAAGCCAAGTCAATCTCCTTAATACTGACCTGGAAGCAGCAGCTATGGAGGAACAATCAGCAGGATCATAAGCACACTTTAAACTATGCTTTGCAGCATTAGAAGCCGATATTACAGAAACATTTAAAGACATTTTTACCAAAAAGGAGGGGTTAACCATTAACATACTTACCTTATGACAGTTCAAAATCATGAATGAAAAAGTACTAGAATACATTTTCTTCACCAAAGTATCTAATGCTTTTCACCCTTAGAGGAAATGGAATTAGCAGCAGTAAAATGCTTGGTTGAAGCAGTTTTAGGTGAGATCACTGATGGGTCTCCTTTAGCATTAGAAAAATAATTTTGAGTGGAGGTACCCTGTATAACCTGTCAGACTTTCTAGGGGCAGGAGAGTGACAATCAGGTAAATTAGACGCAGTGAGAAAAATATTATTGAAAGCAGGCAACACATGGGCAACAGTTGCACATTTAAACATATCCAGCTGTAACAAATCATAGTAAATGTTCTGTGTTGTAGGACTTTTAATTCTGCTACCACTGAGAAGCCTCTTTCATCTTTGGTAAGTCTCAGAAAAGAAATCTGAAATCATACTTTCTTCAGAAACAAAATGTTCAGACTGAGAATAAATTCCAGAGATACAACCATCTCACTGTAATGCCTGTTCTTCTGATTGAAAATGCAGGACAGAAAGAGAGGGAACTCTTAATTTTTGTTTTCTTACCTGAAGAAACAGAAGATGGGTGGGAGTTTGACATAATGGCTAAGGTGTTTACCTTACAGACACAAGATGTAGGGTTTGATTCTCACATGGGGTAATTGTCTAGGTTTAAAATGGCCCACAAAGGCAGTTAGCCTAGTGCTAATCTATAAACCTATGAACAAGGACAAAGCAATATTGAGCTTCTTAGCAAATCCCAGTAAATCTTCTCTGTTTATGGAACTAGAAACAGGAGACTGGAAAGTTTTCTCAATATGTTCACTTTTCCCCAGAATCTCCATGGAAAAAGACAGCCTCTCAGAAGGCATGCTAATGCTAATCCCAGATGAAGGTTCCCTATCAAAGATAAGTGAAGAACCTTCATTAGACACTTCCCCTGAGACTGACAAAAGTGGTTCTCCCTTGCCCACTAAGGACATCCCTGCAACTACAGAAGACAAGACTATTCCCCAGTCTTTGGTGGCCACATCTGCCATATCAAGGAGACCAAAGGAAAAAGATGGGTGTTCTCAGGAACAATGACATTCACAGCAGAATTATCCACTAGCAGATGAGGCATAGCAGAATCCAACTGGACATCCAAAGACTTCTTGACAACTTTCTTCTTCTTGCAGACAGAGGAATGTAAAATCACAGAGACTGATGGTTGTTCCATAAGTACGCTGAAATAGAGATCTTAAAGCAGGATAGTAGAGCCTGGACAAGACAGTAACAGGTGCGAACAAGTGGTAATAAGGTCAAGAAACAACTGACAGTCCTCCAAAAGCACATTATCTTGCCCCAGACACACAAATATACAAAGCCAGAGTAAAATTGTAATAAAAAATAAAAATAAAAATAAAAATTTCCACACACATGTTCGCATAAGCATTTACATATCATACTCCATTAAAAATGCAACAACAATCCAAAAATAAAATGTTTCCTAACAACATGGTATATTTTAGATAGCAGAACACAGATTTTCCTCAGAAAAATATATGGTGGAAGGTTTTCCCCAATATGGAACTTATCTGCCCAGCCTTCAAGAATAGAAAGCTGAAGGAATGTTCCACGGGGCATGCTGAAGGAGCAGTCTTCACAGCAAAAAATTTCTAAGTTAATTTGCATTTCAGCTGAATAGTCTTTATGTGGAGTTCCTCTCAAGCTCATGACAGTCAGAGCACATGGAAGCCACGCTTAAGCTTTGAAAAGATGGCTGTTCACGAGTGATAGGACTCGTGTAGCTTAGGTTGCAGCAACAGTGATCTATATATAGGACATATGTCATTTCATTTCACATGCCCAGTCATCATACAAGTCAGATAAGGCTCCTCAGACAATGGGGTGACTCAGTACCAAAGAAAATTTGAGGTAGTTTACAGAAATGTAATGAATATATGCCATATAATTATACGAATAACTTGAACCAGACTTTGTATATATAATTTTCCATGGTATAAACTGAAAGCATACACAATGCTGGCAAAACCTTCCACAGATAGTTGGTGTCTGATTAGCACTGCTTTGCAGATATTAACATTTATTCGTCTATTAAATATGCAAATAGGCACATGAATCATAATTATGCAAATATCTCTAAAATGGAGTGACAGCTACAAAACTGCAGCAAATTGACGGTAACATCTACATGAACAAAAGTCACATTGATATCTGAGGTCTTCCTGCTAAGGCTGGAACAAAAAGTCCCACTGTGGGTGTTGCGGGTCATGGTTATTCGACCTGTCTCCCAGCAAGCTGAGTTCCAGGGCTAACTAAAAAGGTTCAAAAGGATAAATAGTATTAGGAGAGCATCCAGCAAACTTTTAAAATGTAATCAACAGATCATTACTGCAAGAATGATAAGTGCCACTGTTTAGGCATACATTAGAAATATGCCTTACTTATCAAGGTTTCACAAATAAAAGGAGGGGACTATCGAGGGGAAGGTTTCTCTGATTGGCCCAAGGTTTTTGTCTTCATGGCAGTAGCCCAGCTTCTTACTCCATTTACATGTTTGTTGTGTGTAGCCAATGTGGAACCTTCACAGATAAACCACTCTCCCTGAGTATTCAGCCTTTATTAACAACAGCATCATTTAGTGCCTAAACACATATATACAGTAAGTATCAAGGTGGTAATTAGAAAATACAAGACTGTAATTGCCTGTTTTTATAGGGCATCTCTAAGTAATAACGCACGTGTTCCCTTATCAATATATATATATTAATCTGATTTTGTAAATAAAAACTTGTTTCATCTTTGTTTGGATTCCTACTTGGATCTGAAAGCCAGCACTGTACACTAGTCACCACTTCTTCAGCTTATTTGCAGCGTGTTTGGTGACTATTGGACCTCCTTTTTCATACATATATACAGTGTTTTGGCTAACCACTTAATGTTTGGGTATTGCTGTATTTGTTTTTTTACTGTGTGTGGTTTTAACATCAAAATAAAATGCCTGTGCAGTGCTTTCACAATGTTAAAATGCTTCATCAGAGCCATCATGTTATGAAACAAATATTAACATATAAAAATATACAAATTTAATTGATAATTCTTCTTTCATTGCCTGCTTTTATGGGGTTGTCCAGAGCACTGGAACCTTCAAGGAATTAACAAAGATTCATCAGAGCCATCATGTTGTAAAAATGAAAGGGAACAGTTTGATTGATATTGCCTGATTTTATGGGACTGCCTTAAAGAATGAAATTTCTATTGAATTCCAAATATGCCCAACTTTTCAGCTGTCTTAAGTGATTGAGATTGTCCCTTGGGTCCACATTTAAGGGGCTTATGTCCAAGATTCCTATATTACCACTGACTCATTTAAGGATTGGTTTATGTAAAAAAAAACATTTTTTTGCCTGAATAAATAAGGCTGACTTTACTAGACACAGATACTGCCTTGTTGTAACTCCACTTTAATCCAACCAAACATATTGTTTACTGCTGAGGATTAAAACCATCCCAATGTTATGGGGTTTTCTGAGTATGGGTCACCAGGTTATCCCCTTCAATTTGAGTTAAACAAAACAGCTGTTCGATGAGTCAGGACTGCCTATTATGTGGCTCTAAATTAGATCACCTTTTTGCATTGTGGCTCCATTGTAGTCATTAACTCAGTTGCTCAGAGAACAGATCTTCATTAATGGTTTCCACCTCAGATGATTGGGCCAAAGGTGCAGCTAGGATGTAATTGTCTTTTCCAAATTGTAGAATTATACTTGCCCCTTCCCCTTATACCTAGGGATCAGGTCATCACTGCTCTCTCAAAGGCAAAAAATTACAACCTCCATGGGACCCGAAAACATCCCAGGATGCATCCTACGTGAACTCAGGCAGGAACGTGCAGCACCATTAGGCGTCCTATTCAACCAATGCCCGAGTACCGGCTTTGTCCCAGCTGAGTGGAGGACAGCCACTGTCATCCATTTACACAAAGGTGGAGCGTCTACCGATCTGGGAAATTATAGACCCATCAGCCTAACTAGCCTGATCTGCAAGGCCATGGAATGGATGATCATGGACATCATTGGCAAGGACATTGGCAACCTCCAAAAACTCGATCCTACACAGTTTGGCTTCATCAAGGGGAGGTCATATCTGTTAAATTTGGTCAAATTTTCTGAGACAGTCACCAAAGCCATGGACGAGGGGAGGACGGTGCACACTGCCTAGCTTGACCTGGCCAAAGCCTTCGATGTTATTCCCCACTCGGGCATAATAGATAAACTCTCTCTACTAGGCATCAATCCATATGTTACCAGATGGGTAGCTAACTGGCTCATTGATAGAACCCATCAAGTCAAAATAGGGGAAGCCACCTCAAGCAGTAGACTCGTATCGAGCAGAGTACCCCAGGGTTTGGTCTTGGGGCCTTTATTTGGGATATACTTTTCTGACTTGCAGGCCAAAAACAGTGGGCTATGGCTGACCAAGTTTGCAGATGACTGCAAGCTAAGCACTGTCATCAATTCTCCTAGTGACATGGACATCCTCCAAGAGGGTTTCATCCAAACAAATGACTGGTGCCAGAAACATGGCCTACAGCTGAATACCAAAAAATGCATCATCATCCCCTTTGGGGAGAGCGACATCCCTTCAAATTATCACATTAACAACAATGTCCTGAGCATGCAATCAGTTGTGAGGTATTTGGGCACCCAGATTAATAGCAACCTGACTTTTGACCACCATGTTGCTTCCATTGTATGGAAAGCTTTCTACATGGCTCACCTCATAAGTAAGAGCATCTTATCCAGGGACAAGAAGGTCATAACATCCCTGTATTCTTTCCTTATAAGGCCCATTATTGAGTACAATGCCCCATTTGTCATGTACTTTGCAAATCACATGCAGCATCTGGAGTTACCACAGTGGTTCCTCACCAGGAGAATCCAGGGCCTCAAAAATGTACCATACACAGACAGGCTAAAAGCCCTATCCCTCTACTCAGTTTCATAGAGACTCCTCAGAGGTGATCTCTGTCTGGCATACAAGGTGATTTCAGACCCCACCTTGATGGGACTGCTGGATATCTGCAAGTCAAGCTCCACTCTAGTAAACTGCACGTGCAGCCTCAACCTGGTCTGTGACATCAGTAGGAATTGTTGATGAGACAGATTTGTGTCCCAGAGACTCCCCTATCTGTGGAATTAACTCCAAGCAGAGTACCTCTTTACCCCTTTCTAAGTGCAACCTTGATAACTGGGTGGGAAAAAGAAAATACATACATCCCTGGGATTCCAACTGTGTCCCTGCTAGACAGGGGCATCTGGTGCTGATTTGTCTAAATATGGGCTAAACTCTTGGCTAGTCTTATAACGGCCTCATGGCCAGTAGCCTAGTAACTTCCTATGATCCTACATAAACTTTACTGTAGGAACTCAATGTAACATGCATCTGTTAATTTAAACATCTGACTGTAAATTAGCCATACCATCTGGAATGAAAGCCCAGCAGTATTACCCATAATTAAAAAAATAATGACATATAGTTTAAAACATCTGATTATGATCCTGGGGGGGGAATCAATCATCATTCTTTAAAAAACAAACCATTCTCTGGCAAATCCAGAGTGTTAACCACCAACTAATGTCAAACACCACCACTGAAAATAAGAATATGTTAGCTATGCTCCATGTGGGACCTTTCCCCTTGAGCCTGAGGCCAATCTTGTGGGCTGTGGCCGACAACTGAAAGAGCTGGAGAGTGCTGTACCTTGGGATCTTGTATTCATCTGAAGATTGCAGCCACTGGATCCATGCTGGATCTGTTTGGTAGTGAAATCCATAATTGCTTAGGAAGACCAACCTAGTCATTATGTGTGGCAATAACATGTGCACACTGTGATCAGAGTATCATGGAAGAACCAACTTATGGAGTTTTCCATCTGAATTAATATGTAGAAAATAAGCAGAAAAACATTTTTTTACACAGGTTTTTCCACATAAGCATTTACAGAATAACACACGCCTAAAAGTATGGCAGGCTATAAAAATAATTTTCCTAACATAAAATTAATAATTTCACAGAAAAAAACAACAGGTTTTCTTCAGAAAAATTAAACCGTGGCAGGTTCTCTGCAGCATGGTGCTTATCTGCCCAGCTGACTATCAGTTCAAAGAAGCCCACAGAGGAAGTGTACTTTGGCAACAAGAAAGCTCTGAAGGTTTTAATGCCCAAACTGCTCCTTTTATGTGGCTGTGCTTGAGCCCCATGCAGTCAGGGCATGCGGATTGCGTCCTGAAGCTTTGAAAGCTGGCTGGCTGTTGGTCATATCTTTGACAGAATATAATCCAAACAGCTTAAGCTACTATAAGATTGATCTAATGATGAACATCTTTAATATGCATCTATTACTATTAGCCAAAATAATGTTGGTCCATTAAGTCTCTAGTAAGATTCCCAAGTGTACTGCATGGGTAACTTAATGAAACTGAGGATAAAATAAACTGGATTGTTTACATTTGAAGGTGATTCTAAACTTCTATGGCTCTACATATAAATTTTGGTTGAAGTTTGATAACTAATTGCTGGTCAGAATGGAGAGTTGTTACAAATCATAAATGTAAAATGGTGGTGTACACAACGGTTAATTGGAGGGGTTTCACAATTATAAATGGAAGGAAAGTGGTTGGCTGAGGACAGGAGAGTGAAAACACACAGTGCAAAGTCAAGGCAGCCACATGCATGCAAAGAAACAGGACAATTTCCACTGACAACAGTAATTAAAGCTTTTTAAATGTACTCTAAATAGATGTAGATGAGCAAGCTAAACAGGGACAGGACACAAAACTAAAAGGCAAATAAAGCTATAACCACTGTGTAAGGGCCAAGAGCATGCATGAACTAAACCTCATCTTCTATTCTTCTCCTCCTACTGTGCCATCTTTCATCCTACCTTGACTCAGTAATATGTCTCAACATTTCTTCAACTCTGTCTCAACCACCTATCCATACTTCCTCTTTACACTCTCCACACATTGCACCAAACCTATTTAATACTGCCCCTCACCTTTATTCCAAACACAGGCTGATTAACTGCACTTCAGCTCAAACCAAAACAAAATTAAGTGCAAGAATCCTCTACAAAAGACAAGCATGCATAATTCTCCAATACACTAAAATCCTTCTAGGAAGAGATATACACCCTAATCCTGGTCCCACCTATCCTAATGAACACAAAGATAATTCTCTTCCACACTCTTCTCTAACCCAACAACAGCCATTCCCCAACCCTGGTGATCTAATTTTTGCTGCAATAAATGTTAGAAGCATAAGAAATTAAACTGCTGAACTACATGCCTGGATTAACCAACATAAGCCTGATGTTCTTGCTGTAACTAAAATTTCACTTAAACCCACCATAAACTACTGCAAAGTTATATCTCCTGGCTATAATATCACCCATAATGACCATATAAAGAAGAAAGGTGGTGGAATTTCTTTAATATTTCCTAACACCTTCCACAGTTCACCTTGCAGCAAACCAATACCAAAATTCAGTTCAGCAGAGCTTTCATCTCTAACCCAACAACAGCCAATCCCCAACCCTGGTGATCTAATTTTTGCTGCAATAAATGTTAGAAGCATAAGAAATGAAACTGCTGAACTACATGCCTGGATTAACCAACATAAGCCTGATGTTCTTGCTGTAACTAAAATTTCACTTAAACCCACCATAAACTACTGCAAAGTTATATCTCCTGGCTATAATATCACCCATAATGACCATATAAAGAAGAAAGGTGGTGGAATTTCTTTAATATTTCCTAACACCTTCCACAGTTCACCTTACAGCAAACCAATACCAAAATTCAGTTCAGCAGAGCTTTCTATCACTTTCCTCTTAATGAGCAATTATAAACAAATATGTATTACTGTACTTTACATCCCACCTGGTGACAATAACGCTATACCGAAAGATATCCTACGTTGGATATCCATAACATATCCACAAGAAAAAAATACCTCTAGGTGATGTGAATGTCAATTGTCTGGACATAAACTTTAACTACTCTACATCTAGCATGAACTTATATGGTTTCACCCAACTGATTAATAGCCCCACATATTATAGCAAGACATCAAATTCACTATTAGACTGGATCCCACTAAAAGACCCTAGTAAATACACCACCACAGGTACAATGTCAGCCTTGCTCAGTGACCATCTCCCAATCTATGCAACCAGACATTTTACACATCTATTTAAACATGTTATTTATAAAATATCATGCAGCCTTTCCAAGTTTAACCCAGAAATGTTCATTACTATACTATCACCTATTATCTGGAAATTCCTAAAAATCTTGCCCTTAGACGATGCTGTAAATGAATTCAATACAACTTTTCTAAATATCCTAAATAGCCTTGCACCTCCTAGAAGGAAGAGACTAAAACAAATAATGCAATTTGGCTATCCAAAATGAGTGAAATGTTAATGTAGGATAGAGAAGGAGCATGGAAAGAATGGCAAAAATATAAAACACTTCAATATCTTGAAAATTTTAGAATGCTTCACAACTGTATTAAAAAGCAAATAAATGAAGACAAAAATTATACTATAATAATTTTCAGAATAATACTAAACACAACCCTAAAAAAATTTAGGGCATTCATTAAAGAAATGTTACAAACCGTCCAAAAATTCAACCTAAGTCCCTCTCCTGATAACTTACCCTGAAAACTGCAATACCGTTCAACTCTTATTTTATAGATAGTACAGCATCTCTAACCAAGGATTCCTCAATATTTAATCCCCTGCCCAACAGCCACATATCACCACATCCACTTTCTCCTTCAAACTTGTGCCCACATCCTATGTAAAACTACTCTTAAACACACAGTGTGCTCTTCTTCAACTGATGACCTTCCAAGCGAGTACCTAAAAATAGCAGCCAACAGAATTGCCTATCCTGTCTCAGTCATTATAAATAGGTCAATCCAGGAATCCCATGTTCCCTCTCTCTCTGGAAAAAGTCACAAATTATCCCTCTGCACAAAGGAACAAAGGAGGAAATTCAACAGACATTAATAACTTAAGACCTATAGCAATCTTATTTCCCCAAACCAAAATGCTTAAAAATGTACTCAAATACAACTGCTCATCATCTTGCTTGAAGAACTCCCAACTCCTACACAACATGGCTTCCATCCTTCCAATAGTACTAGCACTGCCCTTCTAACTTGTATAGATACTGTCAATAAAGCTAGAGATAACAGCAAAACTAGTCTCATCCTTATTTCTAGACTTGTCTAAAGCCTTCAATACAGTTTGTCACAGCAAACTTCTATTTCAAATGTCCTCACTAGGTCACTCTCAGCCCGCCCTTCTGTGGTTCAAAAGCTACCTGTCCAATACGTATCAGTCAGTAAAGACTGCACTCCATGCTCTCTCTTTACCTCCGAGGCACCACAAGGCTTTGTCCTTGGTCCCCTCCTCCTTACCATTTTCATCAACACCCCCTCTATACATCCACACAACAGGCCACACTAATATAATATGCAGATGATTCCACTCTCATTTGCTTATCTGAGAACATGGTACACCTCCAAGAAATTCTTCAGGAAGCTTTAACATCCAGTGAAACATGGCTTCATAACTCACAACTCATGCTCAACCTAAAAAACACCAAACTATGAAGTGTATAAAATAAATTCATCAAAAACTAGGGAAGCTTTACAGAGCCAAATACTTTCTCACTGATGCGACTAAAACTACACCTGCCACTACTATTTCCTCCCCACACTTCTTTATGGTACCCCCATCCTTACTAATCTCCAGGCTTCAGAAAAATTAAAATTTGAACAATGCTATAACAAAGTTGCTAAATTTGAAGCAAATACCCCTTTTAGAACTCACCTCTGTATAGAAAGTAAAAGCCTATATTGTTTAGAACTGCCTCATCAACTAACATACACACACAGCTTCTTACCAACTATAAAATTATCCAGCATCCATCTGCCTGTCCAGCACTAAAAGACATTCTACACAACTCTGTTCCCAGTTGGTCAATGCGCTCCAGTGACCAAAAATTCCTGTCTACAAACCTATCATATCTGCTGGGCATTGTCTGCACTTGTACAAGGTTGCTAAGGCCTGGAACTCCTTACATGTATCCATCAGGTCAATCCCCTCCTTGCATCTTTCAAAACCACTCTGAAAGACTTCTTAGCTAAAATTTAGCTCTGTTCTTGATCAAAACCAGGACAAGCTATATCCCTAAATGTAAACAAGCACATCTTCATTCCTTATACCTCATTATTCTCCCTTCTTCACTTACTTCCTTACTTCTATCAAATTCTCCTCCCTAAATTTCTAAATATACCATAAGTCTGTTTTTCCCTCACTTCATATTGCAGTTCCTGTTTGTATTAGACTAACTTATCTTTAATTTCTCTGCAAGCTGTCTTAAATTTCTATAAATACTAAATGATTGTCATTTAAATTGTACTGATTCTTATCACTAATTTGTTATAATTATTTAAACTTCAGATGTTTTTGCTTTATTTTTGAAGACTGTAAAATATTGTTCTTAAAATGTTTTGTAATAATTTGGAGCATTTTTCCACAGTCCTGCACTGAAAATGGGTTTCTATCCAGTCAGACTTTCCCGGTAATCAAATGTCAATAAATAAATAGATTATAACACAGTCAGCTTAATATCACACATTTTAGACTGCAAAGTTAGAGAAGTTGCTCAATAATTTAACAATGAATACTATAACATTAACAATATCTATTACAGTACACTAATCATGGAGGATAAAAACATTCATAGGAATACATCATACCTTGATTTTTAACTTGCTGAATCTCTGCCTGTTGAAAATCGCAATTGTGGACTGTGCAAACCATTGCACATGAGATTTAAAATTACACACAGTGCACTCATAGTAAGTAGCTTAAATAAAGTAAATATAGTAATAACAATGTGGTCCAGGGAAATATGCCACAAAATTAAGCAGACTTGTAAAACAATCTTACAGTGGTAGCATGCAAAGAGATGGCTTATGGGATGGCTCACTATGTATTCAGCATGCACAGCACCAAGTATGCAGACAATATAACTCACTGTATCCTTTATTAAGTTTTAATAATATTACTATAAAATTACACCTTATTTTTGGTAATGTTAGAAGTCCCGATACTGAAAAATGTTAAAGATCCAGCACACTTTAATTCCTATACACCTGCATCACTTTTGAAAACTGATCATAAAATATTCATGTTTATTTTAAGAACTAGAATTAAAATTCATATTCCTCCCCTTGTACATAAGGATCAGGCTAGATTTAGTTTAAAAAGATACATTCAAAATAATATTAAAAATTTTTACTTTCAGTGATTGTGTAAATAATAAAAAGATAATCTGATCATGGGTCTGTAAAAAAAAATATTCCTTTGATGAGGCATATTTGTTAAAAAAATTCTACAGAAATATAAATTTCCTTTAATATTTATTGATATTTTAAAGGAACTGTATTACACTTCTAAAATGTATATTAAAATAAGATAATTTATTCTAAAGAAATTGTTACTAAGTGCACTAAAAGTATGTTCTCTAGACCAAATACTTTCTTTGTCAGATATTAAACCTCTAACAAATTGCATAAGACATACGTTTTTAAAGGGGCATGATACTAAAATCATGTTCTTAAAATAAACATGAATGTGCCCTACTGGAAGTCCATGACTAGAGCCCACAAACAAGGAAAATAAAAACAAAAACTAAACTCCCATCTGCTCCCTGAGAGTCATTCCCAGCAAGGAATTCAGTGAAAGTATGTGTACTGCTTTAACCATTTGTAACAATTAAAGGTAGTACATAATTACTACTAGGTTACAGCGCGCTTCCCTGCCAGGTTAGCAGCAGCCAAACCCCCCTTTTCTCACTTAAATAACCCCTACTCTCCCTATTATATTATACCCCCTATCCTGAACTACGATAGCTCCCTCCTTCCCCTAACCTGATATCGCCCTCAGGGGACTTTGCTGCAATAAACGAACTGCCCTCTAGGTGGCGCTCCACTATCATCTTGCTGTCTCTATCCCTTTACCCACTCTTTACCATATCTCCCCTACACAGTTCCTAGACATCTCTTTTACTGCTCACTCACTATTGTCCCAGGATTACCTATCCACATATCACTCTACTAACACCCCATCTCTGTCCTTCATAAGCCTCTTACTTTCTTCTACTGTCTTTCATCTATATATCTACCTACATCTCTATTTCTCTGTAACTCTCTTACCTTCTTATACATCTCTGCAAACTTACCTTCAGACTTTCACACTCTACTGATTGTTTTCCTCACATTCTCCTTCCATTGGCTCTACCCGCTCCGTTCGCCTTACGGGCTCACTCCACTCCCCTATCCTGCCCCCAAATTCCACCTGCCCCCAGCACCCCTACACTTATACTTACATATATCCCGCCCACCGCCTCCACTACCCTATCAAATTATAGACCACACCCATTACCTAACTTCCTCTTCCTACCCAACCCCCCTCAACTCTTGTCAACCTTCCCACACTGTTTTGCATACAATTCTAATAATAGTCCACTCCCAATTTCTTCTTACTAAATCCTACCACCTAGCATCCTTAATTGAACACCATGTCCTTCAAACTTGTCATACTATCAACACAAATACTACTCCTTCGTACCTTACTGTATCTCAATTATCTCACCAGATCTCTCTCTATATTAATCACTCACCCACATACCACATTACTACCTTACTCCTTATACAGCATGTACCCCCTGTATCCAGCATATCCCTAGCCTTTACTTCATCAACAATACTAAATTCTTTCCCTATAAAATCTTAAGTAATCCCACAAACATTAGTCCCTTCTACACTAGCTCTTTCTCAATTAAGCTTACAATCAACAAATTAGACACTAAACAATTTAAACACCTCTTTTACCATATTTATCACCTTATCTCTATTCTTATCTCTGCTGACATACACCCAAACCCAGGATCCTACCTCCAACAGAACTCTACCTCACCATCCTATCCTCCCCACCCCACTGGTAGGTCCCTCCAATTGACAGCACTAAATGCCCAAAGCATATGTAATAAAATCCCCTATCTCAACGCCTGGCTTTGCCATAATCAACCAGACATCTTATCCATCTCTGAAACATGGCTCAAACCCCATATAAAAGATTCACAGTTAATTCCACCCAACTACTCTATCATTAGAAAAGATAGAACACACAAAAAAGGGGGAGGAGTAGCTCTACTTTACTCCTCTAACCTCCTAATTACTCCATACTCTAAAGCTATTCCCAAATTTGGTAATGCTGAACTACTCCCAGCCCTTCTTCACATGAACAACCATAAAGTTATTTGTATTATCACCCTTTATATCCCTCCTGGTGACAATATTCCAATCCTAGAAGACATTCTCTACTGGGTTTCTTCCAACTTTATGAATGAAACCATAATTTTGGGTGATGTTAACATTAATTTGGCCATAATTCAATCACCTAACAACTCCATAAATATCAATCTTTAAACATTCTCTCAACTCATTTCCTCAACAACCAGACCTTCCAAAGACTTCCTCTCTGGGAGCACCCTAGACTGGATCTTAGTCTCACACCCCCATTATTTCACTAATAGCGACATCCTTCCAGACACACTAGGTGACCACTTTCCCACCTTTGCCCATCGGCTTCCCTCATCCCTACAACTAACCCATACCTATACCTCGACCCGGAACCTACAAAACTTTAACCCTGATGAATTTTCAGATGTATTAAAAAGAATAAATTGGAATCCTTTAAAAAACCTGTCTCTGGATCATGCTGTCACCTACTTTAATACAACTTTCTTACACCTGCTTGATTCCTTTGCCCCATGGAAAACAATACGCACAAAAAGCAACCCCGTACTATGGCTTACTAAGAGTACCTTACACGTTATGCAGCTCCATGATAAAGCCTGGAAAGTCTTCCATAAAACTAATACCAGCACATCCCTGAATGAATATAAAATGCTGCACAACAAAGCCAAAAATCTTATCACCTCAGATCACAAAGCCTACTTTTACACACTCCAAACCAACCATAATACTAACCCAAAGAAATTCTGGAATGCTACTGCCTCTCTACTTAACCCAGGTAAAAAAGAAAACCCATGCCCAGGCCCTAATGCCTCTGACTTAGAACTAGCCTCCAAATTTAACTAATTCTTCATTGACTCTATATCTAAATTAACATCATCATTCTCTAATAACTCTACTCCCCCATACACACCTACCCACACCCCTTTTTCATCCTCTAACCCCATCTTTCTATCTGCTCCTTTCTCCATCAAACCTATTCCCATCTCCAGCATAAAGAAACTACTTCTAAAACTGAAACCATGTTCCAATGCCCCTGAAGAGATACCCTCCTACTTCCTAAAAATGTCAGCAGATGCCATAGTCTATCATATCTCCATACTAATAAATAGATCAATCTCTGAGGGCCATATCCCCCAGCTCTGGAAAAAAGCATTTATTATTCCACTCCATAACGGAGGAAACAATATTGACATCCCCAACTTCCAACCAATTGCTATCTTATCCCCCATTTCTAAATTTCTCGAGAAATGCATCCACTTACAACTTCTACCCTACCTTCTAAGTAATAACCTTCTCTCTCCCACACAACATGGATTCCGACCTGGCTACAGCACCACAACCGCCCTCCTCTCCTTCCTGGAAATTGTTAATAAAGCCCGTGACACTGGTCACATCGTATCCACCCTCCTTTTAGACCTCTCAAAGGCCTTTGATACCATCTCTCACAACCTCCTCCTTGCTAAACTTTCTAAACTTAACCTATCCCACTCTACTATTAACTGGTTCACAAGTTACCTATCAAACAGGCAACAAGCAGTCAAGTGGAACAAAGCTAGTTCCTCCTTCCTAAACAGTCCCACAGGTGTACCCCAAGGTTCAATTCTGGGTCCCCTACTCTTCAGTATCTTCATAAATGACTTTCACCATGCCATCCCTAACTGTAACCTTATCCAATATGCTGACGACTCAACAATAATCTGCTCTGATACCTCTACTTCCTCTTTAGCAAAATGAACCCAGAATGCCTTCACATCTACTGAACAATGGATGCTAGACAATCATTTGGCACTCAGTCCAACCAAGGCCAAGCTAATAATATTTACCCCATCTAGAGCCACCTCCCTCGACAAAACCTCCTTCTCGATCACTAGCCACATTAATACTGTCCTCGAAATAGTCCCCACTGCTAAACTATTAGGAGTCATCAATGACGATCAGTTAAAATTTGATAGCCACATACATGCAAATATAAAAAAAACACACAAGAAACTACGCCTACTTTACCATCACAGTCACTATATCTCTCCTCCCCTCCAGGATTGCTCTAGCATCTACATACCTTATCCCTTCCCTCCTTTATGAAGCCTCTATCCTCACTAGTCTACAATCTTCCCTCAAGTCCAAACTTGCCTCCTGCTACTATCAAATTTCAAAGTTTGCAACCGGCCATATATCCTCTACCCATCACTGTATCTCCCTAAACCAACTGAACTGGCTTGAGCTACCTAACTATCTCACCTATAATCAACTGATCCAAGCTCACAAAATTATTTTTAGCCCCTCTCTATGCCCTTCTCTTGCCTCTACTTTCCAAATGCATCAACCTAACAGATGTATAAGGTCTAAATCACAAAACCTAATAAAATTGCACAAACCTGCCCATCCACCAGGTAAACATCTATTATCCTTTTCTCTAGCACGACACTGGAAAACTCTCACACTTCTCATCCGAACCACTAATAGTCTCTCTGCCTTCAAATCCTTACTGCACTCATACCTTTCTTCACAGTGGGAATGTTCTTGTTCCCATCCTACATAGTTTCCCCTACCTCACTCTCCCTTCACAAGCTATTACTTTCTGTAAATAAACTCCTAGTATGTCTTTAAGCTACAGCTCTAGCAAAAAAAAAAATCCTCTGTACTACTATTATGTAAGTATTTTTTGCACTCTGTGTATTACTATTATGTATTTTTACTGCCTGTATTTACTTTGATTCTCTGTACTGTTATGTATGTATTTTTGCATTCCGTATATTACTATTATGTATTTTTTACTGTCTGTATTTACTTTGATTTTCTGTACTATTCTGAAGCTTTTCTCCCCAGGACTCCATTGAAACTGGCTCTTCATGGCCCAATGGACTATCCTGGCAAACAAACTGCAAATAAATAAATGATACTAAGAGGGGACAGGAATCTAAGTCTTCCGTATTGGTGGATGATACAACTTTTAAAATTGCTAACTTACAAGAGTCTGTCATCATATTAATATTCTGAATAACTGCAAAGCAATATTTAATTTAATGTACAACAGTAAAATAAACATTACAGCAAGCAAAAAGCGACATAATACAGTTAAATATTCTAAATGTAATGTAATGTAAGCAATTAATTAATTATTTAATTAATTCTAAATGTAATGTAAGCAATTAAAATATATTAGTATCATATTAAAACAGAACTTAAAGGATAATAATAAACATGAACTATAACACTGTTGCTAACTTGAAAAATCTAATATTAGAAGAGTTTAAATTATTTCTGACTTTTTTAGGATAAATAATTTCTTATTAAAATGATTTTCTTACCCAAATTGCTATATATAATAAACATGCACATACACCCACACCCCTCAAACATACCATATCATTACCACTCCTTAAAAAACTATGTTAATTAAACAATAAATTATTGCTATTTTTGGTCCTCTCCTAAACCAAGATTTACTTTTAAAAATCATATTAGATAATGGAGTAATTGGCTTTCCTGATATTGAGTCTTATTTACTGACTTTCATTTCAAAAGCAATTATTGCCCTTTACTCCAATTATATCTCCAGGATATGGAATACCATGCCCAGCCCACTCAGGGAAATAGACAATAAGCTTAACTTTAAAAAAAAACCTCCATGCTTAACTTGTGCATGTTAGATTATGTCCATGTTCAGTACTTTCCTATCTGCACTTCCTGCTTACTTTTTGTTACTTTTTGTATCACTCATTACTAGTCTTCTCTATTTACATCATTCCCTCTTATTTAACTTCAATTTACATTTCTACACAAATGCTTCTTTGCCCAGCTATCTTCCTAAAATCAAAGTACTATTTCTTTGGAACCATCACATGCTGAAAACTGCTTTAAACATTTATTTATTGGTTGGTAATATAATATTTTACTTATTTATTTTTCTTTTTTACTGGGAAACTCTGACTGGGTAATATCCATTTTCAGCAGGGGTCTCTGGAGAAAAGCTCCATTTGTTTACATTGCGTTATACTTGGTTCCAGTTAAACACTGAGTAGTTACATTTCTATTTACATGTATACACATACAGCAGTTACATTTATACATTGTAAGATTTTACAGAGGAAGAGGTTACTAAAGAGAAAGCCCATGTGAAACCTAGTGGATTGTACGGGCCACAGTTACGTATAATATTATTTTGTCATATCAGTGAGAGGTTGACAGCATTCTATTTAAGGAGAGTATTTTGGAGAATATTGTATGGTGAGCATTTGCAGGACCAGGATTGGTTAAGATGTTGTTTAAGCAATGGTTTAAAACTATTGATTTTGCTGGAGAGTTTTTATTTGCATGGAGATACTATTCCAGCATTGTACTGGGAGTAATACAAGTCTCCTGCAACACTATATGACTTATTTATGAATAGCAAGAATTTGTTACTAGAATGGAGGTACCTTGCTGGACAAAAGGGCAGTAATAATTTTTGTAGTGCAGGGTATATTTCTGGATGATGAATGAGTTTATGGGCTGTATTTAGTTGTAAATATGTTAGGTAGTTGTGCAGTCCAAGCCAGTTTAATTGCTTTACGCTATGACAATGGTGGGTCCTATTAGGAAGATTGGTGGCAAATTTAGCTATATTATTGTAGCAGGAGGCAAGTTTCTTTCTTTGAGTATTGTTTAAGTTTATTAGGATAGGAGCAGCGTATAAGAGAGTTGGCAGTAAGAAAGTGATGGCTGGAGATTTTCTTGCAGTATCTGTAAGGAATACATTGATCCTATAAAGGAAACGTAGTTTCTGGTGTGTAGATTTAGTGGTGTCTAGTATGTGCTAGTCATATTTCAGATTGTCGTCTATTATAATGCCTAGAAGTTTACTGTGAGTTACAGTTTCAACGACAGTTGACTTTATAGTAAAAGATTGCTTTTGATTTTGGCAACTTTTTTGGGGGTAAAAAGCATTAACTTGATTTTCTTGGGGTTGATTAGGAGGTTTGAATCTTTGAGCCAGGTTTCTACACAGGAGAAAGATTTTTGGGTAATGTCTTGGATACTATTTACTGCTGTGGCTGCACGTCATCTGCATACTGAACTAAACTAACATGATGAGTGGAGGTTATTAATAAATATATTAATTAGGAGAGGAACCAGGATGGAGATCTGAGGGACACCTGTAGTAACTGGTTGAAAGGATGAGTAGGTTTGTTGCCGTGATAAGCAGTACTGTGAAAGTCCTATTGAGGACAGTGGAATGATCAGTTGCTGGTGTGAGACAGTATCAAATGCCTCTGACAAGTCTAAGAACATGATGGACACAAGCAGACCATTGTTTCTGTGTCGGTTTATTATACTGGTAAAAGGTAGTATAGCAGTTGTGGTGCTGTGCTGGGGCCTAAAGCCATGTTGTGTTTCTGAGAGCAGGTTATTTGAGGTTTGGTATTGCAGTAATAAGTATTGTAGTGCAGAGCATATGGATGCATTTCTCTGATATTTTGGAGAGGAGGTGAGAATCGCTATTGGTCTGTAGTTATTAAACTCTGTAGATGTTTCACCTTTGTGCAGTGGTATGATGTAGGATTTTTCCACAGTGATGGGATGTATCTTTCTGCTATGGAACTATTAATTACAATGGACACAGGGATGGCTATGACTTCTGTGCTCATTTTTAGGTAGTCTGATGGTAGTTGGTCTACAGCTGTGGAAGAATTTTTTTAGTTTTGGAGCAACTTCATTATGAGCAAGATGAGTATTGGACTAAAACTGAAGAGCTGTGGGTGGTTTTGGTTGGACAAAGATAGAGAGATGGAACAGATGTATTAGTGTCTAAGACAGAAAATAATGATTGGATAAAGTAGGAATTAAACTGTGTTCGGATAGAGTCTGTAATATTGTCTGTTTCTGGGGAGGGAGTGGTGGTCTTGCCAGTGTAGAGTAGTTTATTTAGAGAGGACCAAAAAGGTTTTGGGTTGTTTTGATGTTTGTCTTGTAGGCTGGCATAGTATGTTTGCTTGCTTTGTCTGACATGGAGTTTTGCAAGGCTTTTAAGATGTCTAAATTGCTGGAAGGCATTCATGAATGTTTTTGTTTCTTTGTTAGCTATGGTGTGGGGTTGGACTTTATTCTTTTATTATGTACTGTTGCTAGATTATTTAATGTCTGCAGGAATATGTTATTAAAGTGTCCTACAGCAGTATCTAGTGGTATTGCTCTAAGCACATCACATATTATATTGTTTTACACCAAAATACCTTCGGATCCACCAATGAGCGCTGTACTTCCAGTTAACACCACGTAAAATGTTTCAAAAACAAAGTTTAATCCACATAACGCCTGAAGACAAAAAAACCAAAGAATAACAGACAGACACGACTTCCCAGTGCTGTAGTTGTGCAAAATATAATGGTCAAAACAATTCCGACTTAGCACCGGAGGACAAACAGAAAAGACGCCAATAACAGTTTAGCGCTTTCAACCAAAAAATACTGGTCTTCTTCAGAACTGAAAATGTCAACTAACTACCAGTTTAAATAAATTCATTGGCGCCAAAATTGTAAACCGCCTTAAAGGCACAACATCAAAAAGATATATCCCCTATAAAATACGCTTGCGCCCCCATTTATGCCAATCTTGTTATGCTAAACTGGGAGGACGAGGTGTTATTTAAGAGTCAATACTTTTCTAAGGTAATTTATTACTCCAGATTTTTGGACGATTTATACCTGTTATGGCAAGGAAGTGAAGATGAACTATTAGCTTTTGTTGATTTCATTAACAATAGTAGTGACTATTTGAAGTTCACGCATGCTATAGACAAAACATGTTTACCATACCTAGATACTCTTGTAACACACAAAGATGGGAAAGTGAGTTCCAAAATTTACAGGAAAACCACTTTTTCCAATAATTATTTGGATTATACTAGTTGTCATCCCCCCCAAAGTTAAATACAATGTCTTTAAAGGACAATGTATTAGAGCCGCGAGAATGGTATCTGAGTCAGAAGATATGAAAAAGGAACTAACACAAATTAAAAGTTTTTTTTCACAACGAGGGTACCCTGAACATATGATGGATGAGGTTATGGCACACATAGTAGATCAGTGGGGTACCAAGTACAAACCATTATTGGGTTCAGGAGACATTCAAAATGTTCCTAATTTGAACAATGCGGGAGTGGGTCCTAGTTATCAAAGGGCTTGTATTATACCCTACAATGTTGGGACTGACAAAATTAAGCAAAGAATTTTCAAATTTTGGTATTTGATTAGTAGTGACCAATATTTGGTCAACATATTGGGCACAAAACCGAAGTTTGTATATAGGATGGGGCATAATATGAAAAAATTACTAGAGCACCACACAGATGACAGTAGGAAAAATAGTTCCAATACAGGTAGTAGAAAGTGTGGCTTTTGCAATTATTGCAAATTTATGTATTGTGACAATAAAATTTTACTCCACAATGGACATAAAAGTTCAATCACATGTAAATAAGGAAACTGTAATACTAAACAAGTTATTTATCTAGCGAAATGTGATTTATGTGAGGCATTTTATGTGGGGAGGACTGAACGTAGTCTGAAAAAAACGTATATACAATCATTTATATAGTATCAGGACGAGGGACACAACAAATGCTTTGTATAGACATGTTGCTTCATATGGAATTGAACACACATTCAAATTTGCAATATTACAAGAAATTATTAGCAATCCCAGGGGTGGTGACTCTAGGGGATTACTTGCATTTAGGGAAGCATGGTGGCAACTATATTTGGATGCCACCAGTCCACCGGGACTTAACGATAGTATATCAACAAAAAGTTTACTATTATAGTTCATCTATCAATTTCCTGACATTGATTATGAGGTTCTATTAACTGTGTTATTGTCATTAAGTATTACGGTCTCAAATATGATGATCAATATTTAAGCACATATATTAGATTTTATTCGCTCATACATCACCAATTTTACTTCTCTTAAAAAGTTCTAACACAAACATTGCCAGATATAAAACACGCTTTAGGACTAGGCTATGTACAATACTTTTAACATACTTATGTATATATTTTTCTTCCCATTAATTAATGATTTTAAACACAATTTATAACAGCTTTTAATAATTTTGATACATATATCATATGTTTAAACTCATCCTAGTATGCACTGAATGTTGGTTATTAATTTTGAATTCACATTGGTCTGTACTATTAAGGATAATTTATTTATACTAATAATTTTTTACACACAAAAAACTTTTTTATATACAAACATTTTTTTTATATTAACAATTTTTTATACATAAAAAATTTTCTTATACTAAATATTTATACTATTACTTACATCAATATATTTAGTATCAGCATGTTCTGTGTAATATTAGGTATATTATTTTTATTGAAGTTGAATCAACCTTGCTTACATACATTTCCTTTCTAGTATTAGTCTATCTACAACAAATTACTAGAGTGGCATATCCATGAGTATATTTATGAGTATATTTATGAGTATTTTTTTACGCTTGTTTATACACAACCCTTTTAATCAAATTGTAGTTTAGTTGTAACTTTTCTGAGTTATGACTACATTCAGTTGGGACTGCAACAATTATGATTTATATTTTTACATTTTTACTCACATTCATAAAAACATTTTTATTTTTACAAACAAATACGCTCATTAAACTAAGAATTTTAAAATACATAGAGTTTAAATTCACTGTACATTATGGTTGGTCAGTATTTTGTATTGTACACTCAAAGAGTTTGTACATCTACTGATCAATTAGTATATTATGAGAATCATTTACTTATTCTGCATTTGTTACAGTAAGGGGTTTCGTTTATTGATATGTACTTAATGGCTCTATTAGGTACATATACTTTTTATTTTACTTTTGATACTCATATTGTTATATTGCATATTATTATTATAATGAGTTGCTCATAGGTTTTAATCTTGTACATATTTAATAGCAGATGTTACGGAGATGCAAAACAAGCGGGTATTATAATTTAACGTATTATTTAATGTGTATTTTATAGGGGATATATCTTTTTGATGTTGTGCCTTTAAGGCGGTTTACAATTTTGGCGCCAATGAATTTATTTAAACTGGTAGTTAGTTGACATTTTCAGTTCTGAAGAAGACCAGTATTTTTTGGTTGAAAGCGCTAAACTGTTATTGGCGTCTTTTCTGTTTGTCCTCCGGTGCTAAGTCGGAATTGTTTTGACCATTATATTTTGTACAACTACAGCACTGGGAAGTCGTGTCTGTCGTGTCTGTCTGTTATTCTTTGTCTTTTTGTCTTCAGGCGTTATGTGGATTAAACTTTGTTTTTGAAACATTTTACGTGGTGTTAACTGGAAGTACAGCGCTCATTGGTGGATCCGAAGGTATTTTGGTGTATCGCACTACCATCTCTTTTTGTTCAGGTGTCGTCCTCTACTTCGGAAGCCTCCGGCGAGAATGTCAGTAGCACACGTGTTTTAGAGAATCCAGCGCCAGTGGTCAACACAGACACAGCACCGGATGGTACACAGAATTTGGAAGGACTTCACTCTGATTTGCGTGAATTAAAAGGTGAAGCTAAACAATTGACTGCACTAGTTTTAAGACTTTTGTCGGGATACGGAATCCAAAAAGCTTGTTTTGCAGTTTGCACATCACAACAGCAGTTGCAATCTAGGTAGTATAGCTAACACTCAACCTAGTCTACAATGTAACACTGCACCCGGTCCTGCTTTGCTTGATCCAACTAAGAAGGGGCATGTAGCCCCACCATGCACGAACAATTACAATGACCGGAACAATTATAATGATCGGAATGATGCACTTTCTGATCATGTTGGTGAGCATTCCGCTGAAAGTCTTGACATACCTAATGGTCAAAGATCAAGACACAATAGTCGCCAACAAAGACTGGATATCACTGCACCCTTATCAAGTAGCAACATATATATTTCCGATTTCACGTTCGATTTTTCTTTATATGATTATGACCTTGAGGCCAAGAGGATAGGTACCAAACCTAAAAGACTGCCACCTACTAGAACATATTCAACTGTCACTGCTAGTAAACAAGAATACAAAGACAATTGTGTTCATAAGCACAAGCAACCATTGCCATCTTTGGGTGTTCCCAATGCTAGGATTGACAGTTCTGATTTATTCAACAAATTTCTTTCATTTGATTTTATTGTTGACAACACAGAGGGGTCGGACAAAGTTGTTCATACTCAAGATGGAAGTAATAAGCATGAGACTGGCAGCTTGAAATCAATGATTTATTTGTTAGGGAAGAAACTGAAAACTATTAATGGATTCAAGGTGGACAATATGTATTTACAGAAATGTTTAGATGATAAGATCATCCCAAAAGGGTTAAGATTTTTCAAATTACCTTTGGGTATAGATTTGACTGACATGGGTAAAAATGAATTTAACAGTTTTTTTGATGTATGTGGATTCAATTTTATTAGTTTATTAATGAAATTTTACGATGAAAGATTAAGTAAGTTAATTCATGAAGTGGAAGTCTTAAACACTAAGATAGTGAACGATTTATTGTTCAAAGATTGGGAAAAATTATACAACAAGCAATATTCCGAAGCTGGTAAATGGGCATCCACCTTATGTAAGAGGAAATATGACAAAATTAAGAGAGACAGAGAACAATACCATCAGCAAACAGCCTATGTGTGGCCTAAAAAACGAAATTACAATTTTGGTGGACAACATAAAGTGGGTAGTATTTATGATCAAGAGGTGAAGTTAGGAGAAGATGCCCACACAGATTATGTTGAAATTGAAGAGAATTACAACCAACGGGATTTTCAGACACACTTGAGGGACAACAATCCCCCTTATCAGAGAAAGGGTCAAAGGACATTTTTCAGAGCGAACCAGAGGGTGGGACAGCCTTATTACCGACATTAATAAGTAATCCGAATATAGAAAATATTGTAGCCACACATACTACACATCTAGGGGACAGGAATCAAGGTGAAAGTAGTAATGAGGACGAAAATGAAATCGTAGTTAAAGGGAAAGTTTTTTCCTATCGTCATTTTAATATATACAATTACACAGACATGCAGATAAACAAAGTTAATTTCAGTCTATTTGAGAAGGGGATGAAGTACATACCCAATCCTAAATTCACATTAACTGATGTACTGATAGATTTTAAGAAATACATCAGGAAAATTAATTTAGAAGTTTTTTTAAAGATAAAAACATCAATAAAATAAGCATTAACGATGGTGATGATAGAATTGGTTCAAGTTTGTCCATCAGGAGTAAATTTACACCTCCAAATCACCCCACAATTGACACATTTGATAAGGTTGTGACTAGAGAAATCTATAGTGAGTATAACCAACTCAAGAAGGTGAAAGAGTTTAATAATTTGACACTGGAAGAGACAGGACTACTACAAACAATGAGAGGTAATAATTCTATAAGAATCATGAAACCCGATAAAGGGGGAGGCATTGCAATTTATGACCATATGACATATATTCAAAAAATTTATGATATATTATACACCACAGGGGATTATGAAACAATTTCTAGGAACGAACTACACATAGCATATCGCAGGATTGATTCTTACATTGAAGAGTATTTACTTGATGGTAGAATTACCAATGAGATATACAATTTTATTAAAGTAGAACATCCTAAGTTAGCTACAATGGTAGGCATTCCTAAGACCCACAAAGATACCAATGACCCTCCTCTGAGACCCATAGTATCGGGAAGTTATTCGAAGTCTTTTAAAATGGGGAAGTTAATTGATACAATTTTGAAAAACATTTACACCCACATTCCACATATGGTGAAGGATTCGTGGTGCTTCCTCTCTAAGTATCCAGTTTCTTATATTGAGAATACTAGCCCTATATATGTAATTACTATAGATGTGATTGACCTGTTCTCATGTATTCCTAAAGAAGAAGGTCTAGAGGCTTTCACCAATAGTTTGAGGAGACACACAGATTTAGAATGGGATACTATATGTCTAATATCTGAAATGATGTCTCTGGTCTTAGACAACAACTTCATATATTTTGAAGGTGAGTTATTTAGGCAAACTAGAGGGGTAGCGATGGGGGCAGCTTGCACCCCCATTTATGCCAATCTTGTTATGCTAAACTGGGAGGACGAGGTGTTATTTAAGAGTCAATACTTTTCTAAGGTAATTTATTACTCCAGATTTTTGGACGATTTATACCTGCTATGGCAAGGAAGTGAAGATGAACTATTAGCTTTTGTTGATTTCATTAACAATAGTAGTGACTATTTGAAGTTCACGCATGCTATAGACAAAACATGTTTACCATACCTAGATACTCTTGTAACACATAAAGATGGGAAAGTGAGTTCCAAAATTTACAGGAAAACCACTTTTTCCAATAATTATTTGGATTATACTAGTTGTCATCCCCCCAAAGTTAAATACAATGTCTTTAAAGGACAATGTATTAGAGCCGCGAGAATGGTATCTGAGTCAGAAGATATGAAAAAGGAACTAACACAAATTAAAAGGTTTTTTTCCCAACGAGGGTACCCTGAACATATGATGGATGAGGTTATGGCACACACAGTAGATCAGTGGGGTACCAAGTACAAACCATTATTGGGTTCAGGAGACATTCAAAATGTTCCTAATTTGAACAATGCGGGAGTGGGTCCTAGTTATCAAAGGGCTTGTATTATACCCTACAATGTTGGGACTGACAAAATTAAGCAAAGAATTTTCAAATTTTGGTATTTGATTAGTAGTGACCAATATTTGGTCAACATATTGGGCACAAAACCGAAGTTTGTATATAGGATGGGGCATAATATGAAAAAATTACTAGAGCACCACACAGATGACAGTAGGAAAAATAGTTCCAATACAGGTAGTAGAAAGTGTGGCTTTTGCAATTATTGCAAATTTATGTATTGTGACAATAAAATTTTACTCCACAATGGACATAAAAGTTCAATCACATGTAAAAAAGGAAACTGTAATACTAAACAAGTTATTTATCTAGCGAAATGTGATTTATGTGAGGCATTTTATGTGGGGAGGACTGAACGTAGTCTGAAAAAACGTATATACAATCATTTATATAGTATCAGGACGAGGGACACAACAAATGCTTTGTATAGACATGTTGCTTCATATGGAATTGAACACACATTCAAATTTGCAATATTAGAAGAAATTATTAGCAATCCCAGGGGTGGTGACTCTAGGGGATTACTTGAATTTAGGGAAGCATGGTGGCAACTATATTTGGATGCCACCAGTCCACCGGGACTTAACGATAGTATATCAACAAAAAGTTTACTATTATAGTTCATCTATCAATTTCCTGACATTGATTATGAGGTTCTATTAACTGTGTTATTGTCATTAAGTATTATGGTCTCAAATATGATGATCAATATTTAAGCACATATATTAGATTTTATTCGCTCATACATCACCAATTTTACTTCTCTTAAAAAGTTCTAACACAAACATTGCCAGATATAAAACACGCTTTAGGACTAGACTATGTACAATACTTTTAACATACTTATGTATATATTTTTCTTCCCATTAAGTAATGATTTTAAACACAATTATTAACAGCTTTTAATAATTTTGATACATATATCATATGTTTATTGAATTAATTTTAACTCATCCTAGTATGCACTGAATGTTGGTTATTAACTTTGAATTCACATTGGTCTGTACTATTAAGGATAATTTATTTATGCTAATAATTATTTACACACAAAAAACTTTTTTATATACAAAAAAGTTTTTATATTAACAATTTTTTATACATAAAAAATTTTCTTATACTAAATATTTATACTATTACTTACATCAATATATTTAGTATCAGCATGTTCTGTGTAATATTAGGTATATTATTTTTATTGAAGTTGAATCAACCTTGCTTACATGCATTTCCTTTCTAGTATTAGTCTATCTACAACAAATTACTAGAGTGGCATATCCATGAGTATATTTATGAGTACATTTATGAGTATTTTTTTACGCTTGTTTATACACAACCCTTTTAATCAAATTGTAGTTTAGTTGTAACTTTTCTGAGTTACGACTACATTCAGTTGGGACTGCAACATTTATGATTTATATTTTTACATTTTTACTCACATTCATAAAAACATTTTTATTTTTACAAACAAATACGCTCATTAAACTAAGAATTTTAAAATACATAGAGTTTAAATTCACTGTACATTATGGTTGGTCAGTATTTTGTATTGTACACTCAAAGAGTTTATACATCTACTGATCAATTAGTATATTATGAGAATCATTTACTTATTCTGCATTTGTTACAGTAAGGGGTTTCGTTTATTGATATGTACTTAATGGCTCTATTAGGTACATATGCTTTTTATTTTACTTTTGATACTCATATTGTTATATTGCATATTATTATTATAATGAGTTGCTCATAGGTTTTAATCTTGTACATATTTAATAGCAGATGTTACGGAGATGCAAAACAAGCGGGTATTATAATTTAACGTATTATTTAATGTGTATTTTATAGGGGATATATCTTTTTGATGTTGTGCCTTTAAGGCGGTTTACAATTTTGGCGCCAATGAATTTATTTAAACTGGTAGTTAGTTGACATTTTCAGTTCTGAAGAAGACCAGTATTTTTTGGTTGAAAGCGCTAAACTGTTATTGGCGTCTTTTCTGTTTGTCCTCCGGTGCTAAGTCGGAATTGTTTTGACCATTATATTTTGTACAACTACAGCACTGGGAAGTCGTGTCTGTCGTGTCTGTCTGTTATTCTTTGGTTTTTTGTCTTCAGGCATTATGTGGATTAAACTTTGTTTTTGAAACATTTTAAGTGGTGTTAACTGGAAGTACAGCGCTCATTGGTGGATCCGAAGGTATTTTGGTGTATCGCACTACCATCTCATTATATTGTTTTAATGTTTCACTCAAAATATATTTACAGAAATTGGTTGTATTTTGCATTTGATTATTGATATGTTTATCAAGGTCATGGGAGTTCTAATGCTATATGTTGGTATGTGTTCACTTGTGCTGACAGGCAGAATACTTTTGTCAGTCTGGTTTGTTTGTAAGTATCTAGTCTTGATTCTAGTGGGTGTAGTTATTAATTGTTTGAAATTGTACAGGTTTATGGATTCAATTGGGGTAGTGGAATTTAAGGGTTGCCAGTCTATATTTAAGTCTCCAAGTATTATAGTTTAATGATTAATTTGTTGTGTAATTTATATCTAAGAAGAACTGTAATTCAGATAATAACCAGGGTTTGAACTCTTTAATTTTAGTTATATATGCTGGAATTCTGGAGTTAAAAATTAATGGTTTGTACCCATTTTGACATTTTAGTATCAATGAATTGTGGTCTGAAAAGGGGCAGGGAGTGATTGAGAAATTAATGATTTTAGAGTGCAAGTCATGGGCAGCAAATATTTTATCCAGTCTAGTTTGGGTAGCAAATTTGTGATCTTGATGGGAAAACAACAAAGATTTATCTTCTTTAAATCTGAAAGTATCTACAAGATGAAATGATTCTACCCACTTGTTTAAAGTTTTTGACACAGCAGATGTACACAGCAGTCTTTTATTTGTAGTTTCAGAAATATCAAATATACAGTTAAAATCTCCTCCTAATATTAAGTTGCCTTTATAATTATTGAAAATGAAATTCAAGTATTTTTCAACAGTTTCTGTTCCAATGCCTGGGGACCAGTATAGATTGGCTAGCGTCCATATTCTTTTATTATATTTAACTATTATTAATGCCATAAGGCCTTCATTATCTTCATACCTATAAATGATTTCTGGGTTAATCACATTTGTTTACCATAAAATTGTTACCCCTTTTGACTTTGACTTATAAGTGGATTGCGCCAATATAATATATTCATTAGGATTCCATTTGTAATTGTCATTTGTTTTGAAATAAGTTTCTTGAAGGAAGACAATTTGTGCTTTATTCAGTTTTAATTATTTCAGTAGATTTGCTCTCTTGCTAGGATAGTTTAAGCCATTGGTATTTAAAGATCATCATCATCAGCCCCCTTTTTCCCATTTTTTCTACATGGGGTTGGGGTATCATGTTAACTGTTGCCAACTCTCTCAATTCAGTGCCACACTCATGCCTGATTGTCACAGATCTTCTTTAACACAATCCATCCACCTTTTTGCTGGACATCCTTGCTTCCTCTTACCTTCTTCCTGTCTCTCCCAAATCTTCCTCACCAGATCATCTTCTGCTTTTCTACACATGTGCCCAAACCACCATAATCTGTTCTCTTTGATTTTTACTGCAATTGGAGCTACTTTGGCTTCTGCTCTTATGTCCTCATTTCTTCATCTGTCCCAGAGTGTGCATCCTACCACCTTTCTCAGACATTTCATTTCCATCACCTCTAGCTTCTTCAATTGTTCTGCCTTTACTGTCGAGGTCTCTGTACCATACAGTAGTACTGGTCACACCACTGTCTTGTACACCTTGCTTTTCAGCTTCTTTGGCATTCTTCTATCATAGACTACACCTAATACTCTATGCCAGTTGGCTGCAGCCCCTCTGATTCTAGCTTTGACCTCTTCATTCAGACTACCCTTCTCCCCACCCACCCCTCCCAGATACTTGAAGCTGTTTGCATGTCCCACTATCTTCCCTTCTATCTCTTCTTCTGATCTCCCCAATTTGCTGCCATTACCACTGTCTTAGCTGTGCTTAGTTTCATCCCATATGCCTTCAGATTTGCATTCCATTCTCCTATCCTTTGCTGAAGTTCTAGCTCAAAGTCTGCCTGTACTGCCACATCATCTGCATACAGCAGCTTTATCTGCCCCCTCCAGCCTATTTGCTAATGTAGTCCATCACCAGTATGAAAAGCAGTAGGCTCAGAGCTAAACCCTGATGTACACCCGCTCACACTGGGAATTCCTCTGTGAGGCCGAACACTGTTTGTACTTAAGTCACTGGGTCTTGTACATAGTCTTCACTAATTCTACCAATGTTGCCGTGACTTCAAACCACCGCAGTACTGCCCAGATTAGCTTTCTTTGGGACCTTGTCATATGTTTTCGCCAAGTCTAGGAATGCCCAGTTGGACTCTCTCCTCATTTCTAGCCTCTTCTCAAGTGTCTGTCTCAATGCAAACATCGGGTCAATTGTGGTGCATCCTGATCGGAACCCACACTGTTCATCTCCCATCTTGCATTCTACTACTCTGCGTATCCGTTTATCAATCACTCTCTCCAGAACTTTCATGCAGTGTGGCAGGAGTTTGATCCCTCTGCCCACAGTTGTGGATGTTAACTTTGTTCTTGTACACTGGCACAAGTATGCTTATTATCCAGTCATCTGGGATACACCTTTCTCATTTCTTATTAGTACCCTCAGGAGCCATTTCTCCCCAATCTCAGCCAGCATCTTTATTATATCTGCTGTTACCTCATCTGAGCTTGCTACTTTTCCCTGACTTCATCTTCCTTAGTGTTGTTCTTACTTCTTCTAAGGTGGGCTCCTTTTCTTCTCTAATTGTACGATGTTTCTGGGGCAGTACAGCTTTTGTGGGTTTTTTTATTCAGAAGTTGCTGGAAATTCTCTTTCTATCTGTCTTTTGTTGTCCTTTGTTGGTAAGCAGGTTGTTGCTGGCATCCCTTATGAAGGGTGTCTAACTATCTTCTTTATCTTTCTGTCTTTGCCTTGCAACCTGATATAGTTTCTTTGTGCCCCTTACTGAGTCACTTTCCAGAAATTGGTAGAGTGCCTCCGATGCCTTATTCTTTGCTATTGCAACTTCTTTCTTAGCTTCTTTGTTAATCAACCAGTAGTCTTTCCTAGCCTGGTCAGTCTTTTCTATCTCTCATTTCTTCCTGCACTCCTTCTTTCTTTTGATGACTTCCTGGACTTCTGCATTCCACCACCAGCTTTCCTTATGTACCTTATTTCCATACCTGGCTCGGCCACATATCTTTTCTTTAGTCCTAACACATGCTGTTTTTAGGCGCTGCCACTCCTCTTCAACTCCACCTATTTCCTCCTCTTCTTAGGGTGCTAGAGCCCTGATTAATTCCTTGAACTGCTGTACTTTCTCTCCAGTCAACTTCCAGGTCTAAAGCCTGATCTCTATTGACTTTAGAGCCTTCTCTGACCACTGCTTGCAGCTGATTGTGGCAACTAATGGTTTATGCTGTGGGCCGACTATTTCACTGGGGATGACTTTGCAATCATGTATTCTACCCCAGCCCCTTTTCCTTTCTAGGAGGAAGTCTCTCTCTTTCTGAACCATGCGTTGGCTACTATAAAGCCATTTGCCAGACAGAAGTCTAAAATGGCTTCTCCTTCTTTATTCCTGTTACCTCACCCATGTGGACCCAGGCAATCCTCATACCCTATTCTGTCTGTCCCGTTATGTGCATTCAAGTCACCCATTATCAACACCAATTCATGTTGTCCTGCTTTATTTAGTAGGTACTGCAACTGCTGTCCGAATGCATTCTTTTCCTCACTATCACAACCCTGCTGTGGGGCATATGCTGATATTATGAATATTGCCCTATCATTACACTGGAGTCTGATTGCCATGAGTCTGTCATTAATTCTGATGATATCCCTCACTGCCTTCTGAAGCCTCTTTCTCACCACAATTCCTACACAATTTCTAGCCTGTGCCCCACCTGAGTAGTAGAGTCTGGATCCCAAGCCAAGTGGCTTTGCTGCACTTCCCTTCCATCTCATCTCTTGGATACATAGGATGTCCAGCCTCCTATGTATCATCATGTCGTCCACTTCCAAGCTGCGTCCTGTCAGTGGACCTACATTAAGCGTAGCAATTCACAGTTCATGTTTGGCAGGTTGGTTGGTTTTACATCCAGCTTTCGCTCAACAGAGCTATCCCAGGTAACCCAGGCTGTGCAACTAGACACGGGCCAGCCAGTAGCTCATTGGCCCAGGGCTGCTGGGCTTTATGGCAGGCACACAATGGCCAATAGGGGTACATATACCCCTCTCACCGTTAGCAAGGGTCCTTGGTGTGGGTGAGAGTAGACCGGGTCCTCAACCCACTTATCACCGGTAACTACCCATGCCCATTTTGGCGACATTAGTTAACATGACCGAATTACCTTGAGCCATATTTTACACCATTGAGTGGCTATCCCTGCCATGGCATGCAGTCTGTGATCTGTGTTCTCCTATCTCGAGGATACTGCACACCACAGTAGATGCCCAAAGCGGTTGGTCTGTACAACTCTTCCCCTATAGGGCACCATGTAAAGTCTGTGCTGCTGCCCACAGCTCCATTCATTGGGGATTTTGAGATGGAAACACTCAGCATGTTTTTCAGATATGAGAGAAACCCCACGGAGATTCAAGGAGAACATGCAAACTCCAAACAGGCATTGATCAAAGGTCAGACTCGAACCTTACATCTTGTGCATGGGAGGTAAAGACCTTAACTGCTAAGCCATCTGGTCTGTTCAATTATATTGGTATTTAAAGATAATAAAGTTAAATCCATTTTAGGTTATTCAGACTATGTATTTTTGTTTTATTGTGAACATTTTTCCTCTGATAACTATAAAGTATATCTTTGAGCTTTTAAAGGAAATTATCAGTTTTATACTTTGAGTGTTTACCAATAAAGTAATGTTTTGGTCAGGCATACTAAAAATGTTTTTGTGAAATAACAAATTTAAATTAGTAAATGTTAACAAAACTAAGATCCGCACTAGCCATGGAATGAAAATCATTCCTAATCTGATGGATAAACCTAAATCCATCCGACTATCACTCATACCTTGACAATCCAGAACATCTTCTAAGTCATTAAAGGTTCTTGTCTCATTGGCAAAAAGTATTTTTATCTTGGCTGGAGAGGCCAGCTGTGCTTTAATGTTGTTTTGTTTCAACAGTTTTATTATTGGCCAGACCTTTTTTTCCTTTGTTCTAGTATTCTGGAAGAATAATCATTGTCAAACCTTATCAGGCTTTGACTGTATTTTAAGGGTGATTTTCTCCAAGCAGATTCTAATATTAGTTCCTTGTCCAGAAATGAATGGATCTAGGTGGAGTATTTGTTGAGTTAGAAGCAGGTTTCCTCAGTGTTCTATGCGCCCTTTCAATTCCAAATGAAAGTCCCTCTTTCAAGTCTAAAAATTCAGGAATCCAAGTTAAGAATGAAATAATGTCTTCACCTTCAGTGTTTTCAGGCAGACCAAATAACCTTATGTTGTTTCTCCTTTTCCTGTTTTCTAAGTCATCTATTTTGTTAAGCAGCCATGTATTCTGTTTAAGCAGAAATTCTTTTCGGAATTCTTCTTCTTTGAGTCTCCCTTCAATGTCATTTACAGAAGTCTCTATATTTGTTATTTTTGTACGGTGTTGCTGTAATAGTTCCTTAAGAGTATCAGTCTATTTTTGAGAATTTAATTTGAGGTTTTCTAAGTCATTTTTAAAGTCGCCCATCTTCAAAGATAGTTCCTCTAAGGTAGATGTCATCAATTGCAGTTCTTTTTCAAAGCAGCATCTGGATGATAATTCCTTGAGTTGTTCATATTCAGTGACTCAATATATCTCCAAGTTACATGACAGGAAGATTTTTGTATATCTCCACCAAAATTGATATTTATGTAGCTTAACAGTTTATCTATAGATTTCTAACATTTTAAGCTTAAAAATAATAACATTTTGCTATATTATTATACTAGTTTATGGAGCTCTCAAAATTCACTGCTCTCAGTTGGCCATCTAGGCTCCACCCAAGAAAGGACATTTCTGATTATGGTGGAGCCAAAAGAGGAACTTTTCCAAGATTACACATCCAGTTTATAATGAGTAATGAAAGTATGCACAGTGGACTAAGTCGCTGCTGCACAAATGTCATCAACTGGTAGTTTTTTAGAAAAAGCTGTTGAGATAGCTACTGCTCTGGTTGAATGGGCCTTTTGTTTGACTGTAGCTCTTAACCCATTGCTGCATAGACAAAACATATACAATTCCACAGACATTTGGACAGTGTAACCTTTGTAGCAACTCTTCCAAGCCTAGCTTTAGAGTAAGCATTAAAAGTTAATCAGATTTTCTGAGTTTTTTAGCTTTCCAGCTCAAATACTGATATCTATCATGGCCACAGTTTCAAAAAGAGGTTGAGTTAGAACCTGGAGCATAACAATAATATCCCATGGAGGAACTGACTTTCTAATATGGGGAAGCAGCAGAAAGGTTCATCTAAGAAAGGCTTTCAAGATTTTTAATGTAGCCGCAGAGCAACCATTCTGTTCAATATGAAAATTGGAAATTGCTGCCATCTAAACTTTGATTATAGAATAGTTTGAGCACTGCTGAAACCTCAGCTAAAAATTCCAAGCCTAATGGAAAGGATCCAAGCCTTTAGCTGTTGCCCACAAAGAAAACTTTTTTTCCATTTAGTGTTGTAAATCTTTTTCATAGCAGGTTTCTGTGAAGCTGCTATTATATCAACAACATTATTGGGGAGGACTTCCAAGATGGCTACACGATGAGTAACAGCTTATTTCTAGCTCTCCCAGTGGGAAAACAGAAACTCAGCAGAGAAGGCCAGTAGACTTGTGTTTATGGGTAAATTTCAGTACCCCACTAGTAAGTGGACTGCCTGGATGCCAGGAATAAACATATACAGAAGACCTGGAAAAATTAGCTACAAAAAGTGAGGAAGAAACACTGACCAAGGAAAGTTCTGCAGCTGTTCAGCAAAAAGCAATGTAACCTTCAGGCATGACTTCAAGTAACCTATAGGAAGATATAAGACAATTGCATACAGACCTGGATAAAATAAATAAAACACTGATGGAGTATATCAACACAAAGAACAAAAGGCTGGAAAAAATGGAAGAAGCTTTAAACAGATATTCAGATGAGATGATAAAGCTGCAACAATCAGAGGTCAAAATACAGAAAAAGCTGACTGAATATGAGACTGCTCAGGAAGAGATGTTTAAAAAAATAATAGAATTAGTGGACAGAGCATGTAAGGAAAACCTGAGATTTTCAGTTATATCAGAGAAGCTGGATGGAACAGACTGCATTAATTTTATGAAACCACAAATAAGCAACTGGATTGGTATTCCATAGCAGTTCTTGTTAACTGAAAGGGCACATTGTGTGTATGCTCCAAACTTGGCTATAAGAAAGCAACCTAGACCTTTAATAGTAAAGATACAATCTTACCAGCTGAAGGACTTGACTCTGACAAAATTGTGGCAGAAGGACAAAGTAATAAAAGTGGGAGACAGCAGAGTGTTTGTGGAGAATGATTACTCATTGTACACCAAAGAGAAGAGGAGCAAATGTATTCCACTATTCAGGGAATGTTAAGACGCAGGTGTGAGATTCAAACTGCTCTACCCAGCTGTCTTCAAGGTATTCTTTCCCGGAGGGACAAAATCATTTTTTGATGCAGTACATGCTAAGGAGGAAATATAAAAGTTTGTCCAACAAAATGTAAGGAGTGAAACAGAAGCAGATTCTGCTTCTTGTTCTTCTGGTAATAAAGACCACAGAGGGACTGTACCTGTGAAACCTTTTTCAAATTTTCAACAGAAAATGTTGGAGAGAGAAAGGAGCATGAGAGTTGACTAGAAGAATCAAGAGTACATTGGAAATGAAGCAAAGACAGGATTCAGAGATGAAGAGTAATAAAACCAGTAACAATGTGGGATTACAATGCAATAATTATAGTTGTGAAATATGACATAACAAGAAAATCTGGAAATACTGGACTTTTTCATAATCTGTTTTACTTGTGTAGGACTCTAAGGCATATGCTCTACTTCATGTAATTAATGTTTGGAAAAGTGCTTGGGGAGGGGAAGAGGAAGGAGAAAATTAACGATTTTTTTCTTAAATGGCATCAATTTTGTGGTATGTGGTTTTCTTTACTTGCTATAAAATAAAGTTTCTTTCAGTTATTTTTATATGTAATGGGGGTTGTAAACAAATGCTGCTGTTCTTTTTTTCTTTTCTTTCTACATTCTCTCTCTCTTCTTATTCAGTTTTAAAAAAATGTAGGCACTGCAATGTATAAAAAAGCCTGGTTAAAAAGCCTGATAAAAGAAAAAAATAACATGCTTTTTCTCATTCTTGCATGGGGAAACTACTGGATTAAAGACCTTAGAATGATTTAGTAACACGTTTTAAGAGACAGCAAGTAAATAGTAAATGAAAAAGAACATTGAATATTACAAGGCTTTTTCAAGCAAATGCCACATATTCTCAGTAACAATTCTGCAGCTGGTCTTCGTGTTTCCATAGAAACAATCTGATATAGAGAAACTGGCTGCCTGGTTCTCATGTATCCACAGAGGTAATTTGATAAAGAGAAACTGGCTACAGTCTGGTGGAGAGTGATTATCTCAGAAAAAAAGAGAAATTGGCTAGGAGATCATGTTCTCTGAAAGCATTCAGGGGCTTTCCACGGCAGTTAATGTTCTCTGAAAACATTGAGGGGTTTTCCCAGCTGGGAATATAAATACAGCAGCCTCAAATATATTTGAACAAAAACACATGCAAAGGCATCCAGATATGAAAAATTTCACAATAAGAAAAATAATATCACAAAGATGGAATGTAGAAAAGAAAATTAGTAAAGCAGAATTTAAAAAAATATAACAAAGTTATGGAGTGCCTGCAAAGTGAAGGATTTAATGTAGAAGGTCTAACACAAATTACTTTACAGCACAATGGAGTGCATCCTCAAAGTAAGGAGAAGCAGAAAGATCAGGAGACATCTGAAGAAGAAATACGGACATGGGAAAGAAAAATAGATTTATTATGGTGTGATATTTATGCAAAGAAGAAAGCAAAATTAACCAATACAAAAAGAGCAGCACCAAAGATATTTGAAGAGAAATACAGGCAAAGTAATCTGGATATGAAAAATTTTACAATACAAAAAACAAGAAGACAGAGGAAGAGAAGAAAATTAGATTAGTAATGGAGAAGTGAAAGAAATAGAAATTGAGGTTATGGAGCACATGCAAAGTGAAGGATTCAGTGTAGAAAATCTAATGCAGAAAGCACCACACCAGGACAGCGCAAAGGATATCCAAACTAAGGGGAAACCAGTGGAACAGGAAGCAACTGGTCAGGTGCCATATAAAGATATTTTGGAGCCTTCCACAGGAAACCATTATTAATGTTCACTTGAAGCTAGACAGAAAGGAGAAGGAACAGGAACTTGTGGATAGACCAGTGAGTTCTCATATGACAGAGCAAGGGATGGCACAGGATGAAATTGGAGAGAATGTGTCACAGGAAGATGTAATAGATCTCTCTATAGAATGCCCATAGGAAATGGAAAACAAAAAATGCGCCCTCAATTTAGAAGAAACCCGAGCTAAGAGAAGAGTTGCTTGACTTAATAGACATAGATATATATATTAAGGTCAATGAAAGAAAGAAACTGCAGAAGGTCAATAAAGCCCAAACAGTCAGAACTTTGATAAAGCAAATTAACACAGTAATTAGGACTGTCCATAGAAATTCATGTGATATAACAGAAGTAAACAGGACATATTACTGTGCAAAATACTGGTCTATTTTCACTACTCATGATGACTTTAAACCCATTATCTCTGCTAAACCAACATTTGTCAGAAAGAGGGGTTTGAATCTCAAAGAAATGTTTGAGAGGAGACCACAGTCACATGGGAACAAACAGCAGCTCCATAAAGGGACCTACAAATGTGGTGCTTGTAAGCAGTGTCATGCAGTTTTGAATGAATCCCACATTTATCTTAAATCAAGAAGAATGAATATTCAGTCATATGGCTCGTTTTTTTGCGGCACTAAGGGGGTGGTGTATTTAGGTGTATGCATGACCTGCAACAGTTTTTATGTAGGGAAAACTGAAAGGGAATTTAGAAAAAGACTTTATGAACATCTTTATGACATAGAAAAGAAGAAGGATAACAATGCCTTCTACAAGCATTCCCTCAGTTGTCCCAATTTTAAGTTAAAATTTCTAGTACTGGAGCAGGTCATTCCAGATGTCAGGGGAGGGGATTGGGAAGCCACCCTTGAACACAGGGAGCTTGTGTGGCAACTCAAGTTGGACGCAGGAAAACCACCTGGGTTAAATGATAGTTTAAGTATTAGTTTGGTCCTAAAGCTAAGAAGGGCCAGACTTTGACACTGGTCAGCTTGAGGTTTAGGCAGCCCTTTCAGGTTAGCTAAGGTCCCTTATTCTGTTAAATTTGTTCTTGGTCCCCAAAACAAAACTTGATAAGACACTATGTAATACCTTCCCACTTTTAACGGTACATTTTTATAAGAATATTGTTCACTATTTTTAATACTCAAAGTTGTATTGTTTTCCATAAGAATTTTTATAATGTTGACAGCAGACTCAAGCACTTTAAATATACTGTTTACATGATGTTGGAAAAGTAAAGAAATATACTTTTATTTTTATTTTTAAATATGTAGAATGCATCATGAAATATTAATAATTTTAATTTTATATGAATACTTATATTTACAATTCAATCTAATTAGAATTGATTTTTTGAGGTTATTTTTAACCAAGGCATTGCCTTTTTAAAATTGTGGATAAAGTTTAATTAATTAATTGATTTACAAGTGTATTTAAGCACTCACTGTAAGCACTTGGCTGTTTAACTTGAAAAAGCTGGGAAGGGTCCAAGCGAAAGCGCATGTGCTCTACGTTGTGTTCTGTTCGTTTGGAATAAAGAAGATTTTCAACTACTTTTTTCTAAGAGGGTTGTTTCTGCTCAAGCTGCCTGGACACGTTTTACATATTACATAAATTAATAACTGATAAAGTTCTACCACAAGAACACAGGGTAGCGAGGGATAGGAAGAGGAGAAATCGAATACCATCATGGAAGTATCAAATAGAGAAAAGCTTAAAGCAACTAAGACAAGAAGTGTTATTATTAGAAGAGTACAGAAGAGGGAACAGATCAACAAAAATAACTCAGAAAGATAGATGGGATAAAATAAATGTGCAATATTAGAACAGATCAGGATCTATCATGTACTATCGCAAATAAACTAAAAATTTCAGCACAGGTGGAAAAACTTAGAAGATATGCTGATAAATATAAAGGAAAAGTACAAAATAAGCAATTTATTGATGACCCCAAAAGGTTTATAGAGAATTGGGAAACAAGGTAAAAGGAATTGAAAGACTGCAAAAAAAAAAAAAAAAAAAAAAAAAAAAAAAAGAAATAGACGCATTTTGGAAAAGTATCTATGAAGATCTGTGGAACATAACAAAGATGCTACATGGATAAAAGAAGTAAAAGAAACAATATGAAGTTTAAAGGTACAGGATGTGAAATGGGATGAAGTAACAGCCAGAGAAATTTAAAGAAAGTTAAGAAAAGCCCCTAATTGGAAAACTCCAGGCCCAGATGCAGTACCTAACTTTTGGTTAAAAGTACTAACATCTTTCCACGAAGATTTAGCCATGAGTAAGAACTATTTATATGCACACCCTGAACAGATACCAACCTGGCTAACAACAAGAAAAACAATGCTCCTACTTAAGAGTGAACCTGCAAGCTATCCCAAAATTATAGACCAATAACTTGCATTCTGATAAAGTATAAATTATACATGGGAAATGATGCCAACAGAGTTTATAGTCATTTAGAAGAAAAATCAATTATGGCAGTAGAACAAAAGGGCAATACAAGAAAGTCATATGGAACAAAGGATCATTTGTTGTTAAATAAAGTCATAGTGGAGAGCTGTAAAAAGGGGAAGAATCTAAGTATGGCATGGACTGACTACAAAAAAGCATTTTGGATAAAAGAGTGCTTAAAATGTTTAAGATACACCCCATATTGATCAGCTACATTGCAGTGACTGTGAAACAGTGGCAGACCACTTCGTAATTAAGCCATGATAAAGGACAAATTATTATCCCAGGGATAAAAATTCAAAGGGAGGGTGACTCTCTGTCACCATTGCTATTCTACCTTGCCCTTAACCCATTAAACTGTCTACTTAACAGGTTAGACCATAACTATAATTTGGCTAGTAGAAAACAACAAAGTCTAAAGACTTCTCATCTTCTCTTTGTCGACGATTTGAAACTGTATAGCTCATCAGATGAGGAACTGAAAGCACAACTGCAAGTTGTCAAAACTTTTTCAGATGATATAAGAATGTCATTTGGTCTTGATAAATGTGCAAAAGCAACCTTTAAAGCAGGAAAACTGCAGTTGGGACAAGAATGTGATATAAAAGAACTTGAGCAAGAGGGAGTGTATAAATATTTTGGAATTGATAAAGGATCAGCAATAAAACATGAACAAATGCAAACAAAACTTAGTAAGGAATACTTCAGAAGACTTAAATTAATCCTGAAAACAGTGTTGACATCTAGGAAAAAAAAATCCAAGTTATAAACCAATTTGCTCTTCCTGTCCTAACTTACAGCTTTGGAGTGATTGAGTGGCCCCAAAACGTGTTGGATAGATTAAATATCAAAACAAGAAGGATGTTTCATGCTCACCAAATGATCTATAAAAATTAGTGCATACCAAGATTATATATTCCTCACTCCAAAGGAGGGATGGGACTCCTTGAAATTGATTACATGTATAGATCTACAATCGTGGGACTCCACACATATCTGCTGACCTCACAAGACCCAAATGTAGTGAAACTTTTGAAACATGAGGAGAATAAATCTAAGATGACTTCTCTGCTTAATCTTGCAGAGGCATATCGGCATCAAGAAAAAAATGGAAATCAAACCAGAACTAGATAAAAGTCCGGCAGCAACTTAATGTGCCAAAAAACAAAAGAGAGAATATAAGGTGAAGGACCAGATGAAAAGGCAAGAAATGTGGAAAATGCATAAATATAGTTGCAAGTATAGAAAACTTCTGGAAGAATCTCATGTTGATCAGGAACAAATGCAGGAATGGTCAAGGAGAGGTAAATTCAAACCAAGAGATGAAAGGTTAATATTGCAGCCCAAGATAGTGGGCTATGTACATGTTGGTTTACAAAGTCCATTAAACATGTGGGAGAAATAGGCAAATGCAGGTTTTGTAAAACAGAATTGGAAACAGTTGTACACCTCATTGCTGGTTGTGACATACTAATGGCACACGGACTGTATACTGAAAGGCATGAGAATGTGGTGAGACTGTTGCACTGGGGATTGTGCAAACATTATGGTATTTAAGTGGCTGAAAAACACTGAAATATGAGCCACAAAGCATCATAGAAAATGATGAAGTCTACATCACATGAGATCATCCATTACCAACAGTTCAAAATATAGATGCTAGAAAACCAGATATAGTGATCCAGGAAAAGAAGACAAAAGTAGCACTGATCATTGAAATCGTCACACCCAGTGACTACAGTGTCCTGCGTAGTGAGAAACACAAAGTCATAAAATATTAGGATTTGCAGGCAGAAAAGAGAGCAATGTGGAAGAAAGATACCCAGATAGTTCCAATAGTAGTAAGAGCAACAGGTCTTATAAAAAAGAGTCTACAATACTATTTAAATACGCTACCAATACATGTAAGTCCATACAAATTGCAGAAGGAGTCATCACTGGGCACATTATGGGTGCTGCAAAGAGCACTTTTGGCTGACATCAAAGAGTGAAACAATACTAATTTTATGAAATTTAATCATACCTTGACTTAGGAATGGGGCCCATTCCTGTCATGGTATTAGAAACCCAAAAGATTTGGAGAAATGAAAAAAACTTAAAGATAAAACAAAACCAATCAGCACTTAGTAGAAGGACAGACTGCACCACGCACCTTAGCATGGATGACCTTTCTTTTAGGTTAACTGAAGTCTGTGACTGTGGTTGTCAGTTTGGGGCTGTTGTTCCTATTAGTAGGGTAACACTTCAATATTTGAAGGTGTAAGGTGTACAGAGTTTTGTCTGTTAACATTAATAGATTGTATGGGGGTATTGGAGGATTGTTTGTTTTTTTTTTGTTTAGGGGCTTTCAATCAAACAAAAAATATTATAAGATGTGACATAGGCTCAAATGTATATGACAAGAAAGAAAGAACTGTATAAAAGTTCAATCTGCCAAACAGTGTAGACATGTAACACAAAAGCTGGAACTAGACAGTTAACAAAAATGGTGTTATACATAAAAGGTGGTAATAATAACTTTTGAATACAAGGATGCTTTCTTTAATGTCTTTAAATGTAAATAGCCTCACAGATAAATACAAACAGGAAAGAGTAATGAACTACATTAAAAAATGTAGATTGCAAATAGCTATGTTACAGGAGTCACATTTACAAAGAACTGAACATGTGATATTTGATAAAGAAAGGTTTTCAGGATGGTTATTCAGCAGAATACCTGGGACAAATCAAAACAGGAGTGATTATATCAATTGCAAGATGAGCTGCAATAGTGATAGAAGAAGATAAAAATGACCCTACTTAAGTCCACTACAATCCTATATCCTACTCTAGTCTACATCCTTCTGTTTTTCCCTCATATTGCCCAGGCATCTTACTCTACTTCCTCCTACCCCTTTCCACCTTATACATGCATTTTCATCTCTCACACCTCACACTTGTACTGTTCCTAAAATACAACTTCATTAACACATACTATTCCACCACTTCAATAATTGTATTACTGAACATTTACTAAAAAAAAAAAGTTTTTCTTAAGTTTTTTTTTTACTGTACTTCTCTTTTATTACTATTGTGTATATATATCCTGTTCCGATGTACCTTAATTATTTCTGTATCTTGGACTGTGAATTTTTATGTGTTGTAAACTGTAACTGGAGCTTTTTTCCTCGGGTCTCTACTGAAAATGGGTTTCTGACCCAGCTGGACTAACCCAGTTAACAAATGTCAATAAATAAATAAATAAATAAATACATAATGGCATATTTGTAGTGCTAAGGGGCTACTGGCAAGGGAGGAGGATTACAATGGTGTGTATTTAACACCTAAAACGGCTATAATGGAGTTTAAGAAAATTCTGGGAGAAATTATCAGTTTTCAGCAAGGAATATTACTTATAATATAATATATACTGAAATTTGATTTGCAGCAATGAAGATGTGTCTGGGGTGCCTAGAAAGGAAAATATAACAAAGAACGGTAGATTTTTGAAGATGTTTATGAAAATATTTGGCATGGAAGATATGAATTCAGTAATAGGAGTTTGGAGTGAATTTACATATTATTCCCCAAAATATAAAAACTGGGCTAGGCTAGAAATAATTTAAGTTGTACAGGAACATATGCATTTAAATGAAGATCTTGATACCCATTCAAGAACTCTTTCGGATCATGCACCAATAATAGCTAAAATAAAAACACAAGGTAATGAAATAAAAATGAGACATTAGCGCTTTCCCAGCTATCTGATGAAAAGAGGAATTTAAGGAATGGGTAGTGGATAATATTCAGGAGCTGTTAGAGAAGATAGAAATTTCTTCTGAAAATATAGCTAGGGAGTGGGATAAAATTAAAGTGGAGTTTAAAAATAGGGTGGAAATAAAAGAAAGGGAGCTATGGTTAAGAAGTATCAAGAATTATTTAGAGGGACTGAAAATGTGAAAGTAGTGCAGAATAGGGGGAATCTCAAAGAACAAGAAGAGGATCAACTGCAGAGTGCTAGGCAGAAAATAAGGGATTACCTCGATAATATGCACAAGCTTAGAAAGATTGCCTTTAAGCAACTGTTTTTTGATAATAACACTACAGCACAAAAACTTTCAGCATAACAACATAGGCAACAGAAAGTAGAAAGGGCTGTCACTAGAGTTAGGGAGCCTATAACAAAGAAGGCAACAAGAGATCCTGTAGAGGTATTAGAAATATTTCAGAAATTATATGAGAGTCTCTATAAAGCAGAGAAATATGAAAAATCAAGAAAAGATACAAATGGAAATGTTTATGGAAGAATTAAATATGCCAAGGTTAGCGGTAGATGAGGCTCAATTACTAACAGGATAGAAGGAGATGAGATAAAAATTGTGATGTATAACCAATCAACTGGCAAGTCCCCAGGAATAGATACTATTCCTATTGAAGTTTGGAAGCTAGAAAGAAAAAAATGATAAAGATCTGGAAGGTTTTGTTTAATAGTATCTCACGAGGAGTAGAAGTACCACAGTGCTGGAAGAAAGCAGTGATAGCTGTAATACCCAAAGGGGGTAAGGAGCCATCAGATCCAGCTTCATACAGGCCCATTTCAATACTAAACCATGATTATAAAGTGTTCACATCTGTAATAACTAAAGGAATGGCAAAAGTAATGCCAAAACTGATAGATATGGATCAATGTAGTTTTGTGGAAGGGGAGGCAAACATTTGACAACATTAACAGAACACTGATGATCCAGAAGGAAGCAGAATGTAAGAAAATACCACTGTTGTTGGTGGGTCTTGACGTAGAGAAAGCATTTGACAGAGTAAGCTGGGACTTTATGAGCAGGGCAATGGAAGCATTTGCATTTCCTGGAAAAATTATAAGGTTGATTAGGAGTGTATATGAGGGATCGGAGGTGAAAATTAAAGTGGGTGGGTTCCTCTTTGATAATCTCTGCTTGAGCAGAAGAACCAGGCTGGGGTGTCCTCTTTCCCCTTTATTATTTGCATTATATTTAGAACCACTGGCAAAGAAAACAAGGGACTCAGAAATTCAAGGATATAATTGGTATGATAGTCAATAAAAGCTGGCTTTATTTGCAGAAAATATTATTTTGTACCTGACAAAACTAGAAAAAGACATTACAGTGTTGTGGAACATTTTGAGACAGTTTCAGATCTTTTGGGGATACAAAATTAATGAAGCTAAAACAAAGGCAATAGTGTAAATTATGTATCCACACATGAACTGGTTCAGGAATACCCATATTTATGGGAACATGATAAAATGAAATATTTAGGAGTATGGAATAAATATGATTCTAGTGTGGCAGCTACGGATATGTGGGAAGAGACTACACAAAAGAAAATACAAAAACTGAGAAAATGGAATCTTTGTTATATGGCTAAGGATAGTAAGACATAAGCAGTTAAAATGTTTTTAGTCCCTTTAGTCTTATACACAGTACAGGCATAGTTTTATTAACCAATGGAGAAGTTGTGGGTAGCAATTAATACAGAGGTGAAGGAATTTATCTAGGAGGGGAAGATGGCAAGAGTCAAGTGGGATAAGCTGATTCTTCCAGTAGATCAGGGTGGACTGGGATTACCCAATTTGAAGGGGTATTTCAGAGCTAGACAGTTAAGACTCCTATACATAGCACAAGCAGAAAACTATAATTCAACATGGAAAGGGATGATGACGAAACACAGGGGAAGCTCAAGAAACCAAGCGAGACTGGGAGTTTGGATGCAGGTCTTTAAGGAAGATAACAATAATCATGCAGATTATTATATCCATAAAGTAGCAGAAAGTATTCTTTGGACTAAACCAACAATGGAATGCAGAAAAAAGATTCTCCCGATAGAGATGACTGCAATTAGGGATACAGACAATAGGCAAGAGGGAGACATAATTTATTGGAGAAAACTGGCAAAGGAACCAAGATACTGGGAGGAAATAACTAGAGAGGGAAAGATGATAGAATGGGAAGATCCCAATAATTTATTTGGACTGCAGATCAGAGATTGCCTTCCCTATCAGGGATTGATATCAGAGTATAGGCAAAGAGAAAGAAATAGGGGGGTCCTAAACAAAAGACCAACACTGGTAGAGTTTTTAATAGAATCTAGAACAGAAGCTGCATTAAAAAAAGGAATAATATGTAGACCATCCAAAATACTGCATGATAACTATAAGAATCACTCAAAGGAGATTAGAAAGGATTGGGAAAAGAGATTTGTTAAGCAATTCACAAATAAACAATGGCAGGATATATGTATGTCTCCCAAATATATAACAAAATCTAGAAGATTTAGGATTTTTGCCCTGGAAATGTTTACATAGATATTTTTATACCCCAAGTAGACTCCAAAGAATGTTTTCTCAGGCAGACAGTAACTGTTGGAGGGGAAGAAACAGGTAATTGGGAACATATTTTCTGGGAGTGCAGTGAGCTGGCGGACTTTAAGGATTCACTGTGGGATGCACTGTCAGACATGCTGGGTGGGCAGATTGGTCTGATGAGGGAGATGATTTATCTGAGCTATGATACAGAATTGGAATTGCCTAGACATGGTAAGGCCTTGCTGTGCCTAATAATGGTGTCTGCCAAAAAAGGAATTAGTAGAAAATACAAATCAAAATCTAAACCAACTATACTGGAAGTAGTGAATATAGTAACAGAAAAAAAAACTGGAATTGAGATCTTTAGAAAAGGATAGAAGCAAACTACATAGGAAAAAATGGGAATTGGAACAAAACATACAAGGGAGGAATGAAGTCTAAAAGGTGGCAGCTATGCAATGTCTGAGTGAGAAAGATTGGGTAGATTATAAGTGATGCATAATGTTTGCAACTGGGAGTGTGAGAGCATGGTTTGTGATGTAAAATGCTTGTTACTAGGAGTGTGCTGGTGTGGTTTGTTTTCATTTATATAAATGTATAATTGCCTGTGTAGTAAGTGATGGGTAATAAAGATGTTTATTTAAAAACATATATTGGCCTGGTACCTCTGCATATTTTCAAAATTGGAGGAACAGAGCAATTAGTTTCATGGTGGTTTGATCTGGTGAAGACAGTCTAGTTGGGTGAGACAGAAGGTCTGGATATTGATCCAGCATCCATGGCAAATGTACTAGTAGATATCACAGAAAGGGTAACCAGTCTGACTTTCTGAATGAATTTGTTCATAAGGGGTAAAGGGGGAAAAGCATACAGGAGACCGGGGGCCAACTGTACACCAAAGCATCCCTTGGTGATTGACCCTGTGTAGGGATCAGGACAAAGTAGCTGTTGCGCTTGTTGAAATAGGAGGTGAAAAGATTGCAGCAAGGTTGGCTCCAGCAGCTAAAAATTAGTGTTACCACTGCTGGAGTGAGGGTCCAGTTGTGAGGAGTTAGGGCAGTGCTGCTCAACCTGTCCTCTAGAACACTGGAACACCCTGGAATGTGCACTGCTATCAGAAAATGATGTAAAGACATCACTCACTGCCAAACCCTCATGGCCTCTTGATACAAGGGGTAAGAAAGGGTTCCTCCTTGCTTGTTGATGTACCAAACTACAGTCATATTGTCTGACTGTATGGAGATTACATCCTGGGGAGGACATCCTGGAAAGCCTGCAATGCTAGAAGGACCACTCTCTTCTCCAAGCCACTGATGTGAAGGTTGGCTTCAAGCTTTAAACATATATCTTGGATCATTCTCCTTTCAAAATGCCCCTCACTACCCTAGAAGGGATGCATTCATGCTCACTAATGCTACTGGTGAATCTGGTTGAAAGGGTGACCCTTCTCTTACTGATGGTGAGATAATTCACCATGCAATGTCTTGTCTGCAAATTCTTGTTACACAAATCCTGGCATATAAAGGGCAACATTTCTGATACCACTGAACTGCTAGCATCTACTGAAGAATTCTCATGTAGAATCATTAACATGGAGGAAGCCATGAGACCTAGTAGCCATACTATTAGTCATGTTGGAGGGTGGGGATGATGCATTACCTGTGTGTTCATTTGACACACAGAAAAACTCTGTGTTGTGGAAGATTAACAAATTGTAGAGTAGTATCAAGGTGGCATTCGATAAATTCTATCTGTTGTGTTGGAATTAATTGGCACTTGTGAAAATTAACTGATATGCCTAGGTCCAGTAAGCATTGGAGGAAAAGGCCCAGATGATGTACCAGAAGATACCTGGATGTAGCAATTAGGAGTCAATCATCTAGATAGGAGAAAATGTAGATCCTGAGCAAGTGCGCTGCTACCACTGCCATTATCTTGGTGAACACCTTGGGCACTGTGGTGAGACAGAATGGCAGGGCTTTGAACTGGAATTGATTGGCTTCCATCTGGAAATGGGAAATCTCCTGGACTGCTTATCTATTTTCACATGATAGTAAGCGTCCTGGAGCTCTATCAAGCACATCTAACTATCGTTCCTCAGAAGAGGCAATATGGACTGAATTGTAACCATCTGGAATTTTGTCTGTTTTACAAATTCGTTGAGATGGCCGAGATCCCAAATTGGTTTTGGTCCCCTGTATTCTTTGGAACTAAAGATAGCCTTGAGTACACTCTGGATCCTAACTGGTCTTTGGAGACTGGTTGGATAACCCTTTTTTTCTGCAGCTTGGAAATCTGTACTGCTGCTGATTCCCATTAGCTGGGTGGAATATTGGGAATCGCCTTCTTCTTTATGAAAGGACAAGAAAACAGAATGGAATAGCCTCTGGAAATTATATTCTGTACCCATTTGTCTCTTGTTAAGTCTTGTCAGGCTTGGGGGGTGCAGAGATAAGCATCTTCCAACTGCCTCCTGAGTTCAGCTGTCAGGCAACCCTTCAGGAGTACTCATAGGGCCTCTTGGTAGAAGGATTGTGGAAGCCCTGATTATGCTGTCTGCCTCTGTATCTTGGGTGATATCCACTGGCATTCCCTCCACCTCTGCCAAGTGAAGGTCTATCACCAGAAGAATCCTGGTAAGAACTCTATGACTTATGAAATCACATCCTTTTTCCCACTCTCTGATTCTGGGAATAGGAACTTTGAAGAGTGGAAAAATGAATGCCTACTGCAAAAGAGAATCTTACCACTCTGATGACTTCTGGTCAATGGGTCTTTTACATTGGGCTAAAAAATACAGTCAGATGACATGCCTGGATGCAAGACCTGTGCCTGCTGAACCATTAGTTGCATTAGAGTTGAGATGCATGGCTACATTAGAGGTTGACTCTAGAGCTGAAAGCTGGGAGTCCACTGTCTTTTGGACATCCACGGGCAAGACTCCAGAAAAGGACTAAGAAATCTCTTTAGTCAAATTTCTCTGAAAGCTGATGACATAAGCAAGATAATTCAATGACCTGAGTAGAAAAGCCACTGATGAGTATGTCCATTAGCAAATCTGTCCAGTGCCCTACACTCCCAGTCAGGGGGATGGATAGAAAAGGTTTCCTGAAGACAATTCCTTTTTTGTGGCTGCTGCTACAACCATGGCAACAACTGGAGGACCTTTACTTCAATGCTTCCTGTCTTCGGGAGCTGATAAAATTCTGTCTGATTTCTTGAGGATGGGCTCCACTATGTCAGGGTCCTTCCAAGCCAATTGATCCATAAGGTCAACTAGTGGATCAACAGATGATACCACCCAGGATGATGCTGAGACAGAATCAAAGGAATCCAGAAATACAGATTCATCTGGAGAGGGATCTTCCATGGACCATCCCCCTCTCTGTTTCATGAGTTCAAGAATTTCACCAGAAGTGAAATTCTCTGAGGGCGATCTGGGTGAACCCAAGCCTTCATCCAACTATATCCTCCATGAAAGACTCCAGGAAGGAGTCAATGTGTTTTTGCTTGCACTTATGTTTCTTGTGAACTGATAATTTTGGGGAAACAGATGGTTCTGAATCAGATTGGAAGTTGACAAAGTAAGTAGATCCAGAAGCCTGAGGTGCTGACTGTCCCCATCTGGCAGGAAGAGAGGAAGATGATGTTGCAAGATCTAGGTGGAGATTGGGTGGAAGTGAACTCTGAGTAAGTGTTCTTTCTTTGGGTAAACCCAAAACTCTTTCAAAAATCTCAAAGACCAAAGTTGCTACTGGAACAGAAAATCTTGAGATCCAAAGAAGAAAGAGAAACCTCATCTCCTAGCATCCCCAGCCCCAAAGCAGACCTTGGACCCAAGCTGTCTAGTGCAGTGACCCCCCCTGGAAGTCAGCACCGATACTACACCTCCAAGTCCCTTCCTAATATGAGGGCATCAAAGATGAGAGGGATAGGGACACTGTCAGCACTGAAGTTGAAGTAACTGCTGGCACCAAAAGAGGTGCTTCAGGACGGGTCAGATCCAAAGCTGCCAGAACCAAAGGACTGACCGAGCCAGGCGAAAGAAGTGGAGTGGCAGGGTGGCCAATGGTTGGTACATTAACTGGAGAGGGTAATGACAGAACCCCCAAATGGATCTGCATCTTCCATAATTTTCTCATCATTCTATCGATGTCATACTCTGTCAAGCTCTGAGATAATCAGGTAGATGAAACTACTGAAGAAGACATGGAGTATCGTTTCTCTTGCAAAATCAAAGAGTGCAAGCTGTGGCTCACCAGTTCCAGTGTGAAAACCAGGGCCAAGGGAAGGATGCATGGGACTGAGATGGTGCTGATTCCAATCTCCTAGCCAATTTAGGTAAAGATCTGAGTGAAACTGACTTAGTTAAACAGTGTTTAGATATACAGTGATTAGATATAGAAGGATATCCGTCCTTTTTTTTCTCTCTTCATGCTTACTTTTTTTCTCCTTCTCCTTTTCTGGGGCCTTTTCAGAAGACCTTGCCTGTCTTGTTTCTTAGCAGGGAAACAGAAGAAATAGTCTCTGTCTCTGGAGGGACGAGAACCCTCACCTTTAATTTGTCACAGTGAGCGTATAAGGATCTAGTGCTGAAAGAAGCACATGAAAAACATACTGTGTCCAAATGGACAGCACCCAGGCAATAAACGCATAATGTGTGAGGATACAGAGGGGCAATTTGTGCCTGCATTCAGGGGATTTCTTGAAAGCATGACATTCAGGCATGTAGATGAAAATTAAACTGTATTGAAGAAAAACACAGCAAATATAAAATACTAAGGCAGTCTTCACAAAAATCCTAATTTACTATGAACACTAGAAAGCACTAAGAAACACTATCATAAGTCTATCTCTAAGGAAATAATAACTGTTAAAGACACTATTAAGTACTAAACACTGTCTTTAATCTGTATCAATGAAAAACATTAAGTTCTAGATATTAAGACTAGAGGGAGACAAGTTTCACAGTAGAAGAGGAGTAAGGTAAAAAGGATTTTAAAATACCTGAATATGCAAAAACGTTTTGAGAATCAAAGGATACAACGTCCCCTGAGAACACATCTGAAGCCTTCAGATGGCATCCGAGATCTGAAGTACTGGAATGGAGTTCAGGGAATTACAGGTAGGGAAGGGGTCACACTAAATGGAACTGTGGAAGCTTCAAATTTGGTGCCAAGGTCAGATCTGGTCAGATCCAACATCCCATTTGTTGAACTGGATGAAAATAGACAACTCTGGATTTATATTTAATATAATTTTTGTAAATTATTTCACATATATTGTACTAATAAATCTATTTGATAACTAATAAAAATTAGAAGAAAAGGAAATTCTGCTATCCATTTTAAAACACATTTACATCTTGAAGGGATTCATGTGGGTTAGAGTTTTTTTCACCTTGTTTCTATTCCAATTCTTGTAGGCTTGCAGCCTGTAGATATATGGGGGAGAATAAAGAAGTTATGTACTTATCATAATGTTCCATCTGAGTTGTTCATCTCATCTTTATTCTTACTGAAGGGTTCAGAGCCGATCCCTCAGCTCCGAGTCAGCTTATTACAAAGCTCGAGGTCTTCAAATAGCTCGAGGCCAAGTCCCTATTCCATGATGTACTTAGAGTTACCTCAGATCTTGTTTGCTGCATATAACAATACCATATGTCATTCTATCACTCCCAAGAGAAGGTATAGAAGGGTTGAGCAACTAGGATGGATCCAGCATCTCAGTCTTCTAAAAGCCCAGGAGGGGGTAGGAGGGAGGGACATAAGAGTGAAGGTGAGATGAACAACTCACATGGAACTTTATGGTAATTACGTACCTTCTTTATGTGAAGTTGTTCTATCTCGCCGTTCATTCTTACTGATGGGTAGTGTCCCAAGCACCATCTATCTCGGGTGGCTCACGGGAGTATATTTTTCTGGAACGTGGAACCAAAGGAGGCCCTGTCAACTTTGTAATGAGTGATAAAGGTAGGAGGTTTTGACCAAGTGGCTGCTGCACAAATGTTATCAATAGGAAGTCTGGCAGAAAATGTAGAAGATGTAGAAACTGCTCTGGTTGAGTGAGCTTTAATTTTATGCTGTAAGGGCATATTGGCAGCTGAATAAGCAAAGGTGATACAATCAGATAACCATTTAGACAGAGTTGTTTCAGCCACTGGCATACCTTTCCTGGAGTCTGAAAAGGAAACAAAAAGTTGATCTGATTTCCTGAAATCTTTTGTTCTATCCAAATAAAATCTGAGCTGTCTGTGAAGATCAAGTTTATGCAGCATGTACTCTAGATTGTTGGAGTGATTGGGGAAGAAATCTAGCAAAAAGATTAGTTTCAGTGCAAACTTTAGGCAAAAAGGAGGTATTTGTTCTAAGTGAGACTCTGTCAGCATGGAAAATCAAGTAAGGAGGTTTAATGGATAAAGCCTGAAGCTCTGACACTCTGCGGGCAGAAGTTATAGCCACTAAAAAGATAGTCTTCCATGACAAAAAAATGTGAGATCACATGAGGAAGCTGGTTCAAATGGAGGAAGAATGATGCAGGAAAGCATAAAATTTAGATTTCATGGGGAATAGGGAGATTTCACAGGTGGCCTGAGATGAAAAGTCCCTTTGAGAAAAGCTTTGGATAATTTGTGTGACATAATATTCAAACCTTCGAATCCAAGATGAAAGTTAGAAATGGCAGCAAGTTGAACATGGACTGTGGCTGCTGCAGCTCCTTTACTGAAGATCATGGTCAAGAACTCTAGTACAGAGGCCACAGTGGCTTGGTAAGGATCAGTATTGTTATTAGAGGCCCATATAGAAATGTTTTTCCCATTTGCTAAGGTATAGCTTCCTCATAGAGGATTTATGAGAGGATAAGAGAATTTGTTTGGTCTCATTGGAAAGGTTATGGAACCTGGCTATGACAGGAATTGGAGCAGCCAAGCTGTCAGCTTCAGGGACTGCAGAGAGGGATGAAGTTCCTCCGACGAGTGCATCAGAAGGTCCAGAACTGGGTCCAGAATCCAAGAGTCCTCCAAAAGATGAAGTAGAAGGAAGGGGAACCAAATCTGACGAGGCCAATGAGGGGCTATAAGAATAATGGTCCTTCCCAGAGATTTTGCTTTCTGTAGAACCTTGGGTATCAACGGGATTGGTGGAAAAGGGTCCATATATATTTGAAATTCCAGAATGTCAAACACCATATGCTCGAACTTGGAATTTTGAATATTGAAAACATCGAACGCTCAGAATAGCAAATTTTTTCCCAGGGGAAAAAATTTGCTGTTCCAAGAAACATACACCCAACACAAGCACACCAAAATAAATAAACCACACACATACATTTAACACAACCCAACCCCACACTAAACCACACTTACATTACTAACTATCCACTTACCTTAACCTGCACCCTAACCCTAAGGTCCGTAACTATCGCACACATACCCTACAAATCTATACACAAACATACTAATTAATACACACACACATACAATTAACAAAACACAACCCTACACTACACCATACATACATTACTATCCACTTACCTTAACCCGCACCCTAACCCTAAGGTCCGTAACTCTCGCACCACAGTGGAAGAAATAGCGAAGCCACTGAATGGTCCACCAAAATCTTGCCCTAGGTAAGATTTGGATGTTCTGGGGCTTCGCTATTTTCACCATTCGATATTTTGGGTTCGATGTTTTCACATTCGGCATTGTACCTCTTCAGAATTTTGATATAGACCCAGTGGAAAAGCATAGAGGAGACCCAGAGGCCAATCATGAACAAGTGCTTCCCTTGGGGCTTCTCCCGGAGGGGGAATCAGGGCAAAGTATCTTCTGCATTTCGTGTTCCTGTGACTGGCAAAAAGGTCGCAGCAAGGCTGGCCCCACCTGCGGAATATCCTGTCTGCTATTTCTTTTTTGAGGGACCACTCATGAGGCAACAAAATTGTTCTACTCAGCTTGTCTGCTATCACATTGTATTTCCCCGGGATTTGCGTTGTTAGCAGAAAGTGCTGACTGGATATCACCCACTGCCATACTCTTAGGGCCTCGCGACAAAGGGGGGTATGACCTGGTTCCTCCTTGTTTGTTCAAGTACCAGACCACTGACATGTTGTCTGTCTGAATCGCAATTGTACCCAGAGGAAGAGAGTCCTGGAAGTACTGTAATGCTAAAAGTACTGCTCTCATCTCTAAGACATTGATATGCAGGTGTGTCTCTTGATCGGTCCATGTGCCTTGGGCTGTTCTTGCTTGAAAATGCCCACCCCACCCTATTAGGGAAGCGTCCATGGTCACTGTGGCTGCTGGTTGGGGTAAAACAAAGGGACGTCCTATTGTGACATGAAGTGAGGTCAACCACCACTGAAGATCTTTTTTGCAGGAGCTTGTGATCATTATCAGGTGAGACATGGGAAGTTCTTGGTAAGACAATTGAGTGAACAACAGCCATTGCAGTATCCGCATGTACATACGACCCAGCGGTATGGCTAGAATTGCTGTTGCCATTATACCTGACAATTTTAGAACTTCTGATGCTGGAGCCTTGATTTTGGATATCAGAACGTGGACCTGCTGATGGAGTAGTAAGACTCTTTCTACTGGAATTCTTAGCGTAGTGGTGGTGGTGTCCAGTTCTGCTCCGATAAAGACAATATGCTGCGATGGCAACAAGGCAGATTTTTCTGAGTTTATTGTAATACCCAGCTGGCTGCAGAGTGACAGAGTGGATTCCCTGGCTTGAATGAGTTGATGCCTGGTGGTGGCTTTGAGAAGCCAATCGTCTAAGTACAGAAAAACCTGGAATCCTAAACATCTCAGGTGAGCCGTGACCACTGCCATTCATTTGGTGAACACTCTGGGGGCTGTAGTGAGACCAAACGGCAGAGCTCAGAACTGGTAATGATTGGCTCTCAGCCAGAAGCGCAGATGATCCCTGGATGACCTGGCCATTTTTATGTGGTAGTACGCATCCTGGAGCTCTATTGAGCACATCCAATTGCCTTTCCCTAAGAAGGGAAATATCAACTGAAGCGTGACCATCCGAAACTTCTCTTTCTTTACAGATGTGTTCAGCCTGCTGAGGTCCAATATAGGTCTCCAGTCCCCTGTCTTTTTTGGAACTAAAAAGAATCTTGAGTAAGTTCCGGATCCTGTCTGGTCTGCTGGGACTGGTTGGACGACTCTTTTTCTTAGCAACGTTTGGACCTCTACTGTTGCTTGTTCCCTGTAACTGGGTGGAGCATCCGGAATTTTTCTTGTCAGTGGAGAGGGTGTGGCGAATGGAATGAAGTATCCTCTGGAAATTATACTTTGTACCCAGTTGTCATTTGTTATTTTGAGCCAGGCATCTGGGTACAAAGATAAGCGACCCCCGACTGCCTCCAGAGCAGGACAGTTGGGCCTCCTTTCAGGAGTGCTGATAGGGCTTCCCAAAGAAGTGATCTCTGTCGCTATGGTTTTGCGGACCCCCTCTGCCATGAGGGCAGCTTCTTCCATTATTGCCCCCTCCTCTGCACCTGGAGGGGGGTTGACCATGTGTGTCCTGAAATGCTACTTGGGCTTTTCGGAACCACATTTTCCCTCTCATTTGACATTTGGGATAGGGTCTGGTAGGGGTGGAAAAACAGACTCCAACAGCAGAGTCCTTCCTTCCTGCTCACACCTGGTCAAAGTTTCCTTAACTTTGGGCCCGAAAAGGGATGAGCCATCAAAAGGGATATTCACAAAGGATGACTTGAAGGGTTCCACAAAGGAACACAAGCGCATCCAGGAGTGTCTCCTAAGAGCAACTCCTATACCCGCTGCCCTGCCCGTTCCATCAGCTGCATATGAAATGAGGCACATGGACAAGTTAATGATGGAATTGAGGGTAGCAAGCTGGGAGGCAACATTGTCTGTAGCTCCTGCAGCTACTGTACCCTGAAGAATATCTCCCAACTCTTTAAGGAGATCTTTTTGTAGTCTCGTGAAATGGGTTAAGTAGTTAAGCAGAGTGTAAAAGTCGCTGAACTAAACATGTGCTTCCCATATCTATCCATGATCCTTGAGTCTCTGTTAGGAGGATGGACAGAAGAGGAAGTTTCTGACATTTACTTTTTGGTGGCTGCCGCCACCGCCATGACATCAACTGGCACACTTTTGGTCAACAAGGATTTATCCTGTGGGGGCAGATATAAACTTATTAGGCCTCCTACGGACAGGCTCCTTGGTGTCCAGAGACTCCCACGCCCTTCGTGAGACCAGCTGCATAAGCTCATCGAAGGGTGGAGACACCCAAGAGGTGGAGGGCTGAGACCCGAAAGCCTTCAGGAGAACCAACTCGTCTACAGTAGGGTTTGTGGACTGCCAGTCACCCCTCTGCCTAAGGATTTCAAGTATCTCTGTAAAAGAGATATCCTCAGAGGGAGACTGTGGGGACCCTTTTGATTCATTCAAATCAGTATCAGATGTTAAGGACTCCTGAGGGGAGTCTAGATGTTTCTTCTTACAAACTCTCTTCCTGGGAACCTCATCAGTGGGAGCTTCTGGTGAGGTTTTGGAAGAGCATGGGCCACCCAATGGGGCTTCCTGAGGCTCTGGGTCTCTACACTTGACCAGGATCTGTGAGGCAGAAGTAGACACAGGTGCTTTAGGGGAGAAAGAAGCTGGGCCTGAGGTTGAGGAAGTCTTAGGAGACATAACTCTCCTCATGGTATCAAAGGCACCCCTGCTCCGATGCAAAGGGACTGATGGATCCAAGGAAACTGTCGATACCCCCGGCACTAGGACAGTGGGCTCCGAGGCTGCAGTAGGAGCCAAGCTCATCTGAGCCAAAGCCCCAAGAGGCAGAGTCAGAACCGACATGCCGGTCTGACTATCCTCCCCAGACCCGACCAGAGAGTGTCGGCTCCTAGAGTCCTCGATTGGCACCGAGGACGTCAGAGTGAATGCAGCCAAAGACACTGGTGCAGACGACGGCTCTGAAGGCTCCACAATCAACAAGTCTGACTCCTCCGGCTTCGAAGGACCAGTATGGCTCAGAGGAGGAAAAGTTGTAGCTGGTATCAGGGTCTTCAGCTCCGAAGCCAGTCGGGTCAGAGCCGATAAAATTTTTGCAAAGATCAGTGTCTGTAACAGCTTCTGCACCACACGATCCACATCCAGATCAGAAAGGCTAATAGAGGACTGAGATGAATGGACCGAAGGTGGTACCAACTGTAATAATGGAGACTTAGGAATTTCAGATACCGATTCCAGGACTGGGGACCGGCTCCGAAAAGATAAGACTGTTGGCTCCAATGTCTGTGGAGCCAAAGTTGAAGATTTGTTTGATTATTTTGTCTCAGAAGTCTTAGAAGACTTTGAGGACTTACTGGATCCATCTTGGACGCTCAAAGCTTCTTGGAAAGAGGGTTTCAACAAGCTTCTGTCTATCAACTTCCTCTTTCTCTCCTGTAGGACTCTGGAGGAGAAAGAATGGCATATGGAGCAGCTATCCTGTAAATGCAAAGCTCCTAAACAGTACACACAATTGACATGGCTGTCAGTTACAGACATTTGTTGGCCACATTTGGGGCACTTTTTAAAGCCTGACTTGGGATGTTTATCTTGGTCAGCCATATTCTATCAATCCCAAAATTAAACAGATTACTGTCAAGCAAAGACTAAGACAAAACTGAACAGTAACCAACAGTCAAATAGCCTTTGGAAAAAAAATTAGACTGAACACACACACACACACACACACACACACACACACACACACACACACACACACACACACACACACACACACACACACACACATGCACACACGCGTGTAATTATCTAGACAGATAAATATTAACTGACAGAAAAACTCTGTATAAAGGCACAAAATATCAACGCTAAGCAGACTATACTAAAAAAAGATAGCTGCAATTTTACACACACACCAACCTTATCTAAATTTTAAACTAAGCACACTCTAAATAAACCTTATCTAAATTGTCTATAAATTGTGACAAAAGGTTACTAAGCAAGCACACTCTAAGTATAATATAAAACAAAACAACAAAAGCACAAGATAACTGGTAAAAAAGTTCACCACCACAGAGAGAAGATAGACATTGTCTGATGAAGTTTGCTTGCAGCAAACGAAAGCGCTTACATCGGAAAATTTTGGATTAAATGTCTATCTTCTCTCTATAATATAAAACACTTTAACTAGGCCTAGAAAAAAAGGCCAACAAGATATTAGAAAACACACTAGGGAAAGGGAACTAAACTAATAAGCTAAAAGAGCTTATAAAAGTACCTAAAACTACTATCTATTCAAATACTAAGAATATTAATAGAAATATAGTAAAATATTTGTAATATAAAGGTTTTACTGGCCCGAGCTAGTGAGAACCTCTGATCTGTTGCAGCGGCAAACTAGATCTGAGGTAACACTAAGTACATCATGGGATAGGGACTTGACCTCGAGCTATTTGAAGACCTCAAGTTTTGTATTAGGCCGACTCGGAGACGAGGAATCGGCTCTGAACCCATCAGTAAGAATGAACGGCGAGATAGAACACAGCCAAGGTTTATAAATATGTCTTCTTCAAGCAGTCAATAAATTCATTTAAAAGGGAGCCTAAACCTATGCATATTGCATAAAAACATAACAAAATACAGAATAGTTAAATAACAGTCCATAAAAAGCATCAATAATGGACAATACATATTCATTAATCTGATCAATAAATTATGAAAGCATAAAATCAGTAGACCAGAAAATCATCCCTAATTCAAGTGAAGTAAGTAATGTAGTTCAGAAAGGATCTATAGCAGGTTTTGTTAAACAGGTAAGTTTTAAACAACCTATTAAACTTCTCTACCACAGGCTGATATAAACAAGTAAGGTAGTGAACTCCAGATATGCTTTGCACAGTAAGATAAGACCACTATCTGGGTCATCAAAAGCTCTTTGCCTACTGAGCAGAGAGATGCAGATAGTTGGTATGGCAGGTTCAGGCACCTAGGCAGCGAGACATTTCCCTGTGGTACATTTGACTGGAGACACATGACTGAAGTGACATTTAGCTGCAGAGAAATATGGCTGTTTGCAAATTCCCTGTGGGCAAAGAGAAGCACACACTGCCATGCTCACCAGCTTTAATAACTAAATGCATGGCGGCAGAAGAAATAATGAGGGTTGTGCTCAGTGTACAGTACATACTTATGTAACTACAACATGCAGAAGTGTATTACAGCATGCAGGAAATCCAGCAGGCTACTGTAGTCACATTTATGCTCCAGTATGCATTTTAGGTAATGTTCCCTAGACACTGTGAAAGGGAATTAGTGGTCCACACACTCCAATTATAAAGGGACTGCCCACTGGGCACTGCATTTTTACTGCCACTGACATGCCCTCTGGCCAGCCTGCTGCTGATGCCTGCCATATTGCCTACTGTCTCTTGTTCTCTTGGGGATCATGGACATTGTTTTCCCCTTGTGCATTTGGTTATTGAAGTTGTGTGCATGGCAATACATTCTTCTCTTTGCCCACAGGGAATTTGCAAACAGCCATATTTCTCTGCAGCTGAATGTCACTTCATCCATGTGTCCCCAGTCAAATGTACCACAAGGAAATGTCTTGCTGCCTAGGTGCCTGAACCCTGGTAGGGCACTAGCAGCTCTCTGATGTAGGAAGGATTCATGTGAGACAAGGAAATAACATCAGTACAGGAAACTTGCAATCAAGTACAAACCCCTTATCCACTCAGCACAGGAGTAATATGAGTATATTAATTAGCTTTAGGAAATACACATGCAGCAATATTCCACACTGCCTACAGGTTACACATGTACAGCATTACAATAACCCAAGTACAATAAGACCACAGCACAGGCAACCAAGGAAGTGTGGATGGAATAAAGTGTTTAATATGAGCCATGTTAATCTAATAAAAAAAGAAGGCTTAACAAGTGCTGATTCCCAGTCTCTGAGACAGATTATCATCAAGGTGTACTTGAATATTCCATACTTCAGTGTTGGCTATTGCCAAGCAAATGGGTGTGCCTGACAGAAGCGTCCAAGCAGACACTTCTGTTTCATGAAAGGGCTCTACCAAAAATAATGTGTTATTCTTGTATGCCAAACTAACAGCAGACAAAAAACAGCATTTTCTATACTTAACATCAAAAACCTGAATACTGAAGTTGTATAGACCTTAAGTTTATGTGCCAATACAAAATGTGGAGCCACTGCTTGACAGAGACAGCTGGAAACTAGTACTGCTGTTAATCAACAGAAACACTGTGTTGCACATGAAGGACCTTCAAAAAGGAATCAATTCTAGCAATGCTGGTTAGTTACTCTTTATTCTCATGGTGAATAGGAGAAACATTTTATTTTTTTAGCTTGCTTGCCTGAGTATGCTTTTCTGCAGTTAGTAAACAGTTTGTCATTGACTACATGCTAATGACAATAGAAAATGGGTATGGCTACTCTTACAGTGTAGCTAAGAATAGTAGAAAAGAAATCCAGGTAAAAGTGCTAGCCATGATCAATTACAAGTTAGGTGAATAGCAACAAACAATGTGTGAGGGCAGCATTAGTAATAAACAGCTTCCTTTCTGGAAATTATTTAGTCTTACAAGGCCCCACTACCTTTAGATCAGTCAGTAAGAATTTGCAAAATAATAGAAATTATTTCAATACTGGGTGAATTTGTTTTCTGACACAATGTTTTAATGGCATGCTGTTTTAAACAAATATAGTTGCATGTCATTTAAAGCCATTTGTGATATAGATAGTATTGTGAGTGGTTAAGGTATTGTGCTATAAATCTAAAGACCTGCTAATGAATTTCATCACCTTCCACTTCAGTCGTACATGACACCAAGCAAGTCACATAATTTCATTGATGTCTTGCCTACCACGTACAAATGTAGTGCTCCAGTAGGATAATCTGATAATTAAAATGCTTAAAAAAAAAAAAAAAAGTTAATAACTGTTTACCTGAAGTTTTAGACGATGAGACTCGATAGGGATAACCTTTAATACTGGCAATTCAACCACAAGTACTTTGGGTTTACTCCTCACCAAACAGCACTTTTCAATGTCCCAGTCTGCACCTTCCAGATATAGGCCACAAACAAAGCAACCTGATTGCAGAACAGAAAAAAACAAACAAAAAAAAAATCAAATGCCATAACTTCAATTTCATTTTAGTACAAGTATATTTTAAAAATCACCTGCTTTTATTTGCAACAATCCAGGCTTAACTTTAAGTTAAAAAAGCGTACTTCAAAAGCAGTTCCTATTTTTGTTGGACCAATCCTAAGAAAGTCATTCAAAACAAATGAGAACTTCAGGAGAAACAATTAATATAAAAAAGTATCAAATGCATACAGTCAGCAATCCCATGTAGCAAGACTGACTGGACCCTATGGTCATACAGAATACCTACAAACTTATGCATTCCCTCTGAATCTAATACAGAGGGATTTCCAATGTTCCAGTGTCCAGTGTTCTGATTTTAGTTTCAGATCCTACCTTATGCTTGCCCTCAGCACTTTACAATGCTCTAAACTGATTAAGTTGTTGTTGTTTGTCTTTTCGGCTTTTCCCGGTTAGGGGTCGCCACAGCGGAACTCCAGTCCGCTAATGATTGGCAGTAGATTTTTTTTTTTTACGGTTTCCGAGTTGTCAGCCCGACGGCCAACCTTCAATGAAGGCACGCCCATTCATGCATGCCTTTTGGAGGCCACTCGACTGCAGGGAGGACATGCAGACTCCACACAGAAGGCACTCCAGCTGTGAATCGAACAGGAGAACCTCTTGCTGTGAGGCAACAATGCTACCGCTGTACCACTGCGGCTTCTAAACTGATTAAGTATAACTGATCAAGTATAGCAGTAAATGTTATGAGTACTCATCATATCCTGATGTATTTGTAAGGTACTTCTTACGGTCTTAACCACAGTGATGTGAAAAGCTCTCAGGATAAAAGCTTATCAAGGAATTCTCACTCAACTAATGCTCTATGAAGAGGACATAGGAGAACTGCAAGCCAAGTCCCCCCTATTTAACCAGCATGTAGTGAACAGCAGACAAAAAGCACAGTGCTGATGGGAAGCAGGTACAAACCAGAAATGTTTCTAGCTGTATTTCAGAAGGCCGTCTGACACTAATGTCCATGCTACATATTTTATTGTCCATTTATAGTTCTTTATTATGCATTGACTTCTCCCATTTTTAATTTCACCAAGTCTTTTGGGTTTCTAAAACCATGATGGGAATGGACCCCATTCCTACGTCAAAGTATAATTCAAGTTCATGAAATTAGTATTGTTTCAGTCTTTGATGTTATCCAGAAGTGCTCTTTGCAGTACCTGCAATGTGTCCAGTAATGACTCGTTCTGCAATTCATACGGAGTTACATGTATCAGTAACATATTAAGTATGATTGTAAATTCTTTTTTTATAAGACCCATTGCTTTTACTACTGTTGGAACTATCTGAGTATCCTTCCACATTGCTTTGATTTCTGCCTGCAAATTCTGTTTTTTTATAATTTTGTGTCTCTCTGTATGTAAGACAATGTAGTCACTGGGTGTAGCAATTTCAGTGATCAATGCTACTTTTGTCTTCTTTTCATGGACTGCTATATCTGTTTTTCTTGCACCTGTTTTTAGAACTGCTGGAAATGGGTGATACCATGTGATATAAACTTCATAATTTTCTATAATGCTTTGTGTCTCGTGTTTCCAATGTTTTTCAGCTACTTCAATATTATAATGTTTGGACAATCCCCTGTGCAACAGTCTTGCCACACTATTATGCCTTTCAGTATGCAGTCCTTCTGCCATTAGCATATCACAACCACAAACAAGATGTACAACCGTTTCCAATTCTGTTTTACAAAATCTATATGTGTTTGTTTCTCCTACATGTTTGATGGACTTTGCAAATCAACATGTACAAAGTCCACTGTATTGCGCCACCAATATTAACCTTTCATCTTTTGGTTTAAATTCACCTCTCTTTAACCATTCCTGTATTAGATCCTGATCAACATGAGGTTGTTCCAAGAGTTTTCTGTACTTGCAACTATATTTCTGCATTTTCCACATTTCTTGTCTTCTTATATGATCCTTCACCTTATATTCTTTTTTTTGTTTTTTGGCACATTCAGATACTGCCTGATTTTTACCTACTTCTGTTTTGATTTCTATTCCTGCTTGATACCGATATGCTTCTGCTAAACTAAACAGGGAAATAAAAATAGATTTATTCTCCTCATGTTTTAAAGCTTTCACTATGGTTGGGTCATGTGAGGTCAGCAGTTATGTATGCAGCCCTAAGACTGCAGATCTACATATGTAATCAATTTTGAGGAGGCTCATACCTCCTTCATAACAGGGAATATATAGTCTTGGTATACAGTGAATTTTATAAATCATTTGATTAGCATGAAGCATCCTTCTTGTTTTCCTGTCCAACTGATCCAACACCTTTTGAGGCCAGTCAATCACTAAGTTAGTACAGGAATAGTAAATTGGTTTATAGCTTGGACTTTGTTCCTAGATGTCAGTGCTGCTTTCAGTATTAATTTTAGTCTTCTAAAATAGTCCTAAGTTTTATTCATATTTGTTCATGTTTTATTGTTGATTCTTCATCAGTTCCCAAATATTTATACACTCCCTCTTGCTCAAGTTTTTTTATATCACATTCCTGTCCCAATTGATGTTTTCTTGGTCCTGCAACATTTCTGCTCCAAAGATTGATTTTGCACATTTATCAGGACCAAATGACATTTTTACATCATCTGAAAAAGTTTTAACCACTTGCAGTTGTGTTTTCAGTTTCTCATCTGATGAACTATACAGTTTTAAATCCTCCACAAAAAGAGGATGAGAAGTCTTTACACTCTATTATTTTCTGGGAGCCAAATTGTGACCTAATATGTCAAGTGGACAGCTTATTGGGTTAAGGGGAAGACAAATGAGCAGTGGTGACAACGAGTCACCTTGGAATATCCCCCTTTGAGTTTTTATCCCTGGAATAATAATTTGTCCTTTATCATGGCTTAACTGCAAAGTGTTTTGCCACTGTTTCATGGTTGCTGTAATGTAATTGATCAGTGTAGAGTGTATCTTATATATTTTTAAGCAATCTTTTATCCATGAATATGGGATACTGTCAAATGCTTTTTTGTAGTCTATCCATGCCATACTTAGATTCTTCCCCTTTTTTATAGTTCTCCATTACAACTTTAACAGCAAATGATCATTTACTCCATATGACTTTTTTTTGTTATGCTTCTGTTCTATTGCCATGATTGAGTTTTCTTCTAAATGACTATAACTTTGTAGGCATCAATTACAATTTATAATTTATAAGTCGTTGGAAGGTATGTTATTGATCTATAGTTTTTAGGATAGCTTGCAGGTTCGCTCTTAAGTAAGAGCACTGTTTTTCCTGTTGTTAATCAGGTTGGCATCTGTTCAGGATGGCATATAAATAGTTATTACTCATGGATAAATCTTCATGTAAAGACATTAATATTTTAGCTAGAAGTTGGGTACTACATCTGCCCTGTGGTTTTCCAATTAGGAGCTTTTCTTAACTTTGTTTCAAATTTCTCTGGCTGTTACTTCATCCCATTTCATATCCTGTACATTTGAATTTCTTATTCTTTCTTTTACTTCTGCTATCCATTCGGCATCTTTGTTATGTTCCACAGGATCTTCATAGATATTTCTCCAAAATGTATCCATTTCTTCTTTTTTGGTGGTATTTCAATTCCTTTTACCTTGTTTCCCAATTTTCTATAAAACTTTGTTGGGTCATCAATAAATTGCTTATTTTGTATTTATCCTTTATATTTATCTGGATATCTTCCAAGTTTTTTTGCCTTTTCTGATGGTTTTAGTTTATTATTTGTGACAGTGCATGATAGATCCTGATCTGTTCTGACACTACGAATTACTTTTATCATGTCTATCTTTCTGAGTATATTTGTTGATCTATTACCTCTTCTGTACTCTTCTAACAGTGACACTTCTTGTCTTAATTGCTTTATAGTTTTCTCTATTCGATACTTCCATGATGGCCTTTTACTTTTCCCCTTCCTTTCCCTTACTCCCTGTGTTTTTGTGGTAAGACTTTATCTGTTATGAATTTAGCGGGTTTATATCATAACATCGAAGTAGTAAAACGTCGAATGTTATAATATCGGACCCAAAACAGAGAACGCTGAAAATAGTGAAGCTGCAGAACATCGAATTCTTTCCAGGGAAAGAATTCAGTGGGTTGTTTCTGCCGCTTCGTTATTTTCTCTACTGTAGTGTGAAGGTTATGGACCAGGTTAAGGTAAGTGTGCGAACGAACCGGGTTAAGGTGAGTGTGGGAATGGGATAGTTGGGGACTTTAGGGTTTGGGAGCGGGTAAGGTGAGTGTGTGATAGTTAGGGGCCTTAGGGTTAGGGAGCGGGTAAGGTGAGTGTGCGATAGTTAGGGACCTTAGGATTAGAGAGTGGGTAAGGTGAATGTGCGATAGTTAGAGTTAGGGAGCGGGTAAGATGAGTGCACGATATTTAGGGATCTTAGGGTTAGGGAGTGGGTAAGGTGAGTGTGCGATAGTTACGGACCTTAGGGTTAGGGAGCGAGTAAGGTGAGTGTGCGATAGTTACGGACCTTAGGGTTAGGGTTTGGGTTAAGGAAAGTGGATAGATAGTAGTGTATGTATAGTTTAGTGTAGGGTTAGAAGTAGGATTTTAAGTGTATACGTGTGGATTACTTTTTTGGTGTGCTTGTGTTGTGTGTGTGTTTCTCGGAACAGCAAATTTTTTCCCTGGGAAAAAATTCACTGTTCTGAGCTTTTGATTATATCACATTTCAACACTCCAAGTTCGAGCTTATGGTGTTCGATATTTTGGGATTTCGATTACGTGATATACACCCGAATTTAGCTGCACAGTAAAATATCCTATTTACTTCTGTTATATTGCATACATTTCTATGAATAGTCCTAATTACTGTGTTCATTTGTTTTATCAGACTTAACTTTTTGGGTTTTATTGACTTTCTGTAGACTACTTCTTTCATTGATCTTAATATGTCTGTCCCTCTCTATTAAATCAAGCAACTCTTTTCTTAGATCATTTTCTTCCAAACTAAGGGCACAATCTTTGTTCTCCATTTCCTGCGGGCGTTCTACAGAAAGATTCATAGCATCTTTGTGTGCCACATTCCCATCAGTTTTTTCCTGTGTCATTTATTGCTCTTTCATATGGGAACTCACTGGTGTATCACTCCACAACACTGAGTGAGTCAGAGTTTTCTGTTCCTTCTCTTGCTGTACAATTTCAGCTGAACTTTTGTACTAGTTTCCTATTGAAGGCTCCAAAGTATCTTCAGATGGCAAATGATCAGATGTTTTCCACCCCACTGGTTTCTCTTTAATTTGGGGATCCATTGCTCTATCCTGATGTAGCATTATCAGAGTTAGGTTTTCTACACTAAATCCTTCACTTCAGAGGTAATCCATAATCTCATTTTCTGTTTCTTTAACTTCTCCAGTACTAATCCTCATATTTTTCCTCTTTCTTTTCTTGTTTTTTGTGTTGTAAAATTTTTCATATCCAGATGCATTTGCCTCTGTTTCTCTTAAAATATCTTTGGTGCTGTTCATTTTGTATTGATTAATTTTACTTTCTCCTTTGCACAAATATTACACCATATTAAATCTCTTCTTCTTTTCCATGTCCATATTTCTTCTTCAGATGTCTCCTGCACCTCCTGTATTCTCCTTAGTTGGGGAACTCTTTGTTCCATCATACTGTGCTGTAGCCTGTGTTAGACTTTCAACACTAAATCCTTCACTTCACAGGTATTCCATAACTTCAGTTTCTATTTTTTTAACTTCTACTTTACTAATCTTCTGTTCTATGTTCCCTCTTTATGATCTTATTTTTTATATTGTGAACATTTTCATATCTGGATGCTTTTGCCTGAATTTCTCTTTGAATATCTTTGGAGCTGCTTATTTGTACTGATTAATTTGGCTTTCTCCATTGCATAACCATTGCGCTATATCAGATTATCTGTTTCTTTCCCATGCCCATATTTCTTATACCTTTCAGAAATCTCTAAATGTTGTTCTTTATGTTTTGCATTTCCTCATTTGATTCTTTTTCCAAATGGCCCAAGGTTTCTTGTGCAAGTATTTTTCTTTCCTTTAATTTCTCTCAGTATTTTTGTACATCTTCTGTCCAGAAATTCTGGGCTTCTTACAAAATAGCAACAATACATAATTTATTTCTTATCCTTAATAGTCCACTCTATCACCTTTGTGGCTCTTTTTTGGCCTGTCAGTTTTTGTGATTTTTTTGAACTACTACTTCCTTCTACAACAGGGTGCCATCCTTCCCCTGAGCCTGGCCTTGTTTCATAGTAGGAATGTTTCCATGTCTTGAGTATTCTACACTGTCATTTTTTCCAGTCCTGGCACCAGTGTACCTACTAGAATTGGGCACTTTTTTATCATGGCACTTGAGCACCCAGCTGTCTTTTTATTTCTTAAGCTGCTTCCATCCATGATATATGCTATAAAGAATGCAATCTATATATCAGTGTCATCTTGGTGAGATTTTGTGAAAAACAGGGTCTATCTCATGAAGGTACTCACCAAGACTTGAGGATGAATTTAATTCCAACAATACTACTATCCTTTGCTTGCTGATTTATCATCTCTCCATTTGGCCCTTTGGCTTTATGTTTTGTTTACTGTGTTTGAAGTACAGAAGCTCTAAACAAAATTGTTGGTAGATACATGCATGAAGACCATTAAGTCAGGATCACAAATGCAAGAAATATACTCAAGTTATACGGAGTTTCTCACAAATGAGATGCTACCTACGATTTCCATTATCTCCTCACTGTCCCTGAACATGGGATAAAGCAAGTCTTTGGGAGATTAGTTGGATTTAGCAGACCTAGTGGACCCACAGTAATGGTGCTGCGGTAGCATTATCGCCTCACAGCAAGACGCTGTCGCGTTCAATTCCCAGCTAGAGCGTCTTCTGTGTGGAGGCATGCGTCAATGGGTGTGCCTTCGTTGAAGGTTGTGCGTCAGGGCTGGTAACTCGGCACGTAAAAATCCACTACCAAACATTAGCGGACCGGAGTTCCGCTGTGGCGACCCCTAACCGGGATAAGCCGAAAGACACAACAAGCAGACCTAGTGGACAAGAAGTGGCCCCTGGAAGCAGCTGATACTCAGCTGTGGACTGCATTTTGGTATTTAGGCAATACTTCTCCACACATCAAACTTTTTTTCAATCTGTTGGATTAGCTTCTGGAACTCTAGAACACTTTTTTTCCTAACAGTGACTTTCAGGAATCAAGTTTATTTTCATCCATATTTAATATTGTTAAGAACAGTCTTGGAGCAGTGTCTTTTGTGCAATCTCCATGACTTTCCTACATCTGCATTGCTTCCTGCCACTGCCTAAAGACATTTGATAGGTAAACAGGAGGTCTAGCAAATTGGTTATATATATATATATATATATGGTTCTACCTGACATAGCCGAAACCACACAACACCGACAACCACATCACCGACACCACATATTCGACAGTCATAAACTAAACTAAACACACACCCGACCGACAATAAACGATAACGGACACAACACAAACACCCAACAACACACACACAACACAACCACAATAACAATTCAAAAAAACACATCCACACCCAACACACAAACACACACACACAAAACACAAAACACTTACAAGCAACAAGCCTACCCTAAACTACCGTCAACCCTAAGGTCACCTTACCTACACTACACTTACTTACCCGCCTTAACCTCCCCTCTCAACTAACCTACTTCCCTACCCTATCCCTAACTAACCTCCTTAACCACCCCCACCTATCCTAACTAACTACCCCCCCCTACCCCTCCCCCCTAACCCCTCCCTACCCCCTCCTCACCCCCCCCTCCTCACTTCCCCCACCTCCTCCTAACCACCCCTTCCCACACTGACCCCTAATCTCCTCACTTACCATCCTTTTCCTCTCAACCCCATTAAGGCATCATCGGCGTTGGTGTTGTCATCCGTCATTAATGCCCGATCGTATCGGTGCACTGTCGGCGCATGTCGGCTGTCTCTCTTCTTGTTCGATCTTCTGTCCGTCGTTCTGCCTGGCGTCTTCTCTTTCTCCGTCAGGTAGAACCATATATATATATATATATATATATATACACTTCTAATTCAATAACATCTGTCTATCAATTGTTACAAAGGAATAAATGATCTTCATCCCTATCACTCTTATTAAACACACAGTTTTTATTGCTCATTAATTTGCAAATATACAATTCTCATCCAGCTGGCTTTGCAGATACACAGCTTCAGCCATGGTGTCAGTGTTTGTCTTTCTCTTCTTTTTTTCTTACAGTAGTGTTCTTCAATCCTTTCACATTCAGTTTTGATTTCTTCCTTTTCACCTGCCCCCTACCTCTTTTTCTATGTTCTCTTCTGGAAAATGATGCTTTTTTGGTAAACTAAAGTTTTTCTGACAGAAAAATGTTATCATTCCCTGTAATTTGTGTGTTACATACAAAACAGTGTCCTTTTTAGTATGTTTTCTCTTTGCTTTACAGACATCTATCAGTTTCTTTTTCTTACTGTGAACTTCTTCCTTTCCTTCTTTTTTAATTTCTTCTGTTCACTCTGAATCCTCAGATTGCTGAATACTTGTACCCAGAATTCCAAAGTTGTCAGTGATATTATACTGCTCAATAGGGGTTGAGTGATCTTTCCAGACAATAGATACTTTTTTCCCTAAATATGTTCTATTTGCTCTTTGTCTAACATTATTTATCTAATCAGTCCAGTCATTATCATATGTAACAAAAGTTCTCCAACCTGTGCAATTGCACAAGTGCAATCATCATCAATAAGTCTGGATTTACTACTAATAATGGTAAGCAAACCACCCAACATATGACATGAGGAACATAGAAGACTAGTGTTATCAGGTGTTACCTTTAAATATACATAGCATTTATTACACTGTACAAGATACTTGTGCTTTAACAAATCATTAATGGCATACTCATTTAAGGAATCTATATTCAGCTGCAAATAAATAAAGTATTCTAAAAGAAAAGAATAATCAAAATTACTTACTACAGAATTCAAAGAGAATTTAAATCAACTTCAATGAGAAAAATCACGCAAGCAATATAAAACTTGGTGGCAAGCCACGGTGGTGCAGCGGTAGCATTGTCGCCTCACAGCAAGAGGTTCCTCCGTTCGATTCTCGGCTGGAGCTCCTTCTGTGTGGAATCTGCATGTCCTCCCTGCGGTTGTGTGGCATTCAAAAGACATGTGTGAATGGGCGTGCCTTCGTTGAAGGATGGGTGTCGGGCTGGCACCTCGGCACCATAAAAATTGACTGCCAATCATTAGCGGACCAGAGTTCCGCTGTGGCAACCCCTAACTGTGAAAAGCAGAAAGAAAAACAACAAATAAATTAAGTGCAGTATAGTTGTGCTCTGTCCATACAAGTTGTGAAAGTCACAAAATAACTGGAATTCCTTCACTCAGTACTGCTTGCAGTTGCACCTCTTTTTAACAGCAAAGATCAATAAATCACAAACCAAGACAGGATTGCTGAGATAAGCTCTGGATTGTCATCTCTGCAGTCTGTGTGAATTTATAGCTGACTAGGCCCCTTGGGATGGCTAGAGTTTGTCTGTCTAAAACCTGTTCCTTTCTAACAAATAACAGTGAAAATGAAGTGTAAGGAAATAAGCAAGCCTGGGAAGCCACTAAAATTGCTCTTAGATTTTTTTTTACAGATGTAGTTCTGAAACCCTGTGTGTGCTGGCATCACCATATTTAGGCTAGGTGGGTAAGTAAGGAATGACCTTGGAAATGTCCCTGCCTAGGGAGATCTATGAGAGTGAAGTTCTATAATAGTAGCTGCATCACCACTCAACCTATGGCTTCCTTATGAAAATGCTAAACCTTATTTCACATCACTAAAATGCCTATGATTTAGCCTCATATTTTCCCTGTGCTGTATAATTTTTTTAGACTTTCTAGTAAAGCAGTTAGGATTACAGACAGTCAATAATACCAGAAAATTGAGTTTTGTACAACTTATTGTTTAGAAAATGCATGTTTGATGCAAACCTTGTTGTTGAGTTAACTTTTTAAGTAAATTACAGTAATATTTAAACTTTCCCTGATTCTGGGCCTTCACCAAACCATTATTTTTGGCTTTGTCCCTGATTCTTGAGAAAAGGAGTTGAGAGCTATACCCTAATTTGGTAGCCCTGACACTTCAAAACATAAACTGCAATTCAAGCAAGAAAGACTGAACTCTGAAACTCTTAGCTACACCTTTAAACCATTTTTGGGGTAGCTTTACCTCCCTGGAGCATTCCAAAAAAACAACCTACAGCCCTGCTACATATATATATACTAACTTTGAAAATACTGTGCCTTGGAGTAATGGGAACACTTTGAGATGCTTCAAGTTTGGATGCAGTAAATGTTCCTCCTTTTCGCACTTTTATTTACACTTTTCCAAGGATAACAGCTATGACTGTCATAATTTCAAAAGAAATCCATTCATCAAACCAGCAGATTTACAAGGGAGGATTTATCTGTGCAACAGGTACTGACAAATTCTAGCAGTAAATCTAGAGTCCAGAGTGGAGGCCTGAGAGCACACAACCCATCAATAAAGGTAACCATCAACAGAAATGAGGTATATAGGAGTCTTATGAGGTTATATAAATCCAGAAGACCGCTTTCACATCCCAGTGCAGAATGTATTCACTGTAAACAGGCCACAGGAATGCTGACAGCCATTGTCGAGGAAAAAGACTAAGAAGCTCAGTGGGACATAATAAAAACTGAACACCAGATCTGACTAAACCTGTAAGAGTATCGCAATAATATTTGTTGGAAAAACTGTACTCGACTACATTCATCATAAAGAATGATACTGACTCTGCAGTCATACAGTCTTTCATATAACTATAGTTTGACTCCTTTCATGGCAAGGAACACAGTGAAATAGCACTTCCCCAAAATTAATGTGTGTGAAAAAAATTTTTCTGAGACATAGTGATTCTTAGTTGTTATTATTGTGTGTGAGAGGGGTGTAGAGGTTTCCCTCTTTATAGGGTATAAGGGCTTACTCCCCCATAGGAAAATAACATAGAATAAAATGCAATTTTTTTACTTCCATATGACAAAACATCACTTTAACTACACCGATTCAACAAAATGTACCAAATTCTCTGGAAATAGCATACATTCATGCTTTGTGTATCTTAAAGGCACCCGCTAAACCATGAAACAATATCAAACTTTTTAAACAAAATGAGAACCCAGCCATACAGATCTATCATGAAACAAATTTAGTAATGCAAAGCAAACAAAATATTTTTGTTATATAATGTACAATGAAGACATACAGGGTCTTCAGAAACATTTTCTGTGCCACGTCCTACTTCTAAATATCAAGGATTATGGACTACAAAGTGGCCCATGGCTCTTTCTCCATGTATTAGGAGCAGCACAGCACCAGTACTCTGAGAAAAGGGTTGCACAGTAAACTAGTGCAAGTGTGTTACAAGCAGCAGTCATGTTAGAGAACTTTCACAAATGGGCTATGCTAATATACTTCAAGTGATCAACAGCACAAGCCAAAGATGGTCAGCACAGCAAAATGGCAACAAATTTCATCATGTAAATAGGGTGGAAAGGGGGAGACAGTAAACACAAAAGACAGGGAAAACCACATAATGATAGCCAACAGAAAAAATGGGGGGGGGGGAGCACATTATTATGTGAGACATGCAACCTATATACATACATATATAGGGTTTATATTCAAAATCGAATTTCATTAATTCAACATTTCAATATATTTAACACGTACTACATCAAAAACTATAAAAAAAATACTGGTTTTGTAGAGGGGCAAGCCAACATCCCCGCTAATTAAATATATTAACTCTAAGATCTCACAACAGTGGGGAATAAGGAAATATTTCTTAACCCATAATTAGTGATCTAATAAAAATAGCCAGTAACTCACCTGGTACACTCCATTTTAAAAAACATTATACATTCACACATACACTTGCATTGACATGCACTCAGATATTACATGCACATAACTACTCAAACACAAATAAATACACATTCAAATGAGTGAATTTAACTTTAGTCTATATACATCAATAAAACAAGTTCAATGTAATGTAAACAATTCATGTTTGCAATGATGTAACATCAAGTGCTGGCACACTGAAAAAAGACAGAAAATCCAGGAGAAGGGCAATCTCTTACATTGCTTTGCTCTTTTAAACTTCTTTTTTGCAGGGGGCAACCCTCCCTGCAACCCCAACCCTTCTTACATATACAAACTCCAAGACTGCCACATCTCGGAAAAAAGGGAATAGTCTATGAAATGACAATCTTGAACTTGGCATCTGTACATCCATTTTTTCAGCGATTCAGTCTTCATATTGCGGGACTCAGTAAAGTTGCTCTTGACATTTCAGATGGTTACCGAACAGGTCTCATTTCCAGGATACTGATGTGAAGATTGGCTTCTGCTTTTGTCCATGTCTCTTGGACCTTTCTTCCCTCAGAATGTCTCCCTTCATCCCAGAAAGAAGGTAGTAGTGACTGCTGCTGAAAGCACTGAAAGAACAAAGGGCTTTCCCATTGGTCACTGTTGGAGAGGTTAATCAATTCAAATGAGATTTGCACAGCTGGGGTACAGCTCAGTAGCTAAGAGGAAATCCAAAAGTTGGGATGACTCAGCAATGACATCCACTGTAAAAATCTCATGAAGAAACATGCATGAATGACTATCATGATGGCTGAAGTCACAAACCTGATGACGTAGAGGACCACAGAAGATAGTGCAATGCATTGATCTAACAGGCCTAGAGTTACTTTTCTAAGACTGTGAATCCTGTTGAAGGAAGATTGATAGTGTGATTTGTTGTGTCCAGATGGCATCCTGTGTAGACAATGGACTATGCTGGTCAAAGATAAATTTGCTGTAGTTGGCTGAAATACCCAAGGACAGGCAGAGTTATAGCAAATAATCTCTGGCTGTCATGCTAGACTCCCTGGTTGCAGCAGAAAGGAGACAACTGTCTAAGAATGGGAACAATTAGATGTCTCTTTGTCTCAGATGGGCTACAATTACTGCCATGCACTGGGTGAACACCTGGGGGTGGAGCTGTGGTGAGACATATGGGTAGAGCTTTGAACTGAAAGTAACTGGCTCCCAGCCATAAATGCAAAAACTTCCTGAATATTTTGGCAATCTTGATGTGGGGAAATGAATCATGGAGATCTATCGAGCATATCCAATTGCTTGCCTTCAGGCAGGAGAAAATATATTGCACTTTGACCATTCTGAATGGGGTTTTCTTGACATAGAGATTTATGCCACTGAGATCCAGGACTGACCTGAAGAACTTGTTTTTCTTTGGAAACAAAAATAATCTTGCATCAATTCCTGACCCTCTTTGGCCTGGTGGGACCTCCTGGATGGCTCTTTTTTCCAAGAGTGTGATATTTCTTTTTTTGTCACTTTTCATTGACAATGGTTGGATGTCTGGGAGCAGACAAGACTGATGGAGGGGGAGTGTGGGAAAGAATATTATACGATCTATTGATGCTATAGGTCTCACCCAGTTCTCCATTATGCAGAATAAGTGGGTGAGATCTATAGTCTGTTGATGCTACAGCTCTCATCTAGTTGTCCTGCATGATGGACATTCACACAGCTGAGCTGAGATAAAAGATCTCCCATTGTCTCCAGAGGTGCATAGTCAAGTAAGCCTTCAGGGACACTGCAATTACTTGCTCAAAAATGGACCCAAACATCCATATTTTTGCAGACATCTTCTACTGCTTGCTCAGCATGTACTGAACAAGGCCATCCCTGCCATATCTACCCCTAAGGAAAAGTTGAAGGGCTGATGTTGAGTTTCTGAAACCATAGGAACTTAGACCTTTTCTGATTCCTGCTATAGGATATTTGAGGGGGTCTCAAATCTGACACCTATGTGACACAAAGTCTTACCTTCTAGCTCACACCTTAACAGTCTATCTTTCACCATAGGTCTAAAGAAGGTAGGATCATCATAGGGAGTATCAGTAAAGGATGACTTGGAATTGTCTTCAAAGTTGCACAGATGGAGCCAGGCATGGCACCTTGGTGTAATGCCCTTCCCTGCTGCTCCATCAGCTGTGTTATGCAACAGCTGCATGAACAGATCAGTAATGTTCAACATGGTAATCACTATAGCCATGACTTATTTTATTGTCTCAGCCATGGGTGGTTTTCACAAAGGATCTAAAGCCTTTACAACTAAATCTCTTCACAAGCAGTTCATGTATGCTGCTTAGATCAGTGCTCCCAGGGCAAATGTAGCCAAGGCGTAGGCATGCTTCCCCATTCAGTCCAACACTCTAGACTCCTTATTAGGTGGATGGACATCAGCTGCAGCCTCTGACAGCTCTCTTTTGATGGCTGCTAATACAATCATGGAGTCTACCAGAAGTCCCTTGGACCACAGCTGCCTATCCTTAGGGAGGGGAAGTATTTTGTCTGTCTTCTGAGGGATAGTCTTATTTGAGTCTGGTTACTGCCATGCATTTTTGGCAGCCAAAACTATAATGTGGTCAACAGGAGGGGCCATCCAGGAGGTAGAGGGTGCAGAATGATAAGCCTCAAATAACACCAATTCATCCTAAAGGGCCAAGATCTCCTTTGGTGCACACATTCAAGGATTTTGCCATAGCTAGTGTCTTCTGGAGGGGACTGGGGAGCCTACTCAATTATCCAAGTTAGTGAAAGACATTAGAGACTCCACAATGGAGCCCAAGTGCCTCTTCTTGCATGTCCTTTTCCTATGATATCTGGAGGTGAATGGTATAAATATCCAGGGAACAAAGAGTAAATCTGTGCAGATTAGTTGTTGCTTTCCATTCTGCTCTGCCCTAGGGATGTCTGATGAGCAGCCTGAAGGACTAATTGGTGGATCCAGAGGTGGGAACCAACATTGGTAGTGGCGCTGGATGCACTATTAAAGGAGTAGTGATCATCCTATTCACAGCTGCAAGCCATAGCTGAAAGGGCCGACCCTGAATCTGTTGTCATCAGAAAGCCCTGACCCAACACTGCATCTGTCCCACCAAAGGGGATGTAAGTGGCACAAAGGAGTTAAGCCATGACACAGATGATTCAGAGGGCTTTGAGACAGAAATTGGTGCTGTGCTAATGTATCAAATGCCAAACACTCAGACATCAAGAATGGCAACAATTAAAGTGGCAATTAGAACACTGAGGAAGACTTGACATTTAGCAGTTGATTCTGACACCCTGTTGACGGTCTTGGAATTTAGTGAATCATAAGTAAAGGTGTTAGTGGAGCAGTGAAGGTACCTGTCACTGCAGAACACACAAGCTTGGGTTGATGTCTTCGCTCCATATCCTCTGGTGCTGAAACATGGACTGAGGAAGAAGCAAGTAACAGTGACTATGGGCCAACCTGATCCACCCTAGAAACTGTGGAAAATGGGATGCCACCCATTTCAATCTCAGCCTTCAGAAATTACCTTATCATTCCATCACAACTGACGTCTGTTGCACTTCTGATGGACCAAGCAGAGTGAAAGGAGGAAGCAGATGGAAGGAGTGATGCAGAAAGTGGAAAAGCTCCCTTTCAGAGGAATGCCTGCTTATGCATTTCTTTGGTGATCTTCCCAGGATTAAAACAGGTTCAGAAATGGTCACAGCCAAAGGTGAAGTCTCACAAACTGAAACTTGTGCTGAAGGAGGATATACTGAATTCTTCTCATAACTTTTGGAGCTGAAGACAGACCCTCATCTTTAAACTTGCTTTCAGTAGGTTCTTCAGGATGTATATTTGTCCTGCCCACTAATAATCACAGCCCAAAAGCCTTGTAAATGACAAAATATGCTGTAAGATGATTGGAACATAAGCATACCACACGAAGATGGTGGGTGTCCTAGTGCGGGATCCTGTGGCCACACTGGCTGCATTTCTTTAAGCTCTTGTCCACATTAAATAAAAAAGAACAACAGTTGCAATAAGAGCTGTAACAACAATACCAGCAAAAGCAAGAATAAAAACAGCTGCAACAGTGCAGAAAAAGTTATCAAAGGACCAAATAAGAAGCGATAAAGGCAATCTGGAGGATGCTGGTAGCAAAATAAAAGTAACCAATAATGATTTAGACTGTACCTCTAGATAACAGATTAAAAGAAGATATTAGGCCTCCTACTCAATGCTCAAAGGAGCTGAAAAGAAAAACTACATATATATATATATATATATATATATATATATATATATACACAAACAGATATACATATGTAAGTATCTCTCTCTCTCTGTGTACACACACACACATACACACACACACACACACACACACACACACACACACACACACACACACACACACATATGTATATGCATACATACACACACATGTACATAAAATACAACAAAAGAACTAAGTAAGAGAGAAGACAATGAGAGAAAGAGGGCACGAAGATTTGTCCAATCACTAATGGAGGCAATCAAGAAGTGAGTGCAGGCAGAACACAAGGGAGCTATAGGAGATTTGGTCTGAAATTGCTCAACGCAAGGATCACTAGAGGAAGGCTGAATCAGATCGAACAAGAAGCTCATGTCAGATCAGATGGACTGGATGCAACAGGATACAGAGGTTTATTTGAAGAAACAAATGAAATATCAAACTAAAATATGGCTCAGTTGGTTTTCAACAGTGAATTCCACAAAATATGTACATGAAGAGGCTGACAGTTCACAAAGGTAACTCCACCATACAGACGAAGTCTCAATAATCTTTGAAAGTCACAGTTATGGACATTGTCAGGACTTCCATTCAGCTTCAGAAAAAAAAAAAGATCTCTGCCTGAACCTACCTCAGGCCACATACTCCTACAGAAAATCCAAGTCTTTGGTCAGAGCAGGAGCTGTTACTCATGCTAAACCTTTATGTGAGGAATTAGCTTCCTCTTTTTCCTATTGCAGACAGCTACCCTTTATAAAAACACCAACTGGCAATTAAATTTCTATTGTCTTGAGACAGTAACACTACTACCTAGATAAATTTAACGGCAAAATTACTCCTTTTTTACACAAGTGTTACTATATACATATATACACACACATTTTATATATATATATATATATATATATATATATATATATATATATATATATATATATGGGTCTACTTCATATGAACTAAATTTCATTTGACTGAAATTCATTTGACTGACACCAAAACACTGAAAGTTCAAAAGACTGAAAACTCATTTGACTGAAACTCATAACACTGACACATTAAAGTAAAAGGCATATGCCCTTTTCCTCACTGTAGTTTGATCCTGGAATTAGTATATATAGTTAGGGGGGTGTGGGGGGCTAAGCCCCCCACATAGTTTAGGTAAATATTGTTTTCTGCAAAGAGTTATTCATTGCAGTTATAAATATCCATGTGTATGGTTTAAAATGTATAAAGTATGTGGGAGTCTCCAACTGCCATACCCCTCAATGTGGGGGTCTGTGCCCCCCACCCCCCCAACTATATATACAAACTCCAGAATCGCACTACAGTGGGGAAAAGAGCATATACCTTTTACTTTAATGTGTCAGTGTTATGAGTTTCAGTCAAATGAGTTTTCAGTCTTTTGAACTTTCAGTATTTAGATTGTAACAAATATACAGTATGTTTCTTTAAAAAAAAATGTTAAATTTAATATACTAGTTTGGTGCCAAAAATGTATAAATTAACAGTTTGTGATTGAATAATTGATTCTGATGAAGTCCACATTGCAGTGGATGAAAGCGCTAGATCCGTATTATTAATACTTTGTGTTATTAATCGAATATTAAGCAGGTTGTATTATTGCCGATGCGAGTGAGTGTCTTCCTTCAGGCACCCTGTACATAGTGTTTACATATTTTACGTTGTTTGTGGTCACAAACACTATATATTTTTGCATTTTGTGTTGGTTATTTTTAAAGTATACATGCTTACAAAAACACCTGTTTACAACTTAAGCCAAAGGTAGTAATCTGGACATTCACCTTTGTAAAATAAAAACAGAAAAATTCTACATAGAATATAAAGAGTGCACTTTTACACCCCACCCCCAGCTGCCCAGGATCGCAGCATATGAGCATTAAACACTTTTGTCTAGCATTTTTTCTCTTGTTATACTGCAAAACTTATATTTCTTACAACTAATAAAAGTACTTGTTTACTTTAATATTACTAACGCATACAACAGTCACTGAAAACCCTTGACTACAAACTGAACCAAACTGCTTTACTGCATATAAAAAAAAAAAATAAGTACTTACTATAAAGTTCCATCGGTGTTGTCCATTTTCATTCTTCCTCAACTGTTGGATATGGATCTGATCCTTGGATCCAACTCGGCTGTTACTTTAGCTCGTGGCCACCAAAAACTCTTGAGCTCCTCCCTTACTCATAATGTACCAACCCCTAACATACTCTTATTTCCTGTTTTACCAAAAGTAGGACATACTAATATATATTCTTCATCAGAAGAAACTATATCTGGAGCTCAATATGAAGGACAGTGGTGTCCCTACAAGATCTTGTTCTTCCAGACATCATCTGAGAAACAGGTTGGGGATTGGTGGGTGGAAAATTGAGGAAGAATAAAAATGGACAACACAGATGGAAAGTTATGGTCAGTACATAACTTTTTTATCTGATGTTGTCAGTTTTCATTCGATCTTCAACTGTTGGGACAAAGTCCCCAGCTACCTAAATTCCCAGGTGGACTTTAACCCGTTTCTGCCCAGATTTTTTCTGCCAGTAAAATTTCATTAAAGGTGCTCTAAATCACGTATAAATTAATGCCTGAACAGTCATTCTGATCATTTATTACAAAAAGTGCATGAAATGTTTGTAAAATGTTATGTTCCAAAATTGGAACAATGAGCAGGAATTGGTACATGAATTCGGAATATGAAGAAAACTATGGACAGAAAGGTTAACATACATTTTATAAGTTTATTTCATGTGAAAGTCTGTGATACATGCTTCATGCAGGTTAACCCTACACTTGACACACATTTTTGTTGTGTTCTTCTTATAGGCTGCACATCTATTTTGCTTTTCTGGAGGAATTATCCAATGCTCTGTGACATATTTTCTCACTTGTTGGGGCACTCTGCTTGTAAGCCCTTTCAAGCTTTTTGGTCTTCCACTTCTGGAAGCCTCAGTGCCATACTTCTGTAAATATACAGTAACAGCCTTCCTTCTGAAACCAAGATAATCCAGTGTTTCAGCATCTGTTTTTAACTTTTGATACAGCTGCCAAGCATTACACAGACTAGTGTCAAGGACAAAAAGGAAAACAGGCCACCACCTTATTCCAACTCTCTAATTGTCGATGTTCTGATCCATTCTATCTACTCCTCCCATGTACAAGTTGCATTAATTTACAGTTTTTGATTAAATAATGACCATTTTGCATTTTTGGATGGAGATCCATTGTTGGACAGACACAAGTGGCTCAACAGGGTCAATGTTGGTAATCACTGTGAAGAGTCAATTATCATTCCAAGATACTACTAATGAATTGAAATTCCTGTCTAACAGGAAATCATATGCTCCTCGTTCCTTGAAACTCTTCTTCTGCATGATTGGCCAATTCTCAAGCCTATTAGTCATTACAGTTCCAGTGCAGCCATAGCTCATGGAAGAAAGTCATCTCAGTAACTTCAGGGAGCTGAAGAACCTGTCAGCATATAACTGGAAAGCTGCATTTGCTGGTAAAAGAGAAACCAACTTCAGTACAACTGATGCACCTAGTCCAAGTTCCAGATTCTCAGGAGGCACTGAGGCACCCTGATATGGCTCAAACTGGATCAAATATCCCAGCCTATCACAGTGACACCAAAATTTATACCCAAATCATATGGATTTTCATTTCAGGAACTGCTTGGCTCCATGTCTCCTGAAATATGGAGCAATGCTTTCATCAATTGACAGATGCTGCTCTAGAATAGCATATTTCCTGTAATGATCATTTAACATAGTCATAAACTGGCACATCTTTACAAATTTGTCTCTGGGATTCAATTTGCTGTTGTCAGCACAGTGAAAGCATGACTTCATCATTTCAAAATGATTACGCCTCATAGAGTTTGCAACAGATGGAATAAAAGTTTCTGTGTCAACTTCACACATCATAAGCCAGTGTGGCAAATCCAGATATCCAGAAAGAAGCAAAATAGCCAGCAAACAGCGTAATTCACCCAGGTCATTTTCAAAACTGTGATCACCTTTTACTGTTTGTCCATAAAGGGTTATCATCTCCACCAAGTAATTGCATATCTCTTCATCGAAGTATAATTCTAAAAGGGAAACTGGATCAACATCTCTTGGGAACTGCTGGTTTCTTAAATCAAAATTTGGAAAATCAGGTTTCAGGTCTTTTCTTATGCAGCATGCCTGTGCCCCAGATGTGTAATGACAGTTTCCTGTTCAGATGAAGAAGAGGATTCTTCTATGGTTGATCTAGACTTCATCTGTTGTATTTTTCTTATTTTGGGTCCCTCATCACAATGCATGGAAACAGTTCTTTTGCACTTTCTGCTTGTAGTGGGCTTATTTTCTTCCCTTCCATTGTCATGACTAGATCCTTTCAGTTTTTCCTTGGTACACCTGGTTTTGATTTGTGACTCACATGTTGCTCTTGGCTGCAGCATCGTGGAATTCTCACCTTCCTCTATTTGTCATTGAGTTTTAGAATTTCCTTCCTCTTCAGTAGGAGGTGAAGATTCCACTGTATCACACACATAACATGTTTATCCATTCTGTGCAATTACAGATTGTCCATGGGCAATGAGCTGCCTGCCACTTAGGTAGTTGATGCTCCCAGACCGCTCTTCATCCCTTGTGTCTTCTTCTGATTCGTTTCCATCGTCCGGTGGCTCAATGTATGCATCTCCAAGGAAAAAAATCTTCAAGAAATTATAGTGGACAATTGGAAAGTGTTGTTGTGAAGCATTGATTTGATTAAGGTTATAGGTGCACAACCAAAATTCACTTTTAAGAAATACTTAAACTTGAAAAGCTTATTGGAACAGGAGAGTAATTACAGCAACAACACTAACAAAAGTGTCATTCAGACCAGAGGCACTTTTTCTTGCAACATTTGTAGACAATGCAGGAATATTAGTAATTCATCCTCGGTCAAAAGAGGAAAACCTTTTGATCAAAGGGCTATTTCATTTGTAATAGTGAGATGGTAGTGTATATTGCACAGTGTGAATCATGCCCTAGTTATTATGTTGGGAAGACCATTAGGTGACTTAAAAGGAGGATTTACGAACATGTGCTGACCATAAAGAAAAAGGAACAAACTAATGCTTTGGCAAGACATTCTATCACATGTAGTGATTTTAAAAAGTTCACTTTCTTTGTCATAGATGGTGTTGGCTAGAGTTTATACATGGGGGATTATAAAACACAGTTAGAGTGTAAGGAATCTTTGTGGCAAATACATTTGGGTGCAGATCAAGCACCAGGTTTAAATGATTATATCAATATCAAATGTTTCTTACAATATAAGTAACTATATTAGTTACAACTATAAAAATTGATACTTTTATATAAAAAAGTTTTATGAGTTATGAATAACAAGATTTTATTTAATCAATTTTTTTATATTTTGTATTTAAAAACAGTTAAAATGGAATGAATGAATGGCATCATTAATCATATGATTTTCTAAGTATATAAAATGTCTTTAGGAGTGGTATCATTGTTTCTGAGGAAGTTCACATGTAATAAAGTGAATGAAAGCGCTAAGATTCTGTGTCTGTGCTTTTTGGATCTACAATTTGGGGCAGTTGTGATTGTTTCAATATACCAGACTACTGACATGTTGTCTGTCTGTATCGCAACTGTCCAGAAACTGAGAGAGTCTTGAAAAGCCTGCAATGCTAACAGCACTGCTCACATTTCCAGTACTGATATGTGTGTTGGCCTCTTTGGATGACCAAGTGCCATGGACTGTCCTTCCCAGGAAGTGCCCCCCACCCAATCTGGGAAGTGTCCATGGTTACTACAACTTTGGGCTGCCTTGTAGAGCTTGATTTGATTGAATCCACCTCCTAAGTTATCTTTTGCATGCATGACTGATTTTTATTTGGGCTGACATGCATTGATAAAGAATTAACCACTGTGTTGCTAACATCCATTGAAAAATTCTCATATGAAATCTTGCCATAGGAGCTTAAATTATGGCTGCTGACATTGACCCAAAGCTTGAAGAATTAAACGGGCTGAAATTGTGATATTGTGAATTATTTTTCTGACCTGGAATCTGATAGTCTGCATTTCTGAGAGATGAAGAGAAGCTGTCAATGAAACCATGTTGAAAACTGCTCCTTTGAATTCCACTGCTTGAGATGTTTGTAACTGAGACTTGTTGTAATTTATGGTTATCCCCAGATAGGAACAAGGCTGGAGTACCTGATCTCTTGCTCTTATTAGTAGATGCTTGGTCAGGGTGGTAATGAGCCAGTTATCTAAGTATGGAAACATTTGGAATCCCTGCAGTCTCGTGTGAGCTGCTACCACTGCCATGCATTTGTTGAACACCCTGGGGGTTGTGGTGAGGCCAAAGGACAGTACTCTGAATGGGTAGTGACTGGCTCCCAGTCAGAGGCGTGAGTACCTTCTGGATTGCCTGTTCATTTATATGTGATAGTATGTATCCTGAAGGTCTGTCGAGCACACCCAGTCATCCTTGTCTAGAAAAGGTAGAATAGACTGAACCATGACCATCTGAAAATTTGTGTGTCAAACTGCTTTTTTCAGTTTGCTGAGATTCAGAATTGATCTCCAATCCCTTGTTTTCTTTAGCACTAAAAGAATCTTGAGTAAGTTCCAGATTCCATCTGATCTGGTGGGACGTCTTGGATGACTCTATTTTTTTTCCTAGCAGCTTTTGTATTTCTAGTACTGCTGGTTTTCTCTGACTGGGTGGAACATCAGGAATTTTGCATACAGGTGGAGGTGGTACTGAAAATGGAATTATATAACCTCTGTAAATAATCCTCTGCACACATGTATGTTTTGTTAAATCTAGCCATGCTCTCTGGTGCAAGGATAAATGACCCTGACTGCCTCCAGAGGTGGACAAGAGGGCCTTCTTTCAGGAGCACTGGTAGGGTGTATTGGAGAAGGAATCTCTGGACCCCTAGTTTTGTGGGCCTCTTCTTTCACTTGGGCATTGTCATTCATTTGAATTCCCACCTCCACCCCTGGGGGAACTATCTCCACTTGCCTCTTGGAAAGGACCCTGGGACTTCTTGAACCACATTTTTGACATCTTCATTGATTCCTAGAGAAGGATCTTTGAAAAGTCAAAAAATGGACACCCACTGTAGAGGGTCTTTCCATCTTTTTCACACCTGAAGAGTGTGTCTTTAACTTTAGGGCCAAACAAAGAACTGTTGTCAAAGAGTGCACTAATGAATGAAGAATTGAAGGCCTCCACAACATCACACAAGCACATCCAGGCATGTCTCCTAATAGAAATGCCTAAATTCGCCACCCTTGAGGCACCTTTAGCTGCATGCAAGATACACCTTGAGGACAAATTAGAAATAGACTGTAGAGTAGTCAACTGAGGGACTGCAGAAGTCTGAGTCTTGGCAGCATCAGTCCCAGAAAGGGATTTTGACAGTTCCTTTATCAAATCTGTTTACAGTCTTGTAAACTGTGCCAGATAGTTCAGCGACCTAAGGGCAAAAGTTGCTGAAGGATACATGTTTCCCAAATCTGTTCAATGCCCTATACTCCCTGTTAGGGGGATGGATAGAGAAACTTCACATTCCTTTTATTTGGCTGCCACCAAGACCATGGCATCTATGGGCACTCCCATGCTCCTGTACTTCCTACTTAAAGGTGGAGCCAGAGTCTGATCTGGTTTTTTGGGGATTGGCTCAACTGAGTCAGGCTCCTTCCATGCCCACATAGAGATCAAGTCAATGAGCTCATCAGTGGGCAGAGTAATCCAGGAGGTAGACGGGCTAGCTCCAAAGGCTTCCAGGAATACTGATTCCTCTGGGGAAGGACTATTGGAGAACCAACCACCCCACTGCTTAAAGATATCAAGAATGTCTCCAAATGAGACGTTTTCAGGTGGTGATCTTGGGGAACCTTCTTCATCGAAATCAGTATCTTCAGTGACTGACTCCTGAGGGGAGATCAAGTGCCTCCTTTTGCACTTCCTCTTCCTTGGGACTTCCTCAGTGGGATGCTCCAGTGAAGTATTGGAAGAGATTGTAAAACCCTGCTGGTTAGTCTTGCGACATTGAGCTAGCTGTTCCTTTGGTGTAGAATGATGTGGCTCAAGGCACAGAGAGATCTGAAATCCAGAGGGAAGACCAGAGTGAGTAGGATCTGTCCTTTCTGCCAGAGCAGAGAACAGCCTTTTGTCTACCTCAAAGGCAGATCACTCTGGGGAGAAGGAAGCCAATGGATCTGAGAAGCCAGGCTTCTGTCCCATTGGTTCCCTCTGCCCCAATGGCAATCTACCCGAGGCAGAAGTTGGAGATGGGTTGTCCAATGCTAAGGCTCCAAGGGCAGAGACTGCTCTGTAAACTTCAGAGTAGACTAACGCTGTGGATCCAATAGGGGAGCCTTGACTCCAAGAGTCATCCAACTCCAAGGATATCTAAGCTGCTACACTCAGAGATAGCTTTGGATCCAAAGATAAGGATATCTTGAGATCCAAACCAGACTGATAAGGAAGGCTTGAATCCAGGGGCTCTGAAATGATTGGTTGGATCAGAGAAGGAGCTGAAATTGGAGTGTTATGAGAATGGGCTTCCTGACCCAAAGTGGTAGGAACCAGGATAACTCCCATTTGTATTTGCACCAAAAGGAATCTCCTCATCATTCTGTCCACATCCACTTCAGTCAAACTCCTGGAAGAATGACAGGAAGCTAGGGAAGGGGACTTAGAGTGCCATTGTTCCTAAAAGGAAGAAAGTACTCTGAAAGGTACCGGATCCAAACTTGGTAAGTATCTGGTCCTGGGTAACAGTCTTGGATCCAAAGTGCTTGGATCCAAGGAGGGTTTTGTCAGATCTGACGGTGGTCAGACTGCATCAGCCCTACGATTCAATTTATGCTTCTTTTTAGACAGCTCCAAAGGATGGAGTCAAGGATCTAGAAGGTTTAGAAGACTTAGTGGAAGGCTCCTTTGATTTCAGTTTGGGGGATTGAGCCCCCTCAATAGCTCTCACTGTCTCAAGGCTACACTATATCCCATGATGCCTAGCGGCTGTTCCCCAGATCTCGTTTGAGAACTAACACTAGACTATACCAACTCATCCCATAAAACAAAATGGAAAAGATGCACTGCCCCTACTCTGAAACATGTGTGAAGAGAGTCAGGCACCTATAGTCAATTTATAGTTCCTCTTGATCCTCTCGGAAGGGGGAAAGGGGGGTGGGTTGGAAGAATGAATGCGAGATCATGGACAACAAACATGGAATGTTATGGTGAGTACATAACTTCTTTTTGTTATGTTGCCCTATCTTGCCTTCATTCTTGCTGGTTGGGACAGCGTCCCCAGCACCTTCATCTTGGGGGGCTCAAGGGAATAAACTCTTCAGAACTGTGGAGCCAAAGGAAGCCCTGTTCCAGGAGGCCACATCTACTTTGTAATGAGTAATAATGGTATGAGGGTTGAACCATGTGGCAGCTGCACAAATTGAGTCCAAAGGAAGTTTAGCTTGGAAGGCAGTAGAAGTAGCCATGGCTCTAGTTGAATGCCCTGTAATTTTGCCTGGCAGCTGTTTGTTATGCAGCTTATAGACATGAGTGATGGTATCTGTCAGCCATTTTGATAAGGTGACCTTTGAAACTGCAACACCTTTCTTGTTGTCTGAAAAAGACACAAAGAGTTGGTCGAATTTTCAAAATTCTTTGGTCCTATATATGTAAAAACATAGTTGTCTATGCACGTCCAACTGATGAAGCTTGTATTTTGCCTTGTTGCAATAATTAGGGAAAAATACAAGTAACTCAATAGACTGGTTCAAAATGGCCTCAGAACAAACTTTTGGTAGAAAGGAAGGATTCATTCTGAGGGACACTCTGTCTTTATGAAAGATTAAATAGGGAGGATGAATAGACAGAGCTTGCAATTCTGATACTCTTCTAGTGGAGGTAATTGCTGTTAAAAAGATTGTCTTCCAAGATAAGAACTTTGGTGAGCACAAGGAGGCTGCTTCAAAGTGGGTGAGGTCAAAGACAATAATACCAAATTGAGGACCCTTAAGGGAGGCTTTAGAAGAAAAGTACCCCTGAGAAAGGCTTTTCATAATTTATGGGACATGATGTTCGACCCCATGTCTCCTACATGGTAATTTGAAATAGCAGCTAGTTGCACTCTTACCGTGGCTGCTGCTGCACCTTGATCAAAAATTTCTGTTAATAATTCAAGAATCGCAGATACAGGAGCTGTAAAGGGATCTATGTTGTTTCCGTCTGCCCAACAAGAGAACTTTTTCCATTTATTTGCATAAGGTTTCCTAGTTGTATTCTTGTGTGATGAAACCAGAATGTGCTTTACTGCTGGGGATAAATCTGAAAGCCTGGCTAAGACTGGAAGTGGAGTAACCAAGCTGTCAGCTTGAGATTTTGAAGGGAGGGGTGGAGCATTCCTGACTGATGAGTCAGGAGGTCCGGCACTGGGTCCAGAATCCAGGGCACCTCCAGAAGTTGGGGCCATAGGAAGGGAAACCAAATTTGTCGAGGCCAGTAAGGGGCAATGAGAACTAGCTTGCGACTCAATAACTTGGCTTTCTGGAGTACTTTGGGTAATAATGGAAATGGAGGAAAGGCATACAGAAGTCCCGGGGGCCAATCGTGCACAAGTGTATCGCTTGATGACTCCCCCAGAGGGGGGACTAGGGCAAAGTAGCTGCTGCATTTGGCATTGATGCACGTGGCAAATAGATCGCAGCAAGGCTGGCCCCACTTGCGAAAACGTCTGTTCACAAACTTTTGATTCAGAGACCACTCATGAGGCATAAGGATCGATCTGCTCAACTGGTCTGTTATTACGTTGGATTTCCCCGGGATATGCTTTGCAGTCAGAAAACATTGAGAAGAAATTGCCCATTGCCATACTCTTTGAGCCTCCTGACATAGGGTGTAGGATTTGGTTCCCCCTGGCTTGTTGATGTACCATACCGCTGACATATTGTCTGTTTGAATTGCAATAATACATGTTGGTAGAGAGCTGTGGAATGCTTGCAACGCCAGAAGCACCGGCCTCATCTCTAGGACATTTATGTGCAAGTGGTACTCGTGTTCCTGCCAAGTCCCTTGGATCATCTGTCCCAGATAATGCCCCCCACCCTATCTGGGAAGCATCCGTGGTGACTGTGGCTACGGGATGGTGAAGTACAAATGGTCTGCCTATAGTTACCTGGTCAGAGTGATGCCACCATTGTAGGTCCTTCCTGCAGGTGTTCGTGATGAGAATTTTGTGGGACACAGGCAACTCCTGCATAGACCACTGGGCAAAAAGAAGCCACTGTAATATTCTCATGTGTAGACGTGCCAATGGAACTAATGTGATTGTCGCTGCCATTGAACCTAGGACTTTGAGGACAAATTTGGCTTGTACTTTTTTTCTTCTTGATTAGTATGGAGACTTGGTGGTGTAGCATCTGTACTCTTTCGTGAGGCAGTTTTGCCACCATATTTCTTGTGTCTAAGTCTGCCCCTATAAAGGTAATATGCTGAGATGGCAACAAGGCAGATTTTTCTAAATTTACGATAATTCCCAGCTGAAAGCAGAGATGAATAGTGGAGTCTCTTGTTCTAGTTAGTAGATGCTTGGTGGTTGAGGTCAGGAACCAGTCATCTAAGTATGGAAACACCCAGAATCCTTGACGCCTCAGGTGAGCCGTAACTACTGCCATGCACTTGGTAAACACTCTGGGGGCTGTAGTAAGACCAAAGGGTAGAGCTCTGAACTGGTAATGACTGGCTCCCAGCTGGAAGCACAGATAACTTCTGGATCACCTGTCCATCTTTATATGGTAGTACGCATTATGAAGATCTGTCGAGCACATCCAATTGTCTTGTCCCAAAAAAGGGAGTATAGACTGCAGTGTTACCATCCTTAACTTCACCTTTTTTGACGGACTTGTTTAGTCTGCTGACATCTAGAACTGGTCTCCAGTCACCTGTCTTTTTCGGAACTAAAAAAACCTTGAGTAAATTCCGGATCTGACTTGGTCTGTGGGGACTTCTTGGATGGCTCTTTTTTCTAGCAATCTTTGGATCTCTAGGATTGCTTGATCCCTTTGACTGGGTGGAATGTCTGGGATGGACTTTGATGGGAGAGGTGAATGGGAGTAGGGAATTTTGTATCCTCTGGATATGATGGACTGTACCCATTGGTCTTGAGTTAAGTCTAGCCAGGCTTTCGGGTACAGTGATAACCTCCCCCTGACTGCCTCTAGGGGTGGGCAGGCGGGCCTCCTTTTAGGAGCGCTGTAAGGGTTGACCTGAGAAAGTATTTCTGTCACCCTGGTTCTGCAGACCCCCTCTGCTGCGTGGGCAGTGTCTTCCATTGTTACTTCCCCCTCTGCCCCTGGGGGAAAAATCCTAAGTGTCTGGTGAGGCTCCCTTGGATTTCTGGAACCACATTTTTCCGCTCTTCTGGCCCTTGGGATAGGGCCTTGTTGGGGTGGAAAAATGTACTCCGACAGCAGAAACAGTCCTTCCATCCTGCTCGCTCCTGGTTAGGGTCTCTCTCACTTTTGGCCCAAACAGGGATGAGCCGTCAAAAGGGGCATCAATAAAGAAAGACTTGAAGCGTTCGGCAAAATCACAAAGACGCATCCAGGAATGTCTCCTCAGAGCTATTCCTGTACCTGCTGCCCTACTTGCTCCATCACCTGCATAGGAAATGAGGCACATGGATGAGTTAGTAATAGAGGTTAAGGTTGTAAGCTGAGAGTTAGTTTTGTCAGACAACCCCTGAGCTGTAGCACCTTGTAGGGTATCTCTTAACTCCTTAAGGAGATCCCTCTGTAAGCGAGTAAAATGGGATAGGTAGTTCAGCAACCTAAGGGTAAAGGCTGCTGAAGAAAACATACGCTTCCCTTATCAGCCGTTGTATGAGATTCCTAATTCGGCGGGTGGACAGATGCAGAAGTTTCAGCGAGTTTCTTCTTAGTGGCCACCGCCAGCACCATAGCATCTACCAGAACTCCTTTTGTTAGAATCTGTTTGTCCTCCAGGGCTGTGATAAATTTGTTTGGCCTCCTTGGAACTGGCTCCACAGACTCCGGAGAGTCCCATGGCTTCTGACTGACCACACCCAGCAGCTGGTCAAAATACGGAGACACCCAAGAGATGGAGGGTCTAGAACCAAATGTCTCCAGGTATACCGACTCATCCTCAGAAGGGGAAAGGGCTTTCCAGCCACCTCTCTATTTCAGGATCTCTAAGACATCTGAAAATGAGACATCCTCAGAGGATAACTGTGGGGACCCTTCTGATTCCTCTAAGTCAGTATCAGATGTGACAGACTTGGGAGAGTCTATGTGTTTCCTCTTACACGTTCTTTTCTGGGGGACCTCTTCAGGGGGATGTTCTGGAGAGGTTTCAGAAGAGAGGGCTTCACCCACTGGGGCTTCCTGGGGGATTGGTTCTCTACGTATGGGTTGGAGGAGTGATGTAGAGGTTGACACCAGGCCCTTGGGGGGAAGAGTAGCTGTAGCCAAGGGTAGAGCAGTCTCAGAGGAAAGCATACTCCTCATTACCTCAAAGGCACCTCGATCCAAGCCAAGAGAGACTCCTGGTCTGAGGAGCCAGGAGATCTCCCCTGAACCAAAGACAAAGGCTCCAAGGCAGATGTGGGAGCCAAACTGACCTGTGTCAAAGCTCTGAATGGAAGAGTTGGATCTGACAAGGGTCAGGTCCTACTCCCCCCCCCCGGAGCTGACGAGGGAGTTTTGGCCCCCTAAACCCTTCGACAGAAGAGGGTATCAAAGTGATCGGAGCTGACATAGGCACCAAAACCTTTGGAGTAGACTTCGGAACTGAAGGCTGCATAACAAGGACTTCCAGGCACTCTGGCTCCAAACTCAACTGAATTGGAGATGGAACCGAGGGTAAAGACACTATTGGAGTCGGCTCCATGACCTTCTGGGCTGGAAAGTGTTTTTGCCAAGGCCGGTGTATGAAGCAACTTTATCACCACTCGGTCCATTTCGTCATCCGAAAGGCTCCAAGAAGAACGAGAGGACTTATAGCTACCAGCCACAGATTGAAGTAAGGGAGACTGCGGCACCAACTGAATTGGTTCCAATGATGGTGACCGGCTCTTCTTTTTACAACTTGATGGCTCCGAAGACACAGGTGGAGCCAAAGTAGATTTTTGTTTGTTGGAACCGCTAGGAATTGGTTCCGAAGAAATGGGCTGATCGTGTCTCTTCGATGACTCCAAGCCCAGAGCCGAAGAAGTTTTTGGAGTTTTGTCTATGGTTTTTGAAGCCTGACTGCCTTCAACTGTATCAAAGGGTTCCTTCAATAAACCCCTGAGAATAAGTTTGTTTTTCCTTTCCTGCAGGACCCTGGAACTGAACACATGACAGATCACTGAAAAAAGGAGAATTATGTCATGTAAAGGGAAAGAGCAGCTAGAAAATTTACTATAACCACAATGAAATACCAAACAATTAAAGTCACTTAGCCTGAGCCAGTGAAGAGCAATCCTGAAGCTGCAAGTGGCAAATGAGATCTGGGGAACAGCTGCTAGGCATCATAGGATATAGTGTAGCCTCGAGACAGTGAAAGCTGTCGAGCTTTAGTATGCAGCCGAGTCAGAACTGATGCTCGGTTGTGGGCCGAACCAGCAAAAATGAAGGTGAGATAGAACAACATAACATTTACTTTTATGGCTACAGTAAGACTAGACCAAAGAAGAAGCACTAGGGTTATCTCTGGAATCAGAGCATTAAATAAAACTAAAGATTTAGAAATATTACCTCTATCTGACCATAAAGCTTGAATAAAGTTATTAATTTCTTTCCAAAAAGGGGAGATGACTTCACATTCATATATCATATGTGTCCAATCAGCTATTTCAGAATCACATCTCCAGCATTTAATTCTATTTGTTTTACACATAACTAATTTTGTTAGTAGTGAAAAAAGCTCTGTGCAAAAAATTCCAGGTGAAAATTGTCCAATATAACGAAGAAGTAGTTTTATCTGAAGATTTTAATATTAATTTCTTGTATTCTTCAGATAAGTCTTCATTATTAATTTTTGAGGAGTAGTTCCAATAGGAATTGTCTAACTATGTGAAATCTAACTTAAGAAATGTATAGATTGTGACAAATATGGTTTATTTTTCATTACATTATTACCGAGAATTAAGAATTTCTTATCCAAGTTAGATATCTTATTTACCTCTGTGTTCACAAAGTCTGTAAATATTTGTATAATTAATAAATTCTCAGAAACTTGGTTGTATTTGGACCTTACCTTTTCAACAGTGTGTGTGTGTGTGTGTGTGTGTGTATGTATATATATATATATATATATATATATATATATATATATTTATACACACATATATACATATACATACACACACACACACACACACACACACACACACACACACACACACACACACACACACACACACACACACACACACACACACACACACACACACACGGGTCTACTTCAGTAGACCCAACTTTCACTTACCCAACTCCCACTTGGCCGAAACAAAATGACCAAAAACTTCAAAGGCTGGCATCTGGAACACTGACTTTTCACGTGAATTAAGTAACTGATTGGCCATCCTGTTGAACTTTGCCCCTTAGCCCCAGTGGTAGTGCAATCTTGGAGTTGGTATATTTAGTTAGGGGGGTATAGGGGTGAAGCCCCCACATTGGTGGGTTTAGTTTTGTTTAGTTTTTTATTCGGGATGGCCAAGCGGTTACTTACCTCGCGTGAAAAGTCGATGTTCTGGATATTGGTCTTCTGAAGTTGTTGGTCATTTCGCCTCGGTCAAGTGAGAGTCAGGTAAGTGAGAGGTGGGTCACGTGAAGAAGACCCATGTATATATCTACTGAAGTAGACCCATATACACACAAATATATCAATACCATTTAAGAATTGATGCCAATAAATTAAATTACTTTGTTGTTTCAATAATAGCATTTTGTTGAAGATATGAGTTTCTAAGCAGTCATTTATATATGCAATTGGAAACACAGAAAATATTAAGTCTTTAATACAATGGTTAGAATATGTGAACTTTTGTAAAGAGGAAATTATGTTATTTGAATAGGGAATTTGACAGGAGGGTGTAATACCACTTATGCAAAAACCTTTTAATAATCAGATAAAACTATTAGATACTATTTGTTTATGACTGGTTGTGATACATTTATTACTTACTAATAATATTTCTTGATGTATTTGTTTCCATTTTGAATCATAAGATTAATTTATCCACAATGCTATAACTTTTACTATTGTTGAAGTAGCATACAATTGAATATCAGGGGATCCTATTCCACCATTATCCCAACTTTTTCTGTGCCAATCAAATGAAACTCTTGTTTTATTAGCATGTCAAAAAATTTAGTTAGAATATCATTTATTTTCTTCATCATTTTTTTTTGGTGGAGATAATACTAAAGATTGCAAGACAAATAATATTTTGGGAGTATTACCATTTTAATAAACATTAATTGTTCTTCCACGGTAAAGAAGAATTTGTTCCAATTTGTGACTAAACTTAAATTTTTCTCAACAAACTGTTGAAAGTTTGTATCATTTCTTTACTATTAGACATAATGGCTATACTAAGTTACTTAATTTGATTGCTATTCCAACTGAAGTTAGAATATTTTTGTATGATTTTTTTTAATTTTGTATTAATTATGTACTTACTTTATTATTATTAAATCTTAAGTTTCAGATTTCTTCAAACTGACTCACAGAACCAATTATATGTTCCAATTAATTTTCTATATTTCCTATTGTTAGTAAAATATCATAAGCAAAGAGTTAAATATTTAGTTCAAAATCTTCTTTTATTTTGATACCATTAATGTTCTTATTGGATCTAATACTATTAGCAAAAGGTTCTATAGCTAATGCAAAAAGTAAAGGTGATAATGCTTTTTTGTAATTTAAAGGAATTAGAAAGAAAATAACCTATTTTAACATAAGCACAAGAGTTACTGTATAACTTGGAAATTAATGTTATTAGCTCAGATGATAAATTAAGAACTTTAAGTGTTTTAAACAGGTACGGCAAATTAACTGAGTCAAAAGCCTTATCTACATCAAAACTAATGGTCAAAAGTTCTTTTCTATTTTTATTTGCATAGTCTATTAAGGTTTATATTCTTATTATATTATCCTGTACATGTCTGTTTAAAATAAACCCAGTTTGATCCTTGTCAATTAGTTTAGGTATAAGTAGATTAGCTAAAACAGACATTAACATCTTATTGTCCACATTTAAAAGTGAAATGCTTCTGCATGATGGACAGGATCCTTATCTTGTTTTAAAACATGTGATATAAGGGAATAGTTCCATGTTGAGGGAAGTTCAGCAGTTGTTTTCATTTTCTATAGACCTTATCTAATATTTTAACTGCATCATCTGGTAGTATTTTATATAGCTCTGGTATAAAACCATCTAAGCTCTGCATTTTGTTATTTGTTTTTACTTTTTTATTTGATTTTTTTATTTCTGTTAAAGTGAATGACTTATCAATTTTTTATTTGTTCACTTATTAATTCGTTATTTATATTTTCCTTTAGAAAAGTTTTAACTATATCATCGTTATCTAGGCTATTTTTATTATTATTTATATTTTCATAAAATATTTTAAAGCCCTCAAGAATACCTTTAATATGTGTTCTACTTTCTTTTTTGTTATTTATATGTTATAATTTATTTGATATGATTTAGTTTATTTTCTTTGAGCTAAGAACAAGTTTATGCAAGTTTAAATGGTTTAGTGAATATGCCTGAAGTTTAAGTTTTTCTAGGTTTATTGAACCTTTATGATTTAGAATTTCAACATATTTTATATTTAAGTTTTTTAAATTCAGGCTGACTGATAATGTCATTTGGTTTAAGATTTAACTTTAGTGTATCTATTTTGGTCTGCAGTGTATTCAGTTCTTTGTCCCTTTCTCTTGTTTTACTAATATACCAGCTTGTAACTCTTCCATTTAAATAAGCCTTTAGTGAATCCCACAGTACAATGTCAGTTACCTCACCATTCATGGTTATTTCTAGGAAATTTTTGTTCTCTTTAACATACCAATCCTTCAATCCTTTTACTTTAATAATGTACACTGGTAATCTCCTGTGATGTATTAGACTGTCAGTTTTTTAAATAATATTAAAGATTATAGCATTATGGTCCAATAATGGACATGAAACTATTGAAACTTTTAATGCATGATAACAGATTGTTTGAGAAAAACATTTTGTCAATATTTGTTTGTGTTCCATATCTATATGAATAATGGGTAAATTGAAGTGAGTTTGTTTTCCTTGGCTCATATATATCCTTTAAATTCATTAGATTTACAAAAATTCATTAAGTGTTTGGCTGAAGATATGATTCTCAGCTTTCTGTCTACAGTGGAATCTCTGTCTGATAAAAATACAATTAAAATCACCAGCCATTATGACTTCACCTTTCTTGTAATAGGCTATTATGTCTAAGTAATTGTTTGCATATTTAGCTCTAACCCCTGATATCCAATAAGAGTTCACTAATGTATATAGTTTTCTGTTTCACTCAATTATAATGATGCTTAATATACCATTTTATCAATATAAGTATATTTTACTTTAGGCATTACTGGTGAGTTCTTCCATAAAACGAGGGCCTCTTCTTTTAGCTCAAAAGCCATAACCTTCTAAAACCAAAAGTTTATTTACAAATTTATTAAGTAAAGGTGTTTCCTGTAGGAATACTATTTCAGCTTTATGTAATTGCAAGTATTTGAACAGACTCACCCCCTTTACTAGATAATTTATTCCATTAATATTAATATTTCAAACTAGAACATGCTTACAATAACATAGCAGGATATGTCAGTAACCAACCTTATAAATTCCATCATTGCCTTGCTCTGAAATGCTTCAATGGCTAGAATTCCCACAGCTCTTACTACTTGCCCAGCTGCAGCTGACACACTCCCTACTCAACAAACCACTAGTCTGTCCATCACCCTCCACCTTAGTATCCCCGTATACCCCAACCCGGTCTCTTCAAAGTTCTGACAAGCAACTTCTAGACATCTAAAAACTCAACAAAACTTATGGTAAACTCCTCTATACTCTGTGCCCCTTGCGTGGAATAGGCTACCACCTCACATTCGTAGTATCACTAGTTCCAGCTGCTTTAAAACTGAAGTCTAGCACTACTTTCTGAACTCAAAAGCCTGTCCTTGCCTAAATCCTCCACAATCTGCATTTCCTTTCATTTTCTTTTCACTACCTGTCAGCATCTAATAATTCAATGACTAATCTGTTCACTAGAAAATATTACATTATACTACTTGGGAAAGATATGTCATTAATATATATATAGTTAAATGTATTAGTTGTATCTACTTAATTTTGTTTTATTTTTATTATTCATTTTGCCTGATTACTGCATATGTCATTTTTGCTTATGTTGTATTGTTGCACTGTTTTTCTTGGGTTTTGTATATTGCCTACTATGTTATCTTTTTATGTTTGTATTGCTGGAGTTTCTCTCCTGGGGTCTCCACAGAAAATGGGCCATTGGCTCAAATGGACTAATCCGGCTAACAAATGTCAAATAAATGAATAAATAATAAATAAATAAATAAATAAATGAATAGATATGCATTTAAAATCGGACATTTATATAAGAGAGAAAAAAACACACAAGTATAATGAAATAACAGTTACGTACAGAACTTATTGCATACTTTATATATAACAATATGGAATCTTCATCTGTGGACAAAACTTTTGAAACAAATAAAAGATTACCTAATGATGTAACCCTAAAACAGTCTACCATGGAATAAAGTAGTCCTAGTTGATTGAAAAAGACAAACAAACTACCTTTCAAACTCTCCATTAGACCAACAAAGCTTAGCTCGTGCTTCTGATTCATATTAATGTATGTCACATTTTTAGTATGAATCATCTTAAAAAAAGCCCATTAGTGAGTTATTATGAAAAAGAAGAGTTAAACAGTTGTTCAGAATCTTTATTATAAGTTGATCAAACTGAATATCTCTACAATCATCTTTCCCTGTACCTTACATTCACCCACTGGTCTACTATGAATGGGGCAGTGGTGCAGCGATAGCATTGTCGCTTCACAGCAAGACGTTCTCCGGTTTGATTCTCGGCAGGGGTGTCTTCTGTGCGGAGTCTGCATGTCCTCCCTGCATTCGCGTGGTTTCCTCCAGGTGCTCCGGTTTCCTCCCACATTACAAAGACATGCATCTGGAGCGTTTCTCCCCAGGCATCCACTGAAAATTGGCTTTGTTCCAAGTCAGACTTTCCCAGTTAACAAATGTTAAATAAATAAATAAATAAAATAAAGGGTGGAAGTCAGTTTTTATTTTCATATTTACTAATTTATAGGTCAAATGGTTTTCTATTTTTTCTATTTTATTTATTATGTGTAAAGTTGTTCATAGGATCATAAGTTCATAAATTAGTACCTGTCTGGCTGATCTTGGCATGGCCTACAAGGACAGCTATTGTGAAATATTAAGTTTTGTTACCATTAAAAAGAGACAATAATAGAAACAAAATCCTAATTTTTTTTCCGTGTCATTCTATAGGCTAGTATATAAACTATCCTTTTGGTATATTGCAAGCATTCAGAACTATTTAATAAGTGACAGTGGCTTAGAATGCAATCTACTGTTTTTTGCTTATCAACTAACTTGTATTCATTGACATCTTAGCATATAATTCCAAATATTATGATTACGTGCTTTTAGAAAGGAAAAAGTAACCTGGGCAGTTCTTAAAATGTTAGAACTCCGGCAGCATCACAAAAGTGCTGATTATTCTAATTAAGCTGATTGAAACTGGTCCTCATGACAAGGGCTTGCAAATGAACAGTTTATCAGCTACAATTCGCATAAAACATTCACAAGTGACTCCAAGCCACTTCTACTCTACACATCAATCCCCCCAAACGCTTCCAAACCACTAAAAAAAAAACAACAAAAAACATTTCAAAATATGTTAACCACTACAAAGCTATTGTATTTAAATAAATAACATGCAATGATTCACTAAGCACTATTTGTATGAGATGGTTAATATAAAGCAGACGGTCATTTTTAAAGGAGACATAGCATATAAACTTGCATTAAAAGAATGACAGTTAAGTGTGATCCAGGTTTAACTTGAAAAAGTGAATGTTACTCTAATTATTTGATAACATTTCAATAATAGTATTTATATATGTAAGAAACTATATTTTTATACTTTATTTATAGCATAGTATAACTTTCCTGGGTGCTATTGGACGTCAAGTATACTATAAATAGTAAGCATTCAGAACTATGTAATAACGTATAGTGGTTTAGTGTGCAATTCACTGTCTTTTGCTTATTATCTAAATTGTATTTTTTGACATATTAGCATATGATTCAAAATATTATGATTATTTCCTTTTAGGAATGAAGGAGTAACCTGGACAGTTCCTAGAATATTCAGAACTCCCACAGCATGACAAAAGTGCTTATAACTCTACATTTTTTTCAAGATGGTCTTCATTATAAGGGCTTTAAACAGTCCATCATTTGCAATTCACATAAAAACACCCACAAGTGAAAACAAGCAACTCCACACCACACATCAATCCCTCACACCCCTCCATATCATAAAAAAACAATAAAAAACATCTCAAAGTATCCCAACCACTAAAAAGCTATTGCACTCAAAGAAATAATGTTTAATGATTCAGCAAGCACTGTTTGGATGAGATGTTTAATGTAAAGTAGACTGTCATTTTTTAAAGGAGACATAGCATATAAACTTGCATTAAAAGAATGACACTTATGTGTGATCCAGGTTTAACTTGTTAAAGTGTGAGTGTTACTGTAATTACTTGATATCATTCCAGTAATAACTTTTATATATGCAAAAATGTATATTTTTTTATACTTTGCTTATAACATAGCATGTCTTTCCTGGGTGCTATTGCATGTCAAGTATACTATCATTAGTACACTACTGGACCATTGTAAGACACAGAATGTAACTTAACATGCCTCTTTAGTGTTATTTGTTCATAGGAGGTTACTAGGCTACTGGCCCTGAGGCTCTCATAAGCCTAGCCAAGAGTTTAGCCCATGTTTAGACAAGTCAGCACCTGATGCCCCTGTCCAGCGGGGACATGGGTGAAATCCCAAGGGTATATTTTCTGTTTCCCATCCAGTTATCCGGGTTGTGCTTAAAAAAGGGTAAAGAGGTACTCTGCTTGACATGAAGAGAGAGTCTATTCCATAGATAGGGGAGTCTCTAGGACACAAATCTGTCCCACCAAGTCCTGTTGATTTCACAGACCAGGTTGAGGCCATGCTTGTGAGTTACTCGAGTGGAGCTTGACTTGCAGATATGCAGCAGTCCAATCAATGTGGGGTTCATGATCGCCTTGTATGGCAGACAGAGGTCACCTTTCATTATATTTAATAGTAAATTACTCAGCTATGCCAAGATATCAGAAAGTGTGCCACGTAACATAAGTTTCCTTATTAACTTTTAATAAGATTAATAGTTTAACCTTTTAAACTTAAAGTGAAAATAAGTGGCTTTAATTTTATATATAACTAAAAGAATCTAAGTCTAACATTTTAAAAAGGAGCTAGTAATCATTTGAAGTAAGGAAAGAAAGAAAGAAAGAAGTGATTTACCTTGTAAAAAGTAACGTGCAGCCCCTCTTCATAGGTATTCAAGTACTTACACATTCACAGGTTCAGAAAGAAAGAAAGAAAGAAAGAAAGAAAGAAAGAAAGAAAGAAGTGATTTACCTTGTAAAAAGTAATGTGCAGCCCCTCTTCACAGCTATTCAAGCACTTACACGTTCACAGGTTCATGGGTATTTATTAGGCTAATGAGCACAAGGGCCTTTTTAAGCCTAGCCATGCATCCCAAATCTCTGACAAGTTCTGATACCCTTGATAAGTGTAAGTATGGGCCTGGGAGATGAACAATTTACAGGTTACCTGTGTCCGTTAGAGACACAGGTGCCAAACCAAGGATGAATTTCTGGTTTCCCATCCAATTATCCAAGTTGAACTTGAATTGGGTTAGGGAGGAATTCTGCTTCACATGGATGGGGACCCTGTTCCATAGATGGGGTAGCCTCTGGGATACATACCTATCTCTCCAGCAGGTCCTATTTATATCACAGGCAAGGTTAAAATCTTTAGAATGGGTAATTCTAGCGCTGGTTGTTTTGTGGATATGCAGGAGGTCTATCAGAGCTGGGTCTGACAATGCCCTGTATGTCAGGCATAGAGCTCCCCTCAAAAGCCTGTAGGAGACAGAATACAGGGATAGGGCCATGAGGCGGTCTGCACAGGACATTTTACTTATGCCCTGTATTCTTTTAGTGAGGAACCTCTGTGGACGTTCCAATTGTTGGATATGGCTAGTTAGGTACACACTAAAGTGGGCACTGTACTCAATAATAGGTGTGATGAATGCCGAATACAGTGGAACAATTACTTCCTTGGACTTAGATGCCATACCTTTGTTTATAAGTTGCACAATATAGAATGATTTCCTCACCACTGTTGATACATAATGGTCAAAGGCTAGATTACTATCTATGTGTGGCCCTAAGTCCCAGACTACTGGGTCAGCTCTAATGGGTGTGTTGTCAATATAATAGTTACCAGATAGTTACTTGGGATGGATGACTTCCCAAAGGATACTATTATGCATTTCTTGGCATTTAGTTTTAGTCCATGGCTCTGACACCAATTGTTTATCTGTGTCAGGCCCTCCTGGAGAACATTTGTGTCAGTGTGAGATTCAATGACAGCTTCTAATTTGCAATCATCTGCAAATTTAGTCAACCAGAGACCACTGACATTGGCCTTGACTTCTGAGAAATAAATGCCAAAAAGGAGCAGTCCAAGGACTGATCCCTGAGGGATTCCACTTTTGATTGGCCTCTTTGTAGAGGTGGACTCTCCAATTCTAACTTCCTGAGTCCTGTGTGTGAGCCAGTTGGATATCCGTCGGGTAACATACAAGTTTGTACCTAACCTCTTGAGTTTTTCAACAATGCCCGGGTGGGGTACTATGTCAAATGCCTTGGCAAGGTCAAGATAGGCAGCGTGAATGATTTTGCCCTCATCCAGTGATTTGTTGAGCTTCTCAAAGAAGTCTAACAGGTTGAGTAGCCATGATCTGCCCTTTACAAAACCAAGTTGGGTTGGGTCCCATGTCTGGAGGTTTACTATATCTCTATTGATCATCTCCATGATAATTCTTTCCATGGTTTTACATATAAGACTAGTGTGACATATGGGTCTGTAGTTTCCATGGTCTGTAAATGGCCCACCTTTGTGCAGAGGGATGATTGTTGCCTTTCTCCATTCATGAGGCATGAAGCCTGTTTGGAGGCTGCAGTTAAATAGTAATTCCAGAGGCCTTGCTAGGTCATGTTTCATGCTATTTAGAGGGCATCCTGGGATATTGTCTGGGCCCACTGATGCAGTGTTCTTGGTCTTAGAGAGAGCAATAACGACCTGTTCCCTAATGATAGTAGGGGGTGTTATATTTGACTATATTTCCTGAAGGAAGGTTGAGGGGGAGAGAGGGATAAGGTTGGAGCTGAATTTATCAGCCAGGAGGTTTGCTATATCTTCTTGCGCAGTATAGGTGGCTCCATTTAATATGATCTCTGCACACAACTGTGTATTGCCTATCAGGTTGTGGACATAGCTAAAGAATGCTTTGTGGTTGTCCTTGTCCTGGGAAGCCAAACTTAGCTTGAATTTGGCTTTGGTAGACTTTATTTGTCCACTGAGTTGTTTGTTTAGTGTGATGAGAGTGCTTTTATCCTGCTGGGTGCTTGTTTACATTAATAAGACTTCATAACCATGATCTACATTGATTTTCATTTGTCCTTCAAATTTTTACTGTTTTTGTCTTTTATTAACCAACCACCTCTTGTTGCATTTCTCTTCAAAGAAGTTGATAGATTCCAGTCCATTTCTTTTGTTTTTTTCTAGGATTTTATTTTTCTGTATAAAGTCCATTGCATTTTTCCAAATGTTAAAAATCTTCTTTCCTTCTGGAAGGTGGAAAAAAAAAGATTTATGCTTTAATTTTGTTTTTCTTTAAGCTTTTAACAAGGGGCACACATGCTTTTCTCTTGGATATCACCAAGGTAGAATAGTCATTGTCAAATCTTATAGTATTTTCTTTAATTTTAACTGGATAATTAGTCCGTGCAGCTTTTAAGACTAAATCCTTATCTTGACTTGAGAAAAATCTTATGATCATTGACCTTGGCAAAGGTGTTTTTTTTTAAAGATGAGTTAGAAAGCGATCTATGTGCCTTTTTGATGCCTAAGAAAAAAGCTTTAGGCAGGTTGAAAGTTTTAGGCAGCCAGGTATTAAGGAACTGAATCATACTGTCTCCCTCTTCTTTTTCAGGAATCCCGTAAATCCTTATGTTATTCCTTCTAGATCTGTTTTCTAAGTCTTCTATTTTATCCCGAAATAAGTTGTTTTGTTTCAGAAGAAATTCAGTGTTATTCTTATTTTCAGGTAGTCTTCCGTCAAAATCAGACATTGCCTCTTCTGTACTTGAGATTTGTGATGACTGTTGTTTCACAGATTCACTCAGCACTTCAACTTGTTTTTTTTTTTACATTACTTTTTAAAATTGTGCATTTTGCTTTCTAATTTATCTGTCTTTACAGATAACTCATTGATACTACTTAGTATAGCCTGTACGTATGTTTTCATAGTACTGTCCTCTACACTGGGCTTCGAGTGGCTTATTCTGAGACAATTAGTTTTTTCTAGCTTTCATGACAGGAAAAAGTAATTAAAAGAGTTTCAGACTTATTTTTTCTAGTAAATGTTTCAGCAGAAGTTCAACTATAAATCCATCAAGTTTTGAAATCTTCGGTTTGAGTTTTTTTTTTTTTTTTGAAAAAATCCTGTCAGAGATGTTAAAATGAAGAGGAGATAAAAATAAGAAGTTATGTACTTACCATAACTTGGCATCTGTGTTGTCCATTTTCATTCTTCCTCATGAATGGGTCTAGGATCCAATCCTTATATCTGACTCAGCCGCATATACAAGACTGTGGAGCCAAATCCCGTGCTCCTCCCTCTACCCCTAATGCTCTATTCCATCCCCAACTTCTCAGATCGAGTTTGCTGCCCTACTGCCCACTGTGTTATAGAGACAGAACAGACACCAGAGAGAAAGAATGATGCTCAAACCAGGAACAAGAGGGTTCCAAAATCATCCAAAGATCCTTCTAGGAGTGACAGGTCCAAGGGGATGGCTGGGAGGGAAGGTGAGGGAGAATGAAAATGGACAGCATAGATACCAAGTTATGCTTGTTCCCCTTCAAACCATTGAATGTTTAAAACATCAAACTTCAGATTATCGAGACCAGAACATCGAGTTTTAAAACATTGAAGATTTGAAGGGGAAGAAAAAGGTAAGTGTAGGTGGGAGAATGTTTGTGTTTTTGCAGGGCACCAAGGTGCCCTGCATACTGTGTGTGTCTATGTACCATCTGTGTGATGGCACTACAGATAGGGTACGGAAAATCTCCCATTTAGCACTTCTGCATATAGCGCTAAACGGGAGATTTCCCTTTACTCCACTGTAGTGCGGTCTCAGAGTTGGAATATTAAAGTAGGGGGGTGCAGCATACAATTGTTACAATTTCTTTTTCTTTTTTTTTGGGTTACACTTGTAACCTTCAATGTTTCAAAATTCGATGTTCTGATCTCGATGATCAGAATTTTGATGTTTTGAAATTTCGATGGTTAGAAGTGGAACTGTTATGCTAAGTACATAAACTTCTAAATCTGAAGTTGTTCTTTTCATTCTTCCTCATGAGTGGGTCAGAGTCCCTAGTTACATAACTCTTGTGAGGCCCTCAAGGAAGGACATGCTGGAGCACTGGTGAACTAAAGGAAGCTCTTTTTCTGGAAACAATTTCTAATATGTAATGTGTAACAAAAAGTATTACTCTTTGACCAAGTGGCTGCAGTGCAGATATCATCAGTGGAAGTTCTTGGTGAAAAGGCAGATGAAGTAGTCATAGATCTAATGGAATAAGCTCTAAGCGGATGAGGAAATCCAAACCTTTTTGAGACAAGGATACAAAGAGCTGATAAGACTTACTGTACTGCTTTCTTCTGTGAAGATAAGAAAGAAGTTAAGTACTCGCCATAACGTTCCATCATGGGTTCAGATTTGATCCTTCAGATCTAACTTGGCCATTGCAAAAGCTTGTGGCACCCAGAAAAACTCTCGAGCTACTCCCTTACCCAGATGAAGATGTAAGTGGTATGGAGGCTTTGGATACCTTATTTAAGGACTTTGAAATGAATTTATATAAACTAAAAAGAATTCAGTGGCAATGGCTACATCTTGAGGCATGCCTGCACCACAGAGTTATCCAGAGGGGTCTAAGGGTGCTGTGCATGCCTACTTATGAGGAAACATACCCTGGGCTTTTAAAGAAATGGCAAGCTCATAACCTAGAACTTGGTTTCAATTACACACATCATGATCTCTTGTCATAAATTACTAGGTGTATCTAATTTTGTAATATGTTATAAAGATTTGTACTACACCATTTCTAATACAAATGTATTAGTCTTATTCATCTATTTTTAGATACATTTTTCCTTTTTCCTTCTGAAATATAAAATATATAATCTTAGGCTTGTACTATAATTGTTAAAACTTCTTATGTACCAAATTATACTGTTATTGTCTTTGTCTTGACCTTTTATGTTGTTGTAATTTGTGGAGATTTTCTCCCCGGGCCTCCACTGAAAATGGACATATATCCAGCTGGACTAGCCCGGTCAACAAATGTAAAATAAATAAAAAATAAATAAAAATAAATCTATTCATAGACTTTTTCTTGCCCATTGAAAAAGATTTAATTAATAAAATAGAAGGCATGCAAAGCCAGTTTCAGCAGAATTATAACTATGAAAACTGCCAATGCAAAATAGATGATGTGCTGATCAATATCTCAGCCTACGATGATAGAATGCAACAACAACAAAAAAAAAAAGTTGCAGAGAGACTATTTAAATTTTAAAAATGGTCATATTTTTGTTTGGCCATGGGCTAGTAAACATAATAATGTTACCGGAGTTAACTCTATGCAAACTGAGAGTATCCCTGTTGTAAAAGAAGTGACTGTTCCACCTATTTCTACTAATATTGTGCAAACATCAAAGAATAATAATGTTACGGCTACTGAATTTCATTCAGAAAACATGAATACTGTTGTTGTAGGAGGTACCAGGAAGAAGACACCCAACTTGACTTCTAATGAAAGGAGAGCTTTGGACCAGGTACATACCAATCCGAATATCTATATTCACCCTGCAGATAAAGGAGGGTTGATTGTGATATTAGATTTTTCTACGACCATGAATAGTATGAAGGACATACTAAGTGGCAAACAAACTTATGGAATACTTACTAGGAAGGAAGTAGACTCAATGAGCAAGTATGTTCATGACTGTGTATATGATTTATTTATGATTAGAGTAATTACATATGAAATGTATCAATTTATGTTAGTTGATGAACCGACAATTCCCACTACACATGGGCTACTTAAAATTCATAAAAATATGACTAACCCTCTGATGAGACTGATTGTCTCGGGAATGGATGGGTGACTGAGCCCTTATCTATATTTATTGAATATGAATTAAAACCTATAGTGGAGAATGCCCCAAGGGTGCTCAAAGACACTAAGATTTTTTTATGAAGTTTTGGGGACTTTATTGAGAATTTTGGCTCAATACTGAATATGTATCTGGTTACTCTTGGTGTTAATACACTCTTTACAGTCATACCCAGTGCATATGGCATTGAGTCTATAAGGAATATTTTAACAAGGGATAGTAATTACAATAATGAAAGAATTAATCTTATTTGTTCTTTACTAGATCTTGTGCTTGGAAATAATGTTTTTGTATTCAATGATAAGTACTATTGGCATAAGCTAGGTGTCGGCACAGGAACCCCATGTGCGAACAGCTATGCCGATTTGGTTATAACCAACTGGAAATTTACTTAGGTTTTGAATAATCATCGATTTTCATCACATTTAAAATTTCATAAACATTTTGTAGATGACGTTTTTATTTTATGGGATGGTATGATTGAGATGTTAAATGAGTTTATTCAATATATGGAGGGATGTAGTACATGTTTTAGATTTAAAATGAAATGTTCTGTGATTACCATTGATTTTTTAGATGTGTACATATCAATAGATAAAGATGGTCCAGTAGAAAAGAGTGCTGGAGAAATCATTTACTGCATCGCTCCAGTATGCACCCCCCACATATTTCTAAGAATATTTTATAAGGCCAATTCCTTAGGATGTCTAGACTGCACACTGAACAAGAAGATTTTATTAGTGCTGCTGAACGACTTCTAAGGATTTTGTGAATAGAGGTTATATGAATAATGAAACAACAATTTTCATTATTAGTGAGTGAGATGAAATCTGATGCTGGGAAACCATACTTACTTGGAGGTAAACAGACGAATGTTAAAAAGCGATGTAATGACAATAAAAATAGATTGGTTCTTACTTATAGTAGTGATATAGACATTGTGTGTAATATAGTGAATAGAAATTGGCCCATACTTTTAGCAGATGATAATATTAGATCCATTGTCAGGGTTACACCTAGTTTTGCCTTTAAAAATAACTATTCTTTAAAAAGACAGCATTGCTATGGACCGAAGAAAGTACCTAGAACCATTCTAGGTGTATATGGTACTTTTCCCTGTCGCAATTGCAAAGCCTGTAAATATATTAACAAGTCAAATTCATTTCAGCATCCTATATCTGGTATCAATTATTATTGTAAGTCTTATGTGGACTGTAAGACTAAGAATTTAGTATACTTAGAGATGTGTAAGTCTTGTATAGCTTACTATGTGGGCAAAACCAACAGGTTATTCAAAACACGTATATTACAGCATATTGGAGACATTAAATTAAATAATATATCCAATGCTTTGTGAAAAATTGTTATTGAGAATACATGGCACTCTTTTACTTTTATGGCCCTTCCGGTGTTTGAATTAAATGCCATAGGAGGTGATTTGAAGAATATGACTGAACTTGCTGAAACCAAATGGATTGCAACATTACAGGGAGATAAATCTCCTGGTTTAAATGGTGTTCTGCCTTTAAAACCAGCCTTGAAGGCACAAAGACTACCTCACTAATTAAACAATGTTAATTGATCTTGTTTTTTGATTTGCTCTTGAAGTGATGATGCATCCTTTATATAGACTGTATTGCCTTTAGATTGCAGATCTGATGGAGCACTTGTTGTGAAAGTGCTTACCTTTTTTATTTTATTTTTTTATTATATGTGGTTTACTTTATGGAAGTTATTAAACTGTTATGCTTTTAACTGTGATTGCTGGACTTGCCTTGATTTATTTAGTTCCTTACCCACAATGCACCAGTCCCAAGTACCTCAGATCTTGTTTGCTAATAACAGCAGAAAGAAGTATTGCAGTTACAGAGAAAGGAGACTATATCAGGGACTATGTATCAAGGAAGTGACATACTTAAAATTACTTGTCTTCCATGAGTTTTTAGGGCAGGGGGTTGGTGGGAGGGGAGCTGAGGAAGAATGAAAATAGACAACACAGATAGAAGGTTATGGTGAGTACAGAACTTCTTTATCTGATGTTGTCAATTTTCATTCTGTCTTCATCTTATGGGACAGAGTCCCCAGCTACCTAAATCCCTGGGTGGACACAAGGAATGATATTCCTGAGCACCATTGAACCAAATGATGCTCTGCCCCTGGAGACCATATCCAATTTGCAATAAGTAACAAATGTATGGGAGTAGTCCAAATTGCTGCTGCACCAATGTCATCTATGGAGGCTCTAAACTGGAAAACTGATGAAGTAGACATGACTTTACTGGAATGAGCTCGTAATGGTTTTGATAAGGTAATGTTTTATTTTTATATTTATATATATATATATATATATATATATATATATATATATATATGAAATACAATCTGTAAGCCATCTGGCTTGAGTAATTTTGGCAACTGGTTTTCCTAGTTTCATATTAGAAAAGGAGACAAATAACTGGTCAGTCTTCCTGACCTTTTCTGTTCTGTGCAGGTAAAAATGGAATTGCCTGTGAACATCCAATAAATGCAACATGTATTCACCTTTGTTAGAAAATCTGGGGAAGAACACCGGCAAATTAATATATTGATTAATATCAGCCTCTGAAACCACTTTAGTAAAAAAGGAAGCATTCGTTCGTAAAGTGACCCTGTCTTTGTGAAAGATCAACTAAGCCGGTTTCGAAGACAAGTCCAGAATCTTTGAAATTCTTCTGACAGAAGTAATGGCTAGTAGAAAAATTGTTTTCCAAGAAAGATACTTGAGGTCACTTTCAGCTGCAGGTTCAAAGGGGGACTGAGTAAGTTGATGCAGTACCAATTTAAGGTCTCATGGGGGAGTAGGGTCTCTAAAAAGAGTCATGAGAAGAAGAGCACCCCACAAAAAGGTTTTGCATAGTCAATGGAAGACAACAGAAGCACCTTCAAATCCTATGTGAAAATTTGATATCACTCCTAGCTGGACCTTCACTGTGGAGGAATTAGCTCCTTTTTTAAAAAAGTAAGGCTACAAATTCAAGGATACTATGCAAAGGAGCTGAAAAGGGATCAACACTATTTTGGTGGGCTAGGTAAGTAAATATCAACACTATTTTGGTGGGCTAGGTAAGTAAATATTCTCCATTTACTGGAGTAGAGTTTAAGTGTAGATGGTTTATGGGAAGATAAAAGTATCTGGAGATGAGAGCATAGGTTGTCTGGCTATTAAAGGAATTGCAGAAGCCAGGCAGTCAGCCTGAGATTTGATATGTCTGGATGGATCATACCTGTCAGATGAGACAGGAGGTCTGAAGACAGATCCAGAATCCACAGTGGGTGGAGTAAGCGAGGCCAAGGGAAGGGGAACCAAATCTGTCGAGGCCAAAAAGGTGCAGTGAGGATAACTTTGCTCTTCAACATGGCAGCTTTCTGCAGGAATTTGGAAATTAGTGGGACTGGTGGTAGGCATAAAGCAGGCTGGGGGCCAGTTGTGAAGTAGAGCATCCCTTGGTGACTCCCCCTGTTGGTTGACCAGGGCAAAGAGGCTGCTACATTTGTTGTTTAAGGGAGAAGTGAAAAGATTGCAGCAAGGCTGGCCCCACTGATGAAAAATCATCTTCACCACATTCTTGTTGAGAGACTGTTGAGACACCATTCGTGAGGTAGAATAATGCATCTGCTCAGCTTGTCTGCTATCACATTGGAGTTCTTTAGAATGTGCATTATAATGAGAAAACTGTTGGATGAGATCACCCATTGCCACACGCTGAGTGCTTCTTAACACAAGGTATAAGATTTGGTCCCTCCTTGTTTGTTGATGTACCAAACTACGGACATGTTGTCCATTTGAATTGCAATTGCTCCCAAAGGGAGAGCTTCATGAAAGGAATACAATGCTAAAAGCAGGCTGTCATCTCTAGGACACTGGTATGCAAAATTGGCCACTTCGGGGGATCAAGTACCTTGGACTGTCTCCTCCAGGTAATGTCCCCCACCCCACCCCACCCTAACTGGGAAGTGTCTGTGGTCTCTATGGCCTTGAGATGAGGGGGAATGAATGGATGGCCTTGTAGAACCTGTTCCGATTGAATCCATTGCCTGAGATCTCTCTTGCCAATCTGAGTAATACATATCAGAGTTGACACAGGTTGATAAAGTATTAACCATTGTTTGGCTAGCGTCCATTTTAGAATCCTCATGTAAAACCTGGCTAATGGAACTAGAGTTATTGCAGCTGACATTGATCCTATTGCTTGAACAACCAAGCATGTAGAAACTTTGATACTGCAGATTATTTTCCTGACCTGTGTTCTTAAGGTCTGAACTCTTAGAGAGGCGGCATTGAAGCTATCATTGACTTTCTGTTAAACTGTGCTCCTATAAACTCCAACTTTCAGTAGGTTCCAAATGAGACTTTTCATAGTCTATGGTTATCCCCAGAGAACAGCATGTCTGAAGAATCTGATTTCTTGCCTCTACTACTTGATGTCTGGTCGGGGGGGGGGGGGTAATGAGCCAGTCACCTAAATATGGAAATACTCAGAATCCTTGCAGTCTTAAGTGAGCTGCTACTACTGACATACATTTGGTGAACACCCTGGGGCTATGGTGAAACCAAAGGTCAGAACTCTGAATTGGCAATGACTGGCTCCCAGCCAGAAGCGTAAGTACCCTCTGGACCACCTGCTCATTTTTATGTGATAGTACACATCCTGAAAGTCTAGCGAGCAGACCCAATCATCTTTTCTCAGAAATGGGATCATGGACTGAACCAGGACCATTCAAAACTTGGCACATCGAATTGATTTGATCAAGTTGCTGAGATTCAAGATTGGTCTCCAGTCCCCTGTTTGGCACTAAAAAGAATCTTGAGTAAGTTCCAGATTCTATCTGGTCTGGAGGATTTGTATTTGAAATGCTGCTTGTTCCCTCTCACTGAGTGGAACATTGGGGATTTTTCATGAGATTGGAAGTGAAAGGGAAAAGGGTATTATATAACCTCTAGAAATGATCCTCTGCACCCATGCATCTGTTATCGCTAGCTAGGCTCTTTGGTGCAGGGATAAATGACCCTGATTGCCTCCACAGAGGGACAATCAGGCCTCCTTTCAGGAGTGATGGAAGGGTCTACTGAAAAAAAGAATCTCTGAACCCTTGGTTTTGCAGACCACCTCTGCCATGAGACTGGCATCTACCATTGGAGTTCTCCCCTCTACCCCTTGGGAAACCTCATCTGTGTATGTTCTGGAAAGGACCTGGGACTTTTTGAACCACATTTTCCCAGTACCTCATTGATTCCTGGAGAAGGGTCTTTGAGGCGTGGACACATGTATGCCCACGGCAGATAGGGTCTTTCTTGCCTTTTCATACCTGGATAAACTGTCCTTAACTTTGGGGCCAAACAAAGACATTCTGTCAAAGGAAGCACTGATGAACGATGACTTGAAAGGGTCCACAAAATCACATAAGTGCATCCAGGCATGCCTCCTTATGGGAACTTGCTGCACTTAAGGTTCCTTCAGCCACATGCAAAATTAACCTCATGGAAGAATTGGAAATTGATTGCAGGGTAGCCAACTGAGAAGTGAGTGACACTTGTACCTCATCAGAAATGGATTCTTTAAGGGCATCAGAGAGCTCGTTAATTAGGTCTCTCTGCAACCTGGTGAATGTAGCAAATAGTTCAGAGACCTTAAGGTGAAGGTCACTAAAGCACAGACACTCTCCCCAAACTTGTCCGTCAACTGAGACTCCTTGTATGGTGGATGGACAGTGGAACTGTCTTCAGAGAGTTCCTTTATACTGGCCACTGCAACAACCATGGCATCAACAGGCACCCCTTTTGTCCAAAACTGCCTGTCTTCTAGTGCTGTCATAATTTTGTCTGGTCTCCAAGGGATTGGTTCAATGGTGTCCAGGGCCTTCCATGCCCACTAATAGATCAAAACTATGAGTTCATTGGTGGGCAGAGTCACTCAGGAGGTAGACGGGCTGGTACCGAATGCCTCCAGGAATACAGAGTCCTCAGGCAAAGGGTTGCTGGACTTCCAACCACCTCTCTGCATTAGGATTTCAAGGATGTCTCCAAACTGGACATCTTCAGGAGGTGATTGTGGGTCCCTTCACCTTCATCCAAGTCTGTATCTTCTGGGACTGGCTCCTCAGGGAGAGTCTAAGTGCTTCCGCTTTCACATTGTCTTCTTAGGGACCTCCTCAGTGGGATGCTCTGAGGAGGAATCAGAAGAGGTAGGAACACCCTGCTAGGAAGCCTGAGGTTTCAGGACCAGCTATGGAGAGGACAGATGAGACTCCAAGTAAAGAAATGGCAATCCTGCAGACTAAGGATCCAAAGGGAAGGGAACTGTCTTTGTCATGGAAGCAGACAAGGCTCTCATTATGAACTGAATGGCAGACCTCCGCCAGAGAGGAAGAGGACTCCAGATCCATAAGGGCAGGCTTTCAGATCATAGTCCCTTCCTGATCCGAGGAGAACTCCTCCAAGGCTGAAGTCAGAGCTGAACTAACCTGTGCAGAGGTCCAGCGGTGTAGCGATGGCTCCAAAAACTTTGGAGTCAACTGTGGCACCCCGGACTCTCCTCTGACAGCTCTCCGGATTCCATTGGACTGAAGAGCTCAGTGGGAGTTTTGGATCCACGGATAAAGAAAATCTTGGATCTGATGCAGACGGACCCCGGTGACTAGGATTCAAAAACTCCAAGACTGAGTAGGGAATTGAAGGAGGAGCTTACAAAGGGGGTGTAGTGGGAAGTTGGATCTGCTGACCCTGAGAAGTAGGAGCCAACATGATGCTTGACATGCTCTGCATCAACAGAATATTTCTCATTAACCTCTCCACATCTTCTTTCATAAGGCTCCTGGAAGAGCAAGTGGAAATTATTGAGGGGGATTTTGGTCTCTCCTTAAAAAGAAGACGGGACCCTAGGGGGGGCAGGGTCCACTGATGAGTATCTGGTTCTCGGGAGGCAGGGAATGTCAGGTGTCAAATCCAATGATTTCCATTTTGGATCTGAAGCACTCTGAAACAAAGAATCTTTAGCCACTTTGGATTTTGGATCCGATGGTGAGGTCGAATCCGAGGAGTCTTCCTTTTTCAGTTTAGGATCCGAAGTTGAAGTCGGATCAGTTGACTTAAGTTATTTTTTAATTTTTAAGGTCCAAAGAAGTTGTCAAATCCGATAAATGCCTCTTCTTAGATTTGTCTGAATATTTGGAAGATGGCGAAGAAGTACTTGGAGAAGGGGAAACTCCAAATAGTGCCTCAATCCCTTCAAAATAAGTTTGTTCTTACATTAAATCAGAGCTCTTGGATTGAAGCCATGACAGATAGAACAGTTTTTTTGCAGGTGGAGTGAGGCTAAACAGTGCACACAGTGTGTGTGGGTATCTGCAAACATAATTTTCTGACCATACTTTGCACATTTCTTAAACCCAGCTGGGCCTTTATCTTTGTCAGTTACAGCAATAAAGGAGAAAGGGGAATAACAGCACTCTACAATAAGCGAAACAAAATACTTTTTTTTCTTTTCTTTTCTTTGTTAAATTAAACAGAAAGGATGAAATACCAACAATGGTATTTAAAGAACTACAGTAAATGTAGACTATTAGAAAAATATACTAACAATAGTATATGAAAGAGTACAAAAGTACAAAAAGGAAAGGTAAGGGAGACTAACCGATAGACAAATGATAAAGAGTCTTAACTAGATTTATAAGTATTTAGATATTTTAGACGTAGAATGAAAAAAAAATAAAATTGTACGAAAAAATAACACTTAGCTGCTCAAGAGAAGCTGGCACCACATCTTTCACTTTCAAGCAGCAACCGAGACCTGATGTAGTTGGCGATGGTGCATTGTGGGTAAAGAAGTAGCTCAAGAATTTTTCTGGCTGCCACGAACTTTTGCAACAGCCAAGTCAGATCGAAGGGATCGGATCTGAACTCATAAGTTGAGGACAGAATGAAAATTAACATTGTCAGATATGTAGTTGTCTGTAAACATCAAGAAGGTGCAGCATATATTCACCCTTATTAGTAAAGTTTGGGAAAAAATGGTAATTGTAGGGCCTGGTTAATGCTAGTCTCTGTGGCCACTTTAGGCAGAAAAGAAAGGTTGGTTCACAAAGACACCCTACTCTTATGGAAATAATGTAAAAATGCCTAGAGCACAGAAATTATTTTTGCTGAAGTGATAGCCACTAAAAAGATTGTTTTCTCATATTGCATTTGTACATCAGCTGAAAGGGTTTCGGAGTTAACCCCTGAAGGACCACAGTGAGATCCCAAGGAGGAGAGGGGGTCCTTTATTTGCGGTCTAAGGAGAAAAATTCTCTTTATTAAAACTTTACATAATCTGGAAGTTGCCAGCATGGAAGCTGGATATGGCTGCTAACTGAAGTTTAACAGTAGAAAAACTAGCCACTTCCTTAAAAAGGGTAGTGAGAAAAAGAAGAATGGCTGAAGTAAGAACTGAAAAAGGGGCAATATTCTGTTTGGAAGCCCATATAGAGTATCTTTTCCATTTATTTCTGTAGACTTGCTTGGTGGAGAGCTTTCTGGGAGACCAAGATAATGTCAAACTGGGGAAGTGAGCCTGGACCATTTTACTATCACTGGAAGTGCAGAAATCATGCGGTCAGCTTGAGGACATGAAGATTGGACTGTTGAATTTCTGATGGTTGAGATAAGAGATACTGAGTGGGCTCCAGTATTCATGTAGGATATTTCAAGTGATACCAGAGGCAGGGAAACCATACCTGTTGAGGCCAGAAGGGGGCAATGAGGATGACTAAGCTCTTCAGCCTGCTTGCTTTCTGTAGGAACTTTGGAATCAGTGGAAGGGGGGTACGCATAGAGGAGATCTGGGGGCAAATCGTGTATAAGAGCATCCCTTGGTGACTCCCCCAGAGGTGAAATCAGAGTGAATTACTTCCTGCACTTGTTGCTGACAGAAGAGGCAAATAGGTCACAGCAAGGCTGGCCCCAGTGGCTGAAAATCATATTTGCTACTGTTTGATTGAGGGACCACTCGTGAGAAATCAGAATGGACCTGCTGAGCCTGTCTGGTTTTCCCCGGTATGTGCACTGCAATTAGAAAATGGTCTGAAGAGATCGCCCATTCCCAGACCCTCATGGCCTCTCTGCACAATGGGTAGGAATGGGTTCCTCCTTGTTTGTTGTACTGGACTACTGACATGTTGTTTGAATGGAATGCAACAGTCCCTAGAGGGAAAACATTCTGAAAGGCTTGCAATGTTAAAAGGATTGTTGTCATCCGTAGGACACTGATATGCAACTTGGTCTCTGAGGGAAACCATGTGTCTTGGACCATCTCTCCAATGAAATACTCCCCCACCCCAGTTGGGAAGTGTCCATGGTCCATGGCAGCTATTGGAGGAGGAAGTGAGAATGGCCTGCCCAGAAACAGGTCATCTGAATGGATCCACCAGTGAATATGATGTTTGCAAATTGGAGTGAGTTTTATGGGAAATGATACAGGCTGGTAAAGAATAGACCAATGTATTGCCAATGTCCACTGGAGGATTTGTATAAAGAATCTTTAATTAGAGTAACTCGAATAATGGCAGCTGACATTGACCCAAGAGCTTGTAGCACTAGTTTTGCTGGAGGGAACAAATGAAACAGTATGGCCCGCCTGATTTCTCAGTGATGTGATGCAATGAAGAGGTAATGATGCCACTTGAGTAGTAGCATTCAGTTGAGTTCCTACAAATTCCAGAGTCTGACAGGAGTTAGATTAGATTTGGCATGGTTTACTGAAATGCTCAGGGAGTTGGAGATCTGAAGCAAGTAATCCTTGGCTTGTAGAAGTTGATGCTTAGTTAGGGTGGTGAGGATCCAGTTGTTGAGATAGGGAAACACTTGAAATCCTTTGAGCCTTAAATGAGCCGCCACAACTGCCCTGCAGTTGGTAAACACCCTGGGGGCTGTGGTGAGTCTAAAGGGCAGTGCTCTGAATTGGTAGTGATTAGCTCACAGCCAAAAGTGCAGATGTCTCCTGGAGTGCCTGTGTATTTTGATGTGATAGTATGCATCCTGGAGATCTATCGATCACATCCAATCATCCCTGCACAGAAGAGGCATGATGGACTAAACCATAACCATTTGCAACTCTGACTTCTTTACATACTAATTCAAATTGTTTAGGTCCAAAACTGGTCCCAGGTCCCCTGTTTGATTTGGCACTAAAAAGAAGTGGGAATAAGTTCTGAATCCTATCTGTTTGGGTGGAACCTCCTAGATGACTCTCTTCTGTAGCAGCCTTTGAACTTCGCGAGCTGCATATGTCCTCTGACTGGGTGGCACTTCGGAGAGTTTCTGTCTGTGGACAGGAGTTGGAAGGGAAATGATACATAGTAACCTCTGGATAAGATTCTTGGCACCATTTCATTATTTGTGATATTTGTCCAGGTGCCCAGGTATAAGAATAAACAACCCCCATCTGTCTCCAGAGGCGGAAAGTTAGGCAATGCTTCAGGAGCGCTGATAGGGCCTATCAGAGGAGTCTCTGAAGCCCTTGTTTTGCCAACCACCTAAGCCTCTGGGGCGATGTCTGCCATTGAAATCTCCTCTGCCTCTGGAAGAAGTGTCCTCATGGGAGTCCTGAAAAGGTCCCTGAGATTTCCGTAACCACATTTTCTTACTGCCTCACCGGTTCCTAGAGAATGTATATTGAGAGGTACAAAATTTGATTCAAAATGGCAGACAGGGTCTTTCCCTCCTGCTCACTGTGAGTGAATGTATTTTTCACTGATGGCCCAAAAAAGGAGGACTCATCAAAGGGGGCATTAACAAAAGACCCCTTGAAGGGTTCTGCAAAGTCACATAGCCTCATCTAGGCATGTCTGCTAATGCGCTGAATGGGAGATCAGCCTCACTGAAGAATTAGCAATGGACAAAAGATTAGCCAGTTCAGGAGAAACCTTCTTGAGATCCTCCACAGACATGGACTGAGAGAGAAAGAGAGAGAGAGTAAAATATGCCAGTTAACAACCTCAGTGCGAAAATGATTGAGGCATATATGTGTTTTCCAAATCCGTCCATTGATCTGGACTCCCTGTTCGGTGAATGGACAGATGAGCTTTATTCTGTTAGCTCTGTCTTAGTGGCTCCTGCCACAACTATGGCATCAACTGGGATTCCCTTGCTCCAGTGAGGTTGATGGTAAGGGAGAACTAAGAACTTATCCAGGCACTTGGGGATGGGCTTGACAGTGTCCGGTTCCTTCCAAGCCTGGCAGGAAACCAAGTCAATAAGTTCATCTGCTGGAAGTGTCACCCAAGACATAGATAAGCCAGCCCTGAAAGCCTCCAGGAACACTGATTTCTCAGGAGAAGGAGTTTGGGAGGACCAGCCACCTTTCTACTTGAGGATCTTCAGGATGTCCTCAAAGCAGACATCATCAAGTGGTGATCAGGGGGATCCTTTCTCCTCATCAAAATCAGTGTCTTCAGTGAGAGACTCCATAGGGGAGTCTATGTGCCTCTTCTTACATGTTCTCTTCTGTGGAGTGCTTGGGAGACATATCAGAAGAAAGGGGGATCCCTCTGGGGAATGTGTGGAGGCTTTCCTGAGCTGGGTGACCATTAGGAGCAGAAATGATGGTCTCACAGCTCGGACCTGATAAGGGGTGAGGGGTAGGATCCGACATTTGGCAGGAGGGCTCTCAATGTAAAGAGAAAACCCTTTTGACTATCTAAAAGGCTGACAAACCCAGGGAAGCCTCTTCCACCCTCCTTGGAACCAAAGCAGCCGAGGGCGGGAGTTCGGGGCCAACCCCGGATCCGAGCCCTCCAGAGAGGTTTGGACCCAAGCTGTCCAGAGCTGAGGCACTGAGGGGAAGGGACAGATCCAGCAAAATAGGAGCCAAACCCAACCCCAACCCCTCAGACATGGCATTATCCTCTCAGATCTGAAACTGCCCTGAACCAGAGGTATCAGGGCAGGGCTGGTCAGGTACAGCAGAGTAAAGGAGGGGAGCTTCCTCAGATTCAACATTGAATCTCTCAAGGATCTTAGATCCCGGGACTCCAAAACCACAGGTCAGATTGGAGAAGGAGACAGTATTGGCTGGGTAGGTGAACTCACGGATCCATGAGGGGACAGATTTGGCAGGACTTCCATCTGGATCTGAGCCCTGAGAAATCTCCACATCATCCTGTCCATATCTGCCTCTGTCAAGCTCCTAAAAGATCTGGATGATGCTATAGAGTCTGGCCTGGAATGCTTCTTTGGGGTTTGAAATAACTGAGCATGCAGAGCTGGAGAAACAGACTTTAAAACAAGTTCCGGAGGCAGACTCTTACCAGTCAGATTCGAGGTTCTGGGATCCAAGTAGGAGGTGATGGTAAGGGAGAGCCGGATATGGTAATTATGTCTGCTGGATCTGAATAGGCCTGTGAATTAAGTGAGGTGCAACAATCTTCGGATCCAAAGGAGTTGGATCCAAAGTCTTTCTGTGTTTTTCATGTGGCTCTGACGAAGCCCTTGAAGACTTTTGGAGGGCTTGTCTTTGATTCTACACAGCCTTGAAGAGCTTTAAAGGGGGGTTTGAGGCCCAGGAAAAGAAGACACTGGAAGCAAGCCTTTGAGTATTAATTTGCTGGTCCAGTCTGAGAGGGCTCAGGGGTTGAAAGTGGAGGAGGACTAAAGAAAGACCTTAACTATCATATTTAAACAGTAAAAACTAGTAAGAGACTATCCAAAGCTGACAAGAATATAGAAAAAATGCACTCTCACTGCTCGAGACTGGATCTGTGTCTTAACACGATGGCGGAAAACAAGATCTGAGGAATTGGGGATGGAATAGAGCATTATGGGTAGAGAGAGAAGCTCGAGATTTGGATCCAAAGTCTTGTATATGAGGCTGAGTTAGATCCGAGGATCAAATCCTAGACCCATTTGTGAGGAAGACTGAAAAGGACAATATCAGATACAATGCTGTTAACAGCTCTCCATCTTGGCCACACCCCGAACTGGTTTACATTTTGGCTGTCTGGTTGTACATAGTGTGTCTCTATAAAAGGACAGCTTTCAGATTATTTTCCTGTGATGTCTGGAGTTACACAGGGATCAGTGTTACACCCCTTCTTGCTCAATCAAGTGTTATCATCTAGTATAATTAGTAAATGTTGGCAAGCTAAATATGCTGATGATTGTAAGACAGGATTTATACTAGACTGCAAAGGGGATTTCATGCACATATCTGGAGTTCTTCAACAATTTTCCATTTGGACTAAGGAGGTTAATTTAAATGTAAGCCCAAATAACTGTGAAGTAATGTATTTTGGAAAGGTGGTTCTGACAGTGTTAGGTCTCAAGATTCATCAAACATACACATACAATTAAACATAAGTAACACATCTCAAAATTCATTAAACTTAGATTCTGCCAACTCACTCTTCATGTACAATAGGAATCAATTATCCTTACTTCAGACAGTACAGATGAAATTTAGAAAAAGGATTCCTTCAGTTCAACACTTAACCTATCAAGAATGATGTCGACATTTGAACTTATATGCACTTAATTATAGATTTACTAGGGGCAAAGCAATTAGTGCTTATAAAATCTATAATAATGAAGAACTGTAAGTTGTTTACATCTTTGTTTCAAGTAATGTAAGGGGGCACAGATTTGTTAGTATAAACTTTGATATTCCATCAAGTAAAACACCTTTGAGAAGCAAATTTACAATTCAAACTATCCCAAGGTTATAGAATAAAATACCTGTAGAAATCAAGTTATCTATATTACTAGTTTTAAGTCCAATTTGGATTGCTGGGTAGGTGATGATGTATACAATATAGAGTTTAATGTGTCAACCTTCGGGCCTGAACACTGGCAAATAAACCTATTTGAAACCTATCAGAATATTATAAATCAGTGTGGGCTCTGCTGGATTGTATTAGTATTAGGAAACAGTTGTTAGGAAAAGAGTCTACATAAAAGCGACCTGCTAGTAAAAAACAATGATAGCACACTGTACACATGAAATGAACAGTATGTGTAAAGTCAAATGCTCATCTGTGCATATAAATATATATTTTTTAAAACAGTATCTATACAATCAACCGAATAAAGTACAATACATATATGTATGCATAGGGCTACTGTGAACAAAATATCTCAAACAAAACATCAGCATTTATTTATTTATTTAACATTTGTTTACCAAGAAAGTCCAGGTGCATGTCCTTGGAATGTGGGATGAAAGCAGAACACCCAGAGGAAACCCACACGAATGCAGGCAAAACATGCAGACTTCGCATAGAAGGCACACCAGCCGAACCGGAGAACCTCTTGCTATGAGGCAACAATGCTAACTGCTGCACCACTGCACCGCCAAATTATGGTTGCATATGGAGTATTATTATTGGAAGACAAATCATTCAGATCAAAAGTCAGTATGACATAACCAAGTTGTTATATGAGAAACGGATGTCAAGGAATTCATCTCAAGAGTGGAACAAAGCAATGCTCAAGAGGTCAAGAACACATTACTAGTCAGTTATATTTGGACAGACTTGGTCATAATTTTTGAAATATATGAAGCTTCAGCTGCTTCCATGTACTACTACTGTTACTGAAAAAAGTACTGTATTGAAAAAGCGTTTTACAGGTTTCCAAAGCCCTAAAACACACAACACTGCCATATAAACAGCAACTAGCATCTAATTGCACTTCTGATAGTATAAAAGCTTTAAAACCTGTTAACATCTCACTTTTTTAGCAGTAAGGAGTGTTTTTCTGCTTTTATAACTTCTTTAGCTTCTCACCACTGTTCTGTGATTACTGTTCTAACAGAAAACTAGAGTTCAACAGCTCTAAAATGTGTGCATAATTAAACTTACTATGAGTCTCTTTGACATGAGATGCTAAACAGACTTTTTTTTCCCTTAATTTGAGAAAGTAATTAGTGCATTTCATGGGTGACAATGTTATTTGTCAGCTGAAGGGAGTAACAAACAGGGATGACCTCATGAACAACGATGAAAAATGATTCTCATTTGTTATGGCTGAAATACAAAAAATGAAATTGTTATCATTCTCTTAACAGGTCATAATGTTTTGTAGTCCATGTTAACTCCTGTCTTTAATATAAGAGGCAACACAAAAAGACAAAATAATTTCAAGGTGATATTTATTTCTTTTTTAAGGGATGAATAGTAAACTTAAACATTATGATATTTAAAAATTTGCTGGATTTTGGCTGGTTGACTAATGGATCTCCAAATATACCCTTTTGCTTAACTATTCCCAAAACCACTTTCTGAAGATTCTGGTTGACTGAAGATACAACAGGTATTCAGTCAATCAACCTAATAATATGGTGATCCAACAATAAATGAAAGTCATTTCTTGATTCATCATGGCATGGGACTGCAGTTCTACCATCTGCACACAGTCTAAATCTCCTGCTATGATATTTAGTTAAGAATTATGATCCAGTAATGGGGAAAAGAGATGAAGGTCTGACTTTATGAGTGCAACTGAGGTACTGATGCCTAGGCAACAGTGGTTGGGTAAGCTAAAAATGGAGTAGTAGGAATATAGAAAGAGGGAGTGTTAGGTGTTTGATGCAAGATAGCCACCACAAGTAATGTTAAACATTAGGTGCATCATCAGCATTTTGTAATGCATCTTGGATGAACAGTATGTTAGGGAAATTGCAAAAATGTAGGTCATGGGAGATCTGAACTAGTTAATGGCACATATACTGCTCTCCTGTGATAGCTGTGGTAGGCAACTGTTGTGCCAAAAGCTGAGGAGAGGCCAGCCACTGTGGAGCAGCTGGGAATTTGCTGAAGGGTGTTTTACAGCACATCACTGGCAAGACTGATGAGACAGATCAGCTGGGTGAAGTACACCAGCAGTCACTGGAATGGGAGAGACTAGGCAGCAGAAAGTACAGTTTTGTAAGTAAACTTAGTATTACAACAGATGTTCAAATGATCACTGCTGCAGTAGCCTTATCAACATGGGTTATATCCGGCATAGGATATAATAGATGGCCAGCTTCCAAGGCACTTTTCACACACCCAAACATTAGCCAGCTTGAGCTGAGCTGATTAAAATGTTAGGTCTGGGCCCCAAGCCCTTCAGACCTTTCATGCCAACTGAGAGATGGGGGCTAACTCATGAGAGGGCATTACTAGGAAAAGAAAAAAAAACAATGTCAACACCCTGGCATAAAAACACACAAAAACGAGGAGGATGGGGGAAGGCAGCAGCTATTGCAGCAGTGATTATTTGAAAACCTTCTATTATAGTAAGTTCAACTTACACAACTGTACTATGTTCATGATACTGATCACTGCTGCAGTAGAATTAGCAAAATGGGTAGATTACCTCAACTAATTACATTTAGAAGGTGGAAGGAGAAAAGTCCAGGAGCCCCTGGGAATGATCCTAGAAAAGCTTGATTTGGACCTAGAAAAGGAACCTAGTTTACAGTGCTTTGTAAATTTATACGCAGAGGACCAAACTGCTGTTTCTAGAGTACTTTTAGAGTCCAATCCTTTCCAAAAAACCATAGATGAAACCACAGACCTTGATCCTGCCTGGAATAGTTTTGTTTTGGAGGGAATAATAAAATGTAACAGCCTGAGACAATCATTTGGAAACAGTCTGCTTTTACACAGGTTGTCCATCCTTCTTACCTTCACAAGAAGAAATGAATTGATAAAATTCTAAAAGATTTTGTTCTGTCAAGTTAGTACCTGAGTTATCTGTGGATATCCAAGGTATGAAGCATCTCTTCTCCTTCATTTTTTAGGTTTGGAAAGAAAACAGGGAGAGGGACAGATCAGTTTAAGGTAAACCCGGATAACACTTTAGGCATAAAAGAAGGATTAGTTCTCAAAGAAGCCCTGTCTCTGTAGAAAATGAGATAAGATTGACACACCATAAGAGTCTAAAACTTCTTGGAGAGGTCAGATCAATCAGTAAAACTGTTTTCCATGTTAAGAACCTCAAATCAGCCTGATGAGTTGGTTCAAATGGAGCAAGCATTAGCTTCTCTAACACAGTGGGAGGCTTCTTATGTAAAACCCCTTTCAAAATTAATTTCACATGAGTCTGCATTGAAAGAGGTGGATCCATGGGCAGACATGATGAAATGGCTGAGAAATGAACCTTGATAGAGGAGTAAGACGTCATAGGTGAGTAACTCTCACAAATACTGTAAAACCAGGAAAACACTAACTCTGAATGGGTGCTGGTTCTTTTGTTGACATCAACTGGACAAGCTTTTTCATTTGCAAATATATGCTTTTCTACTAAAAGGCTTTTTTGCCACCATTAATACCTGCTCCTCAGAAAACAGGTGCCAAAAAGGTATTAAGACCCTAAAATTCAGGCAGTCATTTGCAGTTGTTTGGACTAGTTATGTATCAAACACCCTTGATCTTATGTGAGAAAATCTAGTCTGTGAGGAAGCCTGTGCTAATTACAACTGCCTAATTCCAAAAGAAATGAGAGTCATTGTTGCTAGAGTCAGAAGGGAGTCACCACAATGATCTTTTGGGAGTCCGTCTAAATCATCATAAATACCCTGGATATTAGTGGAAAGGGTGGAAAAGCATACAGGAACATTCCTGTCCAAGGAAAAGAAAAGGCATCTGTTTTTCAGGCCTTCTTGCATGGAGTCCTAGAAAATAAGTTTTCCAGTTGGTTGTTTAGAGAGGAGGCAAAATGGTCTGTCTGAGGAAATCTCCACAGATAGATCAGAATACCCCGATTCAGTTATCATTCATGAGGGACTGCACTGGTCCTGCTCAGCTTAGTTGCCACACAATTTTGCTGTTAGAGAATGTAAGATGCCTGTAGAGTGAGATTGTGTAGTACAGTTATATTCCATGCTAACATGGCTATTCTGCATAGGGTATAAGATCTGAATCTGCCTTGCTTGCCTATGTACCACACAACTGTGGCATTGTCTGTAAATACTTGAAGAGATTCCAAGGAACATGGCAATGTCTGAAAATACTTGAAGAGATTCCAAGGAACACAGATGTTTCATACAGTTGAGAGCATTTACAAGGGCTAGCATCCCTTTTACGTTTGTGTGTTCTGGTCTGTCATTTTTGTCCCAAGATTTATACCTATTGACACTACTCCTCAAGCAAGGTCTGAGGCATCTGTTGTGACTTACTGCTTTGGAGCAGCAGTGGAGAAAAGGAGACCGGGATTCTGAGAAATTTGATGCCTCTACCAACTGATTTTCCTTTTCACAAATCCCAGAACTGGAATTTGAAAAGATAATGGGTGTTGATGGTGGGTCTAAAGAAATTTCAGATACCATTGTATCTTTCTCAGTGTGGAGTCTTGCAAGAGGCATCATGAGTGATGTAACCCAGAATCCTGTGGTATTCCCTTTCTGAAACATTAGCTTGAGTGGAAAACCTCTTTAACAGATCTAAGAATGGATCTATTTTTTCCTGTAAATGAAAAGCACTATGTACAGAGGTGTCTAGCAGGCACACCAAAAACACAGTCCTGTAAAATGGATTCAGAAAAGACTTTTGAATATTCTTCTGGAATTCTACCCTGTGTAGATCTCATACCGAGGAGAGAGATTCCTGACACTTTCAAAAAGACTATGCAAAAATAAGCAAGTCATCTAAATTTGGAAAAATGAGAATATTATGTAGCCTACAACCAGCTATAACTGGAGCTAGACAGTTTGTGAATATCCTTGGAGAACTGGATAGTCCAAAGTGTAAGGCAGAGAACTGATAAGGTGATCCAGACACATAAATCATTAAAAAATGTCTGAAATCTGGATGAATATGAATGTGATAATATGCACTTTTTAAATCTAATGTTACTAGAAAAGTCAAATGTGTGAGGTAATAGGTTGTGAAGTAAAATCATTTTGAACTTGGGCACTACCACAAACTAATTCAGGGAAGAAACACCCAGAACTGGTCTCTGAAGACTTTTCTTTCTTTATTTTTTCTGGCACTAAAAACATTCTTGAATAAAATCCTTCCCCTAACTGAGGAGGAGGAATGATTTGTATTACCACCTGAGACAACATATGATGTAAGACAGGGCGAAAGAGAAAAAACGAGTTTGATCAGGTGGATAAGGAGGAATCCCCTAAAAAGGAGGAATTTTATCCTACTGCTATCTATATCCCAGATGGATCAAATTTAGGACCCACTTGTCTGAAACAATCTGTTTTCCAAGAGAGAAATTGAGATTAAGACCTTCTAGAAGGGATAAGGGACTGTCAGGGTGAGAGGGAGTAACAAGGTCCCTCATATAGTCAGTCTGGCTTATCTGACTGTCCTTTTTTCTGGGCTTCCTGCTTTCTTTTTGGAGCCTCTCTGTCATTGCTTTTTAAATGTCTGGTTTCCAGTGTTCTGCTTAGACTATTTATTTTGTTTTTTTTTTGCCAAAATTAGAAAAAAAGAATACAGACTCCATTGGAGAACTTAGAGAAGAAGGGCTGAAAAATCTGAGAGATTTCCTGAATCAGCTTACCTCTATCATCACACATTTTGATAACCTCTACAGCAAATGGTCCAAAAACTAAATCTATATACAAAGGAGAATTCAGAATTTGATTTCCTCGAGGAGGTTCTGAGAATGCAGCTAGCAAAGCTTCCTTAAAACAGTACCAGTGGCACAGCTCTGGAAGTAGCATCTTCAAAGTTATAAACACATGTTAAACAGAGATGTGAGACTTCAGAAACAGAAGAAACTAACCTACACAATGCAATTTTTTTCCTCACAAGAAGAAACTGATGCCAAAACATTTTTATTTTATTTTATTTATTTTATTTCACATTTGTTAACCAAGCTAGTCTAACTGGATATATTTCCATTTTCAGTAGAGGCCCGGGGAGAAAAGCTCCGAAAGTAGCACACAGAATTTATAAACAATATTTACACCGTGTAAAAAAAATATCAAAAAATATGAATGTAATAATAAAAGAAGTATTACACTAAAAAGTGACAGACAGTATAAAGTAAAGTTAGTTCTTTAGGTAAAAGGTTCTAGTTTTTACCTACAGTGTTAGAAAACAGGGAATCCCCTGCAAAGTTTTTGGACTTACTTATAGTGGCTAGAAGTTTGCTAGAAGAGTATAGTGAATTTATATTTTTGTAGGGAATTATGAGGTTAGAGAGTATAGTAGTGATGTTAGGTTGGTAGAATATCTTGTGGGCAATGATGAGTTGAGAAAATAAAAGATGATTTTGTAGTTCTAGCCAGCCTAGCTGCAGTAGATTCAGACAGTGGTGGGTTCTAAAGGGATTGCTAGTAGCGAATCGGGCAATGCTATTGTAGGAATTAGCTAGTTTGATAAGATTATTTTTTTTTTAGGTTAGTGTTTATGAGTGAGGCATACAGAAGAGTTGAGATTAAGTGAGAGTGGACAATTTTGGTTCTGGCTGATGTCATTAAAAAGGGTTTAATTCTGGATAAGGAGCCAATTTTTTTTTGTTTACTGATTTTATAGTGTTGTTTATATGGCTATCAAAGTTAAGGTTATTGTCAATTGTGATTCCTAACAGTTTAGTGGTAGAGTCTGGGGATATGAGGGTACCGTTACTGGAACTGACTGAGAAGTCTACAGGGGAGGACTTACTGTTAGGTAGGAGCTTAGTTTTTTTGGCATTTAGAAGGAGGCTATGTTTCAAGAACCATGTCTCGACTATGTTAAATACCTTCTGAGTTGAAAAATGTAGCTCTGAGGGGGAGTTGGTTGAACATATGATTGTCGAATCGTCTGCATATTGTATGCAGGTGGCTTGAGGAATTGCTACATGCAGGTCATTGATGAATAGTGAGAAAAGGAGAGGTCTTAGAATAGAGCCCTGAGGGACTCCAAGGGTGACTGGCAGGAGGGATGATAGATTATTGTCCCAGAGAACTGCCTGTTGCCTATTGCTGAGGTAGGACTTGAGTCATTGGACAGCCAAAGTGTCAAGGGAAAGGGATTCTAGAATGTTAATAAGAAGGGTGTGGTTTACAATGTCAAAAGCTTTTGAGAGATCGATAAAGAGTGCAGATGAGAGGATGTTATTGTTGCGATTTCTATTGATGGAATCTGTGAAGGATAAGAGGGCAGTAGTGGTACTATGAAATGGCCTAAAGCCATGTTGGCAGTTAGCTAGAATGTTATGTTGAGTTAATTGGTCTAATAGCTGATGGTGAATGCATTTCTCCATCATTTTTGCTAAGGGTGATAAAAGGGCTATAATTCCTTATACTTTCAGAATTAGTCAGGCCAAACTTCAACATACAAGCCTTATAGTTTAGAATTCTAAAAATCCTTGTCGCAGAAGCATACACATTTCCACAAACTTATCGAAAGAAGGATTAGAATTAGCATAATTAGCTTCAGCTGTATTTAATAAAACTAGCTGCTGGTTTAGGTCTGGGATTGGTGTTTAAAACTTGAAAGACTGAGAAACTTTATACAGACTATCTACTTTATTAGGGACAGCAGGCTGACTGTCAGGGAAACCAGAGGCTGTGAAAAAAATCATCCTCCAAGGCCAACAGAACTGGAGGGATTGTTGTAGGTTATGGAAATTACAGTTGTAACTAATCATAATATTTTCTTAGGGACTGCGAAACCTCAGTATTTGACCATTAATAACACTGGTTCATCCTAGAAACAGTCTCAGAGAAAGTGAATCTCTCACAGGCAGAATAAGATACCACACTCCTCAAAATCTGAATTAGAAACCCAAGGAAAAAAAAAATGCATCTGTCACTTCACAATTTCCAATAGATTCCACCCTTTTGAGGGAAAGATGAATCCTTTTTTGTTTTACCAGAAAATTCCTTACAAGAAGGGTGAACAGCCTGCAACAAAACCTAAGCCAAGCCCAATAAATAACCCCTGTCCAGAGTGACTGACACAAGAGAAAATAAATGCTTAGTTTTCTGTCTCATTTTGCAGGAAAATGTGGAAAAACAGATTCAGTATGGTCAGTAACAGCTTCCCCAGGGATAGGTACAACATCCTGGTTAAGCAGGGGGACATTCTCTTCCCCTTCTCCCATGACTGACAAGAGTAACTCTCCCTTGCATACTGTGTGGACCCCAAGAGCTGCAGAGGATGTGATCAACCTCTGGTGCATGGTAGGTATATGGACTATACTAGCAGGATCCAGAGAAAAAGCTGAGTGGTCTAAGGAACCAGCCTTGGCCCCAGCGGAGTCGCCCACCTGTGGTAGAGGGAAATTTCTAGCCTACTGTGATTGAAAAGGCTGCTTAACAACCTTTTTCCTTTTTTTTGGCTGGTAGAAGGTCCGATTGAGGGACGTTTCCTTTGTTTCACTGTCAAACCAAAAAAGATGCTTATTCCCCAGGGAAGCTAATAGTTGGCCAAACAGGAAAGTAGATGAAAAGTAAGTTTTTCCCAGAATAAAACATAGTAAAAAGCAATTAAAACACTTCCCCAAGCCAAAGAAAATAAAATAAACATAGTTTTGCTACAAAAAAGTAGTTTAAAACAACTTTTAACAAAAGTAAAAGTCTGCTTCCCTTTAAAAGTACATAAAAGTCACGAGACAGTCAAGAAAAATACTTTTTCCTGCCATAATTTCACTTGTTTTTCAGAAAAAGTAACTCTTCACAAGTGAAAAAGTAATGTGGAAGGTTTTTTCTTGAGGGGACCTTATCTGCCCAGAAATGGAACAGCATTAACCAAATGTTGGTCACTTATTTGTCTTGTGCTTATTTTTCTTTAGTAATTTGTGTCTTAAAGACAAACACAAAACAGTGACATAAATAAGGTCAAACATTCATAACATCAAAAATCATACACACCAAACCTGCAAAAGATTAATAAAAGGAAACCAATTTCCTTTTCTGATGTTTACACTAAAACTACTCATAATACTACCCTCTGTCTTGTCTGAGTAACAGTAGTAGTGTTACAGGAAGTTTTTTTAAGGTAAGGTATAGGGTTAGAATGGAAGGCAAGGGCAGGGTTAGGGTTAGCAGGCATTACTAAGGTGGTTACTTTTAAAAAAACATTTCCGTAACACAATCATTACACAAGACAAACTTGGACACACACACACACACACACACACACACACACACACACACACACACACACACACCAGCACACACTCTATCAACACTAAATCTAGCCCACCTATCAACACTAAATCTAGCCACACACACACACACACACACACACACACACACACACACACACACACACACACACACACACACACACACACACACACACACCCTAAAGTTATGCCCTTACCTAACCGCTACCTTTACACCCAAACACACATGCAATCACTCTCTCCCCTTCCCAAACCCCACTTACCTGTATCAACAAAACATACCTTCAAGATTTCAAACCCACCTTCCTTTGCATTTATCAAACAAACGTACATTCAATAAAATGCAGGGAAACTATATTTTATATTGTTTAGATTATAAAATAGGAAGTCATCTTTAAAGGTTATATCTATAGCTTCATAGGTACTTACTACTCTACTGATCCATAAGGATCTTTAGAAGCCTAACCTAATATTCCCATGAAGTTTTTAGCCCTTATCTTAAATACAAGTAACTCAGATTCTATAATAATCAAATTGCTTCATTAAAAAAAAAGACTATAAAGACTTGATCTTCTTGGTCTAGCTCTGTAAAAAGAACTTTACTCTTTTCATACATAGCTGCCATTTTAGATTGTATTTACTGCCTTTGCTCTTTATTTTGAGGGTAACAGACTGATGCTGCACATAACATACTTTTTCTTAAGAAGCTAGCAAACAAAATAATTTCTACTCTTTTGATTGAAAAAAATCATAATACAGCCCATAAAGTATTGTTTACTTTACTTTACTGGAGGCTTTATTAATTTGCTCTGCAAACTCTAGTTCCATGTATTTGTATGTAATACAGAAGGTGGTCATACTAATGCTTTAAACTTTAGACGGTATCTACAAGTACAGAAGTAGAGTGTGCATTACATACCAGTGGTGCACAGTAGAAATCCAATAGCAAAGTAAAACACAGTCCACAAACATGTCCTAACAATACAGTTACACAAAGGTCCCTAGTATGTATAAGCAAATGAGGCCAGTGCATCACAACTGACACTATGGATTCACAAAATGTATATACAAAGCAATCAAGGCTATAATGGATAATGCAGACAGAAATATGGACAAATGCAAAACGCATGGATTGCAAACCATTAAAAACAGTAAATACGATCACAGCTAATGCTGCAATATGCATCTCTAACCAAGAGTTGAATTGGAGTCATGCTAGGTAGCATGGCTGGCCATGGGTGTTACATACCATATGATCCAGGCAGGATCAGGATGATCATTTATGAACGGATGTTCAAACACTGAACATTCTGCATAACATGTACAAACAGATGGAGTTACATAGGTTCATAGGTTGGTACGAGGCTATCAGCCCTAGGGCCTGTACAAGCCAAGCCATAACAATTCCCTGGCTATTTCTTCCCACACTATTTACTTCCCTGGACCCCTGTCTAGCAGGGTGACTGACATGATCCCCGGGGTGAATTTCCTTTCTCCCATCCAATCGTCAAGGTTCCTTTTGAAGAAGGCCAAAGAGGCACTCTGCTTGACATGTATGGGCAATCTATTCCAGAGTCTGGGGAGTCTCTGGGTCAGGAACCTATTCCTCCAGCATGTTTTGTTTATTGTGATGACAAGGTTTAGATCCCTGGAGCGTGTGGCTTTGAGGGATTGGGATTTCTTTAAGTGTAGCATTTCCAACAGCTCTGGGTTTGACATGGCCTTGTATGTTAAGCAGAGATCACCTCTGAGTAGATGATATGCGACAGAGTATAGCTGGAGTTTTTTAAGGTGGTCAGCATAGGGCATCTGCTTTAGGCCTGTGATTCTTTTAGTGAGGTAGTTCTGTGGCCTTTCCAGTTGTTGCAGATGTCTTGAGAGGTACATACCAAATGGGGCGTTGTATTCTATAATGGGTCTAATGAAGGATGAGTACAGTGGGATAATGACCTCCTTTTTTCTGGATGAAAAGCCCTTAGTGATGAGGTGTGCCACATAGAAGGATTTCCTGACTGTTGTGGTGATGTGGTTCTCGAAGGTGAGACCACTGCTCACCTGTGTCCCCAAGTCTCTTATCACACTTTTGGTGTTTAGTGTACTGCCACCTATATGGTAATTCACGGATACATGTTTTTTCCCAAAGGGGATAACTATACATTTCTTGGCATTGAGCTCGAGCCCATGGCTTTGGCACCAAGCATCTGTTTCTGTAAGGCCCCTTTTGTAGAGTATCTACATCATTTGGGGATTCAATAATGGCTCCCAGTTTGCAGTCATCTGCGAAGTTCGTTAGCCAGATTCCCTTAGTGTTGGCCTGTACTTCAGAGAAGTAGATGCCAAGCAAGAGCGGTCCCCGGACTGAACCCTGAGGTACTCCACTTGTCACTTGTCTGGAGCTGGATTTGGAGTCGGCGACTTTTACAGTGTGGGTTCTATCAGTAAGCCAGTTAGCAACCCATTGGGTGACATAGGGATTAATGCCCAGCTTAGTAAGTTTATCTATGATTCCAGAGTGGGGGATGGTGTCAAAGGCCTTGGCAAGGTTTAGATAGGCTGTGTGGACCACCTTACCCTTGTCCATGGCTCTGGAGACTGATTCGAAGAAGTCAATCAGGTTCAGGAGACAAGATCGGCCCTTCACGAACCCAAACTGGGTGGGGTCCAGTGTTTGAAGGTTGCCAATGTCTTTGTTTATAAATTCCATGATAATACGCTCCATGGCCTTGCAGATAAGGCTCTTCAGACTAATGGGATGGTAGTTTCCGGGATCCAAGGTGGAATCCCCCTTGTGGAGTGGGATAACTGTAGCTCTACGCCACTCAGTGGGCACGAAACCTGAGGTGAGGCTATGATTAAACATGACACTTAGGTGAGGTGCCAGTTCATATTGTAGTTCATGTAGTACACAGCCTGGGATGTCATCTGGTCCCATGGATGCTGCATTCTTAGCTTTGGAGAGTGCGTTTTTTTACCTGTGTGGCCGTTATTACCAAAATTTGGCAATCTTCCGGTATTGATATGGGTCATTTAGGGGGTGAGAGGGGGGTGAAGTTGGCACTGAATCGATCTGCCAGGATATTGGAAAATCCTTGGGATCAGTATATTTAATGCCATTCTGTTTTAGCTCAGAGCAGATCTGAGCATTGCCATTTAGATTCTTGACATTGTTATAGAATGACTTGTGGCTGTCTTTGGAATCTTTGGCAATTTTATTTTCGTAACTAGCTTTGGAGGATTTTATGAGAGATCTCAGTTTCTTACTGAGGCTGGTAAGGGAGTTTTTTGCATCCTGGGATTTTCCTCTTTTCTGCAACAGTTTCTTCCTTTTGTTGTAAAGTTTGTTTATGGCAGGGGACCACCAGATTGGTTTCCTTTTTTTGGATGAGAGCATCTTGGTTCTATTTGGGATGGCACGATTCATGCATGAGTGGATGTGCTCATACAGTGCCTTAGTGTAGGATTCAGCAGTTGAACTTTCAGTTCCTGTCTGCATGGGTGTCATGAAGTTTGTCACTTCTGACTTGAGTAGCACGAAGTTGGCTTTGGAGAAGTTTTTTATGGAGGTTTCCTTACTGGGGAGTAGGGGTGGGATGTGGATGTTAAGGGTGATTAGCTTATCGTCAGACCTGACTAACGAGGGGGTGACCATAGGTGTGGAGCATCAATTTCCCATGTTGGTAATGACCAGGTCTAGGATATTGGAGCCCCTGGTGGGACTATGGATTAGTTGATCCAGGGTGTTGGAATTTATGAATTCCAAGAACCGCTGGGCAAAGGTGTTGGTACATGAGTAGTTTTCCCAGTTAATGGAAGGGTAGTTAAAATCACCCGGTATTAGGGTGTTTGGTTCTATCTTAATATTTTTCAGTATGTTTAGAAAGGTGTAGTGAGAATCTTGGGGTATGGTGGGGGATCTGTAGCAAGCTACAGTTTGGATTGCAGTCTTACCTGGTGGTAGTTGCACCTGGAGAATTTCAGACGCATTGTGTTGGACAACTAGCCTGGTGGTGTAAATATCCTTGGTGAATATTGACACTCCTCCACCTATAGTGTTTCGGTCCTGGTTTGGTGGCCGAAAAGTGTGGTAAGTGTTGTAGCCTGGTATTGCAAGGGTGCTCTCTGGACCCTTGAACCAGGTCTCAGTTACTGCACAGATATCGATGTTCTCCATTTTTAGGAGTGCCTCGAGAGAGTGCGTTTTGAGGTTTAGACTTCTAGCATTGAGTAGCATTACCTTCAGATTTTGCATGCTTGTACCTGTTACGGTGGTGGTTTTGTCATTTGAACTTTAGCTAAAAAAGGCACTATGGGGTGGCAAGAGTCTTAGCCAAAAACCTGAATCCCAGGGGCGACAGGTGCAGACCATCTCTGCAAAGAATCGTGGTCTGTCGATCATGTCGTCCCAGGCAGACAGATACTGGATCCCCTTTGAATGACACCAGAAGCTTAGCCAAATGTTAAAGTCAATAATTTTGTCTTTATATTGTGGTATCATTCTGGACGAAGGCAGGATGCTACTCAGGGCTAGGGTCATACCTGCCTGGGCCACATGATCCGAGAGCTCTTCTATGTCTCTTTTCATGTAGTCCAGGGAGGTACGTCTCAAGTCATTCACTCCAACATGGACAATGACAGAGTCATATTTGTACTTGTTGTGGAGTGACTTGAGTGCATGCATTATGTGGCGGATCCTGGCACCCGACGGGCAGCTGACTGTAATTTTCTCCTTGTTCAACCTGGTGAGTGGGACATCAGTGTGCCGGACTATAGAGTCACCTATGACTAAAGTGTTAGGCATGTTGTGTTGCCTTAGGGGCTGTTGCTGGGTGGCACACTGTTGTTGTGAACTATGTGACACTTTGGTTGTGATTGGTGTTTGTTTGCATTTCAGCTTCAGAGGTCCTTGTTGCTTGGGCAGGTTACAGTTAAGGGCCTCTGCATATGTGGATTTAGTGTTGCTATATGTGGGTATTGGTGGTGTGGGTTTAGAAGGGCTATGTGTTGCTTGAGGTGTAGTGTGGGTATTAACCTTCTCCTCTTGACTGTCTAGCACAATCTTGGGTGGAGAGAGCTTTGCTTCCATTTTGGCTATGTAATGGCATCTCTCACAGGTTGTAGTGTTGGGTGGTAGGAGAAGAGGGTTGTCTATGTACATGAGGCAATTGCTGCATTGCCCCAGTATGCCCAGAATCACCAGGTGGAGTTGAGAAATCACCGGAAGCTGACCCTTGGACATGCCTGGTTTGGTGCTTTTTTTTTTTTTGTAAAGTACAGGAGCTGTTTTCCCTTACCTTAGCAAGGTACTTTGCAATTAGAGGCTGTTTAGTGCCTACTATTAATTTCTCCTTATTAACAAGGAGAGTTGAGTGCTTGTATCAGTTTAATGCTTCCTAGTGCTTTCCAGCAGGCATTAGAGCAAGTGCTAGTCACAGGGATGCTTAAAGGTAAGATGAAAAAAAAAATGCACACTGCAGTGTGCACTAGAGAAGTTAGATGTGAAAGTAGGTAACTTAAGTTTTACCTGTTTAAAAAGTTAAGATTTAGTGGAGAGTTACTATTTTTAAAACAGCAAGATGGATTGAAAGGGGTGGTCACTTTTGTATTCTGGTACTATGGAATACAGTAGGATGGCCAATAAATTTAAATAGTTGAAGGGGAGGGATTTCAAAAATAATGATTTTGTGATTACTCACACAAGCCAGTGAAAGTAGAGGAAATGAGATATATGGTCAGATTAACATAAGAGGCAGGCAACTAGAAAGACAGTGGTATTTAACAAGACAACTGTAACTGGGTGGGTGGACGGGAAAAAAATTTTTTTGCTAAGTAGTGGCCAGTGCCCATACAGATTTGACTTAGCTGTGAGAAACTTGGTAGCCAAAACATTTCAGAGTTCTGCAACAAATACCATTGCGATATTACGGGTGTCCTCCAGCTAGATCCTGCAGCAGTCCTTTGACTCTCTGATACCCATGCAGGGACATACATACAAATGTTAGATGCCAAAAATAATAGATGAAGCCAAGACTACAGATGTAAGGATTCTACATGATGTGCCACTTGACAGATATACGCACAGAGGAATGAACACACACACACACACACACACACACACACACACTCACACACACACACACACACACACACACACACACACACACACACACACACACACACACTCACACACACACACTCACACACACACACACACACACACACACACACACACACACACACACACACACACACACACACACGTGTGTGTTCAGGAAACCTAGCAATGATGATTCTCCCATGTACATTAACAGGAATGAATATTATTCCATTAACTGTCAAATGGTATGTAACCAAGAAGTTTAAATCACTGATGCCTCACACTTCATCCAGGTGGAAGCCAAGATGCCAATGTGTGGCTCTTTAGGTCCTTCTATCACTCCTTCAACAACAGCCTGATCCCTCGAAGTCAGCTTATAGGTGCTGCCAGGTATCCTATGGAACTATGGCTGCTCATTCCAGTATGATCACCACAATCCCTAGCAGTAGGTGCCATACAGGAAAGCCCACAGAAGTGGCAGGAATACAACTGAACACATATTTGCAAACCTCAAAATGAAGTTCCAGCACCTGAATGAATCCACTTGGAACTCTGTGGTAAACACCAGTTAAGGTGTGCAAGGTATTTACTGCATAGTGCTTAATACACAACATGAATGACATCTCCATTTCAAAATATCTCTTAACTGATAATTAGAGCATCCAAATAATAAGCAAATTTCATGCATGGATAGCCTAGCTCTCACCTAATGTCATTATATCTATAGAAACCTGGCTAAAGCATGATATATAAAAAAGAGGAAATCCTTTAGTTTGGCTATAACATCCTTAGAAGGGACAGAACTAGTTAAAAATGGAGGGAAGTCATCACCACTGTCTACCAAAACAATATGGATATCTCTCTGTGTGTGTGTGTGTGTGTGTGTGTGTGTGTGTGTGTGTGTGTGTGTGTGTGTGTGTGTGTGTGTGTGTGTGTGTTTAAAAATTCAGAATTATCTCTCCACTTAAACTTAACAAAAACAAAATAGCACTTGCATGATAGGTATATACATTCATCTTGGAAGCAATATTGAGACTCTTCAAGAATTCTTCCATTGGGCCTCTACAAACATCCAATATGAAACACTTATATTAGGGGATCTGAATATCTTTGGCAAATGGTTAAAAACAACTCTGTCAACTGATAAATGGTTAATAGCAACTCTTCTAGCAAGGCAATAAACCTGAATGGCCTTGCCCAACTTATTTCAACACCCACCAGTCTCAATAAGAACACCAATCGAGAATCCACCACAGACTGAATTTTCATACCAGCTCAGTTAACAAAATGATTTCCTGAGAGTCCCTTTCTGACATTCTAAGCAACCACGTACACATTTTATAATTAGAGGCCAAACCACCATACCAAGACAGTATCGATATAACAAAGTCAGAAACCTCACATCCTTTTAACAAAGATACTTTCATCTTTAGCCTAAAACTCTTCAATTTAAATCAGTTCTATACACTTCCATTAGATGATACTGCAACCTTGTTCAAGTCAACATTCCTTAAAGCTTTAAATGTGCATGCCACTATTAGAATGAAAAGAATCAAATCCAACCCAGCATCAAAGCTGACCAAAAAAAAAAATGAAGGAATGGGACAAAGCTTGGACTGCCGCAAAAAAAGAATAAAACTGATAAAAACCTACAAAACTGTATACAACTTAGAAATGTCAAAATAAACATGAGAAGAAAACCTACTATATAGGGTTACAAAATACAAATCTAAGAAATGTTAAACTCTTTGTCATCTATCAAAAACCTCTTGTATCCTAATCATGTCATACAACCGTCTCCTTCTTCAAATTCTGAAACACTACACTGTTTCTTATTTCAACACTCAATACATACAGACAGTTGGCTCTCTACTGAATAATTCCACTTTGGCAACTATTACAAACCCCACAAATAATGAAACTTCTGCTATAGCTTTCTGTAAATTAATTTTTATTGATTTTCATAGACAGAAACAAGCAAATTAATTTCAAATGACTATTTCTTAAGTATAATAAAATAACAAAATACATTAACAAACTATATACAGTGTCCAAAATAGGTACAACGTCTACAATGAGATTACATTTTATCCAGTAATTTTTTGAGTTTTAACGAAGCAATTTGTTTATGGGGTCACATTTAAAGAAGATAAACAAACAAAGTGGTCTCAGTGCCAACATGAAAAAAAAACAAGTAAACCTGCACAAAGCACCGGGAAACCAGCAGTCTTGACAGTCCGTTTATTATACACATGAGAACACATACACCAACCACAGACCAGAACAAGAAATAACGTTGTGATAAAATTCCTTTTATGTTTTCGTCATCCACACTTCATCAGATCAACTGTTCCCTCCAAAATGAACATTTATATAGCCCTTATCAATTTAAAACATCCAATAAAGAAACAGTGTCAATCAATGATAAAACGTAATTAACTCTAAACTGCCTCAATGTGATTACACTATGTAAAACAGTTCCTAAAACATAAAATATAACATATAACCTTTTGTTTGCCATATCTTTTAAAACAATTAGTATTATAAAATCAAATACATCAAATATTTAAATACAAATGTTTAAAATACGCTTGCTAAAATTGTTTAAAAATGATTTAAGAAACAAGTTCGCCATCTGGTGGAATAACCTGGTATAGACCCGGCAACAGATTCTGTTAAAATGTTCAAGACAGTTTTTTAAAAAAGTAAAAACATAAACAAGTGTATAAGTTAATATATGTTCAGAGACATCATACACATATCATAAAAAATATATATATGTGTGCATATTATAGAAACCAGTTCCACAAATTGTTTTATAACTTAGCAGCTCTAAGTTTTAATACTGGTTTTAAAGTTAACATATCATTAAGCCCTGGTGAGTTACTAGCATCCAAAATTAGCTGCCACTATAACTCCCTGTATTTCAGTCGTGTTTCCCATGGATCACCCCTAGGATCCAGGGGGACAACCTCTATAACAAAAAATTGAAAATCAGCTTTATCACGTTTGTGAATGTTTGTACAGCGCATTTTTGTCATTCTTCTTTCTAATATCATAGACATGCTTGTACATTCTTTGCTTCAATTTTCTTTCAGTTTTGCCTATATAGAAGGAGCCGCAGGCTACATATATAACAATGTATACCACCCCAATGGTGTTACAGTTTGTAAAACCTTTAGTGTTTATGTGTTTGCTCCTACAACCCAAAATATAGAGTCACCTTCTTTTATTTTAGAACAATAGGGGCAACTCTCACATTTGTGGGTACCTTTTTTGTTGCTGTTGTAAGAATCTATACAGGCTCCTTCGAAAATATTCTTGATGTTCCGTCCCTTTCTATAAACACATTTAAAAGGTTGCTCAAAAATGGGTTTCAGGTCAGACAAACTGGCAAATTTATTCCATTCATTACTAATAATGTTTCTTACTAAGTTACTTTCTCCATCAAATGAAGTAACCAAGGCTGACTAATATCTTTTTCCTTCCAGTTGAAATTCAGAATTAATGTCTAGTGTGTTTGTAGAATAAGAAATATTAACCAAGCCAAAAGTCTTTCCTAAAATTGGTGCAAACCTAGACAATCTGGCTTCAACTACCTCACTATGTAATTTCATTAATAAGTCTTCAGGGTAACCCCGAACTTTAAACATTTCAATAATAAGCTCACATTCATGCTTAAAATCATCTTTGTCTGAGGTCATGCTACTGGCCCGTACCAACTGTCCTTTAACAATTGCCCTTTTCTAGTGTGGTGGGTGGGCACTAGTGCAATGTAGATAGGCATTAGAAAAGGTTCCTTTCCTGTATATTCTAGATTTGAAACCATTGCCTAGCCTCTGAATATTCACATCTAAATAATTAATTTCTGTATCATCTACATTGTATGTGAACTTCAGAAAATTTGTAGTGTTGGAAATGTAATGGTAAAATTCCATAAATTTTTCAGTGGAGCTGCTCCAAAACATACAAACATCATCCAAAAATCTTCCATAAAAGTTCCAGAATTGCTTAAACTCAGAATTAAAAATAAATTTGTTCTCCCAATGTAGTAAAATGATATTAGCATATGTTGGAGCACAGTGTGCACCCATAGCTACCCCTTTTGTCTATAATATTCCCCCTGAAAGAAAATAAAATTATTTTTTGAAATCAAGTCCATAAGTACTAAACATGTACGAAATACATTAAAAGACACCACTTTCTTGCCTTCCAAAAATTCTTCCAACCATATTAAACCTGTATCGTGAGGGATACAGGTGAATAAGTCCACTACATCTAGAGTAATAAAGCTTAATGTCTTAGCCTGGTTACTGTAGTCAATATGCCTCAGGAAATCCCAAGAATCCTTTAAAATATTCGGGTTTTCTATCACCATCTGTTTTAAATGAAAATCCACATACTTTGCCAGGGAAGCAGTGACAGACCCTTCTGCAGAGACAATGGGTCTAAGTGGAGGGTCAGTCAGATACCTGTGGACCTTTGGTATACCAAAAATCAAGGGAACATTAGGTTTGTCAACTGACAAAAAATTGTATGCATGCATATCTATCAGTCACTCAAATAAATCACTGAGGCATTTTTTGTAGGCTATGTTAATTTCATTCAATGAAACTCTCTCGTAGATGTATTCATCACCTAACAATTCAAACATTTTTGCCTCATAAGAAATCTGGTCCATTAAAACAGCCCCTCCTCCCTTGTCCGGTTTCATGATCCTAAGGTTTCTGTCATTCTTGAGTGTGTGTAAGATGTTGTATTCCTCCTTAGTGAGATTTGGGGGGACTTTGTTGTATTTAAGTTGATCCCTTAACTCCTTTTCTACCATCAATTCAAAGTTTTTGAGCTGTGGGTGTAGGGGTGGATTAAAAGTGCACTTTCTGCGTAAAAAAATTAGAATTTACACTTCTCTCATTACCGTTAAAAATTAGCTCAAGGTTTTTTTTGTCTGGTAAATAATTTCAAATCAACTAATAGGTTAGCTACATTTGTTTTCACTCTAGGAATAAAAGTAAAACCTTTTGTGAATAAATGAAAATATCCTTCAGTAATAGGGATTGTAGTGTCATTGAAAATGTTAAAACCTTTGTAACTAGACACACAGCCATTAGACACAATGTCCTCAACTGATGTTATTTCCAATATGTCTTTTCCCCCCTGTAGTTCTGGTACCCCTTCCAGTAGTTCACCGGATTATTTTTCTTTAGTTTTTCCGGTCTCCTGGGGGAAGAGAATTCTAAAGGGTCATGAATGTTAAAACTTTCAGGGTAGTCTTCATTTATATTGTCATCTCTAAATTCATTATTGTCTCTTGGTGTATAAGTGTTGCAAATCCTGTTCCCCCCAACTGTTTTAGGTTTGGGGTAATGGGAATTGTTACTCTACTCCTTTACATCTATTTCTATTTTCCTATGTTTTCTCTCATGAACCTTAATACATTTTGCTTCAACACCGTTTAATATTATAATATTTTTCCTTTTCGTGCTCTAGACCAAACAGAAAATCATTCACTATTTTGTTATTAATTAATTCTATTTGCATATACATTTTGTCCATTTCCACCTCGTTATGCTTAATAATGGCTCGCATTGTATCAACCCTACATCTATCAAATGCAGAAATTAAATCTTTGTGAAACTGTGAGCTTTCCACAACATTATTAGGGTATTTACAAACCTGTAAGCCTTTAGGAACAATACTTAACTGTAAACAATACTTTAAATACAGATTGTCCATTTCCCAGTTTTTGTATTTGTATAACATGTTGTCCGAGTCTATAATCATTGCTGCATAAGTGTTGTTGTAACAGTCAGGCTGGGGTCTTGGTAACTCTTTAAAATCAATTTTAAAATCCAGAACGTCTTTAAAATTTTTATTTGTACCTTTGTGCCCGATGTTTGATGTGCGAGCATCTGCTACGTTGGGTCCATCGTTTTGTGCTGTTACTCCTGATCTTAATAGATTTACACTATTCCCAGATAAGGAAAGGTTTGGAAATCCATCCAAACTCCTTAGTTGAGGCTGGCTCGATTGCCCACGTGACATCGCATCAGCTATTTGGACGTGGGTTGTTCCTTCCTTCGAAGCTGAACTAGTAAGCCCTTCCTGGTTGCAAGGCACAGACTTTCCTGAACACAGAGTGATCAAGTGATTGGCTTAAGGGGGTCAATAAGCCCACCAATTGTGCAACTTGTCCAATGAGCTTCCACAGCTCACCCAAATCGTTCCCTTTATTGGAATTCTCATTGTTAGAAATGTCCAAACGTGCTGATTGTTCCATGACCACAACCAAAAAACTGATAAACAAACAAAGTGGTCTCAGTGCCAACATGAAAAAACTAGTAAACCTGCACAAAGCACCAGGAAATCAGCAGTCTTGGCAATCCATTTATTATACACACGAGAACACATACACCAACCACAGACCAGAACAAGAAATAACGTGATAAAATTCCTTTTACGTTTTCATCATCCAAACTTCATCAAATCAACTGTTCTTGTTCTGGTCTGTGGTTGGTGTATGTGTTCTCGTGTGTATAATAAATGGACTGTCAAGACTGCTGGTTTCCAGATGCTTTGTTCAGGTTAACATTTGAAGAAGGCAACAATGCTGTTTGTAATTCCCTATTACAGATTATCTTAGATAAGGATATAAATTAATTAAAGGAGAGGTTATTTTTACATTTCCAATTTCTAGTGATGATTTTTCTTGCTATTGCAAGAAGAGACCAAAGAAGATGCATTAGGTTTAACGGGATATACCTTGGAATCGGTGCATTAAATAACAGTAAAGAATTTGAGACCTCACATCTGTCTGACCACAAGGCTTTAATGAAGTTTCTAAAATCAGACCAAAATTATGTTACTGTTCTGCATTCTATAAACATATGAGCCCAATCAGCTTCCAATAACTCTTCGCATCTCCAACACTTAATAGATTCTTTCTGAGATATTATGGAGAGCTATAGCTTTCTCATTTAATCCATTCCCAACTTTTACCATAAAAAAATCTGTTCAGTCAACTGAAAACTACCACTGATAATTTACCCTCAGAATACTTAAAACAAGCTGCAGAGGCATTAGTTCACCCAGTCTCTATACTAATAAATCCCTCCATAAAAGAAATCTACAATCCTGTCCTGTGGAAGGAATGTTATGCCTTACCACTACATAAAGGTGGTTATACAACTGGCCTCTCCAGCTGCAGACCAAAAGCTGTTCTAGTCTACCCTTTCAAAAGTACTTGAAAATGTATATAATTTCAACTCCTCAAGTTCACATTAGACAATAATCTCTTAGCTCTTACACAACATGGCTTCTGTCCTCATCACTGTACCAGCCCTGCTGTTCTCAATTTTATCTCAACCATAAATCAAAACATCTCGTTTCTGCTGTTTTCCTGAACTTGTTAAAAGCAGTTGACACAGTTTCCAATACACTTCTCATTCAAAGACATTGCACCATAAGACTCAATGCCCCATCCCTCTGCTAGTTTAAAAGTTAACTTACTGATAAATGTCAGGTTGTCAAATGGAAAGACTCCTATTCCTCTCTTCTCTCTCTAATAGTTACTGTCCCCCAAGGATCCAAACTTGGGAATCTACTTTTTATCATATTCATAAGCAATCTCCACAAAGCTACTAAATATGATAGAAACATGCAGTACTCTCTTAACACTCTGCAAAAAGTCTAGGCAAACTTTAACAGATCACACAGGAATCCCATCCCTCAACTGAATCACGGATTTGTAACCCACAATTACTCCCAAACCTCAAAAAAAAAATTAAAAAATAATCTTACCTCAAAACAAATACTGTGAACAGAAATCCCTCTTTGCCGTAATCTCCTTAAACCTTAACTGGAGTGAGTTTGTATATCACAACTACTGTCAAAAAAAAAATTGAGTTTGACTTCCACATAGAAGGAGTTATTAAAAAACACCAAAAACTTGGAATATTTTTATAGAATCAAACATTTCCTCACCTCTGCTACAAAACACTTAATGACCTCCTTACTACTTCCAACTCTTCTCTATGTTATTCTAATAGTGATCAACATATACACTCTGTCTTCTACAGCAAAGCTATAATAAATTAATACAATCTGAAGGTAATAAGGCATATAAATCACATCACTGTCTATTGTTGAAGAAGCTTTCTTGGCTAGAATTACCTCATTATCTATCCCATTAACAACTACTAACCACACACAAACTTCTCTATAGGCCTGACCAACATCCAGTCCTAACCAACATACTCCACCAGTGTTTACCAAGGAGAACACTACACTCAGTTGCTAAACTACTTCTCCAAATAATTAAATTAAATAACTCTGCAGGTGACTAATTATATTCCTCACATGTCCCTAGACCATGGAACTCCTAACTTCTGGCCCTCAGACAAGTCAATAACCATAAGTCTTTTAAAATGCAACTTAGACAATAACTCTTAGACTCTTGACTTTTCTCTTCTCTTGCTCCACTCTTAGCTGAGCTCTATCTAACCCATTTCATCTCATACTAACTTCAGTCTTATTCCATCTCTGCTACTCCGTATTTCTGCTGATCCTTTGCTTTCCTTTAACTATTTCCTCCATCACCAGCTTCTTATAAATGTACCTCCTTGACTGCCTATCTTATCCACTGACTAAACTGTTAATCTGATCACTGTCTGTATATACCAAATCATTATCCAGGTATAAGCATACTACCATGACTATACGTGCTGTTTGCTTGTAAAGTATTTTATCAGCTTTCTATATATGTGTTAGTGTACTCTTATGATTCTCTACTGTCAATGCATATAATATGCACGCACTGTTGTATTCTCTGTATTTGATTATCTCTACTGTAACTTAGTATGTAATAATTGTATGTATTGTAATACTGTATCCTTTGCAATTTATGATCTCTGCTATTACTTTGCATGCAATAGGTTATAGGTATGTACTAGGCTAATGATCACTACGGCTTTTTTAAGCCTAGCCATGCATTCCAAATCTCTGACAAGTTCTGCTACCCTTGTTAAATGTAAGCAGGGGTTTGAGAGAAGAAACATTTACAGACTGCCTTTGTCCATTAGCGACAAAGGTGCCAATCCAGGGATGAATTTACTGTTCCTCATCCAGTTGTCCAAGTTACACTTGAATTGGGTTAGAGAGAAACTCATGGATGGGCAGCCTCTTCTACAGAAGGGGTAATCTCTCCAGCAGGTCCTATTTATATCACAGACAAGGTTTAATTCTTTAGAACAGGTAACTCTGGTGCTGTTTGCTTTGTGGATATGCAGAAAGTCCTTCAAGGTGGGGTCTAATAATTCCTTGTATGCCAAGCATAGATATCTCCTTAACAGCCTGTTGGAGACAGAATATAGGGATAGGGCTTTGAGATGGTTTGCATAGGACATGTTAGTTATGGCCTGTATTCTTTTAGTGTGGAACTTCTGTAGACATTCCAACTGTTGAATGTGTATGTTTAAATACATACCAAAGGGACATTTTACTCAATAAGGTCTGACGAATGCTGAATACAGTGGAACAATGCTTGGAACTAGATGCCATATCTTTGTTTACATGTTGTAGAACATAGTATGATTTCCTTATTACTGTAGGCATGTAATGATCAAAGGCTAGATTACTGTATATGTGTGTCCCCAAGTCCCTGATTACTGGGTTGAATGGTAGGGATGAGTTGTCAATATGATAGTTACCTGGAGTGGATGACTTCCTGAAGGATACTATTATGCATTTCTTAACATTTAGTTTTAGTCTGTGGCTCTAACATAAGTTATTTGTCTGTGTCAGCCCTTCCTGGATAACATTAGTGCTGATGAGGGATTCAATGACTGCTTTTAATTTGCAATTGTCTGCAAATTTGGTCAGCCAGAGGAGGCCCTTGACGTCAGAGAAGAAAACGCCAAAAAGGAGTGGTGCCAGAACAGATCCCTTTAGAACTTCGCTTGTGACTGGCCTCTTTGTAGAGGTGGTCTCTCCATTTCTAACTTCCTAGGTCCTGTATGTGAGCCAGCTGGCTATCTACTGAGTTACAAAAGGGTTTACACCTACCCTCTTGAGTTTGTCAACAATGCCCAAGTGGAGTACTGTGCCAAATGCCTTGGCCAGGTCAAGGTAGGCAGTATGAACCATTTTGCCCTCATCCATTACTTTGGTGACCTTCTCAAAGAAGTCCATGAGGTTGGGTAGGCATTACCTGCCCTTCACAAAACCAAATTGGATTGGTTCCAGTGTCTGGAGGTTTTCTATGTCATTAGTCATCATTTCCATGATAATTCTTTGCATGGGACATGTTTCATGCTATTTATAAGGCATCCTGGGATATTGTCTGGGCTCATCGATGCAGTACTCTTGGCCTTAGAGAGAGCAGGGAGGACCTGTTCTCTAGTGATAGTAGGGGAAGTTATATGTGATGGTATTTCCTGAGGTGAGGGTGAAGAGGGGAGAGAGGGGCAAATCTAAGGCTGAATTTGTCAGCCAGTAGGTTTACTTTGTCTTCTGGCTTAGTATAGGAGGCTCCATTAAGAATGAGCTTTGTGCACACAACTGAGTATTGCTTTTGAGGTTGCAGACATAGCTAAAGAATGCCTTGCAGTTGTCCTTTGCCTGGAAGGACAAATGTACCTCAAATTTGGTTTTGGTATACATTATTTTTTCTTTGAGTTGTTTGTTTAGTTTGACGAGAGTGCTTTTATCCTGATGGGTGCTACAACTCCTAACATTTGCTGTGATTTGCCTCCTTCTGTTATAGAACCCACTGATAATGTGATTCCACTAGGATGGCTTGTTTTTGTGCCAGTTCTGCACTTATTCCTGGTTTATACAGCTGCCTGTAAGCAGCTACTACTTGTACAGGGTTTCTATGAACAGTTCTGTATAGGCAGAAGTGTTCTCAGGGTTTATGGGGGCTTGAAATTTTGAAGTTAGACATAGAGTAGTTCCTGAACATGCCAGGGTTAGCAGGGGTTCCAGGTTTTATTTTTACTTCAAAGGAGACTGTTTTGTGGTCTGACCTTATTGGAGAGGACATTACACCAAGGAGTGAGCAGCACTCTCCTATGTTAGTAAGAACCAGACCCAGTATGTTTGTGCCCCTGGTCAGCATATTGACAATCTAGTCCAGGGAGTCTGTGTTTACAAAATTCAGGAATCTCTGTGTGTTTTTGAAATTACATTTGTTCATGTATACAATAGTTTTTCTTACTGCGTATCTATGTAAAGGGGGTTACTTTTTGTGTCAAGTCAGATTATCCTGGTAGACAGAAGCTAATAAAAATAAATAAATATATAAAAATAACTACCACCTCCAAGACAACCCAAACAACAACCACAACAAACACAAGCACAAAAGAAGTGAGATGCATAAATCTATCACCTTTCATTGCCAAAAATATGTAACCATTAGCATACACTACTTATTTATCTATCTATAAAACTAAATTCCTTTCAGACTGCCAAAGATTTTGCAATCTGTCAGTGCATACATATTGTGGTATTTCTTTGGTATGCAATGAGCTTTACATCTCCAACCAGTACATATGCATACCTAATCAGGATAGCACTTTTGGAAATTTCATGAGCTGCTGCTACTGGTAGTCATGCATCAGTATGGGTTGAGGTCTGTTGATATAAACACATCCTACATGTTCTCCCACAGATTCATGGCATTTCCTCAAACTTGTAAATGTTGAGTGACAAAACACTGATAAAAAAAATCAAAACACAAACAAAAAATGAAAAACATCTTTTTTTGCGGGGTGGAAAGCCCCCCACACCCACCTTACCCCTGCTAACTATATATAAAAAACTCCAGTACTGCACTATAGCAGGGAAAGGACCAATTCCCTGATTCCCACTGGACTGCAATCTTACCTAGCTGGTTTTCTGTTTATTTGCATGTTTCAGAATTTCAGACTTCAAGGTTTAGGATGTTTGTGTTTGGTCACTTGAGATTTACAAATTTCAAGGAAATGTCATGAACCTGTTCCCTCACTTTTCATATGCCAAGTAAATGTGCCCAATAGGGTATGTGCAACAAATCCATGCACCAGTTATAGACACATGCACTGATGGACCTACAACTACACATCTGCAGTGACAGCAGGAGAATGTACAGCACAAGGTGCCAAAAAAGTGTAACTCTATAACATGTCCTCACATGCTTATAACATCTACAATATCCTATGTAGCATGGCTAACAGACAGATATGATGATGGCTTTGAATCCCCACGTGGTGAAAGTGCAAGTCCAGACTTTTTGTGGCACACGTACTGTCCCAGAAGGATGTACTTTTTGGAGATGTGCCTCTGCACAAGGGTCAATTAAATGCGAGTATTTTGCAAGACATTGGTAGGCGACTGGTCATGGAAACAGGCACCCCCAGGCATGGGGATTAGTGTAGACACAAATGATCTGGCTTGAAAAGATATCAGCCTAAGCGACTGTAAAACCTCATGATGCTGAGGAGGAGGTAGCTGGGAGCAGCTTTAGGTGAACTGATACATATTACTCAAATTATGTAGCACTGAGACATCACATACGGATGTGCTTACAATATCATTTTTACTTACAGACTTTGTGGGAGAATTACCAAAGCATCAGACAGTAACACAGTGACTAAGTATGGCACTTAACTGTGAAACAGGTCACTGTCATCTACAGTATTGTTACTATGACAGTTCTGGAACATATTATGTAGTAAAGCCTAGTGAAATTACATATATATGGTATAAGTGCAGCTACTGTGATACCGGAGACCCTGTTTTATGGAATCCACATAACGTTCACAACTTTGGGCTCTGCCAGGATATAGGTCATGTGCCATAATTTACCATGATACTGTATGCTGGTGCAGAATTTGCATCTTATGATCCTCTGGCACCACCACTGCATGAAGCTGTGTGCCACACTGTATAAGTATGTCATGTGTAGGGTAACTAAAGTGCACTTGCTGTTCATATAGCACACATGCTACATGACAGATATGAGCATATGTACAGTATGTCTGCATACTGCAAACTGAATCTTGTATTTTCAGGGCATTTCCATTGCTTGGCACAGGAATCCTAATTTTATAGTATATGATGTTCCCATGTGCATGGATACCTTTTGGCACTATGGCAGCAGCACCTTGCCTGAAATATTGCTAGTTACTGCACTGCATATTTTACCTGGGGTGCTATGACAGCTCTCATAATGTGCCTACATTATAAGATGGATATTTTTGCACCATGTGTGGTGTTGATGGCATAATGTTGGCAAAACAGTACTGTGTATTGTTCATATCATCATATTTGACAAGTTGGCAGTTTTCTGTGTATGGCGCTCTAGAGACATATTTATAAGTGTCTACAGTGTATAGCATACGTTGTGGGTCATAGTACTAGACAGTATATCTACGGACATATCAACATATGGTATCCACTAGACACAGGTCTACTCCTGGATGTAAGCATGCATGTGGGTAGAATCCCTTCATGCTTGCATATTATAGACTGTGACCAGCAGGACATATTAATAGGTTGTACTACAAAAGAAAGAAAATCCTGTCAAGAAGTAAGAGGGAATGTGCACAAGAGAACAAAATGTCCCTCATCAGTCTCAACAAGAGGATGAGGGAATTAGTCAAGTCTCTGAAGGCAGACTTTGTGGCAAAATTAATCTCCAAAGCTAAGGATATAGATAAGGCATTTTTCAGTTATGTCCACAACCTTAAGGGCAATAGCCAACAATGTGTCGAATAAGGAGCCTGATGATTTACCAAGTTGCTGCTTAAACAGCCCCATTATTTTCTATATTTAACCACAGTCTCTGGACCGCCTTTGTCCTGACAGAGTGGAGGACAGCAACAGTCATCAGTCTACAAAAAGGGGGACCATCAACTGAATCAGGAAATTACAGAACTATAAGTTTGACTAGTCTTATATACAAGGCCATGTAAAGAATAATCATGGACCTGATAAACAATGACATAGGAAACCTCCAAACACTGGACTCAGTCCAAATGGCTTTGTCAAGGGCAGGTCATGCCTACTAAATCTGGTGGACTTCTTTGAGAAAGTCAGTAGAGGCCATGGATGAGGATAAAACAGTGCATACTGCCTACCTTGACCTGGCGAAAGCTTTTGTGTCACCAGATGGACAGCCAATTGGTTCACGGTTAGGACACGTGGTTAAAGTGGGTGAATCCAGATCTAGCAAGAGGCCATTTACTAGTGGTGTGCCACAGGGCTAAGTGCTGGGCCCATTCCTGTTCAGAATATACTTCTCTGAAGTCAAGACTAATGTGGAAGGCCTCTGGATGACAGAATTTGCTGACTGCAAGCTGGGGCAATCTCTGAATCCTCCAGTGATCTACATATCCTTCAGAAGGGTCTAAATCAGACAAATGATTGGTGCCAGAGCCATGGCCTAAAACTAATGGGAAAAAAAACATTATTACACCTTTTGGGAAACCAAATACCCCTGCAAATTACAACATTAATAGCACACCATTAAGAGTAGACCAAGAGGTGAGGGATCTAGGTAGATAGTAGCCTGAACTCTGACTGCTGTGGGTCCACAGTGGTGGGGAAGTCATTCTATGTGGCACAGCTTATAAGTAAAGGTATGGCATCCAGATCCAAGGAAGTTATAGTCCCACTGAACTCAGCACTCATTATACCAATAATCAAGTATAAAAAGTTATATACTCACCATAATGCCCCATGTGAGTTGCCCATCTTGTCTTCACTCTATACTGATCAGACGCTTACTAGAGCTTGCAGTCTCAAACTAGCTTGTGTCTCCAACCCTATCCCATGATGCTGTAGTGCCTTCCTCAGATCTTGTTTGTTGATGTATTTATGTCCCTATTTATACAAATATATACATAAGCACAATATTTACAAGCCCGGACAAGGATCAAAGTATATCAGATGCACACGAGGGATTCCTCGATCCTCCAGGAGCTAAAAGAAGGTGGGGGGGTAGGAGGGTGGGACATAAGAATGAATATGAGATGGACAACTCACATGGAATGTTAGGGTGAATACATAATTTCTTTATGTGAAGTTGTCCTATCTCGTCTTCATTCTATACTGATGGGACTGCGTCCCTAGCATCATATATTCTTGGGTGGCTCACAGGAGAATATTCTTCAGAACAGTGGACCCAAATGAGGACCTGTCCCTGGAGGCCAAATCTACTTTGTAATGAGTGATAAAGGTGTGAGGTCTTGTCCACATTGGTGTTGCACAAATAGTATCTATTGGTAATCTTGCTTTAAAGGCCTGAGAAGTTGACACAGATCTGGTAGAATGTGCCTTTACTTTGTCTGGCAATTGTTTGTCTGATTGATAAATGAATGAGATACAGTCTGATAACCATCTGGATAATGTCGTTTTTGTTACTGCTAGACCTTTTTTATTTTCTGAAAATGAGACAAAACGTTGGTCAGATTTTCTATGTTCTTTTCTTCTGTGCAAACAGAAGCATAGCTGTCTATGAACATCAAGTTGGTGAAGCATGTACTCTGCCTTACTGCCATATTTGGGGAAGAAAACTGGTAGATCTATAGAATGATTTAGATTGAACTCTGAACATACTACATACTTTTGGTAGAAAAGAAGGGTTTGGGCGTAATGAAACACTGGAACATATAACAATTGTTGGAATGTACAGACCGCCAAAGTCAAGTGCAGATGACCTAGAGGAATTCATGCATTTCTTAAATGAAACACAGGAGGGAAGAATAATAATATTTACCAGAAACAGACTGGAATAATATTGATTCAACAATGTTAGTAAAGAAATTATTCACAGAGTATATTCAGGAACAACAAATGCTTCAGATTGTAAAAAAACCCACCAGGGGATGGAATATACTAGATATTGTTTGTGCTCCCAAAGAAACTACTGTAACTTCAAGTCAAGTTTTACCACCATTGATGTGCAGTGATCATGGGGTCATAAATGTTAATTTGTTGCTAGATAATTCTGCCAAACTGAAATCTAAGCCAATGCACAGAAGGTTAATTACAGATTATAGGGAAGCAAAACAGTTACTATATAAAACTAACTGGAGTGAGGTGTTCAGTGGAAAAACTGCAGATGGAATGTGAAAAGTTTTGAAAGAGAAATTGTTTGAGTGCAAAAAGTAAAAAAAAATGTTTATCATCAGGATCTAGGCACGCAACATCAGGGGGGTATATTTCCGTAAGAACAAGATACCTGATTAAAGTAAGAGACAAAAAAATATAAGAAATGGAAGAGAAGTCGAACTACAACTTTGAAAACTGAAATAAACGAGCTGGACAAACAGATTAAGCATAGTGTTAGCATAGTGCTGGACAAGATCAAGAAAAATTTGAAGAAAGAAAGAAAATTTATATAAAGATATTGAGCATAATAGGAAACCTTTTTATAGATACATAAGATGTGAAAGAAGTAAAGATACACAAATTGATAAACTGTGTGCAGATTCTAAAATGTATTCTCAGACACAACAGATTATAAATATATTTACAAAATTCTTATGTAAAACAGTTTGGCTCCACAAAAGGGGTGGTAAGTTGTCCTAGTGACATCCAGGTAACTCCAGATACTGGAATCAAATTATATTGAATTATATAATTAGATTATATTGAAAAAGAACTGTGCAAACTGGATCCAAACAAAGTGCAGGGAGGAGACGGAATAAGTAACAATGACCTGAGAACACTTAAGAAAGAACTTACACTGCCATTCCGTCTATTATTCACTAGGTCATATAAATATGGGGAGATCCTCAAGATTGAAGACATGCACTTATTAAACCTGTGTTTAAGGGAAAGGGGAGTAGGACAAACCCAGAATCATATAGACCCTTAAGTCTACTTTCATGTTGTGGAAAAATAATGGAGAAGGTAATACTGGATAAATTATTGTCAGAACTGGATAGGTTGGGACTTGAAACCATATATCAGCATGCGTATGTTGACAATAGATCTATTACCACCTGTAACATGATGTTCTATAATAAGAAGTTATGTACCTACCATAATGTTCCATATTAGTTGTCTTCTTCTCGCCTTCTATCTTGCTGGATGGGTTCGGAGCCAATCCTCGGCTCCAACTCGGCCTTTACTAAAGCTCGAGAGCTATTTTTACCAGCTCGAGGCTACCCTATACCCCACAATGCTAGGCGCCAACTACCCAGATCTCGTTTGGAAGCTAACACCATAGACATAATGTCCCCACAACAAAAGAAGAAAAATATACATATATATACCTATCTATAGAGTTACCAAGAAGAGGCAACTAGGTAAGTTCATACCTGAGTGAGAAAAAACAGGGTCTCAAAAGATATTCTCGGTCTGTCCAGGCTAGGGGAATGGAGGGTGGGATGCAAGAAAGAAGGCGAGAAGAAGACAACTAACATGGAACGTTATGGTAGGTACATAACTTCTTAATGTTAAGTTGTCAATCTCGCTTTCATTCTTGCTGGATGGGACTGCGTCCCTAGCACCTTAGCCCTGTGTGGCTCATAGGAACAGACTTTTGAGCACAGTGGAACCAAAAACAGCTCGACCTCTGGAGGTCATGTCCAGCTTGTAATGAGAAATAAAGGTATGAGGAGAGGCCCATGTGGCTGCCGCACAAATGGAATCCAATGGCAATCTTGCCTGAAAAGCTGCTGAAGAAGCTAATGCTCTAGTAGAATGAGCCCTAGGTTTTGTAGGGAGCTCTTTATGTCTCAATTCGTAGATCAACGTAATGACAGAGGCCAACCACCTGGACAGAGTTACTTTGGAAACTGGCAGTCCTTGTTTCCCTTCCGCATATGATAGGAAGAGTTGGTCAGACTTTCTTACTTGCTTAGTTCTGTCCAGATAAAAATGAAGCTGACGGTGAACATCTAAAAAATGCAGCTTCTGTTCCGCTCTGTTGGTATAATTTGGGAAGAAAACTGGAAGATCGATGGTCTGATTTAAATTTGTCTCAGAAGATATTTTGGGTAAAAAAGAAGGATTAGTTCTGAGGGACACTCTGTCCTTGTGAAAAACAAGATAAGAAGGGCGGATACATTGGGCTTGAAGTTCTGAGACCCTTCTCGCTGAAGTGATAGCCACTAAGAAGAGGGTTTTCCATGAGAGTAACTTCAAAGAACAGGAAGCCGCAGGCTCAAAAGGAGGGAGAATCAAGGAAGTTAATACCAAGTTCAAATCCCACGGTGGGGGGGGGGGATCTTTAACCGGGGGCCTGAGTAAAAAAGTACCCTTGAGAAAGGCTTTACAAAGCTTGTGTGACATGATGCTGGTCTCTGACAAACCAACATGGAAATTCGCAATAGCCGCCAATTGTACTCTGATGGTGGCCAAGGAAGAACCCATCTGCAAAAGTTCTGCCAAAAAGTCAAGAACTGTTTGGACAGGGGCTGTGAAAGGGTCTACATTTCTAGCCTCTGCCCAGAAAGAAAAATGTTTCCATTTGCTAGCATAAGTCTTCCTGGTAGTAGATTTATGGGAAGCAAGGATGATGTCACGCACTGAATGAGAAATAAAGGGAAGCCTGTCTAGGGTTGGAAGTGGAGCAACCAAGCTGTGAGGTTGAAAGACTGAAGGGACTGGTGCAGCTCGCCCAACTGATGGGTCAAAAGATCTGGCACTGGGTCCAGATGCCAGGGCTGCTCCAATAGGTGATGATGCAGGAACGGAAACCAGATTTGTCGAGGCCAGTAAGGGGCAATGAGGATCATTCTGGATCTCAATGCGGTTGCTTTCTGAATCAATTGGGTGATTAAGGGAAAGGGGGGGAATGTGTACAGAAGACCCTGGGGCCAATCGTTGACTAGAGCGTCTCTGGGAGGGTGGCCAGGAAGAGGGAAGAGAGTGAAGAAGTCGTGGCACTTGCTGTTTTGAGGGGTTGCGAAAAGGTCGCAGCAAGGTCGACCCCACCTTCGGAAGATTTTTTTCAGTACTGTCTGATTGAGAGACCACTCGTGGGGCATGAGAATGGCTCTGCTCAGCCTGTCCGCTGTGACGTTGGACTTCCTGGGGATATGCGTTGCTATCAGAAACCGTTGAGAGGAGATCGCCCACTGCCAAAGTCTGAGTGCTTCTCGACATAAGGGATAGGACTTGGTTCCGCCCTGCTTGTTGATGTACCACACTACAGACATATTGTCTGTCTGAATTGCAATAGTCCCAGTGGGTAGAGAGTCTTGAAGGGCTTGCAACGCTAAAAGTACTGCTCTCATCTCCAAGACATTTATATGCAGGTGGCATTCTAATGGTTGCCATGTGCCCTGGACTGTCCTGCCCTGAAAATGCCCCCCACCCGATCAGGGAGGCATCCGTTGTCACCGTAGCAACCGGAGGAGGAAGAACAAAGGGTCTGCCCTGAAGCACCTGAGGGGAGACCATCCACCAAGAAAGGTGTCTTTTGCATGATTGAGTGATTAAAATGTTGTGTGACATTGGAAGATGTTGAAAGGACCACTGGGAAAACAGCATCCACTGAAGGATCCACATATGGAAGCGAGCTAGTGGGAGTAACGTGATAGTTGCTGCCATGAGACCTAGGGTTTTCAGCACAAATCTGGCCTGGATTTTGTGGCACTGAAGAAGGACCTGAACATGTCCGCGAATGTCTGATACTCTTTGTGTGGGTAGTTTTGCCAACTGCTCGACTGTGTTTAATGTGGCGCCTATGAAAGTAATAGACTGATAAGGTGACAAGGCAGACTTTTCGAAATTTATGGAGATACCTAGTTCGCTGCAAGTTTGTATGGTATAATCTCTGGATTGGAGTAGCTGATGCCTGGTGGTGGCGGTAAGGAGCCAGTCATCTAAATATGGAAACACCTGGAATCCTCGCCGTCTCAGCTGAGCCGTAACCACTGCCATGCATTTGGTGAACATCCAGGGGGCTGTGGTGAGACCAAAGGGCAGGGCTCTGAACTGGTAGTGACTGGCTCCCAGCTGGAAGCGGAGAAACCTCCTGGAGCACCTGTGCATTTTGATGTGGTAGTACGCGTCCTGAAGATCTATTGAGCACATCCAATTGTCCTGACCCAAAAAGGGTAGAATGGACTGTAGCGTGACCATCCGGAATTTTGTTCTTTGAACAGACTTGTTCAGCCTGCTGAGATCCAGAATAGGTCTCCAGTCCCCTGTCTTTTTTGGTACTAAAAAGAACTTGGAGTAGATTCCGGATCCTAACTGGTCTGCTGGGACTGGCTGGATGGCTCTTTTTCTTAGCAGTTTTGAAATTGCTAATACTGCTTGTTGCCTTAGACGGGGTGGAACATCTGGAAGGGGCCGTTTTGGCTGTACAGGGGTGTGGATAAAGGTTTATATACATTTAGGCACTTACAAGACTAAATATCAGCATACATCACAACTTGTACATTTTGTATTGGATGCATAATTACGTGCAAACTAAGCAGGAAGTAGACCTATTTGCAGCAAGACACATTTATTCTTACTTTTAAGTTTATTTTTATTTTCATTTTTAGTTGCATGGTACTTCCTATTATTATTATTGTGTGTTTTAACTTCTTAAAGTTGTTTTAAAAAAACCCTGCAATTTTTTGAATTCTCTAAAGTTGCTTAACCTCCAAACAGTAGAGACTTGTAGGAAGGGGGATGGTTTTGTACATAGGGGATGATTTGTATTAACTTTGCACATTAATATTGAAAAAGCAACAAACACAGTTTATACATTTATATCAGTGTTGTTACTTACACTGTGATGGATTCTAACTTATAAATATTTTATTGTTAGAACTTAATTATATAGAATCAAGCATGTTTTGTATCGACTAGCCCTGGTGGTTGTTTTAGTCTTTACATACTGTTCTTATAGGTTGCAGTTTACAATGCTTGTTTTAATTAGAGAAACAGCCCTTTTAAATGTTTTAATTAGTGTTAATTGATTGATGTATTAAAGGCAGCCTTTTGGAAGGCTCCACTGTTTTGCATTCTGAAGAAGTTGAGTATTCACTTGCTGAAAAGTGCATGATACTGAACGCACTTCAAGTCTATCAGTAAATAAAAGGAAAAATATTCTAGCATCTTGTGGAGAGCGTCTTGAATCCAACCAGTGAGTTTTTGCGTTAGGGAATGCCAGACTTCTGGGTACAGTGATAACCTTCCCCCGACTGCCTCCGAAGGTGGACAGTCGGGTAGCTCCTCAGGGATGCTGAAAGGGTTTCTCAGAGAAAGATTCCCTGGTACCCTGATTTTGTGGACCCCCTCTGCCTCTCGGGCGGCATCTGTTATTGTTCCCTCCCCTGCCTCTGGAGGGAAACTCACCTCGTGCGTCAGGCGCGACTCCCTGTGGTTTACGGAACCACATTTTCCCACTCTTCTGACCTTTAGGGTATGGCCTAGAAGGGGTGGAAAAACGGACTCCCACAGCAGAGAGTGTCTTGCCTTCTTGTTCGCACCTGGTCAAAGTATCCTTCACCTGAGGTCCAAACAAAGCCGAACCATCAAAGGGGATGTTAGTGAAGGACGCCTTGAAGGGGTCAGAGAAGTTACAAAGCCGCATCCAGGTGTGTCTTCTTAAGGCAACACCTGTGCCTGCGGCCCTACTCGCCCCATTGGCCGCATAGGAAATAAGCCACATGGAGGAGTTAATGATCGAGTTCAGGGTTGACAGCTGGGAGTTGATCTTGTCCTAAGACCCCGCAGCTGATGGATCCTGTAAGGTGTCACCCAGTTCTTTGAGGCGGTCTCTTTGAAGGCGGGTGAAATGACACAAATAATTCAGCGACCACATGGAAAATGTCACTGAAGAAAACATCCGCTTACCATACCTGTCCATAGTCCTAGATTCTTTATTAGGAGGGTGGACAGGTACTGAAGGGTCAGCCAACTCCCTCTTAGTGGCCGCCGCCACCACCATGGCATCAATGGGGATGCCCTTGGTCAGAAACTGCTTGTCAGAAGGGGCTGTAATAAATTTTGTCGGCCTCAGGGGGGTTGGTCCCATAGTGTCAGGGGCCGTCCATGCCTTTCAAGCCACCACATCCATGAGAGGGTCGAAAGGCGGAGGACACCCAGGAGGTGGAAGGGTAAGAACCAAACACATCTAGATAAACCGACTCGTCCTCGGAAGGATTGAGGGCAGACCAGTTCTCCCTCTGCTTAAGGATCTCCAGGATGTCAGAAAAGGAGACATCCTCAGAGGGGGACCTTGGGGACCCTTCTGACTCATCCAAGTTGGTGTCAGACGTGACTGACTCAGGGGAGTCCACATGTTTCCTCTTGTATTTTCTCTTCCGAGGAGGCTCCCTTGAAGGATCAGGGGAGGCCTCGAAAGAGGAGGATACACCCAATGGGGCTACCTGTAGTGTCGGTTCTCCACGCTCAGGATCGGGAGGGTGGGTAGAGACCGAAGCAGGCACCATAGAGGGAGAAGCCGACCGTGGAGCAGGCACAGGGGCCAGCACACTCCTCATGACCTCAAAGCCGCCCCTATCAGGCAGGGAAGAGGGTCCCCATTCCGAAGAGGCAAGGACCCCTCCCGGCACCGAGAGGGATGGCTCCAAGGCCGAAGTCGGGGCCGAACTCACCTGCGCCGAGGCTCTGAGAGGGAGAATGGGGTCGGACAAGGGTCCGATGCCACTCGCTCCTTCAGAGCCGACGAGGGAGTCCCGGCGCCCGGATCCCTCCAAGGATGGAACCAAGGAAGAGATCAGAGCCGACGAGGGAGCCGAAAGGTGTGGTATCGGCTCCAATGTTACGACGGTCCCAAGCCCTATGATCTCCAGCTCCGAGCTCAGAGGAAGAGTCGGAGGAGGAATCGAAGAGGAAGTAGGGATAGCCACTGTCTGATGAGAAGGGCTATGCAACATTTGGGCCAGCGCCTTCGAATTAAGGAGTCTGCTAACCACCCTCTCGAGGTCATGATGCGACAGCCTGGAAGACTGAGAGGAATGGGACCTATGGCTCCGCTCCAATAACAAGGGAGACCTTGGAGCCGAGTGGACCGACTCTAAGGAAGGAGCCCTGGAGCGCTTTCGGCTAGAAGATGGCTCTGACAGTAGGGTCGTAGCCGAATGAGGCCTCGAATCATCGGTTCCCACCGGAACCGATGCAGTAGTAGTGGCAGCACCATTCGGCGACAGCTCCGAACATGGAGCCAATGGTTTGGCGGGCTTAGAAGGTTTACCCGACGAAGGCTTGGCCGGGGAACCTTCAGGCTTCAACAAGCCTCTCAAAATAAGTTTATTTCTGCATTCCTGCAGGACCCTTGGACTGAAGGCATGGCAGACAGAACAAGAGTCCTGCAGGTGCAGAGGTCCTAGGCAATACACACAAGAAGTGTGACCGTCTGTCAGAGACATCTTCTGACAGCACGAGTCACACTTCTTGAAGCCCGAGACCTTGGTGTCTTTAGACATCCCATAACAAGGATGACAAGGCAGACAGAAAAAAATTTTAATAGTGTAGTCACAAGCACAACACAACACACACACACACACACACACACACACACACCAAAAAACTTGTAACGGACTAAAAATACAACAACTTTAAATCTAGGCACACACACAAAAAACTCCACACAAGTATTATAATAAAACAACTTTAGCCAAAGGCCTAACTATTCAGAAGAACAGGAGAGACCTGTGCGATAACAGGGGTGGGAAACCCAGAAAGAGACTACCTAAGAGGGGATTCTAAAAGGGGAACTATAGGGTAGTACTAGTTATAATTATCGCTAAAGGTAAGGACCAAAAAACTAACTAGAAATATAAAAAGATCAATACAACCTGGAGCCGGCAAAGAAATGCAACCTCGCTGCTGAAGCGGCAAACTAGATCTGGGTAGCTGGCGCCTAGCATTGTGGGATATAGGGTAGCCTCAAGCTGGTAAAAATATCTCTCGAGCTTTAGTAAAGGCCGAGTTGGAGCCGAGGATCGACTCTGAACCCATCCAGCAAGAATGAAGGCGAGATTGACAACTTAACATCAATATAATAACAGCTATGAATGAAAAATTGTGCTGTGATGTGATTTGTATAGATTTAACTTCAGCATTTGACAGGGTCCTGCACAAAACATTGATCAATAAATTAGTACAACTAGGTATTGATGCACTGTTGATAAGATGGATATAGGATGGATGAAATAGGACATGGCAAGTATCACACACCAACTGGTTAGGTGAAATCCTTGGTTACAGTCAAGGTGTCCCACACGGCTCTGTCCTAGGCCCTTACTTGTTTAGATTGTATCTTTCAGACCTTACTTTTTCATCTGAGGTGTTCTACAGTCTATATGCTGATGACCTGAAATTAGGTAAACTGATTACAAGTGTTACAGATAAGGCATGTCTGCAAAATAATTTGACTAAATTGACCATTTGGGCACAGGAGAACAATATGTTGACAAATGCATCAAAAACTAAGCATATGAGATTGGGGAGACATAAACTGAAAGGTGAATATTTAATACAGCACACACTGATTGAAACTGTAGACTCATTTAAGGACCGGGGTATATGGGTAGATACAGCTATGAGTTTTCTAATCATATCAGCCAATTGGCTAATGATAGTTATAGAACTATAGGTTGTATAAAAGGATTTATAAAGTCTAGGAAATCAAACATAATGAAGTCATTGTTTGTTAGTTACATTAGTTACATTAGACCCAAACTTGAGTATGGAATAACAATATGGAAACCCTATAGGAAAACAAGCATGAATAAACTGGCAATAGCCTAGTACCAACCTATGAACCTATAAATATTGTGGGAAGAAATTTCCAGGGAATTGTTATGGCTAGGCTTGCACAGGCCTTAGGGACGATAGCCTAGTACCAACCTATGAACCTACAAAAAAAAAAAAAAAAAAAAAAAAAAAAAAAAAAAAAAGAGTACAGCGGAAATATACTAAGGGCATCCATGGATATGAAAGTCTAAGTTATTATGAAAGACTAAAATATCTGAACTTGTAAAGTGTCTCTTACAGATATTTAAGAGGAGATCTTATTCAGGTATATAGGGACAACTCCCTCTGGGAATGTTTGGGGGTTATCAAAAAGTACTAGAGAATCGTCAGATAACCTATGTAGAAGATTCTATAGGAATGAGACGTGTACTAATTGGTTCTCTGACAGAGTAGCTGATGCTTGGAACAGACTACCAAATTACATTAAAGCAAGTACTAGTTTAGATATTTTTAAGAACAACCTGGACATTTATTGTGGGAACAAGTGTTTTGGCATGTTGGCAAGCTAGAAGGGCTTTAATGCCCATGCTTGAAACATTTGTATGTATGTATATGTACGTATCATTATGGAATACAATGTATGTAGGTTTGATTGCTAAAGCTTGTAACTCTGAGATGCTTCTAGCTGATGTGATTGCTACAAGAAAAACAGTTTTCCAGGATAAAAATTTTAAGCTACAAGATTATGCTGGTTCAAATGGTGGAAGGATTACGTGGGATAGAGCAAAATTAAGATTCCATGGTGGAAGGGGTGGTCTTAGCAAATTAGTTCCTCTCAGGAAAGCTTTTGAAAGTTTATGAGACATGATATTCATTCCTTCATTCCCAATATGAAAATTTGAGATTGCTGCCAGCTGCACACAAATAGTTGCTGCAGCTGTTCCTGCATTAAAAAGCTTAGCCAAAAATTCTAGTATGAATGCTAAGGGTGCTGAGTAAGGGGTGATGGAGGTTTGCGAAGCCCAGATTGAAAATTATTTAAATTTGCTATAATAAAGTTTTCTTGTAGACATCTTATGAGAAGAAATTAAGATGTGTCAGACTTCTGGGGTGAAGTTGTATAGCCTGGCTATATTGGGAACTGGAGCAGCCATGCTGTCAATCTTAGGGAGTGAAGAGACAGATGGAGAGTCCCCGAGTGTGTCAGGAGGTCTGGCACTGGGTCCAGAATCCAAGGCTCTTCCAGAAGATGAGACTTCAAGAAAGGGAACCATATTTGATGAGGCCAGTATGGGGCTATTAGAATCAAGGTCATTCCCAGACTGCTGGCTTTCTGAAGAACTTTGAGTATTACAGGAAAGGATAGAAATGCATAAAGGAGTCCCATGGGACAGTTGTGTACAAGTGCATCCCTCGGGGACTCCACTGGAGGGGGGATCAGGGCAAAGTAGCGGCTGCATTTTGCATTTGTGGCTGTGGCAAATAGGTCGCAGCAAAGCTGGCCCCATCTATGAAATATCTTTTCCGCTACTTCTTCCTTCAGGGACCACTTGTGTGGCATCAGAATTTCTCTGCTTAGTTTGTCCGCTATCATGATGGATTTCTCCCGGATATGCATTGCTATTAGAAAATGCTGGGAGGACATCGCCCAATGCCGTACTCTCACGGCCTCTGAACAAAGGGGGTAAGATCTGGTTCCTCCTTGTTTGTTTATGTACCACACAACTGACATATTGTCTGCTTGTATTGCAACTGTACCTATCGGAAGAGAGTCCTGGAATGCTTGCAATGCCATCAGCACTGCTCTCATCTCTAGTACATTGATGTGCAAATGAGCCTTGTGATCATGCCAAGTGCCTTGAGCTGTTCTTCCCTGATAATGCCCCTCCACCCTATCTGGGAAGCGGCCGTGGTCCCTGTGGCTATCGGAGTAGGGGGGGTTAGTCAACCCATTGTTACTTGGTCGAAGTGAAGCCACCAACAAAGGTCTTTCTTGCAGGTTTCCAGCAGAGTTATGAGGTGGGACATAGGCAGCTCTTGCATTTTCCACTGAGTGAAAAGCATCCACTGGAGGATTCTCATGTGTAATCTTGCTTGAGGAATCATAATTATTGCTGCTGCCATAGCACCCAGTACTTTTAGGACTGTCCTTGCTTGTACCTTGGTCTTGAAGTGGAGGTCCTGGATTCGAAGACGAAGACTCTGAACCCTGTCTGGTGGCAGCTTGACTATCATGGTTTTTGTACTTAATTTTGTGCCTATAAAGATGACATGTTGTGATGGCAATAAGGTAGACATTTCATAATTTACTGAAATCCTTAGCTGGGCACATAGTTTCAGGGTAGTGTCTCTTGCCTGAATAAGTAGGTGCTTGGTGGTGGCAATTAGGAGCCAGTCATCTAGGTATGGAAACAATCAGAATCCCAGACGCCTTAGGTGAGCTGTAACTACTGCCATGCATTTGATGAACACTCCGGGGGCTGTAGTGAGCCCAAAGGGCAGAGCACGAAATTGGTAATGACTGGCTCGCAGCCAAAATGGCAGATGATGCCTGGATGGCCTTGTCCATTTTTATGTGGTAGTATGGATCCTGGAGGTCTGTAGAGCACATCCAATTGTCTTTCCCTAGAAAGGGAAGTATTGACTGCAACATGACCATCCAGAACTTTGCCTTTTCCACAGACTTGTTTAGTTTGTTGAGATCTAATATAGGTCTCCAATCCCCTGTTTTCATTGTAACTAAAAAGAACCTTGAGTAAGTTCCAGATCCTATCTGGTATGCGGGGACTGGCTGGGATGACTCTTTGTTTTGAAGCAACTTTTGAATTTCGACAGCCGCTTGCTCCGTGTGACTGGGTGGAACATCCTGAATTTTCTTGATCCTTGGAGGTGGCATAGAAAATAGGATTGAGTAACCTCTGGATATAATTCTTTGTACCCACTTGTCTTTCTTTATGTCTAGCCAAGCTTGTGGGTACCGAGATAAGCAACCCCCGACTGCCTCCAGAGATGGACAGGCGGGCCTCCTTTCAGGAATGTTGAAAGGGTTTACCGGAGAAAGATTCTTGATCACTCTGGTTTTGCGGACCCCCTCTGCCACATGGGTGGTGTCTTCCGTTATTATCTCTTCCTCTGCCCCTGGAGGAAGGTTCACCCTGTGTATTCTGAAAGGCTCTCTGGGATTTTTGGAACCACATTTTCCCTCCCTTTTGACCGTTGGGATAGGGTCTAGAAGGTGTGGAAAAATGGACTCCAGTGGCAGAGAGAGTCTTTCCTTCTTGTTCACACCAGGTAAGCGTTTCCTTGACTTTAGGCCCGAACAAGGATGCGCCATCAAACAAGGTATTGACAAAGGATGACTTGAAAGGTTCCGCAAAATTGCACAAGTGCATCCAGGAATGTCTCCTAAGGGCAATTCTGGAACCCGCTGATCTGCTTGTTCCATTGGCTGCATAAGCAATGAACCTCATGGATGAGTTAACCATTGAATTAAGGGTGGCCAGCTGGGAAGATACATTATCTGCTACCCCTGCAGCTACTGTATCCTTTAGAGTAACTCCAAGCTCTTTTAGGAGATCTCTCTGAATTCTTGTAAAATACGTAAGGTAATTCAGGGACCTAAGAGTGAAAGCCGCTGAAGAAAACATGCACCTGTCCATCATCCGTGGCTCCTTATTCGGGGGATGGACAGATGTGGAAGTCTCGGATAGCTCCTTCTTCATGGCAGCTGCCACCATAGCATCTACAGGGACTCCATTGGTTAAAAAGGTTTTGTCATCTGGGGAGGTGATAAATTTGTTAGGCCTCCAAGGGACAGGCTCCACTGTATCTGGAGACTCCCACGCCTTTCGACAAACTAAGTCCATCAGTTCATTGAAAGGCGGAGACACCCAGGTGGCTGAAGGTCGAGACCGAAAAGCATTCAGATACACGGACTCCTCATCAGACGGAGTAACTGGCTTCCAGTCGCCTCTCTGTTTAAGGATCTCCAAGATGTCCGCAAAATAGACATCCTCAGAGAGTGACCGTGGGGACCCTTCTGACTCCTCAAGGTCTGTGTCTGATGTGATTGACATGCTTCCTCCTACATAACCTCTTCCAATGGACCTCTTCAGGGGGGGGACAGTCTGGAGAGGTTTCAAAAGAGAGGGTCTCACCCAATGGGGCATCCAGAGGCTTAGGGTCTCTCTGCTGTTGGGTGATCGTATGCACAGAGATAGATACCAGTGCTCTTGGGGATTGAACACTTGGATATAACAGTGATGGTGCCCATGAGGACAGGGATCTCCTCATAGCTGTGAAGACCCCCTCCCATTGCCCGTGGAAGTCCCCAGTTCTGAGGAATCTGAGTACCCCCTGGCACCATGGGGGTTGGCTCTGAAGCCAAGGTAGGAGCCGAGCTCACCAAGAGGTAAACTCGGAGCTAAAAAGGTTTCAGCTCGACTATCCTCCCAGGACCCAACTGCCAAGTATCGGCCCCTAAACACCTTGGACGGCACCGAGATAGTCAGAGTGGTCAGAACCGAAGAGACTGTAATAGGTCATGGTTCTGTCGACTCCATCACTATAGGCTCCGTTCATTCCAGCTCCAAAACCACCGCTAGCATCGGAGGAGGAATCAAAAATAAAGGTACGGGCACAGTTGGCTCTGAGCTTCTCTGAGTCGGCTCTGACAGCAATTTGGCTAGCTCCAGTGTCTTCAGTAATTGCTGCACCACATGATCCACATCAAAATCAGATAGGCTCCTGGAGGATCTGGAAGATGGAGAAGATGCTACAGATTGTAGTAATGGGAACCTAAGCATCAGGGTGACTGGCTCCAATGCAGGTGAGCGGCTCCAGGCTGGAAATGCCATTGGTTCTGATTCAGATGGAATAGAGGCAGTAGTTCTGTCATCATTAGGTTTTTTTGAGGTTGTCGGAGACATTTTTGGCAGTTTAGTTGATGGCTCTGAAGATCCAGAAGAAGTGGATGGAGATGACCTTTTATTAGTTTTGTCATGAGACTTAGGAGGACTTTGACCTTTGTCCATGGCTTCTGCAAAGGAAGACTTCGTTAAACCTCTTAATATAAGTTTGTTCTTTCTCTCCTGGTGAACCCTAGAACTAAATGAATGACAAATGGAGCAAGACTCCTGTAAATGGAGAAAGAAGTCTCTGGCTGAGCAAAGTAGATGCCTTGTTGGGGCGGTCAGGAGCAAGTCGTCCAGGTACGGAAAGACCTGTATTTCCTGGAGTCTCAGGTGGGCCGCAATCACTGCTAATACCTTGGTGAACACCCTGAGGGCTGTGGTGAGGCCAAAGGGAAGGACCCTGAACTGGTAGTAACTGGCTCCCAGCCAGAAGCGGAGGAACCTCCTGGATCGTCTGTCCATTAGAATGTGGTAGTACGCATCCTTGAGGTCTATAGAGCACATCCAATTGTTCTCCCTTAAAAGGGGGAGAATAGATTGAAGAGTGACCATTTGGAATTTTTCCTTGGTTACTGCCAGGTTCAAGTGGGAAAGGTCTAGAATCGGTCTCAAGTCCCCCGTCTTTTTTGGCACCAAAAAGAACCTGGAGTAGAACCCTAATCCGAGCTGGTCTTGGGGGACGGGCTGGATGGCTCTTTTTCTGCGGCTGCGGCCCCCCTCTGATCGGGTGGTACATCCGGGAGGTATTTGAATTTGGGGACATGGAGTAATGGTATTTTGTACACTCTGGATATAATGCGAAGCACCCAGCGGTCTGTCATGATGGACTCCCATGCCGCTAGGTGTTTCGAGAAGCGCCCCCCCCCGACTGCCTCCAGAGTGGAGCAGCCGGGCAAGCCTTCAGGGCTGCTGCGCGGGCCACTCAGAGAAAGGTTCTCTGGACCCAAAGTTTCTGGGAGCTCCTCTGCCCCTGGGGCGGCGTCCTCCCTGTCCTCCTCTGCCACGGTAGGACTGGTTGTCCGAAGCGGGTTGGGAATGTTGTGATTTCCGGAACCACATCTTCTTCTGACCCTTTTGGTTCTTCGAAAAGGACCGCTGGGGAGCAGAGAAGTGGACTCCGATGGCAGACAACGTCTTCCCGTCCTTCTTGCTCTGGACAAGTGTCTCGCGAACCGTTTTGCCAAACAGGGTAGAACCATCGAAAGAGACGTTCGCAAAGGACGCTTTAAAAGGCTCCGCAAAGTCACAATGACGGAGCCAGGCCTGCCATCTCATGACTAGGTCTGCTCCGCTAGCCCTAGCGGCTCCCTCTGTGGCGTGGGACAATAGCCGCATAGAGGTATTAGAAATTGATCTCAGAGTGGCCATTCGGGTGGAGTACAATTGCTTGTCATCCGCCGACATGGACTCAGGAGGGGAGGCGGCGTATTCTTTGATAAGATCCTGCTGCATCCTGATGACATGTGCCATATAGTTCAGAGACCTTACCGAGAAGGTCGCTGAACTAAAAACTCGCTTCCCTAAGCGGTCCATCGAGCGGGACTCCTTGCTCGGTGGATGGACTGAGGGGCTCTCCTGAGCCAATTCCCTCTTCGTGGCTGCCGCCATCAACATGGCATCTACAGGGGGGGGCCCTTACTCCAGTGTGATCGGTCTGAGGGGGGGCTAAGTATTTTGTCCGGGCGTTTTGGTATTGGCTCCACGGTGTCCGGATCCTTCCACGCCCTGGTGGTAATGAGGTCCACCAGGGGGTCGGCCGGAGGGGACACCCAAGAGGTAGACGGGCCTGCTTCGAATGCCTCCAGAAACACGGACTCGTCGGAGGAAGACTTGGGGGCAGACCACCCACCTCTGATCCACAGCATCTCCATGATGTTTCCAAAGGAGACCTCCTCAGGGGGCAATCTTGGGGAGCCTTCCCCTTCCTCCAAGTCCGTGTCCTCGGTTAAGGACTCAGGGGAGTCCACATGCCTCCTCTTGCACGTATGCTTGTGGGGCACTTCCTCGGGGGGGCTGTCCGAGGAGGCCTCGCAAGCAACATCTTGTTCCAATGGAACCATCTGTGACAATGAAGCAGGCTGTCCCTTTGGCTGGGTGATGGAAGCCTGGCCCAGCAGAGAGGGAGTGCAGGGAGGAGCCGAGACAAGGACCGGGGGTCCGGATGCTCTCAACAGAGCCCTCTCCACAACATCGAAGGCCGAGGGAGAACCACTCTCTCTTGGATCCAAAAGTTGGCTCCCACTCGGATCCGATGAAGGGATCAGAACCGGCGCCGAGACCATCGGATCCGAAGGACCAGTGCGCTCTGACCTGGACGGAGCCGAAGGCACACTGAATCCCTCGAATCCAAAGCTCGGGCCACGGCTCCGAGAGGTCGGATCCGACAGGCTCGAGGGCAGGGTCGGATCCGAAGTACCGAGTACTGTCGGCACCGACCCGCCCCCGGCTTCAACGCTGCTCGGCTCTGAACGCTCCGAACCCGGATAGCGGGTCGGAGAAGGAGCAATAGGATGGAAAAAGGGTGTCGAGCTCCCCCCCAAAGGGGGGGGAGACAAGAGCACTCCCATCTGCAGCTGGGCCTGGATGAAACTTCGCATCATCCGGTCCAAGTCTGCATCGGACATACTAAATGTGGATCTCGAAGAGGCCACCGAGGCAGGCCTGGAATGACGCCTCGATGGAGATCGGGCCTACTCCTCCTCGGGCCCCGGGGAGAAAGATGGGGATCGGAGCCGAGGAGGAGGAGACCTAGAAGCAGTGGAGGGAGAAGCCCGCTTAGCTGGCGGGGCCAAAATGGAGGTCTCGGCCCACCGCTTGTGGTGCTTCTCCCTCCGTTTCTCCCTCCTGGCCTCCCTGTCCTCCGACACTTTAGTGGGAGTTTGAGTCCCGGACGGAGGAAGGGGGGCAGGAATGGCAGCAACCACAGGCTGTGGTGGAGCCACGGGAGCAGCGGAGGCCGGAGCCGAGTCCGGGGGTAAAAGTCCCGCCAAGACTAGCTTCGATCTCCGCTCTTTCAGTGCCCTGGGGTTGAACGCTGCACAAATGGTACAGCCTGAGGAGAGGTGTTCAACCCCAAGGCACCAAACACACTGAGTGTGGCCATCAGCCGGGGAGAGCTTATGGCCACACTCTGTACATTTAGAAAAGATGGCTTTTGGGGCCTCAGCCATACTCAAAAGAAAAGATAGTGCTACACAAACACACAGGCCCCAAAAACACAACACACACACTCACTAACGACCAGCGAAGGGAGGGAAAAAACTAATTAAAAGAAATATATTTTATGCTAAAGGGTACCTGACACTTACACACTTTATATTTTTAAACAAAAAAGGAAAGTTTGACAGAAAAACACACTTATTTGACAATTTACTTGTTGAGCTCAAGGGAATCCAGCTATCCACAAGCGCGGCAAACTAGATCTGAGGTCATGGAGGGTTATCAGGGGATTATGGGTGAAGGGAGGAGCTAGGAGCTCGGATCCATTAGCTTGAAACAAGTTGCCGGCTCGGATCCGATATCGGATCCAAGACCCACAGGTTGCTGACAAATGAACTCCCTACTTCAGATCTTCCATTCTCCATTCTTTAGAGTGAATATGAAGTTCTTGTCACATGTAATGTATTTTTAGCACTCATAAAACCAGAAAGATGGACTGGTGGCAGCTGTACCAATATACATATACAGGTATTCAAGTACTTTTATTAACCTGCTTACTGGCTAAACAATCAATAAAAACACATTATATATATACATATATATATATATATATATATATATATATATATACATATATATATATATACATATATATATATATATATATATACACACACATATATATGTATATATATGTATATATACACACACACACACACACACACACACACACACACACACATATATATATGTGTGTGTGTGTGTGTGTATACACTGTATATACACACACACACACACACACACACACACACACACACACACACACACTTTAGAAAATAAAGAAATAAACATGAAACTATACAAGTAAGTGAAACAAATAAATATGGAGATTATAAAAGTAAGTTAAACATCAACATTAGCAACCAAATTATATTTACAGAGCAGGTAAGTAAACTAAAAAGAAGGGAAAAAAAATAAAACAATTAAGCAAAAACAAGCTGAAATAAATGAGTGGTAAAGAACTCATTAAACTCTCCTAGTGCTAAAGCAATCTAAAGCCACTCAAGCTGTAGGCTTGAAAGGTGGGAACCTTTATATGCAAAAGACTAACTACTGGCAGATTTGAGCTACATTCTTGGAACTACCAGCAGGCCCCAGGAAGCAAAGTGGAGAAGGCAGTCCAGGCTGTAAGGCATGAGCAACTTTTTCAGATGGGGAGGACCCATGTCATGTAGAGTTAGGCAGACCAATACCAAAACATCAGCAAATAGTGGGATTCTGTAAGTCCAGTACCAAATAGTATTAGTAAGAAGCCAGGCAACAAAGTTTAGAACTAGCAAGAAATAGTTTATTTTACAGTCTTGAAACCCAAGGTATAGTGAGTTAGTAGCCCAGACATACCTCTCAACTGTACAGATTTTCACAGAATGTCCAGATTTTTGCCTCATATTTTTGGTGTGTTCCTCTTAAAATCTGTACTTTTCTGGCAAATAGCTGAGGATTGAAGTCATTAAATAATGACAAACATTTGAATTTAAGACTTCACGTCCTTCAGAAAATTAAGCCCAGCCATGCAGAACCCAAGATTTGCTAAATCACTTCCAGGTCTTCAGAGTGTTTATGAAGCAGCTCTTTTAGAAGCACATATTATGTCTCCATTTTTTTCCTTTTCTGCTGAAATATATTCCATTTTTTGTGAATGTGGCTGTCAAATTATACTCCAAGGATGATTTGCACCTTCCATTTATGAAGTTTACTTATTACATTTTGAAAAATCCCGACTGAATATATGATTTGTTATGGATCCCACTTCTACATCACATATGTAGCAATTACATAATAGACTGTTTCTTGGAGTTGTGGCAAATGTGTTCAAAACTGCTGCATGGGGTGATGTAAAATGTGCTCACATTAAACAGTCATGGGGCTAATACTGACATGTGTGGAATGTCTTGCTTTAGTGGATTTTCTTCTCCCACTTGTCATTTATTTTACGTTGCCAGATCCTGTGTTTTAACATCATAGTACTAGCCATAATAATTCATCTATTTTCACGTGTGTGTGCGATGATTTTTTTTAAATCCAGTTGTTATTTTTTTTCCTAAATAACTTTTATTGCCTTCCTACAAAAGTGCTGACTGCATGTAGTAGCAGACCTTTTTGTACCTCTTTATACTGATAAAATAATTGTCACGTTTTTATTTAATTCATCAGTAAATTTTGTTGAGATGACCCTTTCTAATATTTGTCCTACATAAAAACTAATGGAACTGGTCTACAAATGTCAGTTTGGCTCATTTATCCTTTGCATCAACCAGTTTGGTATCCTGGATTCCTAACTTGCGGCTGGTGTATCCTTAATCTCATGTCTTAGGTTTTTTTTTCCATTTTTGGTGACTCAGTGAATATTTTCCTCTTACAGCGTTAAAGCAATTAATTAGGCTGAGGTACTTCAAACTAGCATTTTACTTTTTTGAGGTGGATGGGTGGGATATTTTTTTCAGCATCTCAATGGCAAGGTAATGACATGAACGTTGAACTTATTTTAATCAGTGGTTATCAGATTTTCTTCTTGGTGATAATGTATTTTTACTATAAAGAGAAGCAGCAGTTTTCAAGTGACTAGCTCACAGTCACACAAGAAGCACATGGAGACCAAGGAAAGCAAACCTCAGAATACACTGCTTTCTCAATGGCTGACTGAATTAGCCACAGCAGAATCCCATGTCATCAAGGATAAGGACAGCGAGTTCAAGCTACATTTTCAACACTCGTTTAATGCATATTCTGCAAAGCACAATCTTTTCACTTAAAATAATGGAAAAAGTCAAAATAATTAGGACATTTTTTAAATAATGATATTATCCACTTAGAAAGTTGACAGCTTTTACATGTACATTCACATTCACTTTCTGAATGTAAGATATTAGTAACTGCAATGTTCAACATTATTTAGTCAATGTAGTCCTTACTGATTTGTCCTCATGTCACAAATTATATAAAAGACTAAACAAAACTCTTCTGAAAAATTAAGGCTATAATTGGAAAAGACAGCAATTATAGCCAAACAATAATACCCAACAAACAATAATACAAAATATGCAATGTATCACTAAAAGGGAACTGTTAAAAATTAGAAATCAAAATCTGGAATTTATACATAAAAATTACTAAAATATTTCTAATAAGCAAATATGAAGTATAGCGAAAAAAAGTAACAAATTCTGATTAATGTACCTATATCGTATCCTTATTGTTGAAAAATAGGAATGTTTTGTAATTACTGTTGTTACTCTATTTATTTTTTTGACTGCTGAAATGATTAACTCTCAGATTTCAGACTTTTCAGTTTAACATCTCCTATGTGAAAAATTTTACTTTTAACAATAATTTTGAACTGTACCTTGACCAGGACGTTCATTAACTTCTTCTGGTGTCTGGTACCTTGTGACCTGAGTGTACAGTGTGGAACGATCAAGTGGCCATCCATTCTTCCTGCAGGTAGCTTGAACTAAGGCAGTGAGGTAAGATTCTGGAATATGTAGTCCAGACAACCAAAGCACATTAGGCTCACCCTCCTCTACCTGGAATCAAAGGTAATAGTTAAAAGGCAAGCCAAAGCTATTGCTGTAGTACACCACCATATTTTGTATTAATTCATTTCGTCAGCTACAGAAGTATTAAGGACTTTCATTTTAAGTCAGCGGATTTCCATAACATTAGATATTTAAACACTTTCTTTTTTAAATGCTTGTAGTACCTCACACAAATAACTATAAAACAGGATGTCAACAAAGCAGAATCAGTAAACTATTACATTGTTATATTTTCACAATGACTGATGTTGTACAATAAGTTACAATAAATTTAAAGTCAATTTTACCACTTAAGGTATTCCTATATTCAATTCTCTTATCAATGCATTTTTAATTTTTATGCACTGGTTCAAGATATGATCAACCTTTACCTTTTTCACATATGGTGTGTTTAACTAAGGAAGTATAGTATTTAAATGAAATTGTGAAAAGAAATTATGAAAATGAAGAGGTCTAGCTCTTCCTTAGGTCTGGTGACCACAGTACACTAGAATCATGATGTTCCTTATGCAAATTTTACTGCATGCTCCTTTATCTTATAATTAGCATTCCTCATCTACTTTTCCTTTTCTTCTCACCAGTCTACATGGTTACACATACAAATACTATAATTTCTTGTATGGCATTTTTTTTTAATTATAAAGAAAGTTTTAGCAAAAAACAGTTACAAGAAAACCATTGGCCTGCTTTAGACACTAATGGATTTGCCAGATAAGACAGACAGATAATTAAGATACTGCCTTAAACATGGTGCTATAGGATACATTTTATGGTCTGAGAAAATATTGCTTTTGTTTGATAGAGGAAATGGCACTCCGCTGTTGAATAAATAAATATACATCCTTGAATTCAAAATGTGCAGCATAAATTAGCAAGCAGAGTATCTCAATTTATTGTTGAACCCAGATACTGAAACATTACAAAATGCTGGAATGTCTTCTTGAGTCTTGGTACTTTAAAGCTATAGTGTTCAAGTGTTTTTTTTTTTGAGTGGGATGGGGTAGGGTGGGGGTATCTTATTCTCTGCATTATGCACTGAGACTGCTATCATGCCAAAGCCTTCATATACACTAAACATCAACAGTGACATACAAGTAAATTGAGAAATTACCATTGCCACACTGACACCTAGGACACAAGTGCTTGTACTTGTACGGGAACTTGTACAAACTCATAGTACTCCTAATTTCTACCAGACTAATCCTACATTTAGTCACTTTTCTACTAAGTCACCTTTCTTGTAATACTCTTCCTCTTCCTATAACACTTGCTCCTTTCCATAACAGAATATTATCTTTTAATACTCCCTTTGTCTAAACTAACACTATGTCTCTTACATAGTCTTACTTAACCCTTTAAGCTATACTTGACAAATTCTCTTCATTAGTGTTAGACACCAAAAATTGTACTAAGTACAAAATGCCTTCTTTATATGTAAAGACTGTGTATGTATCAACGTAATTTTGTACCTGCTATTTTTTACTTATGTTGTGTATTTCAAATATCTAAGTCTGTATATTTTTTACTCATGTTAATACCAGTGTACCTCAAATGTATGTATATATTATATCTTAGCATAATTGACTATAAGTCTCATTGAATCTTGAGCCCCCCCCCCCCCGGCCCCTGCTGCAAAAGGGCTAACCACCCAGTCAGTCTGTCCCAGTCAACAAGGGTATAAATAAAGTTCACTCTAGATTCCTAACAACTAATAAATGGCACTTTCTTCGGGTATTAATAATGTAAAGCATAATAGCTGAAAACTATTTTTAGTAATAGGAATACTTTTTTTTTTCACAGGAGGGCAAGATACCTTGTATTGTCATAGGGGAGACACTTCATCTTATATGTACTAACTCTATGGTTTCAGTACGGTGAGGACAAGTGCAAACTTCATGCTTGCTTCAACTGGTTTTGATGATTATGACTTCCACTATCACATAGATCTGGAAGTCACAAAGCTGTCACTTTCCCATTCACTCCATAGAAATCTCTAGGAGATAAATGACAAGGACATGAGGAGAATGACAGGTACATTGCAATACATGCTATTCATGACAGAAACCTGGTAACCACAGCAAAGATTCGATTGTTGATTGTTAGTATTGTGCCCATAACTGGACACTCACATAGTCAACAAAATATAGTAATAAGTTAAAAAATAGAACAATAAATAATAATTAATAAATTCATCCATTTATTATTAGCTTTGTGCTGCAAATGCTGTACCTGAAAGGATGAGTGTACTTCACATACTGTATAGCCTCCCAAATTAATCTAGTTGGCTGAAGACCACCAAAACATAACAGTTTTAATCAAAACCAAATTAAACATTTCCTGATATTCAGTGGGTGCTGTGTTTCTATTAGCTATGATTACTAGATAGGTCACCATTTTGTAAATGCTTCTTAACTGACCACCATAACATGCATGGTTAGGACTGTCAAAATGTATTTAACTCTTAGTATTAAGGTCGTTATGGTATAATCATATTATATGGAGTAATAAACCTGGCATCTGAATACAATAATCATTTCAGTGAAGGTTTTCATTTCTGTTTGCAAAATGTTTCCCCCATTCACAGGCTCCATCTCTGACAGAGTTTCCTCAGCAATCTGGATAGTGTCTTTGTGGTCCCACTAGGCTTGATGCAGGGACCTGGTTAGGTCCAGATGATGAACCTGTTACCACAGTACAAAGCTCAGATTCAACCTCCTCCATCTTTAATTACTGGAAAACCTGAATTGCCACCCATTAGTTATAACGTCTGGTACTGGGAAGTTGTTTTTCTGGAGATACACAGTGGCTCATCCATCTTGGGTCAAGTATCTTGTTTTCACTCCTCCTGATGTTATGGTTATGGTCCAGTCATCATTTGAGGGATACAGACATAGCTATTCATCTTTCTAACAAAAAGTCAATGAGTAGGGGTGATCCCTTCATCCTTGTAGGGGTCTATGGTCATCTATATATTTCTGGACTTGAACAAATTTGGCTCTTTATTAGTTTCACACCATAAGCTCCATACGCCTAGAAAAGCATATATTCTGTATAAAAAACAGGCGTCCAAGCAAATAAAATGACAAACAGAACTTTTAATAAATACAGGTTAAGCCCTTTCATCCCTACCACAAAATTGGGACTTCATCAGAACAATGTCATACCCAGAATCACTTGCTTAAGTACTTAAAAATTACTTAATCCACTATTAAGTAAAGCAGTTTAAGATGTCAGTTAAAATGAATGTTGTTACCTGTATATTTTCTTAAAGGTCAAAGTACCCTATTTACCTTTGCACACAGAAAAATATTTTTTTGTACAATATCAAATACAAAGTTAGATATACATAAAAATATATATATAAACACAGATTATATAAAAACATATTATGTAGCAAGTTATGCAAGATAAAAAATTCCAACTAAATAATGCAACTAAAAAATGCAATTAAATAATTAAAAAATTCAAAGCCCTCTTCTTTAAAACAGGCAAGATAGAAACCAAGTCATTAATACCCGGTGGTAAGTGGGATTTTAACTTAATTATCCAGTAAAATTCCCTAAGTTCAAGAAAAACGTTCCCACCACCCTCCTCTTGAATTCAAAGGTACCAGTTCTAAAATACCAAGTCTAAACTTGGTGAAACCTGGACATTGTAAAAAATGCTTGAATAGAGAGCTATTGATGTTCTTTTTAGAAATTGCATACACATGCTCATAAATCCTAGTTTTAAGTCTCCTTTCTGTTTTCCCTTCATAATAATTACCACATTGGTCACAAACAGCAATATAAACCAGTCCTTTAGTATTACAGTTGCCTTTAGTCATTTTAACTGTGCAACCTACATCTTTTAAAACCATGCTATCCTTGTCCAAAATGTATGGACATTGTCTACAAGTCCCACATTTTGTTGTGCCCTTAATACTTAAAGTGCAGGGCAACTTGATGCTCTCAAATAAATATTTAAAGTTCTTTCCAGTCTTATACACAAAATGAGGTTCAGTACCCAAGGTCTTCAGTGCATTGGGATTACTTTTAAAAATTAACCAATTTCTCAAAATAATGTTTATAATCTCCCTGTCCCATTGACCATATGGAATAACCATGTTGTTGGTACGATCAGGGCATCTGTTGCTGTTAGCACACGAGTCCCAATACTTGGTATTGCTAATAATGGTTTAAATTTCATTTCCCAACCCGCTAATATTTCCATTGTTATGTTACTAAGCAAATCAATAGGATAGCCCCTATCTAAAAACGTTAGCAATTTTCTCCATCTCCATATTCAAGGTGGTGAGATCTGAACACATTCTCGTTGCTCTAACCAAGTGCCTTTTAAAAATACTCCTTTTGGTGTGCTTAGGATGAAAGCTCTTAAAAATCTAAATAGTTGTTAGAAAAGGTGGGTTTCCTAAATTATTACTGGTTACCATAATCATTGTATATTGTGACATCTAAATAATCAATAGAATGTTCAGAAGTAGTTGTGATAAATTTAAAAAATGGACACAAACTATTCAAATAATCCACAAATAATAGGGGTTGGTTAGACGACTCTCTCCATAAAACAAAAATATCGTCCAGATATCTAAAATAACATAGCCATTGTGAAGAGAATTTTGAATTGAAGACATGCTTAAGTTCCCAAGGATATAAGACCATATTAGTGTACAAGGGGGCACAATTTGCCCCCATTACCACACCATGGATTTGTTTATAAAACTCACCCTCAAACATAAAATAATTATTTTTAAGTATAAATTCCATGGCTAACATAATAAAATTAATGTATCACTAAAAACTGTAAGATTCCTGGTAGCATCATAAAAAAGTCCAAGACCTTCCTCATGGGGTATAGATGTAAATAAATCAATTACATCGATATCTGAAAAACTACAACCTTCAGAAAACAAATCTTTATTATCTTTATTGATTTTAGTTAAAAAATCCCACAAGTCCTTCAAGAGGTATGTAACAAGGTCTAAAACATCCTTCAATAATCTATCAATAAAAACAATGAGGGGGTAGGTGGGACTACCACTGACTGAGATAATAATCCTAAAAGGTGGGTCATAAATATTCTTGTGTACCTTTGGTATTCCAAAGTTCACCAGGATCAATGATTGGTCAACTTTTAAAAAGTTGTAAAGCTCTTTAGAAATGGCACCCTGAAAAGTGCATCTTCAATCAATAAATAAATCTTTTTATAGGCTACAAAACTTAATTTTTAGAGGAAATAAGATATTTCATACCTGAAAAAACGTTGGTCAAAGAGTTCGTATCAGGCTTCATAAACTGTGAAGCATCATAGTGCCTCAAACTTTGCATCAATTTGTGCTCATTCTTAGTCAAGTTAAACCTATTCTTGTTATTGGAATAAAAAATGGGATTGGTAAAAGTAGAATAGATATCTGCAACACACACATTATCAAAGGCCTGAATACGTGGGTGTAAAGGGGGGTTGAAGCAACTCTTCCTCTTGAATAATAAGGTTCCTGTCCCTGGTGTCTCCTGATCCTGGAACATAAGCTGTAAATTAAGCTTTCATGTAAATAATTTTAATTCAGTAATAGTATCCACCAAACCTATTCTAAAGGAGGGAACAAATTTAAAACCTTTGTTAAACAGAGTGAAGAATGTTTCATTCATTTGCAAATGTGTATAATTAAATATGTTAAAACCATTAAATGAATTAAATTTACCATCATGTGTACTTACAATCCTAGTATTTTGACTCAAGGGCATAACATGATTGCATTTTAATTCCTCCGCATTCTCCCTCTCCCCCTGCCTCTCGTGACATTGGTGTGTTGGTTCTTTTTGCCTATTTTTATTTTTATTGTCTATGCGTTCAGACCTTCTTAGTGAGGGAAAATAAGAAGTTATGTACCTACCATAACGTTCCATGTTAGTTGTCTTCTCTCGCCTTCTTTCTTGCTTGATGGGTTCGGAGCCGATCCTCGGCTCCGACTCGGCACTTGCTTTAGCTCGAGAACTCCTTTTACCAGCTCGAGGCAGCCCCATATCCCATGATGCAAGGCAGTAAGTACCCAGATCTCGTTTGTTGACAAAGGGCAATAACACCAAGCATAAAATACTTCCCAAAGGAAGAAGAAACTTACAGATGGAAAAAGGACCAGGTCTGAATGGTCTTTAGCATAATAGTTTCTTATACAAGGTCTGTCCAGGCCACGGGGAAGGAGGGAGGGTCGCAAGAAAGAAGGCGAGAGAAGACAACTAACATGGAACGTTATGGTAGGTACATAACTTCTTAATGTTAAGTTGTCAATCTCGCCTTCATTCTTGCTTGATGGGACCGCGTCCCTAGCACCTCTATCCTGGGTGGCTCAATGGAACAAACTCTTGAGGACTGTAGAGCCAAAACTGGCTCTGTCCCTGGAGGCCAAGTCCAATTTGTAATGGGAAACAAAAGTGTGAGGAGTGGCCCAAGTGGCCGCTGCACAAATAGTGTCCAAAGGCAGTCTAGCTTGAAAGGCTGTAGAAGTAGCTAAACTCCTAGTTGAATGTGCTTTAGGTTTTGAGCACAGCTGTTTTCCCCTGATCGTATAAATTTCAGTGATGACCGAAGAAAGCCATCTGGACAAAGTCACTTTAGAAACAGGAAGGCCTTTTTTATTATCTGCATAGGAAACAAAAAGTTGATCAGATTTTCTAAATTTTTTTGTTCTGTCCAAATAATATCTAAGCTGACGGTGGACGCCAAGATAATGTAGCTTTTGTTCAGCTCTATCTGAATAGTTAGGAAAAATACAGGAGATCAATGGATTGATTCAGATTGTTTTGTGAAGCGACCTTAGGTAAAAAGGATGGATTAGTTCTCAAAGGTACTCTGTCTTTGTGAAAAATCAAATGGGGGTCGAACCGAAGAGCATGAAGTTCAGACACCCTCCTGGCAGATGTAATAGCCACTAGGAATAACGCTTTCCAAGAAAGATATTTTAGGGAACAAGAAACAGCTGGCTCGAAGGGGTAAGAATCAAGGATGTCAGCACTAAATTTAGATCCCACTGAGGAGGAGGATTCCTGATTGGAGGCTTTAGTAGGAAAATTCCTTTCAAAAAGGCCCTGCAGAGCCTATGGGACATAATATTATGATCTGCTATCCCGACATGAAAATTAGAAATAGCAGCCAACTGAACTCTGACTGTGGAAGAAGAGGAGCCTGCATGAAAAATCTCTGCTAAGAAGTCCAGAACTGCCTGAACAGGGGCAGTAAAAGGATCAATATTTTGGGCCTTAGCCCAATAAGAGAAACGTTTCCATTTGCTTGTGTAAATCCTCCTGGTAGAGGATTTTAGTGAAGCTACTATGATATCTCTAACTGGGTTAGAGATCAAAGGAAGCCTGGCTAAGGAAGGAAGTGGAGCAACCATGCTGTGTGGTTGAGAGAAGGGATTGACCGGTGCAGCTGACTGGATTGGTGAATCAGTAGATCTGGCACTGGGTCCAGATGCCACGGCTGCACCAAAAGGTGATGATGGAGGAACGGGAACCAAACTTGTCGAGGCCAGTAAGGGGCAATGAGAATCAATTTGGCTCTCAAAACGGTAGCTTTCTGGATCACCTGAGGGATCAGAGGAAATGGAGGGAAGGCATAAAGAAGTCCCTGGGGCCAATCCTGGGTCAGAGCGTCTCTGGGGGGGATGGCCTAATAGAGGGAAGAGGCTGAAGAAGTCTGGACATTTGCTGTTTTGGGGAGTAGCAAAAAGATCGCAACATGGACGACCCCATTCCAGAAAAATCTCTTCCGCTATGGATTGCTTGAGAGACCACTCGTGAGGCATGAGAATAGCTCTGCTCAATCTGTCCGCTATAATGTTGGTTTTCCCAGGGATATGCGTTGCTACCAGAAACCGATGAGAGGAGATCGCCCATTGCCAAAGTCTGAGCGCTTCGACACAAGGGGCAGGACTTGGTTCCGCCCTGTTTGTTGATATACCAAACTACAGACATGTTGTCTGTGTGGACTGCAATTGTCCCTACGGGAAGAAAGTCGTTGAGGGCTTGCAACGTTAAAAGCACTGCTCTCATCTCCAGGACATTTATGTGCAGATGGTACTCGAACGGTTGCCACGCCCCATGAACCATCCTGCCCTGATAATGACCCCCACCCGATCAGGGAGGCATCCGTGGTGACAGTGGCTATCGGGGACGGAGGTACAAAGCACCTGCCTTGGTGAACCTGAGACGATGTGATCCACCAAGCAAGATGTTCTTTGCATGTTTGTGTCACCAGAATCTGGTGACGCATTGGGAGTTGCTGGTATGACCACTGCGTGAACAGCATCCACTGAAGGAGGCGCATGTAGAATCGAGCCAGGGAAGAAGAGTAATGGCCGCAGCCATGAGACCTAATACCTTTAGAACCATTCTGGCCTGTACTTTCTTGCTGGCCAGAATGATCCTGACATGAGTCTGAATGTCTGAAACTCTTTGTTCTGTAAGGGTAGCTGACATCCGAACAGTGTTTAAGTTTGCGCCTATGAAGGTAATAGACTGGCAGGGCGATAAGGATGACTTTTCAAGTTGACTGAGACGCCTAAATGAGAACAAAGGTCTATTGTGTAATCCCTGGCTTGTATAAGCTGATGCCTGGTGGTGGCTGACAGGAGCCAGTCGTCGAGAAACGGAAACACCTGGAATCCTTGACGTCTCAGGTGAGCCGTGACCACTGCCATGCATTTGGAGAACACTCTGGGGCTGTAGTGAGACCAAAGGGCAGGGCTCTGAACTGGAAATGACTGGACCCCAGCCGAAAGCGGAGAAACCTCCTGGAGCGCCTGTGAATTTTGATGTGATAGTACGATCCTGAAGATCTATTGAGCACATCCAGTTGTCCTTCTGTAAGAAGGGCAGAATTGACTGAAGAGTGACCATTCGAATCTTGTCTTCCTGACAGACTTGTTGAGTCTGCTGAGATCCAATATTGGTCTCCAGTCTCCCGTCTTTTGGGGACCAAAAAGAACCTTGAGTAGATTCCGGCTCTGAATGGTCTATTGTAACTGGCTGAATGGCTCTTTTGCAGTAGTTTTGCGATTTCTAACTCTGCAATGTCCCTTAGACCGGTGGTACATCTGGAAGGGAACTTGAGGGGAAGGACTTTCCTCAAAAGGAATTATGTAACCCTTGGATATGATCGACTGTACCCATCTGTCTTGAGTGAGGGAATGCCAGGCTTCTGGGTACAGTGATAATCTTCCCGACTGCCTCCAAGGAGGGACAGCCGGGCAACACCTCAGGGATGCTGAAAGGGCTTATCAGAGAGAGGCTCCCTGTTTCCCTGGTTCTTCGACCCCTCTGCCTCTAGAGCGGCGTCTGTTGTTGTTACCCCTCTGCCTCTAGGGGTAAACTGACCACGTGAATCCGGCGTGACTCCTTGGGATTTACGGAACCACATCTTCCCACCCTTCTGTCCTTTGGGATAAGGCCTAGAAGGGGTGGAAAACGGAGTCCAACAGCAGAAAGAGTCTTGCCGTCCTGCTCACACCTGGTCAAGGTCTCCTTCACCTGAGGGCCAAACAAAGCTGACCCATCAAAGGGAGAATTTGTGAAGGACGCCTTAAAGGGATCCGCAAAATCACATAGCCGCATCCAGGCTTGGCGCCTAAGAGCCACACCTGTGCCTGCGGCTCTACTCGCTCCATCCGCAGCATAAGATATTAGCCGCATGGAGGAGTTAGCAATGGAATTGAGGGTTCCTAGCTGCGAAGCAATCTTTTCTTGAGCCCCTGCAGCTGTAGGATCCTGAACTACTTCTCCCAGCTCCTTCAGGATATCTCTCTGGAGTCTGGTGAAGTGACAAAGATAATTCAGCGAACGCATAGCAAAGGTCGCTGAGGAAAACATCCGCTTGCCGTACCTATCCATGGTCCTAGAGTCCTTATTAGGAGGATGGACGGGCACGGAAGGATCTGCAAGTTCCTTTTTGGTGGCCGCAGCCACCCCCATGGCATCAGCGGGGACACACTTGGTTAGGAATTGTTTGTCACTAGGGGCAGTGATAAATTTAGAAGGCCTCCTAGGGACTGGCTCTACAGAGTCAGGAGCTGTTCACGCCTTTCGTGCAATAACCTGCATAAGCGGGTCGAAAGGCGGAGACACCCAGGAGGTGGAGGGCCGAGATCCAAACGCCTCTAGGTATACTGACTCATCCTCAGAGGGATTGTTGGTGGGCCAGTTTCCCTCTGTTTGAGAAGTTCTAGGATGTCTGAAAAGAGACATCCTCAGAGGGGATCTAGGGGATCCCTCTGACTCATCAAAGTCAGTATCCAAGTGACAGACTCGGGGAGTCTACATGCTTCCTCTTACAAGTCCTCTTCCTAGGAGGATCTCCAAACATCAGGAGAATCCTCGGAAGAGGGGAAATTCCCAATGGGGAAACCTGAGGCGGAGGATCTCTGGGTCCTGTAGCAAGAGAAGTGGCAGAGATGTCAACAGGTACCATAGAGGGAGGAGCTACGGAACAGACTGCTGACTGATACCAGTGGCCAGTACACTCTTCATCACCTCGAATGCTCCCTCCCAGGCAGGTCCGAGAGAACCCGCTCCAAGAGCTAGGAACTCCAGGAACCACCGAAAGGAAGTCTCCGAGGCAGATGTCGGAGCCGAGCTCACCAAGGCCGAGGCTCCAAGGGAAGAGCGGGCTCGGACAAGGGTCCGATGCCACTCACCCCTCGGAGGAGACCATGGAAGCCCGACCACCGAATCCCTCTAAGGAAGAGGAGATAAGAGTAGGGGCTGAAGGAACAGAAGGGGTATCCGTCCTCCAGCCGTAGCAGTAACCATGCCCGAAGACTCCAACTCCAAGCTCTGGGGTAGAGTTGAAGGAGGAACTGTAACGGGGTGTGGACCAACAGTCGCCTGCTGAGACGGACTGTGTAGCATTTGGGCCAGTACCTGTGACTTGAGTAATCTACTGACCACTCTCTCTAGGTCATGATCTGACAACCTGGATGACCTTGAAGATCGGCTCCGATGGCTCCGTTCGATAGAAGAGGCGGAGCCGAAAGTATCGGCTCCAAGGAAGGAGACCTCGACCTCTTCCTGAATGGGCCATCGGAGCCGATATTACTGATCCTGTCGGCACCGACTTCTCGGAGCCGACAGAACGTCTCGATGTATCGGCTCCAGCCGGAGCCGATACAGCCACCAAAGTAACGGTGTCGGAGCCGATCGGGGCCGACACCGATGTCTGCGCCACATGGGTGTCGGAGCCGATCGGAGCCGACATCGGTGGTCAACAGATTCGCACCGATAGCCATCGGCGCCGAAGCTTTGTGGATCCAGAATCGGCTCCAGCCGAGCCGATCTCGACTCAATACGAGTCGGAGCCGAGGCCGCAGGCTTAGAAACAGAAGCCTGGGCCTTGGCAGTTTTAGTTGATTTTTGTGGAGCCGACTTAGCCGGAGAGCCCTCCGCTTAAGAAGACCCCTGAGAATCAACTTGTTACGCTCTCCTGCAGGACTCTCTGGCTGAAGGAGTGACAAATAGCACAGGAGTCCTGCAGGTGAAGAGGGCCCAAACAATAGGCAAGAAGTGTGACCGCCTGTCAGAGACATCTTCTGACAGCACGAGTCACACATCTCAAAGCCTGGACCTCTCTCCTTAGACGTGCTGCCTCAACGTAACACACACAGACACACCAGTCAAAATTAAATTAAACAAAATACCAAGAGGTATTTTATAAAAACACCAACACACACACCCTAACAGGGGGGGGGATGGGATAGGGAAAATTGACTAACAAAAATTAAAAGGGACAGGGATTTCTGTCAGAAAAGGGTAGAAATAAATTTAAACTATCAAAAATTAGTTTTAAACTAAAAGGGGCTTGAAATATCACAAATGTGAACTACTTACCAGGAGCTGGTAAAGAGAAGACCTCCCAAGCGAAGCGGCAAACGAGATCTGGGTACTTACTGCCTTGCATCATGGGATATGGGGCTGCCTCGAGCTGGTAAAAGGAGTTCTCGAGCTAAAGCAAGTGCCGAGTCGGAGCCGAGGATCGGCTCCGAACCCATCAAGCAAGAATGAAGGCGAGATTGACAACTTAACATTGATTATTATAATACTCGTTATCTTGTTCCACATATTCATCCTGAAATGTGTTTCAAAGTCATTCTGTGGGTCTGGGTGTCTGTTCTTATACCTCCCAGCTCGGCTAACACTGCTGTTATTAATTGTACTTTGTTCTATATCTATTATATACGATTTAGGGATGGGGTACATTTTCTCGGCTTTATACTCCTGATTATCCCTCTGTAACTTCTTGTGTTAACAGCTTAAATTCATATTAACATTCTTTTCTACCTTATTAAATATGCCATCATATCATTCAGTGTTAAATTCAAACAATAAATCTGTTACATTTTCATCATTCAGTGTTTCTATTCACTAAAGAAAGCATTAATATGTTTTTCATTATATTTAATAATAAAATGCATTAAATCCAAAACCAAAACCATCAAACAGTTTAAAAAGTTCTTCCATCTCAATATCTTCAGAAGTTAATCCATTCGGATATTTATGCAGTCATGTGTTGATTGCTAAGACTTTCCTTTAAAACAAATTATCACATTGTAAGTTACATACCATCAATAATTTTGTTTCAATTTCAAATAGCTTTTTATCAAATGTCTTAGGTGTTTCCTGAACCATACGACTCAAATCAGGCCTTGAGAAGGTAGCATCCTTCTTAATCCAGTTTTTAAAGTTGAAACCATCTCTCTCCTAGTTGTGTGTATTCTTAGGGTTAGATACAAGTTCCTGTTGTGAATGCATGGGAATATCCATTAACTATTGTCTTGGTTCGGTAAAGTCACCTTGATTGGCTAATCTTGACTGAAATGTCACTGCCTACCTCCTTCTGGATGTCGTAATGGATTGTGTTTTTTGTAGTTCACCAATTTTCCGATCAAGGGAGGCAACTTGCTGGGACAACATCATCACTAATTGCGTGAGATCATCATCAGTTTCCAAAGACATTGGTTCAGTATTCAAAAGGTTACTTCCGATTGCCATAATCCAGCAAAATAGTCTAACTAGATGAAAAAACACAGCACCCAAGACAAAAAGGCTAGTAGTAAAATAGTTTAAAATCCATTTTAAGTGCCAGCCATGTAAGACTGTGAAAAGACACAGCACACAAAACAAAAAGGACTGATAATACTTTAAAGTCCATTCATTTTAATTGCTATCTTAAATTGCTTTACTTAATAGCTAATTAAGTAATGTTTAAATATTTAAGCAAGTGATTCTGGGTATGACATTGTTCTGATGAAGTCCCAAGTTTGTGGTAGGGACGAAAGTACTTAACCTGTATTTATTAAAGTTCTGTTTGTCATTTTATTTGCTTAGATGCCTGTTTTTTTAATACAGAATGCGTGCAATTCTAGGAGTATGGAGCTTATAGTTTGAAACTACTAAAGAGCCAATTTTGTTCATTTTGTTTATTGGTGGCTCTTTTCCAGCATTGTTTTATTTATTTCTGGACTTGGCTTTCATTCATCTTTAGGACTGGCTATGGTCATTCTTTCATCTTTGGGAAAGGCTATGGTCATCTGTTCATGTTTGAAATGGGCTCTGGTCATATAGCTTTTCATGAAAGCTCAGTCATCTTGCAGTGACTGATGCAGTTCTTGGTAAGTGAGCACTTCAGCACTTCTAGTCTATATAGTATATCCATGTATAACCTTTCACATTTATTCATACATTAATGACCCAGCCCTTAAGGCTACGTGATCTGGTCTCCATTTCTCCATGCTGCAATCAATGACAGCACATAGTGTCCTGTAGAACAGCTTCTATTTGGCTTGTCTTTCCTGTGTAAAAACTGTAAGTCATGTGGTGTTCTTAAAATATCTGGTCTCAATAGGGCTAATCTTAGCACAGTGGTTCTATTCATATACAGCATTATTGGCATTGTTTGCTGTGTGCACTGCAGTTTATTCTAAACTGTTAATTATTTATTTTCTGGGCTAACCACTTTGATTGCATTCTTGAATGTCAAAATAAGTCTTTCAACACCTCACAACACATGGGTTGAGATGACATGGCATTTTTTAGAAATACACCATCAACTTTATTCGCATCTGAAAGGGAAAGAACAACGGAAGTACCAAAGGTAATGCCTTTAGAATTTAAAATTTTCAACTTGTCTGATAAGTTATCAAAAGGAGAGACAAGGGTGCTGCAAAAAGGTTTTTCTTTTATTCCATATTTAAATGGGTACACTAGAAAAATGAATATGAAGTTGTTCAAGGACAAATCCAACACTAAAAGTGATTTCATAGTACTGAGTGTTAAGAGATATATATTTAGAGATTTATAAAGGCATGTACACTTCTGTTTGCTAGTTAGATGCATATACACTTCTCTTGCTATTATATATGTAGGATAATATAGTCATATGCATGCATTTCTGTTTGCTGGCATACATATATTAAAGGGTTAAACTGTTCTTAGTTAATGGCATTTATCTGTAAATGTAATATGAGGGTCTGGTACAGCTTGAGAAAAATGCTAAGGATAACTCCTTGAAAGATTCATTCAGCTGTGTGCAACAGCCTTGAAGACAGATAAGAAATTTCCTGAAACAGGTACATGGAGTATGGGAAAGCTGCTTTCATATGGAAACATTCACAGTAAATTTACCTTGAAACAGAACAGACTATATGACATCAGAGGATACCACAGTAATAGACTGCAAATTCCAAAGGTATTAAACAATAGACTGTTCTCATCCGAATTGCAGAAGAAAAAAGTGTATAAAAGGACATTAAAAGTGTATGAGCTGAGATCTGATTTGTTGTTAGATCTGCTTAATGGAGAACTTCTTTCATGCTGTATGAAAAGCAAACTTGAAGACAGTAAATGCGAACTGCACAGTATTGTTGGGGTTGTCTGTTATATAGACATGTTACTTCAATAGTACTGCGTGAAGGTTAAAAGGTTAATAGTCTGTAAAGTTTATATGCACTTACCAGTCTTTCTTTTTTACATGGCACTAAAACAGCAGCTAATTATTACTAGACACTAACACACAGCTGCAGTCGGCAGCTTCAGTACGCAAGACAAGACTGTCATCATTCATTTTAAATAACTTTTCACCGAGTGTATAAAATCCACCCCTGCATCCCAGCATTAGATCCTTTGAAGACAGTTGTGAAAGAGACATCAGGAAAGTGTTGGGCAGTTCAAATAACCACAAGTTTTACAATTGTTGTCCAACAGAAAGACAAAAACAATTAGCCAATAATTAAAGACATTCATTTCATGAAGGCTGACAAAGGGGGAGCAATGGTTATACCAAAGGTATTTTCTAATTATTGAAGGACACCAGCTTTTGTACTAAGGTATACAGAAATTATGTCAACAAAGCTTATAGACATATAGACTCTTGGTTGTATAGTAATTTGATCGAAGGAATTACATCAGAGAATATGTATACGTTTTTCAAGCCATCCAAACCTAGGACTGGAAAATTGTTTGGAGTCCCAAAAATACTTAAAAATGAGGTGAATCCCCCTTATAGACCTACAGTGTCAGTGCCAGTGTCCAAATTGGAAGTAGTTTCCAAATTTGTGGACAGGGCTTTGCTTATTATGGTACAACACATTCTGCCTTTCATCAAAGATTCTTTTGATTTTTTAGAGAAAATTAAGGAAGTCATAGTAGAACAGGAAGATGTGTTAGTGTTGATGCATAAGCATTATCCACTTGTATTCCACATGACGTTAACATAGAATGGACTGTGTTTATGTTGAATAAAAACAATTACACAGTAGGTAAAGTGAAATTCTTGATAGAATGTATTGATCAAGTTTCAAATAATTTTTGCATGCTTGAGGATGAATATTATTATCAGAAGAGAGGAGTAGCCACGTGTGCACATATGGGCCTGAATTTCACCAGTTTAGTAATGGCTTACTGGGAAACATATACTTTTCTATCCATAGAAGGTTACAAGAAAGTCTTCTCCTATTTCTGCTTCTTAAATGATTTGTTCTTTATTTGGAAGGGATAAATCATCAAATTGGAATCTCTGTTAGGAACACAAATCATAGCACAATTTTTTTGTCATTTTCACTTAGCTTTCACGGGTCCAAGGTTTGTTTGTTGGACTTAGAGGTACAAAAAGACTCGAAAGAAAAAAGGTTGAAAACCACAATTTGTTATAAAAATGTATCCAGCAATGCATACCAACATTATTCTAATATTCCACATACATCAAACGCAACATCATCAAGGGACAGTTGCTGAGACAAACAAATGATTTGATAAAACAGACAATTTTATTCAGGTCTTGCACAATAGTTTTGCATGTAGCGGGTACCCAGCTAAAAAGATGCAAAGCATAATTGAACAAGTAGGTAGCAATACCAATACAGAAAGGGCAATCAGCAGTAACACAAATAAATGGTCTTTTTCCATGCCATTGGTGTACTCCTTGGACAGTGCCACTATGAAATGGGTTATCAACATTCACTGGAGAATTTTAGAAATTAGTGAGGAAGTCATCAGAGTTGTGGGCAACAAACCATTATTTACCAATAAAAAGCAAATAATATTAACATATAATTGGAAAAGGAGGAGAACAAACATTAGGTTGTAGGTAAGAGAGGGACTTGTGTTATATTTGTACCCAGTGTAATTACATCATGGAAAGGTCTTACTTTGTCAACCTTAGGTTCATAGATTAGTGCTAGGCTAGCTGCCCTTGTGGGCCATTTTAAGCCTAGCCAATTGCCTTATGTGAGAATCAAACCCTGCACCTTGTGTCTCCAAGGTAAACACCTTAACCATTATGCCATCCCCCCACCCACTAGAACTAACAGGACACAACCAGTATCAGGGTTTTTCACATGTAAAGCTAAATATGTGGTGTACATGGCCAAGTGTTGTACCTGTGAGGAATTTTATACAGGGAAGACGAATAGAGAATTTAAACAAAGGATTTACGAATGCCAGTATGCCATTTCTAAAAAGAACAAAGAAAATGCTTTAGCAAAACATTCTATGGAATGTTGTTTTTTCAAAAGGTTTGTTTTCTGTGTCATCGATCACGTTCCACAAGATTTTAATGGTGATAGCAATAACAAACTGGAATACAGAGAACTTAGATGGCAAATTTTGTTTCAAGCTTATAGTACTTAACAGTCATGTAAATTATAAGGTGATTTTAACCAAATATCAGTACAATAACAAGTGTAAATTGGGCGTGCCTTCGCTGAAGGTTGGACGTCGAGCTGGCACCTCGACACCCGTAAAAAATCTACTGCCAATCATTAGCGGACCGGAGTTCCGCTGTGGTGACCCCTAACTGGGAAAAGCCGAAAGAAGAACAAACAAACAAGTGTAAATTGTATTTTTTAATTTCATCTACTTATAACAGAATACAGTCTTTTTTTTTAAACATTTTTATAATGAGTTGGTAGTTTGTTTAACTGAATCATGTGACAGGAAATTGTGGTTTGTAAGGTATGTAAACACCTGTATCTTATGTAAGTTTATGTTCTGATGAAGGCCAGAGTTGCCAAAAGCGTTTAAAATTAAACACCTGGATACATTCTTTTCTTTACTGTTTTTTTTTTCGTGTTTAAAGTAAGTCTTTCAAGCAGGTGTACGTAGAATGGAGTGAAATGGTTTATACTCTTTAGCTTTACAAAGGTTTAAGCTCTTCTGAAGTAAACTCTGGGCCATTATAACCAGAAAAGTATCCTCATCAAAAATTGCATGGATGTTTCTTCCACTCCTTGGCTGAATCAATCTTTGTGAAGTATATATGCCTCTGCCAGTATGCAAAAATGTTTCCAGTCCTTGATAAAATATACTGTACTGTGTGCAAAGCTGGGTTTATAGTCCTTTGGAAATTCTCACAAATTTGGGCATCTCATGGCTCAGGTTAACTATGGGTGTGGCCATCCATTTCATTCTACTTCAAACAATATCTCTACATTTTCAGTGTTACAATGTTAGCTCTAACTAGGCTCAAAACCTACAAGTTAACCTAGTAGTCTAAATCCAGCCAATATTGGATTAGAAACACTCATTCCAAAGAAAAAAAGTTTAGCTTCTACACAGTACAGTTATATAAGTACTACTTACTTGTAACAGTAGATGTTCAAATTCCTCACTTCCTCATTGACGTTTTTGGGTTATCTGCCAAGGTAAACCAGTACTGGACAGCTTTCAAAGGTTCAGACTCCCCTCCCTCTCTCTTCCTGTGACCGCTGATTAGCTGAGTGCATGCTGACAGGGAAGCCTACACTGTCACAGGAAGAGTGTGTTCAGACTTTTTCACTTCCACAGAGAAGGAGAAGAAACAACCTGAAACCAGAATCATCTAGCAAGAGTACATTTTCAGCCAATCATAATACCATATAAAAACAAATGCAACAACAACTGAATCAAAGAGGCTGAAACCCACCACAACTATGCACAACCTAGGGGCATACCTCTCAACCTCTTAGAGAAAAAAATCTGGACATTGCCTAAAATGATGGGGGGACAAATAGGGACAAATTATAAATATTGCTCTTACAAATAGAAAGTTGATAGAATAATAGGTTTTATATTAGCATGAATTTTCTGAAGGATGTGGAGTCTTAAACTCAAATGTGTGTCATTATTTAATGACTTCAATTCTCAGCTATTTGCCAGAAAAGTACAGATTTTAGGAGGAACACAACAAAAATATGAGGGAAAAATCTGGACATTCTGCAAAAATATGTACAGTTGAGAGGTATGCCTAGGGGATGCTGCCACTGTGGCAGTGAGGAATTTGAACATGTATCATTACAGGTAAGTAGGATATATGCAACTATACTATGTTCATCATTCCCACTGCCTCAGTGGCATTTTGAGTAGATTTTCACACTTACCCTGCTTGGTAGATAGGAGGATAAGAATTCAAGAGCCCCTGGAGAATGGTCCTAACAAAGCTTGCTCTGAACTTTGAAAAGGTATCCAGTTTGTAATGCTTTACGAAGGTATGAACAGAGGACCAGGTTGCTGCCTCTACACCCCTTTCCAATATGCCCTATTTGAGTGAGTTTTAATCTTGCCTAGAAGAGACTTATTATGGTTTGAGTAAGAGAAAACAATAGCAGAGGACAGCAATCATGCAAAAGTTTGCTTAGAGACAGGTTATCCCCCTGCAGTTTCCTTTTGGATCCTTGACTTTCATTTGGCTGAGATTTGTGTTTGTTCTGCCCCTTGTTTGGGGAGAACTTGAGTACATGAAACATCCTACATAACACATGCATTAATTTGCCTCCATCTTCACAGTATTTGAGAATCTGTGTGACAGACGGCCCAAACACCAATTCAGAACTTAAAGGTGCATTCTAAATTATGGCTTTGAAACTGCTCCTCAAGCAAAGTCCGAAGCATCTGTGGTGACTGACTGCTTTGCAGCAAGGAGAGAGAAGGGAAGACCTGAATTTAAGGATATCTGTTGTCTCCACCAAAACATTTCTCTTCTGACAAAACCCAGCTCTGGATCTGAAAAGATAAAGGGTATTGATGCTAGGACCAAAGAGCTTTAAGATACCTCTGTATCTTTCCCATGTGGAGTCTTGTTAGGGGTATCATAAGACCCAAAATCCTGAGGTATTCCCTCGCAATGACCAAAGTAAGACTGGAAAACCTTAGAAATAGAGCCAAATAAAGATCTATTTTTTTCTGTGGAAGAAAAGATCTTTGAATTAAGATGTCTAGTTGACATCCCAGGAGCACAATCCTGTGTGAAGGAGTCAAGGAAGACTTTTAAATGTTCTCTTACCCCAGCTTGTAAAAGACATTTCTCACCCAAGAAAGAGAGAGAGAAATTCCTGATATTTTGAAAGACTCTGCAAAGATAAGTGAGTTGTCTAAATATGGAAACTTGTGGATACCCTGTAGCTAGACACTTTATGAATACTGTTGGCGCAGTAGATAGTCCAAAAGGTACAGCAGAGAACTGATAATGTGATCCATACACACAAAACCTTAAGAAACATCAAAAATCTGGATGAATACGGATGTCATGGTAAGCATCTTTTAAGTCTTGTGTTACCAGGAAACTTGAAAGAGGAAGAAGAGGTAACAGGTTGTGAAGTGACATCATTTTGAATTGGGGCACTGTCACAAACAGGTTTAGGAAAAAAAAGATCCAGAACTGGTCTCCAAGCATTTTCTTTCTTTGGCACTAGGACCATCCTTGTATAAAACCCCTTCCCCACCTTGGAAGGATGAACTGGTCCCAATACTCCGCAGGACAGCATGTGATGAAGAACAGGTAGAAACAAAAGAGTCTGACCTGCAGAAATGTCTACCCACTTCCATCTTTAAGCCTGCTGAATGATTTTCGGAACCCATTTGTCTGAAACAATCTGTTGCTAAAGAGAAAAATGGAGATTCAGACTTTCTGGAAGAGAAAAGGAACCAGTGTGGGATGGGGTGACAAGATATCTTGAATAGTCATTCAGACTTATTGGACTGCCTTTGATTTTGGGAGATTTGAGACTTCTTTTTGGAAACCCCCCACTTATACTTAAATGTCTGTTTACCTGAATTCTGTTGAGTCTGTTTATTATGTTTTTTTGCCAAAATAGGATAAGTAGAAAGAAAATCCTTTGGCCAGTTTGGAAAAGGAGGGCTGAAAAATTATAGAGATTCCCTGGATCAGCTTGCCTTTTCATCACACTTTTTGATCACTTCTTATATTTTACATTAATATTGTAATTTCTGAGAAGGCAGCCAAGCAAACCTCTTTAAGACAATACCAATGGCAATAGGTTTGGAAGAAGTATCACCAAAGTCATATATACACTGCAAACAATGAGTAGTGACCTGTGCAATAGCAGAAACTTGTGCTATTTAAAGAAGATTTATCTTAGCAAGAAAAAAATAACTCTTGATAAAATATCCATCATATTTTCACAATTTGTCAAAACAAAGATATGAGCCTGACAATTTAAAGTTCTGAAAATCAAAGCTGCAGAAGTGTACAGTTTTTCACATAACCATCAATAATTTTCCCATCTTTATTAGAAAGAGTAGGGTTGGAATTAACTAAGTGTTTAGCAGCATTGGAATCAACTAAGGCTATAGCTGCTAAGTCAGGTTTGGGATTAATGTATAAATATTTAAAAGACTAAGTAAATTGATACATCCTATCTGCCTTTTTAGGGACAGCTGCTAGGCTATCAGGAAAACTGCAGGTGGTAAGATATATATCCTCTAAAATCCTTCTGTATTTTCTAAGAGACTGAAAAACATCAGCATGTTCCCCCACTGAAAACACTGAGACATTCTAGCAACAGTTTCAGAGAAAGAAAACCCCCTCACAGGGAGAATCAGAAACTGAACTCTCCTCTGAGTCTGAATCAGAAATCTGAGGACAAACACCTGACTCCATCTCAGCATCTTCCTGTTCAGATTCAGAATAATGAATCTGTTCAGGAAAAGAGGAATCTTTTTTTTAACCAAAAACTACTTTACAAGAAGGATCAATAGCCTGAATTACACCCCGAGACAGTCCCAGTAATCTACTCTTATCCAAAAAAATTTGAGGAGGAGTAAATACATGCCTTGTTTTCTATTTCTTTTTGACAAGAAAAAAGAGGCCAGTCATGTGACTAATGGCAGCTACTGCTTCTCCAGGATGGGCACAACATTCTGACACAACAGGGAAACCTTCCTTGTTCCCTATCCCAGGATGAATAACAGTGGCTCAACCTTGCCCACTGAGGAGACTCCAATGGCTCCAGAGGATGTAGCTAACCCCTGATCCATAGTGGCTGTAGGTGCTACACCAGAGAAATCCAGGGTAAAAAGATAAGTAGTCTGAGGTATAACAAATGACTACAACAGAGTCACCCACCTGTAGCTGAAGCAAATTGCTATCTTGATGTGGTGGCAAAGGCTGTTTGCTTAACGTTTTCTTTTTGTGGCTGGAAAAAGGACCAACCATGGGACAGGTAAGTCTATTCCATGGTAAAGCCAAAAATGGTGTTTCTTTCCCAGGGAAGACAAGCAGCAAATGTTGGTAAAACTACCAGTCCACAAAAGTTATTTTTTACTGAAAAAAAATACAGTAAAAAGCAATTTAAAACACTATGGTAGACCTACAACAGAAAAATAAACATTTTTTCCACAAAAAAATGTTTTCAGTTAGCTAACACTACTTTTAAACTGACAGAATAAACAAGTGTTCAGTTTAAAAGAACAGTACAATATTCAGACAGTCCTTTAAAACACAACACTCCTAGTTTTAAAACAACTTCCCTGAAGAGGAATGTAATCAAACTACAATAAATTTAAGACAGACTTATTTGCCCAGCAAAGGAAAGCAAAAGACGATTGTCAATTCTCAGATGCCTCAGAGGAGCATACTTCTTGGCAGCAGTAAAGCTCTGGAGGGCTTCATGGCCATGCTTGTCTTTTACATAACTCAGCTTGACAGTTTGGGCACAAGATAGATGCCCTGAGGCTTTGGAAGCTGGCCTGCTGTTATATCCTTGGCAGGATACCCATATAGCTAAGGCTACTGCAGCAGTGGTTAATAAAAATATCTACATTTTAATATCTGCTTGCCCCTCATATCTGATGACTACTGCAGCCTTTCATCTGCTTTTCCCCATCTACTCCTTCATGTCAGGGGTGAGAGATGATCATGAAGAGACCATCACCAAACTGGCCATGAAGGGACTGTATGATGCTGGCCCTGAGATGTGTGCTGCACAAATGAGATCACAGTGCTGTCCTGCTGATACATGCACATGTCTGTGTCTACTCCTGATTTTTTTTTAACAATGGTAGTGCAATGTTTGGCAAGTCCTGGTCATGCAAGCTGCCATAACTTCTTCAACCTCTGTCTGTGGTCAGTACAGCAATAAACCAGACCATTTCTCTCCCCCAGTTGGGCAAGCCAGTATCAGCTATTCACTTCATCAGCTCCTTGAATGCCCAGGGTGCAAGTCCCTACTGAAAGGTTTGGGTTCTTGTCAGTCATGGAATATGCGAGTAATTTTAGTTCCACTGTAGGTGTGACAGCATATGGCAATGGACACATTTTATTTATATGGTTTCATGTGTCTTCTGGCACTCAAACCCTTCATTCTCACCAATTCTTTGTCAAACACTTGCTTTTCATTTGCCAATAACTCTGACAAATGTTTGCTATGACTTATCAGTTTCCATCTTGTACTGCCATGTTTAGAAACCTTAAAGAATAACAGCTCTAGTCAATTTGTGCTTCCGTTCTCTGACAAACAGCAGTGGACCCCTCCCATCTATATACAAACAAGCCTAGCATATGTATCTTCCAATTATTTGGTTTGTTTGCTTTTAAATGAATAGACAGATCAAAGAATACCTTATAGCAAAGCCCTGAGCACCAAAGCTTAAAAATCTGCAACTGTTTACATCGGTTACATGGTTCAACCACACTACAGGATTGCAGAGTTTCAATATGACAGTCTGTAGATGTGCAACACACAGTGCGATTATTCTTGATGAAGATATGGAATAATAAAAACATTAACAAACTAATAAACAGAGAAAACAATTAGTTCATCAAACTTTCAGTTGAATGCTTTCATTTTTTCAAATAAAATGACTTAATCAGACTAATTACAGACTCTATTCCGTCTACTTAATTATTTAAGAAACAAATCATGTGATTATTATTCGCCAATAAAATCAATGCTTACATGGTTTTGACTTAAGTATACATTTCAGATTCATAGCATCATTAATTCCAGCAACAGTGCATGCATTTAAAAGAATCTGTGATCAAACCTTTTCATCAGCACATGGAGTGTATAATTAGTCTGATGAAGTAAGTTTTTATTTATAAAAGAAAAAGCACTTATTTGAATATTTGGTGAATTCAAGTTGTTTTCTCTGTTTATTGTTATGTTCACACTTTTTTATTTTATATTTCATTTAAGTTAATGGCTTGTAATCTGTATTGGGCCTTCTATTTAATATTAGATGAAAATGTATGATTAGGACTAATGATAATTTAGTCATACTGAACTGTATTAGTGGTACCCAGAAGAAAATAACACTTTGTACCAGACTATATTGCCTCTAAGACAGTACACAATATTATATACAAGGCAAAATTAAACTGTTACCCATTATGCCTAAAATAGTGACATGTATAGATAATCACTAAAAGTTGTAGAGGTTTAGCATGGAGTCTAGTATAATTTTGCTCATACCTTGTCATGATAGCAGGTTCTATGCTGAAAGTGAGATATTGTTAAATGCCCTTTCACCTACTATTAGTACAACAGATGGCATCTTCAAGCGAATGCACACATTACTCTTGGAATCAAAGTGAATACTTGCCAGTTTCAATTTCCAGCTGTTGAGATAGTAGAGAAGTACAGCAGAGGGTATACCAATTTAGAATGAGTGTGGAAAGTAGCTTTGAGGTTGTGGATTTAATTGGGGTCAATTAGTCGTTTATGGAGTGGCAGGGTTGTTCACAGAAGTTAGAAAGTAGGATGAATTTAATACCTGCTGTTTGGCTGTTGAGGGAGTTCACAACAGCATGGAGATAAAGGAGTATCCCAGATGACTGGAGAATAATAACATTCTCAAGGAAAGAGGAAAATAATAAACAAATATCATTAAGCAAATCAATAAATAACCAAGCATACTAGTGCTAGTGTTCAAGAATAAAGGGGACATTTATAACTGGGGATAGTACAGAGGTATCAAACTCCTATCACACTGCATGAAAGTTTTAGAGAGGGTGACTGATAAACAAATACACAGAGTAGTAGAATGTAAGATGGAAGATGAGCAATTCAGCTTCAGATCAGGATGTAGCACAACTGACTTGACGTTTAAGGTGAGACAAATACATGAGAATAAGCTATTGGTGAAGAAAGAGTCCAACTGGGCATTCCTAGACTTTAAAAAAGCATAAGTCAATGTCCCAATAAAGTTGATCTGGACACTCCTGCAGTGGCTTGAAGTCCCAGAAACATTAGTAGAATGAGTGCAGGTTATGTACAAGAACACAATGACTCAAGAATGAACAGTGTTTGGTCTCACAAAAGGGTTCCCTATAGGAGTGGGTGCATATCATTGTGCAGCTCAGAGCCCACTGCTGTTCATATCAGAGAGGGACTACATTAACAGACAGGTTGGACAGGACAGAAGATGTAGCATTACAGGCAGACTCTGAGCAAGAACTTCAGTTTTGCATTTCATTCCCCTATCCTTTGCTGAAGACATATGGTTTGAAACCGAGTACAGATAAGACAGTTGTAATGGCAGTAAAAGGGGGAAATTGAAAGAAGCTGAGAATTAAGATAGAAGAAAAAATAGTTAACAGTTTCAAGTATTGGGGAGAGGTGGTTGAAAAGAAGGGAAGTCTGAATGAGAAGGTCAATGCTAGAAACAGAATTGTCAGGGTTAGTGCATGACAGAAGAAGGGCAAAGAATTTGAAAAGTAAGAAGTAGAAAACAGTGGTACAACCAGTACTACTCATACCGCTCAACCTCTTACAGCAAGAAATCTGGACAACGCCATCGATAAAAATGGGACAAAGACCAAAAATAGGGAAAAGTTTTAAATGTTGCTCTTACAAACTTAGAACGTTGATAGAATAACAGGTTTTGCATTAACGTGAATTTTCTGAAGGATATGAAGTCTGAAACTCAAATGTGTGTCATTATTTTTGAACTTCAATCTTTAATGATTTACCATTAATTTGCCACAAAACCACAATTTTATGAAAATCAGATCATATGAGGCCAAAATCTGGACATTCTGTGAAAATCTGTACAGTTGAGAGCTATGGTACTGTATATGGTACAGAAACCTGGGCAGTAATGGTAGCTCAGCTGAGGAAACTAGAGGTGATGGGGATGAAGTGCCTGAGACAAGTGGTAGAATGCACACTGTGGAATAGATGAAGCCAAAGTAGCTTCAATGCAGAAAAGGTGTAAAAGAACAGATTACTGTGGTTTGGGCACATGTAGAAAAGCAGAAGACAATCCAATAAAGATTTGGGATGACAGAAAGAAAGCAACAGAAAATGAGGGTGTCCAGCAAAGATATGTGACAGTCAGGTATGGGTGTCAAAGAAAGTAGAAGAGTGGCAGTGGTACTGACTAGAGAGATGTGACAGCTAAAATGACACTCTGAATCCATGTAGAAAATGGGACTGATGATGATAATGATGTTTTCAGAGTAAAAGCATTCTTCTTGGAATTCAGATAACATTGCAAGGGTATATTCAAGCTCTGATAAATGGAAATTAAAGCCTTTGCCCCTTCTAGATTCAAAGGAAAGCAGGTTTGTTAGCTTGCAATAGAATTTAAGTTGTTTTAGGACTGTATCTACATTAGTGCATGCTTAATGCTGAAATGGAAATCTTGGGCTGCTATGATCCACAAAATTTTTTTTTCTGGAGCTGTGAGACAGTGGTCTTAAGAGGATGATATATTCTTACGAAAGGAAGGATTTTCATGTGCTAAATAGTTCCAAAGAGGATGGTTGGCATTTTGTTGGAATTAAATGCCAACATATTCCTATGTAGTCAGTATTACAGTATAAAATATTTCTGCAATTCTTTCTCTCTGCAGCTATGCCTGTCTTACTTGATTTCAGGGGTACAAGATAATCTGCATACATAGTTATTTGAGTAGTAACAGGTTAAGAGCTAGGTCCTTTATGAAAATTAAGAACAGACTAGGTCCCAAACCTGAACCCTATGCATCTCCCATTTTAAAAGTGTCAGAATCTGAGACAGAAAAACTTGAGGCTACTCCAAAAACTGTGTCCGCAAGATAGTTCTGGATCAATTTAAGAGGGCCTTCTCGAAATCCAGTTCTTTTAAATTTGGACAGCAATAATGAATGATCTACTATTTCAAATACTTTACTCATTTCCACAAACAAGGCTCCACTTAATAGAACATTCTCCATAATGGAGTAAATTGTATCAATGACAAAGATTATTATGGCTGTCAGGATACTGAAGTCTTTCCTAAAGCCATGCCCTGGACATATGACAACAAGCAGTACTTGTTAATGTATTCTAAAATGTGGCTGCACACCATTATTTTCAATAACGCTACCAGTGGGTTTAGGTGGCTAGAAGTCTGGTGGAGAGGGGAATTTGGGAATGGGAAATATTACAGCATGCTTAATTACATTAAAACTTCAGGGCCTGCAATTTTCAGAAATAAGGGGTGGACACTTCCAGGCTGGGGGTGTGAAGTGTCTAGTTTTTATAATAGATTAAATATTGTTGCAATGGCAATTTCTCTGAATCAGATAGATGGAAATATAATAAATCACAGACTGGAACAATGGTGAGATCAGAATAGGGTCTGGTATGTATAAATTGTAGAAGTCGAAGCTGCAACAATGTGCTCTTTTCTAGCCAATTCTGAGACACTGATGGATAAAGCCTGGACTATGATACAGTTGATCTGAGTTTGACTAGCAGCTCAGGCACCTATTGAAGAGTGCCAGGTAGAGTGCCAGGTAGAAAAAAGAATGACAAGACATTGGCTTGCTTACCTTTCCTGAGAGTAGTGAGGGGTAGGGTGAATTTAGGTGGAACATATAGTTTTTGAGCCCCAGTGGCAATACCAGTGCCTAAATGGGAGGAGTTGCTGCTGTAGATGGGTGGCGAAGAGGGACATGTCACCACACCTGACAACGCATTATGATCACAGTGGTATTGCACACCCAACTGATGATAGCAGCTCTGCACATCAGGATAGAAGAGCCCCCAGTCCCCTTTAAGAATGATGACCCAACTCTTAGTTTTGGAGAATAACTGAATATCAAACAGAGAAGCAAATCACTCTGACCCTGAGGAACAAATGACACAACAGAGCAGTGACAGGCAGCTTGATTGCCATGAAAATTACAGGAGGGGAAAAAGGTGTTATTTCATACTATTAACAAATATACTTCTGTATTATTGTCCCTGGGTGTTTGTGTGACAACTGTATTGCTAATTGTGTCCTTTATGGGAAAAGTGCAGGGTAACTTGATAGAATAATAAAAGCCACTTTTGCAGTCTACTGGAATTCTGTAACCTAGATCTATCTAAGGCATTCAACATGGTCTCTCACAACCTACTTCTAGACACTCTAACTACAATGTCCTTTGCCCCCTCCACTACTTCCTGGTTCAAAAACTATCTCTCTGATAGACAACAGGCAGTCAAATGGCAGGGTATACTATCACCTTTACTACCAACTACTATTGGCGTTCCACAACGATCAATACTAGGTCCTCTACTATTCACAATTTTCACCAATAAACTACATACCTCCACCCTGCATGCATCACTCATACAGTACGCAGATGACTCCACCTTAATCTGCTCAGCCCCATCCATAGCCTCCCTGCAAAACCTTACCCAAGAATCCTTCTGTTCCGTCGAGAAATGGATTACTGATATCCAACTTATTCTAAACTCCAACAAGACAAAATTACTTCTTTACCCTCAATAAATCCAAGACCATACCTACCTCCTTCACTATCACCACCAAAAATGCCACAACAATCTCTCCCTCACCCCATACTAAGCTTCTCTGTGTAATAATAGATAAAGATCTTCACTTTGATGTTCATCTCTCTCAAACCATTAAAAAGGTACATAAAAAGCTAGGAACTCTATACAAACACAAACCTTACCCAAGAATCCTTCTGTTCCATCGAGAAATGTATTACTGATATCCAACTTATTCTAAACCCCAACAAGACAAAATTACTTCTTTACCCTCAATAAATCCAAGACCATACCTATCTCCTTCACTATCACCACCAAAAATGGCACAACAATCTCTCCCTCACCCCATACTAAGCTCCTCTGTGTAATAATAGATAAAGATTTTCACTTTGATGTTCATCTCTCTCAAACCATTAAAAAGGTACATAAAAAGCTAGGAACTCTATACAAACACAAACAGTTTCTATCAGATCAAACACGAATCACCCTAGCCCAAACACACCCACTGCCTACCCTATTGTACACTTCCCCAATACTACTGAGTACAGAAAAAGTAATCAGAGACCTGGGGACCCAAGTCGATAGCGATCTCTCATTTGACACCCACGTTGCCAAAGTGGTTAGAAAGACTTTCTACCTTGCCCACCTTATCATAAAGGGATTCACATCCAGATCAAAGGAGGTCATTGTACCCCTGTACTCCTCCCTTATCAGGCCCATGATTGAGTACAATGCCCCATTTGGTATGTACCTCACCCGGCACTTGCAACAGCTGGAGAGACCCCAAAAGTACCTCACCAAGAGGATCAAGGGTCTCCAACATATGTCATATGCTGCCAGACTAAAGAAACTCCAGCTCTATTCAGTGGCATACCGCCTACTCAGAGGTGATCTGTGCCTGATGTACAAGGCCATGTCCAATCAGGAACTGATGGACATGCTCCACCTCAAAAAATCCAAATCCATCAGAACCACGAGAGCTAAAGATTTAAACCTCAGCACAAATATAAATAGGACATGCTGGAGGGACAGATTCATAACTCAGAGGCTTCCCATACTCTGGAACAGAATCCCAGTTCATGTTAGGCAGAGCCCCTCACTGACTCTCTTCAAGAGAAATCTTGACGAGTGGATGGGAGATCGTAGGTTTACCCCGGGGTCATCTCTGTGTCACTACTAGACAGAGGCACAGTAAACTAATTCTATTATGTAAGGGGGTCTTCACTGTGTCACTACTATACAGAGGCACAGTATTCTAAATCTATTCTGTACACTTTTGTACCATTACATGGGGTGGCGGAAGCCACATCACTATGGCTAGGCTTATAAATGCCCCAGGGCAGAAAGCCTAGTACTAAACTATGAAACTATGAAACTATAATGCACATCAAGAAAACAGACATGGACAAACTGGACTCATGTTACAACAAAATAGCAAAATTCGCAAATGAATCCACATTTAGAAGTCATCACTGTTTTGCCCTAAAAGACCTACAGTGGTTAGAACTCCCACAATTATATGGTTACCACCAACTAGTCCTCACCTACAACATAGTAAAAATCTCCACAAAGCCCCAGCCTTAAATCAACTACTAAACCAATACATAGTAAACCGTCCCCTGCGGTCATCCAGCAAAACCATACTCTGTGTATCTAAACCTAACAACACTGCAGGAAAAGCTCTTTTCTCTTATTTCATCACCAAGAAATGGAGCAGCCTCCCCCAGAATATCACCTCAGCTCCATCTGTATCACTATACAAAAAATTACTCAAGTCGCACCTCACATAGTCCTGGCTATGTCCTTGCATCACTTAGATGCACTCCTCCTCCCTCCCACTCTTACTACGCCATATTCTCACTTTTTACTATCCCTACAATACTGTACTAAAAATACTCCCATGATGAGCTTCTACACAAATCATTATGTTTTGCATTTGTATATTATCTCTTGTGAGATACCTCTTTTACTGCATAAGTAAATAGGGAGTATTTTGTAAAATATCTCTTTCACTGCATAAGTAAATAGGGAGTATTTTGCTCCCAGATACTCCTATCCAATTTCAACTATGTGTAAACTATGACTGCATAAACTATATAGAACAAACTATTGTATATATACATTTTTAATGCATTGTATTATATATCCTGTGTTCATATATATCGTGATTGTTTATATATATATATATATATATATATATATATATATATATATATATATATACCACTGTACTTGTTTTATGTGGAGCTTTTCTCCCCGGGCCACCGCTGTAAATGGACCTTGCTCCAGTCGGACATTCCCGGTTAACAAATGTAAAATAAAATAAAATAAAAAAATAAATAAACTTCTTCTGAGACACAGTAAACTTTAACACTCAGAAATATCCTTTGCACACTGCCAGGCTCTGTCCATATCTTTCAACATAACTTTAATGAACGGTGCTAACCAGGGTCTCTTGTCGCCTTGGTGTTTCTCAGCTCTGCAATGGAACAGACTATTCTGTGCCACTGTGAGAATATCAATAAATATATTAAGGACAACTGTTAGGTCTGCTTCATTATATTTTGACCCCCCCCCCCCAAATCTACTTTATCATGTTATATTAGAAGGATGGATTTATTTTTCTGAGATGGATCTTACATGTTGTTACAGGGATAGTTTTATCCTAGATTTGCTTAAATGTCTGGATATGATCATCCTCACTTTTCCCATGCAATGGTCATCCACACAGACAAAAAGAGGAAAAGACAACCCTGACTGACTCTGGGGGGGGGGGGTGGGGGGGTAGTTAAGCAACTCCTATACGTTCTGACCATCTTAGGATTGCTGGCCTTTCTGAAAGTTGCCACAACCTCTGCAGGCTCTCACAGATCCTCTTCTGTCACACTGGTGCTGGTGATTTTGAAACCACAAGCTCTGTGGGCTCAACTGCTTCTAGAAAACATGCACTGAGGAGCCTGGAACTTGATAACATCATTAATAGTTTTTCTCTCTTGTTCTTGCATTTGTAGCCTGGATTTTACTGCTTCACCAGATATCAAGGTTATATCAAAGGGGGCATGAATAAAATTGGCCTTAACATCCTTGGTGAATTCTGGGAGGCAAAACAAAGAATGCCACCTTATATCTAATTTCTGTACCTTCCATCCTATCTGAGCCATCTTTGGTATCATGAGCCATGTATATAGCTAGATTAGAAATAGAGCACATGAGGTTCCCGTCTGGTATCCCCTCCATAACCTTTGATTTTTTGCCAAGCATCTCTAGAATAGCAGCAAATAAACAATGCAGTTGACTGCCTTAAAAGTAAATGTGGATGATGAGTAACTTCCTCCTAGTCTACATTTCTTAAGTGGTACCGCAGAGTCAGGCTTTGGAGGAGTGAGTGTCTTCTTGCCCTCAGAATGTTTGAAAGGCAGAGGCAGTAATACTAGTTGAAGGCTTGGCAGCCTCTGGGGAATGGAGAATCATTCAGCTTTTCCAGCTCAAGATGGTTATGTCTGTTTTAGAGGGTAGAGATCTCAGAGGCTGCACAGATCTCACACTGATTGGAGAAATTAATCTTCTTCAATTACATCAGACATGAATATGTTGGTTCTGCTGGGGAATTGTAGCCACAATTGCTACTAAACAGAAATACCTCCTTACAAAACAATGCAATTCTGTAACAAATAACACTCTATGACAATGTACTATATAAACAAAACCAAGTTACACAAATGCAGTCTAAATCCATAGTTGCTAGAAGATAAAAACAATCTGCAAATATTACTTCTGAGATATGGTTCCACATAAATAACTGCTAATAATTCTCCACAAGGGCAAACAGCAATAAAATGGTACTAGGACAAAGAAGGAGAGGCAAAAAGTCAACACCAGCAACAAAACATTCCAACAAGTGAATAAATGTAACGTAATGACTTTAATGGAAGGAAGCACAAACAAGGTTAATGAACAACTGGCAAAAACAATAATAATAATATAAACATACTTTATTTAAAAAAAGACACTTAAACTGTTAGCCTGGTGCTGTTCTCTTCATTAAGGCAATAATAAACCATGGCAAAAGAGATTCAGGGAAGGGTCTTTAGGGGCACAGCATTGGGGGTATTTGAGAGGGGCTAGGTAGCCAGGAAATATTTGTACTGCCAGGCTAAGTTCTACTGGTAATGAAGATGGCACTCCAATATTAGCTTTATGATTTTTTCTTAATTCTTGTACGACCACAACACAGTAAAGCCATATACTGGATATCATCTGGATTTCACCACCATCAGTACAAGTTGCAAACTCAGACATCATGGAAACTGAGTGTACTGCACCATGCCAGACCTGCACTTCTAATGGCCATGCAACGTCACTGATGGAGACTATAAAAAAGAGGGTTATATCTCTAAAACAGTCATTTTTAGTAATATTTTGGACAACTACAGATATTCAATTAGAAGCCACAGTTTATACATACATATGTATTTTATATATTTTTTTAAATTGGCCTGGAAGGTAAGCTTGACGGTCAAGAGGAGGACTACAGTTAATAATGATGATGATGATGATAATAAAAATAATAATAAAAACATATCATAACTCCCATTTTTTTCTGCATAGTTTAAATGCAGGAAGACATCACATTCAGAAGCAAAGAAAGTACAGTTGTGTAAACTTACCATTACAGCATATGTTCTAATAACAGATCACTGTTGCAGCAGCCTAAACTATTTGGGTTCTACCCCTTGTGACCGGCACTCTGTCAGGAGCTTGAGAGGAGCTCCATATAAAGACAGAGTGTGAATATCCTCAGAGCACTTTTTGCCTACAAAGGGAAGCAAGAACCCAGAGAGAACAATGCTAGAAAACAACACATCAGAAACTACGTACAAAAAGGGCATATTCATTCACAATCTAACAACACAAAAGGATAAAAACGAAAATAAGAAGGCTGAATGGAGCGGTGTCAACTACAACAGTAACCTGTTAGGATATCTACTCTTATGATAAGATTACTTACACAACTGTAGTAAGTTCAACATATAGATCACTGCTGCAATGGCCTAAGCTACTTGGGTAGACTACCATAGCATAGAAACTAAGGAGGGTGGTGGCAAATAAATTCAGAATCTAGGGGACCCTGGAGAATGGTGCTAGCAAAGCCTGTTTTGGACCTGGAAAATAAATCAAATTTGTAATGCTTTGCAAATGCATGCAGAGAGGACCAAGTTGCTGACCCCAGAATACTTCTGGAGTTCACTCCTTTCTAGAAAGTCACAGAAGAAGCCAAATCTCTTGTAGACTGGTCCCTAATCCTGCCTCGAAGAGTCTTACTATGGTGAGTATAACATAAATCAATAGCATGAGACAACCAACTAGAAATTAAAAAAAAAAAAAAAAAGTTGTTGGCATTCTGGTGGTTTTCCAACCACCTAGAAATAGCCTGTTTTTACACTAGTTTTCTTTTCCCCTTACCTTCATAGCAGGCAAACAGCCAATCAGCTCTCCGGATGGTTTGAATTTTGTCAAGGTAGTATCTGAGCTGCCTGTGAACATCTGGAAGAATCTTTTCTCCCTTGTTCTTGGGCTCAGGAAATATGACAGAGATTAATAATCTGGCTTTAACTAAACTCAGACCACTTTAAATGTAAAAGAAGGATTAGTTCTCAAAGAATTCCTGTCTTTGTGACAAATGAAGTAGGGCTGACTCACCTTAAGTGTATGTAACTTAGATACCCTCCTAGCAGAAAGTCAGATTAACAAGTAAAACAGTCTTCCATGTTAAGAACCTCAATTCAGCCTGATAAGCTGGTTTAAATGGAAAGAGAGCAAGCTTTTCAAGCACAAAGTTAATATTCCAAAGAGGAGCCACCTGTTTCCTAGATGGATGGACATGCAACACCCGTTTCAAATACTGTTCAACATGAGTATAGTAACAAAAAGGGAAGGGGGAGTTAAAGAGCAGATAAGCAAAACTGGCTGATAAATGCACCTTGACAGAGGAATAAGAAAGGCCATAGGATAGTAACTTGCACAAATAATCTGCAGCCAGAGGCAGCTGGGCCAGAACAGGGTCTTGGTTCTTGTTCTGGATCCACTTACACATATACGAGTTCCTGGTAGTAGTTTGTTTACCTCCCTTATCATCTGCTGCATGTCTTTAGAAAACAAGGTGCCTAAAAGCCATCAAACTTCTATCACTTAGCCCTTAGTTAAAAAAAAATTAGGCTGGGGTGTATCAAACAAATCATGTCTTATGAGACCAAATCCATTCTGTGGGAAAGCTTTTGGTAACTGCCCTTGGTCAGACTGAAAAGAGGGGAGAGACATTGTTGCCTTGACCATAAGGGAGTCACCACCACAGTTTTTGCAGTCCTTCTGGATTTTTAGAAGACCCCTTGATATCAGTGCAAAGAGTCAAAAGGCATAGAGAAACATTTCCGTCCATGACAATGAGAAGGCATCTGTCTTCTAGGCCTGTTTGCAAGGAATTCTTCAGTAGAATATCTTCAGTTGTTTGCCCTGACAGGAGGCAAACAGGCCTACTTTAGGTGTTCCCCACAGTTGGATCAATTGTTGGAAGACTAAAGGACAGGATGAAGTTTCCATTCAAGGAGTTCTGCCCTGGTCCTGCTGAGCTCGTCTGCAAACAAGTTTTTTCTAATGGAATTTATGAAAGCTGAAGAGTCAAACTGAGCCTATATTTCTATCTACTAGGCTATCACAGCAAGTCTGAAGAGAGGGTAAGATCTGGTACCCCCTTGTTATTTTATGTACCATATCACTGTGGTGTTGACTGGGTAAATTTGCAGAGGTCCTGGGGACCAGAGATAATGTAAGACTTTCAAAGCATTAACAACTGCCAACATCTCTTTCTGACATTTATGTCCTTCAATTTATTGAAAGGGTTCCACAGAGTTTTCATTTTATCCTCTTTAGAAGTTGCTCCCATGCCAGGTCTGATATATCTTTAGAGACAGAGTGGTGGTGGTGGTGGTGGGGGGGGGCTGGAAGGGAGGATGGGAGACCTGGATTGCAAGAGATATGGTTTACCCACCATTGAAACTCCTTCTTTACAAATGCCAAATCTGGGATCTGAAAAGATAAAGGGTGTGGATGTTGAGTTCAGACTGATATGACCCACTACTGGATCTTCCTCGAGTGGAGTCTGGCTGGAGAGAGCATGAGAATCATCAATGCCATGCACCCCAAAATCCTGAGATACTCCCCTGCAGATACCAGGCTCTCAATAGAAAGAAAAATCAGGAAAAACTGCTTTCCCCAAGGAAGAATCTAACAGACTTCTTGGGAATACAATCCTATGAGAAGGGATAAGAGAAGATTTATGAAAGTTTATTTCAAAACCCAGAGTGAATAGAAGATTATATGCAGTTGCTAAAGACAACTGACAGTTGGAAAAAGGGTCTACAAAGATAAGACAGGGTCTACAAAGATAAGGCAATCATCGAAATATGGAAAGATGTGAATGCCTTGAATTCTTCAATAAGCAGTGACTGCAGCCAGACACTTTCTGAGTATCTTTGGTACAATGCAGAGTTCAAAGGGTAAGACAAAGACTGATAATGTAAGGCAGGCACACCAAATCTTAAAACATGCCTGAATTACACACCAATGGAAAGGTGTTGATGGTCATCCTTTAAATACAGTTTTACCATCAAAGCTAGAGGAGGGAAAAAGTGACTAAAGGGATAACATTTTATACTTAAGAACCTTGACAAAAGTATTTAGAAAAAAAAGGTCCAGTGAAGGCCTGCAGGATCCTTCCTTCCTCTGGTACCAGAAAATTCTTGAATACAAGCTTCCACCCATTTGACATGGTGACACTGGATGTCCTTCAAGGATGCATCTGCAGTCATAACATATGGGTTGTCCTGCCTCAGGCAGCCCTTCGGTCGGCCGGATTCCAAAGTCTGGGTCTGGCCTCGGCTGATGTCGCACCTTCCCCGACGTCAGAGCGTCTGGGGTATAAAAGCATCAGCCGATGCCATTTTCCTCAGTCTTTCTTGCCGCGTGGTGCCCGAAGCAGAAGCTGTTCGCAACTGCCGGTCGGTCAGATCCAGTGAATTCAGCTACCGAAGACTTCGAAAAAGCTAAGTACCCTGTTGGGGACTCTTTCTTGCCTCAGCCGATGTCAGACAAAGTAAATAATTGTTTAACTTGTGGGAAACAAATACCTCATAAGGATTTCCATTCCTACTGCCTTCCTTGCTTAGGCCCAGACCACGACGTATCGTCCTGTTCAGCCTGTGCTTCCTTCAACCGACGAACTCTTAGACGTCGGTCGGAGTTTGCAGAGGAATTTTTTGGGGCTACTTTTGCATATAAAATGCCGTCGGAGACTCCGACTTCGCATTTGGTGAAAAAAACGGAAGGACAAGGACCGACACTCGCGCCCCGCGGTTTTGGCTGAAACCACGGTAAGGCCTACCGCGAGTGTCTCGGTTTCGGCCAAAACCGAACCCTCGGAGATTCCTTCTTCTGAATCCATTCAACCGACCACCGCGGCCCGGGAGGCCCCGGCTGTGTCGGCTACCGAATTACCTACCGAGACCAGTGTCCAGGAAATGTCCGACACCATACCTTTGGACATTTCTACTCCAGCATGTGGGGCAGCTAGGCCCCCTGCTTCCATGTCAATCAAGGCCTTCTCTAGGGCTAAAGCTGCAAAACTTTCTAAAACTTTGCCTTCTAAGACTACCTCCCAGAGGCCTTCCTCTAGTTCCCAGATCCTCAGCCTTGCAGAGGACCTTATTTCTTTGATTAGAGGTTCACAACCTCACCCGGACAGGGCCTCTCACCCTCCACCAGACAAAAGGCCCAGGACTGATCCCTCTGACCCACATTCTTCAGATGACTCCACGGATGGATCTGAGTTGTCAGACCACCAGGAGGGGGCCTATTCGCCCTATGAGGATTCTGATGCTGAAGAATCTATCCCTTCGGCTTCCCCTCCTGAAGAGTTTTCTTTTGGTGAGACTCTACACTCCATGAGAGAGCATTTTCAATGGCAAGGTCAGGAATTCTCTGATTCTAGAAAAAGATTAAGGACCTTTTTACATTTGCCTCAACATAGGCCCTTAGCTATACCTCCTGTTTTGAATGTAATTGATGATGTGTACAATGATGTTAGTACAGCCCCTGATACTCTCCCTCCGGCCCCTGCCAAACCTGATAGATACTACAGGGTGCCGGATTCACATTTCCATCTGTATAAAGCCCATTCTGCAGACCCAGAAACTATTTCTCAGGGCCCTAAAGGGGTTGCGGCCGCCACTGCCAAAAATCCTCTACCCTCTGAAAGAGAGTCTAGAGCTTTAGAGAGATGGGGAAAGAAGGTATATACTTCTGCAACTCTTTCTGTCAGGGCATTAAATTGTCAATTTCATATGATACAGTACCAAGAGTATTTGTTAGATGAAATGAATAAGAAACTTTCTTCTACTGAACCTCTTGACCGTAAATCCCTACAGGATTTGATACACAACTCACAGCAGGTTAGTAATCATTTCTTAAAATGTGGCTATGATGCATTGGAGGCTTCATTTAGATCAGCTATGACTGGAGCAGTTATTCGCAGGCATGCCTGGCTGAAGGAACAATCTTTACCAGACCATGTTAAAGCAAAACTCCTGGATGCTCCAATGGAGAAACAAAATTTATTTGGCTCCTCTGCTCAGGAGGTCTTAAAAAAGTTTGAAGAAAAGGCAAAATCTATGCAAACAGTTAAGGATTTCCTGCAAGTACAACCACAGAGATTCAGCAGAAACTGGCCTACTAAAAATTGGTCCTTTCCAGATTCTGACAGAGCCCAGAGAGGCAGGAACAGACGCCCCAGAGGCAGAGGCCAATCGAAGGGCTCCTACCGAGGCAGTCAGTGGCAGCCTGCCAACCAGAGGAGTAGTGCAACAGCAGCAGCAACAACTACTACACCAGGACAGGCTCAATGACTTTACTCTGATTCCGCCTACCAGGGCTCAGCTGCAAGCACCCTTGGGCGGAAAGCTTGCTTTATTTTCAAAAAACTGGCATTTCATTACAAGGGACACATGGACACTGCAAATAATAGACAAAGGATACAGGTTTCACTTCCACACTTTGCCAAAGAGAAACGGAATGCCAAACCTACCACCAAATCAGAGGGCAGAGGCTTTAAAGCAGATCAACAACTTGCTTCAAATGAAAGCTATAGAAAAGGTACCACTTCCAGAACAAGGCCAAGGATTTTACTCCAGACTATTCCTTGTACCAAGAAAGGAAAATCAATGGAGGCCTATACTAGACCTGTCCGCACTGAATACTTACCTCATTGTGCCAAAATTCAAGATGCTGACCCTACAGCAACTTCTTCCCATGTTGGGCAAGGAGTCTTGGCTGGTGACTCTAGATCTCAAGGAGACATACCTGCACGTCCCTATTCGACCAAGTTGCAGAAGACACCTCAGATTTCTTGCAGGATCAGAGCATTATCAATTCTCAGCATTGCCCTTTGGCTTATCTACTGCGCCCAGAGTATTCACGAAATGCCTGGCATCAGTAATTGCACACTGCAGACTTCAGGGGATTCAAATCTACCCATATCTGGATGACTGCCTTATACAAGCGGACAACAAGGAAACTTTGATAAAGGACTTGGCCTATGCCATCCATCTGCTACAGGCCTTGGGATACACAGTCAACATCCAAAAGTCAAGACTTATTCCATCCCAAAGGATAACCTTTTTGGGTGCAGATCTGGACACAACCATCCAAATGGCCTTTCTCACAGAAGAAAAACAAAAACAACTTCCAGATTACTTCATGATTCTGACAAGACAAACTCAGCTAACTGCAAGAAAAATCCTGCAGGCCCTGGTTTATATGGCATCCTGCATAATTCTGATACCACAGGCCAGGCTGCATATGAAAAAATTACAATGGTACCTAAGGAGTGTATGGTCTCAACACAGTCACAGTTTAGAAACTTTGATACCAATCATTCCCTGCCTTCAAAAGGAGTTTCTGTGGTGGGCTCAGGCCTGCCAGTCCAACAGAGGGTTGCCTTTCAACAAACCAAAAACAAAACAAACCATCACCACGGACGCTTCAGACCGAGGATGGGGAGCACACATGGAGGGCAAATGTATCCAAGGCCTATGGTCTCAGGGGCAGCTACGCATGCACATAAACCAAAAGGAAATGCTGGCAGTGATGCATGCAATCGAGCTTTTCAAACCCTTCCTCCATCAAGGCCACCTGTTGATAAGGACAGACAACACCACGGTCATGTGGTATATAAACAAGCAGGGAGGCACACACTCCTACCCTCTATGCCGGCTGGCTATGAATCTATGGGAACTATGCCTGAAACTCAATATCCAACTACAGTCACAGTTCATGCCAGGAAAAGAGAACACACTGGCAGACAGCTTAAGCAGAACTACCATGGATACACACGAATGGATGCTGCACCCAGACATCTTCCAACTCATAGTAAAGGCATGGGGCATGCCGGAGATAGATCTGTTCGCCTCCCCCATCAACCATCAATTGAAGACATTCTGCTCAAGGACATACCACCCACAAGCTTGGAGGGTGGACTCTCTCTCTTTCAGCTGGAAAGCTCTAAAAGTATATGCATTCCCTCCTCTTCCATTACTGTACAAGGTTCTACTGAAGATCAGGGAGGAACAGCCAACAGTGAATCTGATAGCACCAGACTGGCCAAGACAACACTGGTATCCATTATTGAGAAGCATGTCACAGGCAAAGCCATGGCCTCTCCCCCTATGGCCTCTTCTTCTAACACAGAACAACTTCAAGATCATGCATCCCAACTTGAAAACATTGCAGCTAACGGCCTGGAAAATCCCTTAAACCCCAAACAAAATGTTTTATCACAGAGAGTGAAAGACATTATCATGGAAGCTCGCCGGCCTTCCACAAGGAAGACATACTCAGCTAAATGGAAAAGATTTCTCATTTGGAACACATCAAAAGGCACAGATGTGACAATGGCAAGCATGACACATATTCTGGAATACTTAGCAGAATTGTTCCACAATGGCCTGTCCTATTCTTCCATTAAGATTTATGCCTCAGCAATTTCAGCAGAATACAATGTGGATCCACCTATCGTCTCACACCCTCTCCTCAGGCAATTTCTGAGAGGGATCAAAAATATTAAACCTCCAAGAAAACCCCCTCTACCTGCCTGGGATCTCAACTTTGTGTTGGAGAAACTAACACTTCCTCCTTTTGAACCAGCAGCATCAGCGGATCTACAGTTTCTGTCTTGGAAAACTGCATTCCTTCTGGCAATAACTTCAGCAAGAAGAGTATCTGAGTTACAAGCATTAATGGCAGTACAGCCATTTCTTATCTTCCATCAGGACAGAGTTTCACTAAGAACCAATCCTACTTTTATGCCAAAGGTGGTATCTAGGGTATCCTTGAACTAAGCTATTCACTTGCCTATGTTCTTCCCAAATCCACAGAATAGAGGGGAAAAACTTCTGCACACCCTGGATATACACAGACAACTACGCTACTACTTGGACAGAACTAAGACTAGCAGAAAAACTGACCAACTATTTGTAGCATATGCTACTGGGGTGCAAGGAAAAGCAATTTCCAAACAGACAATTTCAAAATGGATAGGAAATTGCATTCGATTTTGTTACTCCTTTCATGGAAAGACAGTTCCAGAAAACATCAGGCCTCATTCCACAAGGGCCACGGCCACCACTACAGCCTTCCTGCATGGGGTGGCTACCAAGGACATTTTAGAAGCTGCTACTTGGAGCTCCGTGCATACATTTGCCAAACATTACAATCTCCCTTTATACTCCAGATCCAGAGCAGGTTTCGCTACTGCAGTCCTGCAGGGGATCTTAACTACACCATCCTTTTCTTAGTACCTCCTCCCCCAGATTAGCTATGGTATTCTACCCATATGTTATGACTGCAGATGCATCCTTGAAGGACATAGTACAGTTTTGTACCTACCATAAATGTAGATGTCCGATAGGTATGCATCTGCAGTCAGGTTTACCCTCCCTCCTACCCCTCTGTGGTATTCCTAGGGTACTTACCCCTCTTTCAGCTAGCTGGGGGAATCTATTATGGTGTATTTGTTTGTATATACATGTATATATTTAGAATTTTGCAAATGTTTGGAACTTTACTGCATTTATCCAAATTTAGCCTTCCTAGAGGGCACCTGGCATCTGGGGCAAGAAAAACTGAGGAAAATGGCGTCAGCTGATGCTTTTATACCCCAGACGCTCTGACGTCGGGGAAGGTGCGACATCAGCCGAGGCCAGACCCAGACTTTGGAATCCGGCCGACCGAAGGGCTGCCTGAGGCAGGACAACCCATATGTTATGACTGCAGATGCATACCTATCGGACATCTACATTTATGGTAGGTACAAAACTGTACTTTCTATTATTCTCTGTGCAAGCATCTGCTGCAGAAGGGGTGGAAACAAGGAGACTTGGTTCACAATGCAAGAAGGAATCACCGAAAACAGGAAGGGATTCCCATTGCCAGGTGCACTCATGCTGAATTACATTTAAAACATATATGCCCTTCACAATATACCCCAAGGGAAGATGAAGCTTTAAAGATATGGAGAGGTTGCCAGGGTGGGATGGGGAGCCTGAACAGGCAAATAGTCAAGCTGAATGTGAGGGAGGCTTTTCCTTGCATTTTGGGGCCTCCTTGCCATTGCCTTTTAAACTTCTGGTTAATAGCTCTTTACTACTAAAATTGCTTATTGAAAAAGAAAGTTTACATGTAATAGAAATTATGCTTTAGACAAGGAGAGTTGAAAAATCTGAGTTACCCCTTGAATCAGTTTTTCTCTTTCATCATACTGCTTGAGCACCTCAGCTGCAGATGGCCCACACAGAACTTCCTTGTCCAAGACAGAATTTAAAATGACAGGTTTTGAGAACAAAGGCACCAGAAGCAGAAGCTCTAAAGGCAAATCAGCATCATAAGCACACTTTAAAACACGCATAATAACACAAGCAGCAGGTGTTAGTGATCCATTCAAGGATTTTTTTTTTACCTCAGAAGAAGGGAGGTTAACAATTAACTTTTGCATGTTCTCCAAAAATAAAAGTAAACATTTTAACATATAAGCTTGACAGTTTAAAATTCTAAAATTTAATGTAGCAAAAGAATACACTTTCTTCCCGAACTTGTCAAAAGCCTTCCAACTGTTGTCAGAAGAAATAGGGGTTAGCAATAGTAATCTGTTCAGCAGAGGCATTTTTAGGCAGAGAAGTTATTACTGGATCTGCTGTGGTCTTGGAAAACAAATACTTAAGAAATCAAAGGTGCCCTGTATAAATTGACAGACTTCCTGGGGGCAGGAGATCGACTGTTAGGCAAATTAGAAGCAGTGAGAAAAAACATTCTTTAAAGGATGCAAAAACAGCTATAGCTGTAGGCATATCCAGCTGTAACAAATTATAATACATCTTGTGTGTCACAGGAATTTCATTTATCTCTCACAGAAAAAAAAAACCCTTTCAACTTAAATACAGTCTCAGAAGAAAATAAATCTTCAAGGGGAAAATATGAAAATGAAAGTTATGTATTTACTATAGTAATAGATCCGTGTTATCTCATTTTGGTCCAGTGGAACATTTGGGTTGTCAGATCCAATTCGATCTGACCTTTGCACCTTCCACCAGAGCTTTGGATCTGAGACCGACTCCTCTCCTATCCACAATTCCCTCCATCTGTCTGAATTATCTCAGACTGAGTTTGCTGACTATTCGAATCATATGAACAAAACTATCTTGTTACTAAACTGACAATGGAGAGGGACGTTCACTTGGAATACAAATGGATACACTCAGTATTTCCAAATGCAGACCTCTCTGAATCAAGCACAATTTCCCTTAAGAGCACACAGAGAACATACAGAGCTCAGGGTCTGGGTGCCTCTATTTGTCTCCCTCCAGGTCCCCAATAAGGCTCCCTACTGGCATAGTCAAACCAGTGCTTCATGTCCCTGTCCCAAGTAGCTGACACACACAGTCTGAGATATGATTTGCACACACACCTGGGAAAGGCTGGCACAGATTCAGCTGCTATGTCCCCATCTGCCTAGACTATAAGGTAGTTGTCACCACCATCAGAACCCCTGCCAGCTACTTTAAGGGTCTTACAAGGGTACCCAATTATACTGAGTAAAATTAATATTAATATAAATGGTAATTTTGACCAAACAGCAAGGCTTTCAGGAGTGGCAACAGTTATCACCAAATAAGTATGTGCACATACTTTCAAAGCTTAAATATTTTCTAAAAAGGATCAGCCACAATGAAAAGTTTAAATATATTTAATAATAAATAATAATATAACAAGAATATACTATATATATTAATATATATATATATATATATATATATATATATATATATATATATATATATATATATATATTTACAGTTTCAGTCCCAGAAGATATTAAAAAATTAACACTGATGGAAAGCTTCACACAGTTATAGAAAAAACAGGATATCTAATCTTACTATATTTTCCTGACTAATTAAAGAATTACTGTTCCTTAGTTAAGTTACTTACTACCACAAGGCAAGAACATGTAGGTGAGTGGTCCTTGCTGTCAGATCCAAGACAGAATGCAGAATGCTGAGGGCAATCTCTTACTAATATCTAAATATTATTTCTGAGTTGATTACACAATAACATCACATCTGATGATCTAACTCTGTTTCCCATACTCACCAACACTAGAAGGTGACAGGATTTTAGCACCTATGTATCAGCGTACACACATAGCTTTGCTCAGATCTCCTGGAAGTTATAAAACCATGAAATACTTCCCTTCTTTCTACAAGACTACAACCTATTCTCCAGCACAGACATTGTGCCTCTGGCTCCATTCAAAATTGTGAGATAATATCTTCATGGCCCATAAAGTAATTTAATTTCAAGAACATTTTGCAAAGTCAGGTGGATTAAGATTAACCCTCACTTCCAGTATATGCTGTTACAATATATACATTTAAACTGTTACAATAATGCATGTACATCTCTTTTCATTCCAGCAGGGCACACTGTTGATACATTTTAACAGAAGCAACTTTCACAAATGCATTTTCAGTACACGCATTTGTACAAATGAGATATTATTTACAAAATTCCAGCTAGCTGTGCTGGCATACATTACAAATCCAGTGCCCTATTTCTCCCTGTATGGCTGGCAGTACATTCTGTCATCAAACCTCTCCCCACTTTGAAGACTCAAGCGAGTTTTTCAAGTGCCCCTTGAGAAGTGTTGCTTGACAGGAATTAGCCTATCTGGGAAAACATTACCCCATACCCTGTCTTGAGATTCCATCTGCCTTGGCACTGTTGACCCCACTACAGTGCTGCACTGTCATATCATATGCCTGCTACTCTAGACTCCACCATAGTAACTTGGGACTTTGCTGACTGGTTCCCTGTAGTCATAGATCCTCCTCAGACTCCTCCTGCCTCCTAATGCAAATAATTAGTACAAGAGCCTCCCTAGCATGGTAAGGTTTCATCATGTTAACATGGTAAAGTTTGAAACCCTGCCTCCTGCCTAGCAGTTCTACCATACAGTTAAATTACTGACCTTCCTTACCACTTTGAAGGGTCCCTTTCAAGCTGCTTGCAGCTTATTGTGTCTGACAGGAATGAGAACCATCACCTACTGCCCAAAAGCATACTCTCTGGCTCAAGCATTCCAGTCATACCAGACCTTTTTCTGCTGTTGGGCTCCTTCCAGGTTCTCCTGAGCCAAGTCCATGAGCTCCATGAGTCTTCTCCTGAGGTGAAGGAAATATGTCACAAGAGACTTTTTGTGGGATTCTCACACACCCTCCCACTCATCATGAATCACATCTAAAGGTCCCCTCACCCTATGCACATACAGCAACTCAAAGGGTGAAAAACCTGTGGACTCCAGGGGTACCGCTCTGTAAGCAAACAGAAGATGGGGAAAACATTTGCCCCACTCTCTCTTAAACTGGTCTGGAAATGCATGTAGCATGGTCTTTAGTGTAGAGTTTAACCTCTCCACAAGACCATTAGTCTGGGGATGGTGGGGGGGGGGTCTTTAAGTGCTTCACCCCACAGTGCTTCCACAGACAAGCCAGCAGGTCTGACATGAAATTGGCACCTATGTCAGTCAGTATTTCACTTGGGAAACCTACCCTGCTGAAAATCTCTAGCAAAGCATTTGCCACCTTCTCTACCATGATGCAGGACAGAGCCACTGCTTCAGGGTATCTAGCAGCATAATCTATTACCAGAGGTACTCAGAGGCCTCACAATATCCATAGCTATCCTCTGAAATGGCTCCTCAATCACAGGCAAAGGCATCAAAGGACCTTTGACCTTGTCTCCTGCCTTGCCTACTTTTTGTCTCTGCTCAGAAGTCCTGAAGTACCATGTTACATCCCTTCCAATCCCAGACCAATAAAAGTCCTGCATAATAAGTCTTTTGGTAAGCTTTATTCCCATATGACCTGTACAAGGAATGTCATGGGCTAAGGCTAGAAGTGCCAGATGGTAGGCTCCAGGCACTACCAGCTGCTCTATTACCTCACCCTATAGTTCTTCCTCAGAGGTCCACTCTCTATACAGTAACCCATTGTTATAGGTGCCTCTTTAGCTACCTCCCCCAAGCCTCTGTTCGTGTAGGGTCTGAGAGCTGACCCTGTCTCAGCTCTACTTTTGTTACTTTTCACAGCTTCTCTTCCACAGGAAGTCTGGTATCCCCTGACAGTGATGCCTCACTGTCAGCCTGGGTACTACCACTCACCTCTGCCCTTGCAGTCACTCTGTCCAAGGGAAAATCAGCACCTACCAGTAGCTGTGACTCACATTCAGGCTCACTGCTACAGGGTAGCTCCCTCCCTGAAATAGCCACACCACCAGCCCTGGCTTCAGGTGTGGTGTCTATCTGGGTCTCCCCCAGGCTACTAGACCCACATGCCTGTCTCCAAGCCAGACTGTGTGTAAATGCATGCACACAAGGTACTGCATTATCAAAATCATTCCCTATCAGGACATCTGCAGAGATATCCTCAAATAAACCTACTTGCTTGCTTCCTTTTCCATCCTCCCAGTTAAGCTGAACCCTCGCCAAAGGCATTTGGAATGAGGGCCCTTCTAAAGCTCTGACTGGAGTGGACTGTCCAAGCAAGTACTGTTCCTCTTTACCCACTGCATGCTTCACAATGGTTATGTCAGAAGCTTTGTCTCTCTTGGCAGTGGATTGTTTTCCATCCACTAAGATAGGATATAAACTTTTGTGATAGCTTGGTACCCCTGTTGTCTGCAGACAACATACCAATGGCATACTGTTATTCCCACTTGCTGTCTCCCCCATCTTTTTTTCCCCACCTTGCCTCCATGGACATCTATATGCTACATGGCCCACTGGTTACATCTGAAACATTTAACTCTCAATCCTGGTTGTGTACCTGAACTAATGGCTTCCCTTGTTACTGGCGGATTCTGTTGAGGTGGTTTAGGCTGCCCACTATGGGTTCCCTTATATCTATGTGCAGCACTGGGTATCCCTTTTCTGTGTAATGATGCCCTGCTTGCTAAGTAGAGATCCTATCTCTTCACCAGCTCATCTGCCGAGTTACATTCTCGGTCTGCCAACCAGATTCTCATGTCCCCAGGCAAAGTGCTAAGGGCTTGTTCATCCGCCAAAAGGTCGGCCAGCCTTTCAAAAGTGGTGACCTGATAGTGCTATTACACCTTTTTCTAACTGTATGGACATTGACACAAATGTTCATTGTAGTGACAACTGCCTTTTTGTTATTTATGATGACAATGCTGACAATGTTGTTGGTGCTGAAGGAGGTTTGTTTCAATATGACAATGATACAATGGATACTTTTCAATATGGAGTGGTTGACAGTGGTAAACTGTGTGAGTCCAATGATGAGGCTGATAGGGGGGAAGCATGTGAATTTGGTAACATCTCAATATTTCCATTAGATAATGTAGTGGATGAAGGGTTGACGGGTATCCTTGACAACAGGGAAGTCAATTCTTCAGGTGAACTGATACATGAGAATTCTGGTTTTGATTTGTGTAGTGTTGGTGTAGAGACACAAAGTGTCAGTAATGTGACATTTATTCCAAATGAAGGTATGAAATGCAGTATTAATAAGGAAATGGGGTTCATCATATATAACTACACTGATTTAGTCATTAATGATTCACACTTTAAATTGTTTAGTAAGGATGAAAAATTTGTGCCGAGTTTTAATATTGACACAATGCAACTATTAAAAAGTTTCAAGTTATTTGTGAGGGAAATTAACTTGAAACTTTATTTTCACTCATCTGGTTCTGGTAGCAATACTCAAGATGGAGTATCTCAAGGTCATTTACTTCGAAGGAAAAGTACTTTTGTGCCACCTCCCAATAAGGAGATTAGTATTTTTGAGAAAATGGTTGAATGTGAATTGAGGAGAATGTGTTTACAAAGGGCTACTTATGTTGACAATTTGACTAACAATGAAAGGGCCGTACTTAAAGAATTTACATCAACAGGCCAATATAGATGCATGAGGCCAGATAAGGGTGGGGGGATGGTCATCATGCATAATATTGACTATGTTGGTCAAATAATGAGAATTTTGAATGATGACAACACCTATGATAGAGTATCTGTTCACGAGATTAATTCGGCGTATCAGAGAATTGATTTATTTTTGCTAGATGCTTTATACCAAGGAACCATCAATGAAGCTGATTTTTATTTTTTAGCAGTGAAGTTCCCCATTATGCCAAAATTTTTTGGCATACCTAAGGTACACAAGGGAACTGAATGTTTACAGTTTCGTCCTATCATTTCAGCAAAAGGTTCTAAGACTGAACCTTTAGCTGCTTTTGTTGATTTTTACTGTAAAAAAGCTTTAATAGATGCTGAACATATATTGAAAGACTCATGGCACTGTTTAGAAAAATTGAATTCGGTTGATTTTTCAAAATTGGGCAACTTTGGTTTTCTGACAATTGATGTCATTAATCTGTTTTCTGTTATCCCTCATCAAGAGGGCTTAGAATTATTTTATGACAGTTTGTATTCTAGTAAGAGTTTTGACTCTGAGAAATTGGAAATTTGTCATGGGCTCATGGAATTGGTGCTTAACAATAATTTTTTCACCTTTGAAGGGGAAAGGTATAAGCAGATAACTGGGGTAGCAATGGGTGCCAAGTGTGCCCCGGTTTATGCCAATTTGGTTCTGTTGGCCTGGGAAAAAGAAAATATTCTCAATTCTAGATTTGTCAAAAACATACTATTGTACAATAGATTTCTTGATGACCTACTTATTACATGGAAGGGTGATGATGTCAGTGTCAGGGAATTTATTGATTATTTAAATAATTGTTCTGGATTTTTAAAATTCACATACAATTGGAGTTGCGATTATGCAAATTATTTAGACATCGGGATTTCCAAGAATGAAACGGGGTTTCTAAGTAGTATCTATAGGAAACCTAGTTATGCCAATTCTATGTTGCATTACACTAGTTGCCATCCGGTGCACCAGAGGAGAGGCTTGGTTAAAGGCCAGATGGTTCGTCTTTCTAGGTTGATCAGTGACGATGAGGAGTTCAAAAATGAGATGTATACATTGATTGGTTTATTTTTGGAGAGGGGTTATCCATCGACACTTTTGATTAAAATCAAAAAAGAAGTGTATAGGAAAAGGAGAAGTAAATATGTCCCGATCTTGAGAACAAGGGGTATGTGTTCAGCCACTATTAAGTTCAATAGTGAAGAAAACAATACTGGTATGGACAAGACTGGTCCTAAGTTTGTTTTGAAATATAATGATTGCTCTTTGGAAATTTGTGCAAATTTAAAAAGTTTATGGGATTACTTCTTGAGTGAAGGTTTAAAAACAATTTTGGGCGATGCTCCCGTGATTGTGTTCAGTAGGGGAAACAATATGAAGGACATTTTGGAGAAGAAAAATGATGTATCTATGAGATCACAAATGAGTAGATGTGGTTGTTGTAAATGGTGTAGATACATAGCAGAAGGTTCTAATCTTACAGTGGTAGGGTATGGGCGTACAATTGTATGTCCTGGACGTTGTAATTGTGTTACAAATAATTGTGTATATGTAGCTTCCTGCATGACATGCGATGCATTTTATGTAGGTAAGACTACGAGATGTTTGAAGGAGAGAATCAGGGAACATTGTGGTGCCATTAGAAGAAAGGATGACCACAATGCCCTTTTTTTACATACCAGGACTTGTTGTCAATTCAAGAAGTTTTTGTTTTTTGTAGTGGACAGGATAAAACCTGATAGTTATGGTGATGTCAATAACCTTGTAGCCCTGCGGGAGATGGAATGGCAGATTAGGTTAAATGCTACAAAATTTCCAGGGATCAACGAAAGTATATCTTTAAAACCTCTGTTAAAGTACAGAGCTAATTATATTTAGGTATATATTATGGTAGAGACTTATAGGACGGTTGTAGTTTACTAATGATGAATTTACTGTATTGTGTCTACTTATACCAACTATGCATTAATTGTAAATGTATAATTCATTACATTATTTATTTATTAATATATTTTCTATTTAGGCTATTATAGTAGAAGTTTAAATTGTACATTTGTAAATTGCATTTACACACAATAGTAATTTACACTATATTATATTTAAAATTTTTTTTATGTATATGGAAATCAACATGGGTAGGTAGAATTCTTGGTTGAATCTTGTAACATTTATATATGTTTATATATACATATATATGTTTTTACATGTATATTTATTTAATGTGTGATTTTGCTAGTTTAAATGTATCTTTTTAAGAGATGCAATCAATTTAAGAATCAATAATTGAATAATTGGTTTTAATTGTTATATAAATGAATAAGCTGGGTGTAATCAATTTGTAAGACTCTGATGATACCAGTTTATCTGGTGAAAGCGCTCAGTCAGTGTGTTTGTGTGGATTAAACAGCTCCCTTTACAACAGTTCGTGGTCTTAGCCTTATTGTCACCCTCATCCTGTGGTGGACCTGCTTGTATTTCACCTGACACCCACTCATCCACCTATGAAAATAAGTGCTTAACTCAGCAATATAATCATACACACTTTCATCTACCTTATGTCTTAGGTTCATAGGTAGGTACTAGGCTATTGGTCCTAGGGCCTATATAAGCCTAGCCAAATGGTACCCTGGCTTTTGCCACCCAAAAAAATTATTTTCCTGTGCCCCTGTTGAGCAGAGCCACAGAAATGATCCCCGGGGTGAATTTCCTATCTCCCATCTAATCATCAAGATTTTTCTTGAAGAGTGCTAATGAGGAGTTTTGTTTGATATAGATAGGTAGTTTGTTCCAGAGTATGGGACATCTCTGGGACAGGAATCTATCCCTCCAGCATGTTCTGTTTATTGTGGTGAGAAGGCTTAGGTCCCTAGCGCATGTAGCTCAGAGGGATTGGGATTTCTTTAGGTGGAGTATGTCCAACAGCTCTGGGTTTGACATAGCTTTGTATGTTAGGCAGAGATCGCCTCTGAGTAGACGATATGCAACGGAGTAAAGCTGGAGTTTTTTGAGACGGTCTGTGCAGGGCATCTGCTTGAGGCTGGTAATCCTCTTTATAAGGTATTTCTGTGGCCTTTCCAGTTGTTGTAGATGTCTTGTGAGGTACATACCAAAAGGGGCGTTGTACTCTATAATGGGTCTAATGAGTGATGAGTAGAGGGGAAAAATTACCTCTTTTTTCCTGGATGAGAAACCTTTTGTGATGAGGTGTGCCACATAGAAGGATTTCCTGACTACTGTGGCAATGTGATTATCAAAGGAGAGACTACTGTCCACCTGTGTCCCAAGGTCTCATCCCACTTTCGGTGTTAAGTAGACTACCGCCTATGTGGTAGTTCATGGGTACAGAGTTTTTACCAAAAGGGATGACAATGCACTTTTTGGCATTGAGCTTGAGGCCATGGCTTTGACACCAGGCATCTGTCTCAGTGAGGTCCTTTTGTAGGATGTCCACATTGTTAGAAGTTTTGATTATGGCTCCTAGTTTGCAGTCATTTGCGAACTTTGTTAGCCAAAGACCTTCTGTGTTAGCCTGTACTTCAGAGAAGTAGATACCAAACAGGAGAGAACCCAGGACTGAACCCTGTGGTACTCCACTTGTCACTGGTCTGAAGTTGAATTTTGAGTCTGGTATTTTCACGGTGTGGGGTCATTCAGCCAGTTGGCAACCCATCTTGTGACATAGGGATTTATACCTAGTTTAGTGAGTTTATCTATAATTCCAGAGTGGGGGATGGTGTTGAAAGCCTTGGCGAGATCTAGATAGGCTGTGTGAACCACCTTACCCTCATCTACGGCTTTGGTGACTGCTTCAAAGAAGTCTATCAGGTTTAGGAGACATGATCTGCCTTTTACAAACCCTAACCTGGTAGGGTCCAGAGTTTGGAGATTACCAATGTCATTGTTTATAAGTTCCATGATGATACGTTCCATAGCCTTGCAGACCAGGCTCATCAGGCAAATGGGGCGATAGTTCCCATGGTCTGTGGTGGCTCCCCCTTTGTGGAGTGGGATAACTGTTGCTGTGTGCTATTCAGTGGGCACAAAGCCTAAGGTGAGGCTATGATTGAACATGGTACTTAGGTGGGGTGCCAGTTCGTTGTGTATTTCATGTAGAACGCAGCCTTGGATGTTGTCAGGTCCTATGGATGCTGTGTTCTTGGCTTTGGAGTGTGTGTTTTTTACCTGTGCAGTCATGATTACAGGAACTTTGTATTCTTCCGGTATAGAGATGGGCCCTTTAGGGGGTGAGAGAGGGGTAAAGTTAGCACTGAACCTATCTGCCAGGATGTTGGCAATATCAGTTGGTTTTGTATAATTAGTGCCATTGTGCTGTAACTCAGAGCAGATCTGAGTGTTGCCATTGAGATTCTTGACATAGTTATAGAATGCTTTGTGGTTGTCTTTAGAATCAGTAGCAATGTTGTTTTTGTAACTAGTTTTGGAGGATTTTATGAGGGATCTCAGCTTCTTACTGAGGCTGACCAGGCAGTTCCTCCAATCATGGGATTTTACTCTTTTTTGCAACAGTTTCTTTCTTCTGTTGTAGAGCTTGTTTATGGCAGGGGACCACCAGATTGGCTTCCTTTTTTGGAGGATAGCATCTTGGTTCTGTTAGGGATTGCATGATCCATGCACTCGTGTAAGTGCTTATAAAGTGCATTTGTATAGAATTCAGCAGTCATACTTCTATTGTCCATCAACATGGGTGATGTGAAGTTTTCCACTTCTGTCTTAAGAAGCGTGAAGTTGGCTTTGGAGAAATTTTTTACGGTGGTTTCCCTAATGGGGTGGGGGTGGGATGTGGATATCTAGGGTGATTATCTTGTGGTTGAATCTGATCAATGAGGAATTGATCTCTGGTGTGGAACACCGGTTGCCCATGTTGGTAATGACCAGGTCTAGGATACTGCTGCCCCTGGTGGGGGTGTGGATAAGTTGATCCAAGACGTTAGAATTTATGAATTTCAGAAAACATTGAGCATAAGAGTTGGTACATGAGTAGTTTTCCCAGTTAATGGTGGGGTAGTTGAAATCACCCATTATTAGGGTGTTAGATTGTACCCTAATATTTTCCACTGTATCAACAAATGAGGAGTGGAAATCCTGGAGCATGTGGGGGAACTGTTGCAAACCACAATTTGGATTGTGGTCTTGCTCAGAGTTAGTTGCACTTGGATAATCTCGGATGCATTATGCTGAGCAACTAGCCTGGAGGTGTGGATATCCTTAATGAATATGGACACTCCTCTGCCTTTAGTGTTTCGGTCCAGGTTAGGTGCCCGAAAGGTGTGGTATGAATTATAGCCTGGTAATGCAGGGGTGCTCTCTGGAGCCTTGAACCAGGTCTCTGTCACTGCATGGATGTCGATGTTCTCCATTTTAAGGAGTGCCTTGAGTGAGTGCATTTTGAGGTCTAGACTCCTGGCATTGAGTAGCATTACCCTCAGGGTTTGCTTGCTTGTACCTGTTACGGTGGTGAATTTGTCATTTGAACCTTGCCTAAAAAAGGCACTATAGGGGTGGCAAGAGCCTTAGCCAGTATCCGGAATTCCAAGGGCGACAGCTGCAGGCCATCACTGGCAAAGCATCGTAGTTTGTCGATCATGTCATCCCAGACAGACAGATACTGGATCCCCTTAGAATGACACCAGAAGCTTAGCCAATTGTTGAAGTCAATCATTTGTCCTTGTACTGTGGTATAATTCTGGGTGATGGCAGGATGCTACTCAGGGCTAGGGTCATACCTGCCTGGGCTACAAGATCGGACAGCTCCTCCATGTCTCTTTTCATGTAGTCCAGGGAGGTATGTCTCAGGTCATTCACACCAACATGGACAATGACAGAGTCATATTTGTACTTGTTGCGGAGTGACCTGAGCACATGCGTTATGTGGTGGATCCTGGCACTTGACAGGCAGCTGACAGTAACTTTCTCCTTGTTTAGCCTGGTGAGTGGAACATCAGTGTGCCTGACCATAGAGTCACCTATAGGCTGTGGTTGAGAGGCACACAGAGTTTGTGGGCTATAGTAATTTGGGTTGTGTAGGGGGGTGGAGGTTGCTTGCGTTTCTGCTTTGGAGGTCCCTGTTGCTTGGGTAGATTTTTATTGAGAGCCTCGGCAAATGTAGGTGTGTGTTTTGTGTTTCTATGTGTGTGTTTTGATGGTGTAGGTTTTGAGGGACTATGTGATGAGTGTGGTGTGGTGCAAGTGTTTACCTTCTCTTCTTGACTGTCTAGTCCAGTCTTGGGTGAAGACAGCTTTGCTTCCAGTTTGGCTATATAAGTGCATCTTTCACAGGTTGTAGTGTTGGGTGGTAGGAGGAGAGGGTTGTTTGTGTACATGAGACAATTGTTGCATTGCCCCAAGATGCCCAGATTCATCAGGTAGACAGGAGAAAACACTGGGAGCTAACCGTTAGACATGCCTGAATAGGTGCTTATTTATTAAGTACTAAAAACTGTTTTCCTCTAGACTAGTTAGGAAAGTTGAGTGCTGTAGTAATTTGTAGCTTATTTAGTGCTTACAATGAGTTCAGAACACGTGCTGAGCTCAAAGAAACAGATTTGAGTGCTGAAACAAAAATAAATGGCTAGTTCTAAGAAACAAAATTAAGCTAGAAGGCTTCCCTCCAACACAGAAAGGCTTGGGGGCTCAGAAGCTTACAAACAGTCCTGGATACAGCAAATCTGTATCTGGACTAGACGACTTACAGGAAAGGCAGGAAACAAGCTTAGAATTTTTTTTTGTAAAGTGGAAAGGGGAAAGGAGGAGCAGAAACTAAGTGGGTTGGCCTTCTCAAATGTTCTCCCTGGATTAGGTAGAATGAGGTAATGACATTAGACTGGGAGGAGTGTCCCAGATCAAATTTACAGTAGGGGCGAGCAACTGCAAAGACACCAAGTATAAAAACAGGATGCCAATAGGGAGGGAGGGTGTGAAACAAAAATCAGAACAAACAAACCCAACCAGATGCTTAACAATTGTAGAAAATTTCTAGTTAATACTTCACACACAGATAAGATAAATAACTCGTACAAATAAGAAAAAAAAAAAAACAGGATACTTAATGTTATATATCACAGATCAGTTTGCTCATTGCCCTTCCTCTGATTAGCTCAGTGTGAAATGGCAGAAACACTCACAAGTTAACTTCTTAAGTAAAAAAGTTGAAACCTGAAACAACTTTAAAAAAATAAGCTTGAAAGAACCATTGAGGTGCTTACTCCAAGCCGTAGTCCAGGTAACCCCAATCAGCCAATGACCATAAACACTCCACTCTCACTGATATGCTATACTTGCTTTGGCTAAACTAAGATGGCCTGGAACATGTGCTCACATATCTATGCTCACAAAACTTTTTTTTCTGTTAACTTCAGGTGTTAACTTAAAACATTCTAGTAAACAACATTTGACTTTTTCATAGTTTAAAGAATCAATATCTGACAATTTAGAAATAGCAGTTACAGCTTTACATTGGAGTAAGGGGGTTAGGAACTGTACCCAGACTCCCTGGTCAACATTACACTGTTTACACACGCTTTCAAATATATGAATAAAACTATCAAAATTATCACCCTCTGGAAATTGTGGAAGAAATTCACTGACCTTTACTGCTTCTTACCTTCCCCACTACCTCTATGACCCTGGCAAAGAGTCAGCATCTCCTTCTCATGTTGACACTGCTTCTCATTTTTTTCAGCCTCTAAACACCACAGTCTCTCTGCTGATTCTACTTTGACCTCCAAACACAGCAGTCTCTCTGCTGATTCTTCTTCCAAATGTTTGGCCTCCAGTTCAAGTCTCTTTACCTGCAGATGGATTTTTAAGTCCTCTGAGGAAAAGGTGAACTGTCCTGTTTCTGAAGGGTACAAATTCCCATCACCAGACTGGTTATCCTCCTAGTTGCTGGTCTGAGCTGTAGCTGAGACTAAGGCTGAAATCATTTTCTCTTAAGTCAGGTTGGCATACACCAGTCCTTTGGCTTTGCACACCTTGGCCAACCGGTTCTTTGTCATTTTGTCAAAATCCTCTGCTGACATTTTTGCCTATTCTCCCTGACTAAACTAAACTAACAAAAATAAATGAAAACTGTTGTAATATGAAACTCTGAATGTTCACTGTGTGGCAGCTGAGAGAATGCACACCTTTTGTGACAACTGCTTACAGGCCACAGAATTTCAATATCCACACCACTGTTCACCAATATGTGATGCCCACCACTGCCATCAATATGTGACACGTAATTAAGGAGCCTGAATCCTCACCACTGACACTGGAGAGGGATGTTCACTTGGAATACAAAGGGATAAACCCACTATTTCCAAATGCAGACCTCTCAGCACCATTCACAATTTCTCTTAAGAGCTTACAGTAAACACACTCAGCCTGGGGTCTGGATGTCTCTATCTGTCTCCCTCCAGGTCTCCAATAAGGCTCCCCCCAGTGGCACAGTGAAACCACTGCTTCGTGTCCCAGCCCCAAGTAGCTGACACACACACTCAGAGATTTGATTTACGCATACACACATACACATACACACACACACACACACACACACACACACACACACACACACACACACACACACACACACCTGGGAAAGGCTACCTTCTGCCCAGACTATAAGGTAGTTATCACTGGCACCAGAACCCCTGCCAGCTACTTTAAGGCTCTTACAGGTCTACCCAGCTACACTGAGTAAAATTAATATTAACACAAATGGTAATTTTGACCAAACAGGAAGGCTTTCATGGTGGCCACAGTTATCACCAAATAAATATGTGCAAATACTCTCAAAGCTTAAATACCAGTCACAATGAAAAGTTTAAATATATTTAACAATAAATAATAAAATAACAAGAAAATACTAAATATCCATTTACAGTAAACACCAGAGTTTCAGCCCAACAAGATAATAAAAACACTGATGGAAGGTTTCACACAGTTATAGAAAAACAGTATTTCTAATATCACCATATTTTCCTGACTAATCAAAAAGAATTACTGTCCCCTAGTTAAATTACTTACTACTGCAAGGCAAGACAATGTGGGTGAGTGGTCTTTGTTGTTAGATCCAAGACAGAATGCTGAGAGCAATCTCCTACTAATATCTAAATATTATTTTTGAATTGATTATACAATGACATCACATCTGGTCATCTGACTGTTTTCCACACTCACCAGCACTAGAAGCTGACAGGATTTTAGTACCTATGTGCTACCTTACACACAGAGCTTTGCTCAGATCTCCTGGAAGTCATAAAACCATAAAACACTTCACTCCTTCCTAGCGGAGCTACAACCTAGCACAGACATTGTCTCTGACTCCATTCAAAACTGTGGGATAATATATTTATGGCTTAACCCATAAACTGATTTAATTTCAAGAATATTTTGCAAAGTCAGGTGGATTAAGATTAAACTCTTCACTTCCAGTATATGCCGGTATAATGTATATACACTTAAACAGTTATAATATCTTTTCAGTTATAATATCTTTTCTTTCCACCAGGGCACACTGTTGATACATTTTAACACAAGTAAATCTCAAAAATATATTTTCAGCACAAGCATTTGTACAAATCAGTTTGATATACAAATGACATATAATTATTTACAAAATTCCAGCTAGTTGTGCTTGCATATGTGACAAATCCACTGCCCTATTTCTCCTAGCATGTCTGGCAGCACATCCTATTGTCACGTGTGGTATGCTTGTAAAGGTGACTTAAACAGGTAGGGTCTTAGTCAGGTCTGTCTGAGTACCAGAAGATTGTAAATGGCAATTTGGAAGGGAGAAGGAGGGAGGGATGTTGGACCAGATGAAAATGAGACAGTACAGATCTATCATTAAGGTAAGTAAATAACTTTTGTATCCAATGTTCTTTTTTTTATTTTCATCCAATTTAACATTTGGGACAGATTCTCAAGCTGCCTAAAAGGACCTGAGTGGTCTCAAGGAAGGGCATTCCTGAAAACAGCAGAGCCAAAGGATGTGTGAGCTCCAGAGTGCACACCCAATTTGCAATGAGATATAAAGGTGTGAACTGTTGATCCAGTTGCTGCTGCACAGATATCACTAATACAAACTCTTTTCATGAATGATGTAGAGGTAGCAATTGCTCTAGTGGAATGAGCCTTAGGTTTTGAATGCAGGCACGATCCTTGAGTTTTATAAATGAAGGAAATTTAGTCTAACAACCACTTAGAAAGTGTAACTTTTGGCACATGGTGTCCTATTTTTTTTTTTGTAAAAGGAGACAAATAGTTGATCTGATTTTCTAATATCTTTGGTATGGTGTAAGTAAAATCTAAGCTGTCTGTGAACACCTAATGTATGAAGCAAATGTTCTCCTTTACTAGAGTAGTTTGAGAAAAATACTAGCAGGTCAATGTATTGATTTAGGTTTGCTTCAGAAGAAACTTTTGGGAGAAAGGTAGGGTTCATTCTCAATGATAGTCTTTATCTGTGGAAGTTGAGAAAGGGTGGCTTGCATGAAAGTGCTTGTAATTCCGAAACTCACCTACCAGACATAACGACAAACAGGGAACTGGTTTTCCAAAAAATAAACTTCAAGTCAGCTGATGCTGCAGGCTCAAAAGGCTTTTGAGTCAATGACTGAAATCATGGAGTCATTCCATGGAAGAACTGGTTCTCAAATGCTAGGCCTCAGTAAAAAAACTTCCTTTGAATAAAGTTCAGATATCCTACGAAAGCAATGGATGAATCATTATGGCCTATGTGAAAAGTAGAAATGGCAGCCAGCTAAACTTTGACAGTAAAAAAAATTTAATCCTGGTGGAAAAGTTCTGAATGAAATTCCAGTCTTGATGGAAGAGGAGAAGAAAAAGGATCTAACCCTTTTGATGACACCCAAATAAAAAAATCTTCTTTCATTTTTCTTTTTTAAGTCTTTTTGGCCGATTCTTTTTGAGAAGAAGAGATCATGTAGACTACCAGAGAAGACAGCTTGACATTTCTGGATATCATTAAAACTGGAGAAACTATGCAGTTAGTTTTAGGGTTTGTAGATCTGGTAGAGACATCCTGTATAGATGACTCAGAAGATTCAGGCTAGAATCCAGCACCCATGGAGAGTGCAGCAATTGAGGCCAAAGAAGTGGAACCAAACCTGTCGGGGCCAGAACAGGGAAATGAAGATCACCTTGGTGTTGCATCTCATGGCTTTCCATATGAATTTTGTCAAGAGAGGTATTCATGGGAAAGCACAGAGGTGAGCTGGGGGCCCAATGTGGACTACAGCATCTTTCAGTGACAGTCCCTGTGGAGGTATGAGAGCAAAGTAACCTCTGCATTTGTGTTTAGATAGGAGGCAAAGAGGTTTAGCAAGGTAAGCCCCAGTGGCTGAAAATCTCTCTTGTGACTGTCTGAGAGACCATTTGTGAGATAACAGGATACATCTGCTCAGCTTGTCTACTAGTAGATTCGACATTCTAGGAATGTGTGTTGCTACCAGAAAATGATGGGAAGACATTCCTCGCTGCCAGACTCACATGGTCTCCAGGACATGAATATGTTCCCCCTTGTTTGTTGATGTACCATATCAATAACATACTGTCTATCTAGATGGACATCACACCTTTAGGTAGGTAGTCCTGGAAAGCCTGCAACACTAGGATTATTGCTGTCACTGCCAAGATATTTATGTGACATTTGGGTGATCAAGTCCCTTGAACTATCTTCCCCTCAAAATGCCACCCAGCATACAAGGGAAGTGTCTATCATTATTGTGGCCTGGGGAATTGGAGGACAGAAGGGTCTCACTTCTGCCACTGACAGAGAAGTTATCCACCAACTTATATGGTCTCTGCATATTTCAGTGAGATGGATTCTGGTGTGGAAGGGATGGAAAGAGTATGTGAACATTGGACTGACAGTATCCATTGTAACACTCTCATGTGGTATCTTGCTAGTGGTGTTAACATCATGATAGAGGTCATCAGGCCTAACAAACAAACAAACAAAGCATCGATCTTTCTTGTAGATGGGGATACTGAACTACCTGAGAAGCCACCAGCCTTATTCTCAGTACTCTAGCCATTGGGAGTTTGGCAATTTTTCACATTTTGTTAATCTGACATCCTATGAATTCTACTTATTTGGTAGGAGGCAGTTTGTTCTTTGTATGATTGATAATAATTCCTAACTGATCTGCAAGACAGAGCAAGTATGCTTGGTGCTGTAGCAGCAGATCCCTGAAGGTAGCAGTTATGAGCTAATCATCTAATATGGGAAGATTTGGATCCCCCTGCAGTCATTTAGGTGAGATACCACCACTGCCATAATCTTGGTGAATGCCTGGGGGCTGTGATGAAACCAAACAGCAGTGGTATGAAATGGTAATGATTGTCTCCCAGCTGGAAATGGAGAAATCTCCTGGATTGTCTTATTTTTATATGGTAGTAGGCATCTTACAGATCTATTGAATACATCTGATCATCTATCCTCAAAAGAGGTAATATGGACTGCACTATGACAATTCAGAATTTCGTTTGTACGACAAACTGAATGAGGTGGCTGAGGTCCAATATTCATCTCAGGACCCCTTCTTCTTTGGAACTAAAAAGAACCTGGAAAAGACTCCAGAGTCTAACTGGTCTGGTGGACCTACTGGATGACTCTTTTTTTCTGTCAGCTTTAAAACTTTTCTTGCTGCAGATTTCAACTGGTCAGAAATCTTTAATTTTTCTTTGGGAAATATGTCTAGCATAGCCTCTGATGATTATCCTTAACACCCATGAATTGGAAATTATTATTTGCCCGGCTTGAGGGTGTAAGATTAAGCACCTTAGAACTGCCTCCAGAGTGCAGTAGCTGGGTAAGCCTTCAGGGATGCTGGTAAGGTTTCTCAATGAAGGGAACATGGAAACCTTGATTCTGTGGTCCATCTCTGCCTCTGGGGCAATGTCCATTCGAGCTGCTTCCTCCTCCTCTGCCTCAGGGAGGCCTATCATCGGGAGTGTTGTGGTGAAAACTCTGTTATTTCCTGAACCATACTTTTTACCAAATTTTTTTTCATGGAATAGGATTTTTGTGGAGTGGAGAATGGATTCCTATGACAGATAAGGTCTTGCTATCTTGTTCACTTCTGGTAAGTGTCTCTTTTACCTTGGGTCCAAAAAGCAAGGAATCATCAAAAGAAGCATTAATAAAGAACACCTTGAAACTTCCTGTAAAGTTGCAAAGTCACATACTGGTATTTGATAGCAGTCACATGGCAACATTAGAAGTAGATTGCAGGGTACATATTTGGGTATCCATTGCCTTTTGGACATCCAGTGGTAAGTTACCTGAAAGAGATTTGGACATGTCCTTGATCAAATCCCTTTGGAAACAAGTCAAATGACCAAGGTAATTCAGTGTCTTAAGTGCAAAAGTTGCTAAAGCACAAGTCCATTTCCCTAGCCTGTCCAATGCCCTGGACTCTCTGCTAGAGAGATGGACAGAAGAACTTTCCTCAGACAGTTCTTTCTTCATGGCTGCTGCTACCACCATAGCATTTACTGGAGGACCTTTAGACCAGTGTTTTCAATCTTTGGAGCTGCTAGGATTATATCTGGTTTCTTAGCGATTGTCTCTGTAACATAAGGGTCCTTCCAAGCCCTCTGTGCTATGAAATATATCAATGCATCAGGAGGGGGACTACTGAGGATGCAGATGAGCCAGACTGAAAGGCTTTAAGGAACATGGGACTCATCTGATGAAGGAGTTTCAGTGGACCATCCTTCCTTCTGCTTCATCAGTTCAAGGATGTCCCCAAATGTGATGTCTTCCAGGCAGGATCTGGGGGATCCTTCTCCCTCATCCAAATCCATGTTCCCAGTGACAGACTCAGGTAAGGAGTCTACGTGCTTCTGTTTGCACACCTGCTTTCTCAGAGAACATTTCTATAGGCTTGTGATGGAGACACATTGGAATCAGACTGGGAGCTCAGGCATAATGCTGTTTCAAAGCCTATGGATTCTGACTGACCCTTTTGACTCAAATGAAAGGAATGAGGCACAGGATCCACTGGGTGTTGGGATGGATCCAAATTTAGTGCATGCACCTGTCTTCTTAGACCAGCCAAGGCCCTTTCACAACCTCAAAAGCCATCTCTGCCATTGCAGTCAAGGAAGTACTTCCTCTTTCAACTGACTCATTAAGTCTCTCCATTCTAACAGAGATTGGCTCTGAGGAGAACCTTGGACCTGAGCTGTCAAGCAGTGAGACACCAAGGAGTAGAAACAGTTTATAGTCCACTCCACTGTTGACATTCCAACACTGAGGCTTCGGCTCCAGGACTCATCTCGACCCAATGGGATCTGAGGTGACAAAGTAAGAGACACAGTTAAAGGCTCTTCAATTATTAGATCTAACCAAGATGTGCCAAAATCATTAAGATGTGTGGGAAATGGATCAGAATAGTGGACCAGTACATGAGCGAAGTGTGAAAGGGGTCAATGGGGGTGCTTCTGGACTTCCTCACAGTGACAGTACCAGGAGGACTCCCAGCAATATCTGTGTCCACAAAGATGACATCATTCAGCTGACTTCCATTTCTATGAGACTTCTGGTGGATCTTCATGACCTCAACAACGAAGCTATTGATGCAGGTCTTGAAGGCAGTTTATGTTGTAGGATCAGCAAATGTAACTGAGGGATCACTAGCTCCAGGGGAGGGAGTTTGGATGACTGGCATGTAGATGTGACTGCTTCAAAGTTTTAAGCACTGGATCTGACCAACTGGTTGATCCATAGACCTTTTTCTTGATTTCTCTATTTTTTTCTTCAGTCCTTTTCTCTACTGATGTCTCTCAATACTTCTCTTTAGGTCTGTCATTATCTTTCCCATTTCTCTTTTCAGTACTGGGAGAAGTAGATGTAGGTCTTACTTCAGAAGGCACAGTGTTGGACCCTGTCTGTGGGGAAGAAAACCCTTAATTATTACGTTTTTCCTCCTACCTTGACTAGCTCTGGTTCCAAAAGCAGCACAAATTTCACAATTTGCTTGAAGGTGAGAGGCACCCAAGCAGTAAACACAGAGGGAATGGGGGTCTTGAGCAGGGATCTTGTGTCCACTAGCTGAACCCATTTTAAAGCCTGATGGTTTGTCCAACATTAGAAGACAATTCTATACAGAGTAAGAGAAAAAATATCAACTACTCTCTCTCTCTCTTTCTCTCTCTATATATATTGTATATGTATATATAAATAACCACACTATTAGAAAAAAGCCTATGAAAACTATCACACTAACCATCCATTACACACACACAAGTTTAATACTTCTCTTATACAGATAACGCTACTAGAAAAGTCTACAACAAAACAATTACTAACAGTCTTAAAGACTAAAACTTATTACCTAACTACCTAACCTAAACCTAGTCTACAGTGTACACTTCACTGAATACTAAAAGGGGAGGAGTTGAGGGGAATTTACATTTGATAAAAGGCTTCTCTTATCATAACTGCAGAAAGAGATCTCAGAAACAAATATGGATAAACAGGTGGCAAATGAGTTCTGAGATAATTCAGACAGAAGGAGGAAATTGTGGGATGGGGAGGAGTCAGAGTCTCAGATTCAAAGCTCTGGTAAAAGGTGCCAAGGTCAGATTTGGTTGGAGCCAACAACCTAAGGAAAAAAATAGACATTAGACATTGGGTCTATACTTAATGCAGAATAATAAAAGTTCAGAATGACAAAAAAATTCCAGAGATACAACCATCCCCCTGCAATGCCTGACTGAAAATCAAAGTCAGAAAGAGACAGAACTCTTTCTTTCCCTGCCTGAACAAGAAGAGGGCAACTTGTTTTATACAATGATTAATAAAATATTTGCCCTTTACTGTTACTGCCTCTGAAAAATAAAGTTTCATAATTACCCTTATTCATCTCTTAAGGAAAAAATAAAGACACTAAAATAAAATCTATTTTTAGTTTTGTACATCTAATTTCTATCAAACAAAATTACTTTTGAAAATATAACCTGAATATTTGAGCTGGTAAAGTTCTTTACAGGTAAATTCTCACAACCAAAGAAATGCTCATATCACTGTTATTTTCTTACAAAGTTTAGGTCAGGGCTGAAAAGGGATGAATGGGCTTTTCCACCATTCTGGTAAGTAATTATTTTCAGAAACTCCTGTTGTATTTCTAGAGGAATGTTTACCATCATCACTTAAAATTAGGGAGCAGTAAAGATAAAATGTCTTTAAAACTGTTATAATATTTGTTTTCTGAGTGCTGCTTCAAAGATGTACAAAGGAAAATGATAGATAAAAGTGAATTATACTCAGTAATAAATCACTTCACATTAACCGCATGTTTAAATCTATAACTAAATGTTACAGCAAAATGAAAGTCATTTAGATTTTTATATGTGGTACAAAACATTACATACCCATGAAGTATACTGATCAAATCTCCGCTTGAAATGAATCATCCAATTTCCCAGAGACTTCAGAGTGTCTGGTGCCAGCTTTCTCCAGATATTGGGGATCTGTCCATTGAAGAGAGCACGTGCAACATCATCTAATTCACTGCTCATACCAACCTCCCCTGATAAAGCCTGTTGAAAACATAAATTACATGTTTTTTTAATATTACAAATTGATGCAACTGGAAACTGATCAATTTTCATTAGCAGAAAAATCTTACCCTTTGCAGTTCAGCAAGTGATCGGGACATGCGAGCAATAAGTTTGTTAAAGCGTTCCAGCTCTTGAAGTAGAACAACAGTAGTAGGTGAAATTTCATGTCCCAGATTTTTTCTGATGATATCAAGATCAAAAACTTTTGGCAACTTATTCTGTATATCTTTGGCCACTTGTCCAATAAAGTCTTCCCGGCTAATTCTACTTCCAGTTTCACCTAATAAAATATATTTTTAAAGAAATGTCAGGAAAATAAACTGAAACACCTCTCCTAAAATATATCTACATGGTTATATAAAAAGCAAAAGGGCCACAGCAATATTTCAAATAAAAGACAACAGTTAAATATTTTTTTCTCTACAGGAAAGTAGTGTTTTATAAGGTACTCACTATAATGGCAGATAAGTGAATTCATATATGTCTTCAGTGTCATTATTAATCTTTGGGATCTAGACCTTTAAAGGAACAATGAATTTTACAAGCACTAGATCTCTCCCTTTGATTGTCTTGGTCAAGCTGTCACTCAGTGGGATATTCAGGAACAATTAGCATACCATGTTATGTGAAATAGTGTAGTGAGCAGGGTGGGTATGATTCAGAAAGTAATCACACCATCTTAAAAATTAGTGTGGTTGGCACAGCATTTGACTACAATGACATGCAAATGAGCGTTATTCATAGGTTCATAGGTTGGTACTAGGCTATCAGCCCTAGGGCCTATACAAGCCTAGCCATAACAATTCCCTGGCTATTTCTTCCCACATTATTTACTTTCCTGGACCCCTGTCTAGCAGGGCGACTGACGTGATCCCTGGGGTGAATTTCCTTTCTCCCATCCAATCGTCAAGGTTCCTCTTGAAGAGGTCCAAAGAGGCACTCTGCTTGACATGTATGGGCAATCTATTCCAGAGTCTGGGGAGTCTCTGGGTCAGGAACCTATCCCTCCAGCATGTTTTGTTTATTGTGATGACAAGGTTTAGATCCCTGGAGCGTGTAGTTCTGAGGGATTGGGATTTCTTTAAGTGTAGCATGTCCAACAGTTCTGGGTTTGACATGGCTTTATATGTTAAGCAGAGATCGCCTCTGAGTAGATGATATGCGACAGAGTACAGCTGGAGTTTTTTAAGATGGTCAGCGTAGGGCATCTGCTTTAGGCCTGTGATTCTTTTAGTGAGGTATTTCTGAGGCCTTTCCAGTTGTTGCAGATGTCTTGAGAGGTACATACCAAATGGGGCATTGTATTCTATAATGGGTCTAATGAGGGATGAATACAGTGGGACAATGACCTCCTTTTAATCTGGATGGAAAGCCCTTCGTGATGAGGTGTGCCACATAGAAGGATTTCCTGACTGTTGTGGCGATGTGGTTATCGAAGGTGAGACCACTGTCCACCTGTGTCCCTAAGTCTCTTATCACACTTTCTGTGTTTAGTGTACTGCCACCTATATGGTAATTCATGGATACATGTTTTTTCCCAAAGGGGATAACAATACATTTCTTGGCATTGAGCTTGAGCCCATGGCTCTGGCACCAAGCATCTGTTTCTGTAAGGCCCTTTTGTAGAGTATCCACATCATTTGGGGATTCAGTAATGGCTCCCAGTTTGCAGTCATCTGCAAACTTTGTTAGCCAGAGTCCCTTAGTGTTAACCTGCACTTCAGAGACGTAGATGCCAAACAAGAGCGGCCCCAGGACTGAACCCTGAGGTACTCCACTTGTCACTTGTCTGGAGCTGGATTTGGAGTCGGTTACTTTTACAGTGTGGGTTCTATCAGTAAGCCATTTAGCAACCCATTGGGTGACATAGGGATTAATGCCCAACTTAGTAAGTTTATCTATGATTCCAGAGTGGGGGATGGTGTCAAAGGCCTTGGCAAGGTCTAGATAGGCTGTGTGGACCACCTTACCCTTGTCCATGGCTCTGGAGACTGATTCAAAGAAGTCAATCAGGTTCAGGAGACAAGATCGGCCCTTCACAAACCCAAACTGGATGGGGTCCAGTGTTTGAAGGTTGCCAATGTCTTTGTTTATAAGTTCCATGATAATACGCTCCATGGCCTTGCAGATAAGGCTTGTCAGACTAATGGGACGGTAGTTTCCGGGATCCAAGGTGGATCCCCCCTTGTGGATTGGGATAACTGTAGCTCTGCGCCACTCAGTGGGCACGAAACCTGAGGTGGGGCTATGATTAAACATGACACTTAGGTGAGGTGCCAGTTCATATTGTAGTTCATGTAGTACACAGCCCAGGATGTCATCTGGTCCCATGGATGCTGTATTCTTGGCTTTAGAGAGTGCGTTTTGTATCTGTGTGGCCGTTATTACTGGAATTTGGCAATCTTCTGGTATTGAGATGGGCCATTTAGGGGGTGAGAGGGGGGTGAAGTTGGCACTGAATCAATCTGCCAGGATATTGGCAATATCCTTCAGATCAGTATATTGAATGCATTCTGTTTTAGCTCAGAGCAGATCTGAGCATTGCCATTTAGATTCTTGACATAGTTATAGAATGCTTTGTGGTTGTCTTTGGAATCTTTGGCAATTTTATTTTCGTAACTAGCTTTGGAGGATTTTATGAGGCATCTCAGTTTCTTACTGAGGCTAGTAAGGGAGTTTTTTGCATCCTGGGATTTTCCTCTTTTCTGCAAAAGTTTCTTCCTTTTGTTGTAAAGTTTGTTTATGGCAGGGGACCACCAGATTGGCTTCCTTTTTTTGGATGAGAGCATTTTGGTTCTATTTGGGATGGCATGACTCATGCATGAGTGGATGTGCTCGTACAGTGCCTTAGTGTAGGATTCAGCAGTTGAACTTTCAGTTCCCGTCTGCATGGGTGTCATGAAGTTTGTCACTTCTGACTTGAGTAGCATGAAGTTGGCTTTGGAGAAGTTTTTATGGTGGTTTCTTTACTGGGGGTGGGGTGGAATGTGGATGTTAAGGGTGATTAGCTTATGGTCAGACCTGACTAATGAGGGGGTGACCATAGGTATGGAGCATTGATTTCCCATGTTGGTAATGACCAGGTCTAGGATATTGGAGCCCCTGGTGGGACTATGGATTAGTTGATCCAGGGCATTGGAATTTATGAATTCCAAGAACCGTTGCAAAGGTGTTGGGACATGAGTAGTTTTCCCAGTTAATGGCAGGGTAGTTAAAATCACCCAGTATTAGGGTGTTTGGTTCTATCTTAATATTTTCCAGTATGTTTAGAAAGGTGTAGTGAGAATCTTGGGGTATGGTGGGGGATCTGTAGCAAGCTACAATTTGGATTGCAGTCTTACCTAGTGTTAGTTGCACTTGGAGAATTTCAGACACATTGTGTTAGCCAACTAGCCTGGTGGTGTGAATATCCTTGGTGAATATTGACACTCCTCCACCTTTAGTGTTTCGGTCCTGGTTTGGTGGCCGAAAAGTGTGGTAAGAGTTGTAGCCTGGTATTGCAGGGGTGCACTCTGGAGCCTTGAACCAGGTCTCAGTTACTGCACAGATATCGATGTTCTCCATTTTTAGGAGTGCCTCGAGAGAGTGCATTTTGAGGTTTAGACCTCTAGCATTGAGTAGCATTACCTTCAGATTTTGCATGCTTGTACCTGTTACGGTGGTGGTTTTATTATTTGAAGTTTGCCTAAAAAAGGCACTATAGGGGTGACAAGAGCCTTAGCCAGTAACCTGAATCCCAGGGGCGACAGGTGCAGACCATCTCTGGCAAAGCATCATGGTCTGTCAATCATGTCATCCCAGGCAGACAGATACTGGATCCCCTTTGAATGACACCATAAGCTTAGCCAATTGTTGAAGTCAATCATTTTATCCTTATATTGTGGTATCATTCTGGGCGAAGGCAGGATGCTACTCAGGGCTAAGGTCATACCTGCCTGGGCCACATGATCCGAGAGCTCCTCCATGTCTCTTTTCATGTAGTCCAGGGAGGTACGTCTCAAGTCATTCACTCCAACACGGACAATGACAGAGTCATATTTGTACTTGCTGTGGAGTGACTTGAGTGCATGCGTTATGTGGCGGATCCTGGCACCCGAGAGGCAGCTGACTGTAATTTTCTCCTTATTCAACCGGTGAGAGGGACATCAGTGTGCCAGACTATAGAGTCACCTATGACTAAAGTGTTAGGTACATTGTCTTGCCTTAGGGGCTGTTGCCGGGTGGCACACTGGTGTTGTGAACTATGTGACACATTGGTTGTGATTGGTGTTTGTTTGCGTTTCAGCTTCAGAGGTCTTTGTTGCTTGGGCAGGTTACAGTTAAGGGCCTCTGCATATGTGGATTTAGTGTTGCTATATGTGGGTGTTGGTGGTGCGGGTTTAGAAGGGCTATGTGTTGCTTGAGGTGTAGTGTGGGTATTAACCTTCTCCTCTTGACTGTTTAGCACAATCTTGGGTGGAGAGAGCTTTGCTTCCATTTTGGCTATGTAAGTGCATCTCTCACAGGTTGTAGTGTTGGGTGGTAGGAGGAGAGGGTTGTCTGTGTACATGAGGCAATTGCTGCATTGCCCCAGTATGCCCAGATTCACCAGGTGGACAGGAGAAATCACCGGAAGCTGACCCTTGGACATGCCTGGTTTGGGGCTTTTTTTTCTTTGTAAAGTATAGGAGCTGTTTCCTTAGCAAGGTACTTTGCAATTATAGGCTGTTTAGTGCCTACTATTAATTTCTCCTTGTTAACAAGGAGAGTTCAGTGTTTGTATGAGTTTAAGGCTTCCTAGTGCTTTCCAGCAGGTATTAGAGAAAGTGCTAGTCACAGGGATGCTTAAAGGTAAGATTGAAAAGAATGCACTCTGCAGTGTGCACTAGAGAAGTTAGATGTGAAAGTAGGTAACTTGAGTTTTACCTGTTTAAAAAGTTAAGGTTTAGTGGAGAGTTACTATTTTTAAAACAGCAAGATATATTGAAAGGGGTGGTCACTTTTGTATTTTGGTACTATGAAATACTGTAGGATGGCCAATAAATTTAAATAATTGAAGGGGTGGGATTTCAAAAATGATGATTTTGTGATTACTCACATAAGCCAGTGAAAGTAGAGAGAAATGAGATATATGGTCAGATTAACATAAGAGGCGGGCAACTAGAAAGACAGTGGTATTTAACAAGACAACTTAAATGGGTGGGAAGGCAAGAAAAAAATCTGCCTGACTCAGAACAGAGAAAGCTGTGGTCTCTTTTGAAGTTTTAATATGCTGTTAAAACAGAATGCAAGCAAAACACAAGGTAAAGAAAACAAACTGCAGTATTCAAAATATAGAAAGGCAATACAGTAATACAAAAAATAAAAGCAAACTAACCTTTCCTTCACAGCAAAGTGTAGCAGAGTCTGGATGAGCCTTTCTGGTAAAGCTCTGAAATGTTTTAGTTTACTCCTTAAACAGAAATTTTAGTTCCTAGCTCCCACCCCCTCTGTTAACAAGTGATTAACCTTAAGTGACCTATTCTGTCTTATGAATGAGTCCTTAATTAATCAGTTCTTATTTCTGCCTGACTCAGAACAGAGAGAGCTGTGGTCTCTTTTGAAGATTTAATATGCTGTTAAAACAGAATGCAAGCAAAACACAAGGTAAAGAAAACAAACTACAGTATTCAAAATATAAAAAGGCAATACAGTAATACAAAAAATAAAAGCAAACTAACCTTTCCTTCACAGCAAAGTGTAGCAGAGTCTGGATGAGCCTTACTGGTTAAGAATATGACAGCAATTGCAACTGCAAATGAGGGAAACCAACATGGTAGAGTGATTCAGAAACACAGAAAAATAGAACAATGAGCCCTGACAAACTGTGAAGCTGCATGCTAGGACTTCTTGGTGAACAGTGAGACTGACTAGGCTACAATGTTTGCAGTAGCATCCATGACAGCTCAACAACACTTATTAGAGGCAACTTTTCAGCCTCTGTTGGAATATTGTTTGCAATCACAGTCCCTCTATCGCAAGGAAACAGTGGATTATTGCTGAGTGGCCTGACACTTTGCAGGGGCTGGCTGATGCATCACCTGCACAGAAAATCATAGGAGGATGAAGAAACTGCCTATCCCAGAAGACACTAAAGTCTGTGAAGTATTAATAATCCTGGCTACAGGGACTTTCCATAGCCATCGGGGACAAAGTAGGAGAGTTTTAGGCATCTGCCTCCAAATCCTACACCAGTTTCTTGATGTAATTCTGCACTGTATTTAAGATCATATGTGGTTCCCGAATAGCAGAGTAAAAAAACAGTACTGTGCATGCTTTTTTATCACATAACCCAATCCCAGAAGCTCTGGAGGGCCACTTACTGCATCCAACTGGCTCCCAGGACTCATTATTAAATGAAGGAAAAGAGAGAAATAAGCACAAAATCAGCCTTCCATTATTCTCATGGTACTTCACTCAGATGGCAGAGCAGCCCAGTCTCTTAATGCAGACTGACACTTGAAGGGGGGGCATTGCTTCTTGGAGGCCCAGCTACTCCCTCCTCTCATAGCCTCACTGATGATCCATCTCCTGCATAGTTACATTAGAACTAGGTTGTCCAGAGTTTTTATTAGCCACCAGTCTAGACAGCTCTTTCCTAGCTTCAGCCTAATCAGTGCAGGACCCCAACAAACCCAGAGGTAAATTTTTCAGTGTAGCAGGGTAGAGGAGTTTAAACTTCAAGTACAGATTCCTAGAGCTTTATTACTGGAATGAAATATGACCTCTGTCTTCTTGTTGACAATGAATAGTACTGCTCAGCCAAGACTTCTTAGGCTTCTTAGATCATCTCCCTCCCTCACCTCCTTTAATGGTACCAACTCTCACTCGCCCACAAACTACTAAATCATCCTCTAAAATTCCCCTCCCTCCAAAATCTACTCCAACCCATTCATACCATCAGACCACTACGCTCCAGCAACAAAAATCAATTACAGGTAACTAGAACCAGGAACTCTGCTGGAGAAGCTCTCTTCCCCTACTCCATAGCAAAATTATGGAATACCCTTCCTCACACTATAACTTCTCTGTCATCATGCACTAACTTCAAAGCTGCTCTAAAATCTCATCTAAAAGAGCACTGGGTATGCCCCTGTAACAAACTTCTCTAACATCTCTACCCCAAACTCTCTAATCCCTTTCTTCCACCCCTCTAACTATCTCAGATTGCAGCCAAATACATTGCTTGTAAACCTATCTCTCAGCTGTAATCTTAGCCACTGTTATTCAAGGGTAATAGCTGCTAGCTCAGCTATTAAAATACTTACTAGTCTTTATGACACCAATGATATAAGTGTTGTACCATTTAACTAAATGCTTAATTTCATTTTGAACTATAACTGTTTACTACTATTGTTAAACAAAACCTATCTATACTTCTTGTAACTTGTAATTAATTGTTGTTTTTAATTGTTGTTTTTATTGTGGAGCTTTTCTCCCTGGGCCTCCGCTGAAAAAGGACATGGGTCGGATTTTCCTGGCCAACAAATGTAAATAAATAAATACAAATAAATAATAGACCAAAACAGCTTATTCCCTTGGTTTCCAAAGCAGAGTCACAATATTTTCTTTGACAGCATATGTCTCAAATTGTACAACAATGTACCTTGGCCAATCTGAATCTCCCTTCTGGGGTTTCCATGGTGTATGATGAACCTTCTCAATCAAGATATCAGAAACATTTAAATCAGTCCAGTTAGCAAGGATCATTTGTACATTGTGCAAACAGTACAAGTCTCCAACTGTTCAGAGACACCTATCGATCTTATGCTTTTCCTGCATGCCCTGTCATCAAATTCAATTAGACATGCTTCCAAGTAATCATGCCTGGCTTTGGAGGTATCCATGCAGGTTCTCAACTCCATTCTATCTTCCCCAAGCTGCTGCAGTGCATCTGAGTGAGAGTTGAGAGTGGCAGATATTTCCTGAAAATTAACATCTGTCTTTTCTATGTAGGTTTAAAGAGTCACCCTCATATCATTTATCTCTTGAAGAATAATGGTGAGGGAAACAGAGGGCTAGACTTGTGAACACCAGCCCTAGAGTCTTGCACACTTGGATCCACCATGGTAAACAAAGTTTCCCAAAGTGCCAAAATCTGTATAGGGTCCACTATGACAACTTCTTTATAAGGTTTCTTTGCTTTTTTCTTCATCAAATAAAGTGCCTCCTATCATATAACCAGCATAGATAGCTTTGGCAATCAAAGTGTGGGAGGAAAAGAAATTTTAATTAATGCCAGAGGAAAGCATGTTGGCTGTAATGTATTTCATCAGGTCACCATACAGGAAGTCCCTTTCAGAGGACTGTTTTGATAACCACAGAATGCAGTCCACCTATTTCCAGATCATGTGCCATTCTGTCGGACAATGTTCTTCAGCATTTCTAAACTGTGTGTAAAACTCTGTTAACTGACACAAGACAAGTACTGTGCAGTTTAAAAGAAAAGATAATCCACTTCATCTTTTCCTGTGGACTGTTTTCAGATAACTGTTTTGATAAGCACAGAGAGTTAAGGCTCTGAAAGAATAGTAGTATAAAATCTTATCATAACCATAGATGTGCTTCTCTTCCATGTTGCAATATTCTGTACTCTTGGGTTTCCTTCTCTTGCTACCCGAACATCCGACCAGTATATAAAAGCATCTCGTTACTGCTATGTGCGTGGGACATCTGACATGTCTAAGGGAACACGGGCCATAAAAGTGATGTCTGCACACACAAGACCTCAGAACTGAGCACCCCAGTCAGACCGCAGTCCCAGGAAAAATTGTGCAAGTCCAGCGTCATCCAAGAAGGGACCATTATGGGAACAGGTGGTAAAGGAGGGAAGGAAGGAATACTGCAACATGGAAGAGAAGGAGATCTATGGTTATGGTATGATTTTACACAACTATTCTCTGTCCTTCTATTCACATATTGCAGTATTCTGTACTCTTGGCAGAGTGCCAAAGCTCACTAAGAAGCAGAGGGTGGTGGCTTAGAACTATTCTCCAAAAATCCATGGAGGACAGCCCTGGCAAATCCAGCCCTAGATTTGGAAATTTGGTCCAATTTGTAATGCTTGGTAAATGTGTGGACAGATGTCCATGTAGCTGCCTCTAAAATGGTGGCAGTGTCTAATCCTTTAAAGAAAACACCTGATGAAGCCATAGCCCTAGTGGAGTGTGCTTTAACTTTGGACCACAAGGATTTCCCATGGTATGCATGGCAGAAGGAAATTGCCCTGGATATCCAGGCTGAAATATTCTGTTTTGTCACGACTTTCCCCAGGGCTCTGGGATGGAAGGAGACAAACAATTGGTCAGATTTTCTGATAAACTTAGTCTTGTCCAAGAAGAACCTGAGCTGTCAATGCACATCAAGGGAATGTAAGAATCTCTCACTGTCACTCTGAGGATGGGCAAACAAGGTAGGGAGGTGAATAGCTTGGTTAAAGGAAAGCTCATTGACCACCTTGGGCATAAAGAAGGGTTGGTCCTAAAGGTTATCCTGTCTTTGTGGAAGATAAGGAAAGGGAGAATGGCCATGAGAACCTGTAACTCAGAGACTCTTCTAGCCGATGTCAAGGCCACTAGGAGTACTGTTTTCCACGTGCAGTGTTTCAGAGAAACCTTAGAAGCTGGTTCAAAAGGGGCTACCGTGAGCTTCTCCACAACGTAATTCAGGTCCCGGGGGAGGAATAGGTTTCCTAGGGGGGCTGAGATGCAGCACTCCTTTTAGGAATAACTTTGCAGGCAATCTGGAAGCCAAATGGAGGGGGGGCAGAGGCAGACAAGCTGCAAAGGCAACCAAGTGAATTTTAATGGAGGAGTACACCAACCCTGTCTGCAAAAGTTCACACAGATAAGATAGTGCCAAAGGGGCATCACCCTGGAAAGGGTCCAACTGCCTTTATAGACACCATATGGAGAATCTTTTCCATTTAGATATACAAGATCTCCGAGTATTAGGTTTCCTGGCCTCCTGCAGGACTGTGAGCACGTCCTCGTTGTAAAGGTGTCTGTAAGGGATCAGAATTCTATCACCCACAGGGTGAGGTTCAGAGACTGTAAGTGGGGATGGATTAGAGATCCCTTGTCCTGCATGAGAAGTTCCACTCTGTGGGGTAACTTGTGGTGACTGCCCCTGGCTAAATGCAGAAGGAGGGGGAACCAGTGCTGTCTTGGCCAAAAGGGAGGTCACCAGCAAGATTTTTGGTCTGTCCTGCTGAATTTTTAGTAGGACTTTCTGAAGTAGTGGGAAGGGGGAATGCATAAAGAAACATCCCCTTCCAAGAGACTGAAAAGGCATCCATTCCCCTCGACAGAGGGCTGGGCAGCCTGGTACAAAATGATGGAAATTGTCTGTTCATAGGGGAGACAAACAGGTCTATCTGACGTACCCCATTTGTGAACTATGTCCAAGAACACATCCCTGTGGAGCATACATCCATGGGACTGTGACATGGACTTGCTTAAGGCATTTACCTGAGTATTCTGTTCTGAAGGGATGCACATTGCATGAAGTGTGACTCGCTGTTTGGCAGCAAGCTCCCATGCTTGGAGAGCTAGTCTGCATAGCAAGTAGGATTTTGTTCCCCCCGCTTGTTGACATACCACAGAACTGTAGTGCTGTCTGTGAGCAATTTCAGTGGGCCTTGTTTCAGTGTGAGTTGGGCGGCCTTTAGGCCAAAAGAATTGCTCTCATCTCTCTAATATTGATATGCTCCTGTTTGATGGAGATTGGCCAAGTACTCTGGACTCTCATCGAGCCCATGGTTGCTCCCCACCCCAGATCTGAGGCATCAGTGTACATTTCTTGCACTGACAGGGGGCCTGAAGGGTAGACCTGGGTTGCAATTCACTTGTTCCAGCCATGATTAAATCTCTTTCTTGAGGCAAGGCAAGAAGGGGATTTTGTGCACTAGAGAATGACAGTGCTGAGTCCATATGGACCTTAGGTACCATTGTAACTTTCTCACATGGAGCCTTGCCAGTGGCAACATGGGAATGGTCAATGTCATGTACTGCCTGGCAGTCAAGTTTGTGACCTGAAGGAATGTGAGCAGGTACTGCCTTAAGTTCTCCACCTTTTGAGGTGATAGGAAAGCCCTCATGACATCCATTCTTATCCTGCACTCCAGGAAATCAAGGTCCTGAGTGGGGGTCAAATTGGACTTTTGGTAATTTATCTTGAATCCCAGTGCCTGCAGGAGAAAGTGCTGTCTGTAGATTGAGTAGTAGGGATTTTTTGAAGTCTGCCTGAATAAGCAGGTGATCTAAGTAAGGGAAATTTGAATCCCTTAGGTCCTGCAGAAGGCCACCACTGGTGCCAAGCACTTGGTGAAGACCCTTGGTGCAGTAGAAAGCCCGAAGGGCAAGGCCAAGAATAGAAAATGAAAGGAGGCCACAGAGAATCACAGATATCTCCTGAAATTGGGCCTTATGAGGATGTGTAGGTAGACATCCTTGATGTCCAAGGTGGCCATGAACCCATGAAGTAAGATCAAAGGAAAAAGGGTTTGCAGAGTGAGCATTTGAAAGGTGGGCACTTGCAGAAAGAGACTGAGGTGGAAGAAGTCTAGGATTGGTCTACAGGGGCCATCTTTCCTTGGGACTAGGAAAAGCCTGGAATAGAATCCTTTTCCATTTTCTGTTAGGGGAACAATTTGCATAGTGCCTTGAGCAATGAGGTTGTTGAGAATTGGTTGAAAGAAAGGGAGATGTTCTTTGTGGGGCTGTGGAATGTCCCTCCAAGATGGAGTAGTAATCCAGGTCATGGAATAACCCTTCTCTATTATGGATAAGACCCACCTGTCTGTGATGTTTTTCTACACAGGGAGACAATCAGAGAGCCTTTGGGACAGGGAGTTGTTTTTTTTTTTTTTCAAGAGTGGCAGGTAGTCACAGACTGCCCTGCCTCGAAATTGAGGCTTTTGTGCTGGAGTCTGGACAGGCCTGGAAGGAGGAGTTTGTTTCCTGGCAGTTTTTCTGGCCCTAGAATTAGGGGGTGGGGTCAGAATGCTTTCTGATAAATTGAATTTTAGAAGGGTAATTCCTGTGGAAATTGTTGATAGGAGAAAAAACAAGTGTTTTAAGCCTTGTAGCTCCTTCCCTTTTTGTTACAGAGTCTTGAATAACTCTGCCAGTTTTGTCTCAAAAAGACCTGAGTTATCGAGAGGTGCATCTAAGAGTTTTGCACTGATGTCATCAGGTAGGGGATATAACCTTAGTCAAGAATATCTTCTGAAGACTAAGGCTAATGCAGCTGACCTTGCCAAAGTTTCTGCAGTGCTGTAGCTGCACCTAATGGAGTGCCTAGTGACCTGAGAGGACAAGGATAAAAGGCTGGACAACTGGTTTTGGGAGGAGAATATGGGATGTCACTCAATTGTTTAGTGGCTTTTTCCAAAAGGGCTAGGGCATATTTGGACATGTGGGTTTGATAATTTATTGCCCTGAATGCCAAATTCCAGTATGTAGACCTTCTTCCCAAGGTGTTCTATGGCCTTGCTGCCTTTGTCAGTGGGGAGGAGGGAAGAGGATGGAAGGAGTTTGGATGCCTTATTCGCTGACACTGAGACAGTGCCAGGGTCAGCTGCAGGGCACGTAACCAGGAATTTGGCTCCCTCAGGGACTTTGCAGAATTTATCAGGTCTTTGGGGTGTAGGAGGCTGAGAGTCAGGATTGAGAGATGCTGCACTAAATGCATCCAGAAATGCTGGCAGTATTGGTGGTATGGCTGAAGAGGCAGGGGAGTCCATCTTAAGAAGTTCAGAAAATCTTTTCTGAACTTCTGTCATCTCAGAAGAATCCAAGTTGAAATGCTCCCTCATCTTAGCAATGGTCTCCTCAAAGGTGAGACCCTCAGCTGGGGAATCTGCCTCTGCAGATTCTTCCTCTGGGGAGGCATAACCAAGGGGCGAAGATAATTGGGAGACATAAGAAAGGGAATCCTCTAAAGAATAGTCAGAACATTCTTCAGCTTCAACCTGGGAGGTGTCTAAGGCCTGTGGCCTAGGGCTCATCACAGGAGAAGCCATTGTGGATGTTAAGGGAGTAGCAGGCCTTAGAGCCATAAAGGCATTGAAAAGATTCTGTGAAAAAGCCTGCCAATCTGGTTGACTCTCAGCTGGGGGACAAATATGCTTCCTTTTCTCCTTCTTTGTAAGAGAAGGCCTAGTGGGTGTCAGATCCAGGGTAGGCCTGGGGTCAGTTACTAGCAAGGTAATGGAGGAATTCGTCCGGGTGGCGGGTGCAAGCCAAGGTTCCCCCTCGCCATCAGAAGCCAATGTCTGCAAAACCTCCAAGGATGTGATTTCTGCTCTGGGTTCTGCAGCTTCCACATCAGTACCCACTGTACCCATTTTGGTGGCAACCGATTGTTCCTCCAGGCAGACGTCAGCCACAGGAGGGACGTCAGGTGGAGGAGGTGCAGCTACAGATTAAGGCCTAGCAATTTTGGCTTTTTTCTTGGGCAGCTCGACAGGCTGCCTAAATAGCCTCTTCATACCTAAAGCTAAGTGCTTAAGGTGCTGATTCTCCAGATAGATGTTCAAAGTGTGTAATCTGCTATACAATGTTTTTGGGATGAAGGGCTGGCAGATGCAGCAGGACTTATGGTCCTGTGAAGACCCTAGACAAAAAAGGCAAAGTTTGTAGGCATCTTAATGAGGGATCTGACAATCAGACTTATACTTTCCCTCCCTGGATGACATGAACCCACACAAGCATGCAGTGACCCGAAAAACAAAACATCCCTAACGGGTACTTATCTTAGGCTCTTCGATCCGACTGCCGGTATGGCAGGAACAGCTGACGTTCGACTGGTGGCATAGAAATTCAGAGGTCTGGTGCATGCAGACATCACTTTAATGGTCCTCATTCCCTTAACCATGTCAGATGTCCCACGCACCTAGCAGTGACAAGAAGCTTTTGCATAGTGGCCGGACATTTGGGTAGCAAGAGAAGGAAACCCAAGAGTACAGAATACAGCAACATGTGAATAGAAGGACATCTGCAGTTCTTATGATATAGGGTGAAACTCCTTCAGTTCTCAGTTATTTACAAACATTGAGCAAGTCATTTAACCAGACACTGCTCTCAGATTCTTTCTGAAAAGAAACCGTGTGTCCAGTGAACTTACCTAGTTAATAAATGGGCATTAATAAGGCACAACAAAATTCTGTTATTAGGAAGTACAGTTGTTTTACATTTAGATTTATCAATGTTCACAATATACATACTATTTGAATATGATTTCCAAAATATGCACTGTATGTGTATATGTTTTTTTACAATATATGCAGAATGTGTATATGATTTTTACAACATGCACAGGATGTGTATATGATTTTCATAATTTGCATAACAGGTGCATACAGCCAAACAACTTTATAACTGAAAGTATTCAGGTGTCAGGTAAAGGAGTAAAGTGAATATTCATTGGAACATGTTGATTAAAATGTGTTATTACTACTTGAGGAAACATGCAGTAAAGGTTATTTAATGAAATTCAGAATATTGTAGACCAGGCTTCAGTTGGTAAAATAGCCAGTGATCAATGATAATAAAATATAAAAACTAAACTAATACTAACAGGATACAACAGCTATGATTTTAATACGTCATGTTTGTGACATGGAGTCAAATAGAAAAATGAAAAAAATGTATCTACTCTCATACAGAAAGTGGAAAATGTGTGAGATAAAAATACTGCATACTTACTTTAGGCAATGAAATGAAATTTAAAGATCATCTAGGTTCTGATTAAATGTTGTAAATGTTCGATATGCTAAATGAGTTAATGGCTCACCATGCCAAGGATAACCAATCTGTTTCCAGAACACAGGTGGACAGTGGTCTCACCTTCAATAACCACATCGCCACAACAGTCAGGAAATCCTTCTATGTGGCACACTTCATCACTAAGGGCTTTTCATCCAGAAAAAAGGAGGTCATTGTCCCACTGTACTCATCCCTCATTAGACCCATTATAGAATACAACGCCCCATTTGGTATGTACCTCACAAGACATCTGCAACAACTGGAAAGGCCACAGAAATACCTCACTAAAAGAGTCACAGGCCTAAAGTAGATGCTCTATGCTGACCGCCTTAAAAAACTCCAGCTATACTCTGTCACATATCGTCTACTCCTAGGCGATCTCTGCTTAACATACAAGACCATGTCAAACCCAGAGCTGTTGGATAGGCTACACTTAAAGAAATCCCTATCCCTCAGAGCCACACGCTCCAGGGATCTAAACCTTGTCATCACAATAAACAAAACATGCTGGAGGGATAGGTTCCTGACCCAGAGACTCCCCAGACTCTGGAATAGACTGCCCATACATGTCAAGTAGAACACGTCTTTGGCCCTCTTCAAAAGGAACCTTGATGATTGGATGGGAGAAAGGAAATTCACCCTAGGGATCACATCAGTCGCCCTGCTAACAGGGGTCCAGGGAAGTAAATAGTGTGGGAAGAAATAGCCAGGGAATTGTTATGGCTAGGCTTCTATATGCCCTAGGGCCAATAGCCTAGTACCAACCTATGAACCTATTAAAAGGCTTTTTAGTTGTAGCTTTTATGATTCCAGTTTTGCTATGTTTCTTGTGTAACATATTAATGAAAATAGTACAAAATAGGTATCAAGAAATGAACTGTAGAGTATGTATGCATATAAATGCATGGAATGATGCTACCAATCAAACATTCAAACCAGTAGTTGTGTTTATACCTTAGTGTTAATTTTTTCCTAAGCCTCAAATATATCCTACTGAGTTATTTATCAGTGAAAATCTGAAGATAAAATGATCAGATGATTATCTGAACTAGCTTAGACACAAATCTCTTATACCCACTTTCTTGAGAAGATAAAAGCGTAATTCATTGATAAAGAATGAATTAAGGGGAGAACTGTTAGGTATATATTTCATACAATTATTATGTACATACATATAGAATATGTATATGAGATATATATAATTATTATACATAGACAGACTCAAGGCCCTGTCACTATAGTCCTTATCCCACAGATTGCTAAGAGCTGACCTGTCTGGCATACAAGTCATCCTCCAACCCATTACTGATGGATCTATTGTGCATCAGCAAGTCAAATGGCATCAGAAATACTTGGCCTAGGGATCTAAACCTCTTCTGCAAAATCAACACAACAGTTTGGAGGGACAGGTATATCTCACAAAGAATACTGCTGCTGTGGAACAGGCTCCCTATCCACATAAAACAAAATTCATCCCTGTCCATATTCAAGCACAACTTAAATCTATAGAAGGGAAACAGAAAATTGACACCAGGACTGCCCCCTGTACTACTAATGGACAGAATCAGCTCCTAAATGTTTTATCCCCATGCATGGGTCCATTCAAATTAGCTATGATATGATCACAATTATTCTCATTACAGGTAATATATAACTATTGACATTGGGATGGATACAGGCCAGTCTATAACCAAATGGGATAGGTTATTTCAAGCACAAAAATGGGAATTCATTACGCTTAAAAAAGCTTGACAGCCCAGTACTTACCTATGATCCTAATGTGTCAGAATGGATTTTCTCTAGCAGAATTAATTTAGACATTACCACTGTCAAAATGAATTTTTGTATTTCAGAAATATTTTTAGCTGTGCTAGACGAGGAAACATATTTGCAATCTGTCAGACTTTGGTATGGCAGCTGTATGTTGCAAGTTTAGACGGAATTCATAGTTTTGGTCTGTTATAAAAAAAAGGAATACTGCAGAACATTGCATGCCTAGTAGAAGCAGTTAGAAGCATAAATGCCTTTGTAGTTTGTCCTTGTCTTATTAAGTTATGTAATGAATACAGTGCTGTTTGTATAAGGAAAATTACTGCACACATGGAAAACAGTTCAGATGTAAGAACATTTCAAAGTGTAACGAGTCTTAACAAGTACTAAATGATTATTGTACATTTCACTGTTAGTTAAGAACATGAATTATGTCTGAAAAGAATATTCTAGAAGGTGCCACATGAGATGGTCATTGTCTATTGCATGTACTTAAATCTGACATGTTAGAAATGAGTTAGATTTCGCATTCTGTGTAATCTCAGTTTGCTGCTATTCTATTCTGAGCAATAACTGTCTTGCTCTAAACTGCTTTTATGTCTTTGTAGATTTACTAAAGATGGACAGTAATAAAGAACAACTTTGTACACAGAAGAACGTAAAGTGAAGGGGGCAAAATTCACACATTTCTGGGAAATGTTAAAACAATGTTGAAGACTGAAAATTGGAAACCAACATACCAACTATCAGGGGATTAAACCCCTTCTGCCAGTGCATTGACAATGTATATGTCACTGCACGAGTGCCCTGAGCCATGGAAGCTGCCATATGCATGTATTATGTTTACCTTACTTCATATTCCATGGTAAGTAATAACTGCACAATATAGGCATTTTGGTAGACTGATACAAGGTAGGCGTCAATAGATTTGAAACCCTGACTGTCTGAAATTCTACAGACCAGTGCAGTATCAAGTGATGTCCAGGAAAAACTTAACAGTGAAGACATCAGAAACAACACATTTGAAGGGATTGTTATAACAGTGCACAAACATGATTTTTTAAATAATTCCTTTATGGTAATTTGTGCGGTGTTTATCTATGTTATGACCATGTTATATTTTGGAAATGGAAGTATAGGACAGAGATAAAAAGAGGGAGAAAGCAGTGGGGAAAAAACACATATTTCTGGGAAATGTTAGTACAGAAGGTGAGCAAATACAGAATGAGCAGAATGGAGGAAGGATAGAAGCTCATATATCTTAACTTCATAGCAACACAATTGTATGGCAGACAAATCCAGATATAATCTAGGTTAGAAAATACCAAACTCCCTAGCATAATTTACAAACAGATAGCAATGTTTACTTTTGGAGGGAATGGAACACAATAGCAAACAAGAGTCATACATCTGAATGGAAGTGAACTTGTTTCTTTGTTACTGATATTTTCAAGACCAATGCACTAGCATGGCATGCCTTGGAAGCATTCATTGGAAAGGTTTCTTCAAAACACTTTTCAGGGCTATACATAAGGAAGGTGTCGGTGAAACAAGGATCAGTGTAACAGAACATCGGATAGCAAGAAAAGTGACTTACACCTGGAAAGATTTGAATCTATACCTGTGTCACTCATGTCTCAACTTTCAAAGCATTAGTCAGGTACTTGAATGAAGCACTCAGAGGACAGGCATAAAAAATAAAATACATTGCATGGGAAGGGAATATAGTTGTATGATGAGAATGTAATACTGTAATAACAACACCTCACTCGCAGGGGATTAAAACCTTGTACCCATTGCACTAACAATTGACTCACACATCATTATTATGTTGAGCCACTGAGGCCATCTAAGGGAAAGTATTAAATTTACCATAGTTTGCTACTGCTTGATGATGTGCACGTACTCTCGGCTCATTTTTATGACCAATGACAAGATCCTGGGTCATTCAATGGATTTGTCTACATTTTTGCTACAGAACAGTAACTATAATTTCCCTGTTGTTATAGATGACCACGAAATGAGAGATTTTAATATACAAGCCCTCTGTGGAAATGTGCATGATCTGTTTACACTTTGAGCAGATTAAAGGTTGGAACACAAGCTGATCAAATGAGCAAATAGCAGGGTAGAAATGGGTTATCAACCATACCTCTCAACTTTTAACTCAGTAATTATGGGTAAATGCAACAGTTGTACTGATTTAATGACTGAACTCCTGAATGATGTGTCAGAATTCTACACGCATTATGGTGAACAATTGTAGCCAATTATGTGTACATTATTAAATATATAATTATTAAAGTATTCCATCTGAATGGAATCCATTAAGATGGATACTCCTCTGAGGTCCCTCTCCCTCCCGTCCTGCTGTAGGCAGCTGGCTATGCTCGTGGTTTGTTAGTGCCGCAACCTATTCACACCAGTGTTTCTCATTGACCTGCAAAAGAGCTTGGTTTCCTGCTCTTGACTGAACTACCAAAGGGGATTCTACAGTGGCCTCCTGCAACCATACTGCCCTCCAAGAACTACCTGCAATGTTTTGTTAGTGCCGCAACCTATTCACCCCAGTGTTTCTCATTGACCTGCAAAAGAACTTGGTTTCCTGCCCTTGACTGAACTACTAATGGGGATTCTACAGTGGCCTCCTGCACCCATACTGCCCTCCAAGAACTAACTGCAATGTGTTTGTACCCTATTGTGTAGGACATCCTATATCTTGCTGCCTACCACAGACTTTATATTTCTTTATCCCCAGGCTCCTTCCCACTCCCTACGCACTTGTGTATTACCCTGCAGTTACCCATTTTGGCCACTAGGTGGCATCATACACCCACAGCTACCTCACATTTTTTATTACAATGAACAGCAATTTATAAGTAAGTTGCTACTCCCAGTAGTTTTTCTAACGTTCCAAACCCTTGAAATCTATTCTGCTTCTCACCTTGCATAGGTGCCTAGTCGCACATCCCTTTACCTCCTTTCGAGTGCTGCTCTACATCTTACTGATTGTTTTCTTTTTTTTGCTGATAAATCTTCTTTCTTCTCCTTGGTTCTGTCTGACTCCTTCTCTCTTTCTATCTGACTCCTTTTCTCTTCTAGCTCTTACCCCCTCCACCCATTCTGTCCTCACTCTTAGGTTCATAGGTAAGTACTAGGCTATCTGCCCGAAGGCATTTATAAGCCTAGCCGGAATGTGTTGGCTTTCGAAGCCCCCTTAGATTAGTTCCCTGTGCCTCTGTCCAGCAGAGCCATTGAAGTGTTCCCTGGGGTAGACTTTCTGTTTACCATCCACTTGTCAAGGTTTCTCTTGAAGAGGGTTAGCAAGGAGCTCTGCTTAATGTAGATTGGAATCTTGTTCCAGAGCAAGGGAAGTCTCTGGAACAGGAATCTATCCCTCCAGCACGTCCTATTTATTGTTGTGGTGAGGTTTAGATCCCTGGAACATCTGGCTCGAGGGAATATGGTTTTCTTTAGGTGGAGCATGTCCATCAATTCTGGGTTGGACATGGCCTTGTATGTCAGGCAGAGATCACCTCTGAGTAGGCGGTATGCAACCGAGTACAGCTGGAGTTTCTTCAGTTGAGCTGCATAGGGCATCTGCTTGAGGGCAGTGCCTTGTCCCTTCCCCCTCTTCTTACTTATTCTCCTCCCCCTAAACCTTTATAGCGACATCAGGATCTGTGGTGCCATTTTTAATTACTCCTCTGAGGTCCCCCTCCCTCCCATCCTGCTGTAGGCAGCTGGCTATACTTGTGGGTGAGTGCCTTTACATGTTGTAATATGAACTCAGCATAAATGTGCTATTGCTAGGTCTGACTGTTAGCCGTTATACTTGTAATGTGAATTCAGCAGCTTTTTCATCCACTCAGTGTTGCTAAGGCTCTGTTCTGAGTCCTTTTTCATTCATACGACATACAGCTCTCTGTTGATGTATCAACCTATGTGTGTTTGGTACGCTCAGTAGCTAGCTTTAATTTATTTTTAATGTATGTAAAATCTCAACTGTACTGCTGTACCTAAGAGTGACCGGACTGGAATTTCCGAGTCCTTCTCTAGCTAAACGGCACACTGAATCAGCCTGTTATTACTACCTGCGTGGATGACCATGAGCATAGCCACTATACATCTGATGTTTGTTACATTTGACACTTAAGCAAACAAATCATTAATTGTTTAGGCGAAAAAGTCACCAAATTCTTGCTGCAATCGCAGCTCTGTAACAGTGTGAACTATAAGTCAGTTATGTTACAATTGGGAATTTAGCAAATGAATCGCTTATATTTTAAGCTAACAGGTCACCCACTTTCTTGTTGCTATCGCAGCATTATTATAGCATTGGTTTGTCACAAAACTTATCATCTCTGTGTTAACCTGAAATGCTAATATATTTGTAAATCTTGGGTTTGAAACAAAGTTATCATCTCTGCGTTAACCTGAAAAGCTAACATTGTTGTAGTCCTAATTCAGTGTTGAATTTCTGTGCCTATGTTATGCGCAGTCTGAACGGATGTTAATTACTTGGTGAAACTGTTGCTCTGCCATGTGTCTCTTACCTGTACTGGCTAGATAATTTGGAATAGTCAACCGCATTCCATATATTGCACTGCTATTGCTGTTTGTTAATTGTTTCCTATGTATTCATATGTTTACTGCAGCTCATTACAATTTACCTGATGTCATTATAGGTGTGCTACAATTTTAAATGTTTTTCTACAGTTATATGCATTATATTGATATTTCTGTTACATTCAACCACTGCTTATGGTATTTTATCTACTGCTATTGCATTGCATTATTACTTGTTGTGTTCCCTGCATTCTAACTAGTCAGATACTTCTTTCCTCCCTCATAAATCCCCCTATATTCCTAGCTTCCTGTATGTTCATACCCTCACTTCAAGCATATCCCTAGGATACCCCCCCCCCACTACCATTTTCTTCCACCCAAAGTTAATTTACTTCATCTGCATTCCCCAACTCTTCTTTAATGCTCATATGTTAAACCATCGCCTTATGTTTTCCCTGACTGCCTATATTTGTCTTTGCCACCCTTTAGAGTTTGTTAGTGCTGCAACCTATTCACCCCAGTGTTTCTCACTGACCTGCAAAATAACTTGGTTTCCTACCCTTGACTGAACTACCAATGGGGATTCTACAGTGGCCTTGCAACCATACTGCCCTCCAAGAACTACCTGCAACGTGTATGTACCCTATTGTGTAGGACACCCTATATCTGCCTACCACAGACTTTATATTTCTTTATCCCCAGGCTCCTTCCCACTCCCTACGCACTCGTGTATTACCCTGCAGTTACCCGATTTGGCCACTAGGTGGCATCATACACCCACAGCTACCTTACATTTTTTATTACAATGAACAGCAATTTATAACTAAGTTCCTACTCCCCGTAGTTTTTCTAATGTTCCAAACCCTTGAAATCTATTCTGCTTCTCCCCTTGCATAGGTGCCTAGTTGCACATCCCTTTACCTCCTTTCGAGTGCTGCTCTACATCTTATTGATTGTTTTCTTTTTTTGCTGATAAATCTTCTTTCTTCTCCTTGGTTCCTGTCAAACAGATCCAACATGTGTAAGTTAAGACAGGAAAAGCAAATTAATTTATAGCTTGGACTTTTTCCTAGATGTCAACACTGTTTTCAGTATTAATTTTAGTCTTCTACAATATTCCTTACTAAGTTTTATTCACATTTGTTTATGTTTTATTGTTGATCCTTCATCAGTTCCCAAATATTTATACACTCCTCTAGCTCAAGTTCTTGTATGTCACATTCCTGTCCCAGGTTAATGTTTTCTTGGTGCTGCAGCATTCCTGCTTTAAAGGTTGCTTTTGCACATTTATCAAGACCAACTGACATTCTTATATCACTTGAAAAGGTTTTGACCGCTTGCAGTTGTGCTTTCAGTTCTTCATCTGATAAACTATACAGTTTTAAATTATTCAAAAAAAAAAAAACACAAGAAGTCTTTACACTTTGTTGTTTTCTGGGAGCCAAATTGTAGCCATGACCTAAGCTGTTAAGCAGACAGCTTAATGGGTTAAGGTAAAAGACAGAAGGGCAGCAGTGACAAAGAGTCACCCTGGAATATCCCCTTTGAACTGTTATCCCTGGAATAATAATTTGACCTTTATTATAGCTTAACTGAAAAGAGGTTTGCCACTGTTTCATGGTCGCTATAATGTAATTCATCAGTGTAGGGTGTATCTTACACATTTTTAAGCACTCTTTTATCCATGAATGTGGGATACTGTCAAATGCTTTATTGTAATCTATCCATGCCATACTTAGATTCTTCCCCTTTTTACAGTTCTCCATTATGACTTAATTTAACAAATCATCCTTTGTTCCATGTGACTTTCTTTCATTACCCTTTTGTTCTATTGCCATGATTGAGTTTTCTTCTAAATGACTATAAACTCTGTCGGCATCAATTCCAGTGTATATAGTTTATATGTTGTCAGAAGCACGTTATTGGTCTATAATTTTTAGGACAGCTTGCAGGTTCACTCAAGTAGGAATATTGTTTTTCTTGTTCTTAACCAGGTTGGTGTCTGTTTGGCGTGCACATATAAATAGTTCTTACTCATGGTTAAATCTTCATGTAAAAATTTCAATACATTTAGCCGGACGTTAGGTACTGCATCTGGGCCAGTTTTCCAAGCAAGAGATTTTCTTAACTTTGTTTCAATCTCTCTGACTGTTACTTTATTCAGTTTCATATCCTGTACATTTGAAAGTCTTATTCTTTCTTTGACTTCTTCTATCCATTCGGCATTTTTGTTATGTTTCACAGAATCTTCCTAGATCTTTCTCCAAAATGTATCTATTTCTTTTTTTTTGTGGTGTTTCAGTTCCTTTTGCCTTGTTTCCCACATCTCTATATACCTTTTTTAGGTCATTGATAAATTGCTTATTTTGTACTTTTCCTTTACATTTATCTGCACATCTTATTAAATTTTTCTGCCTGTGCTGATATTTTTAGTTTATTATTTGCAATACTGCATGAAACTTGCATACCTCTTAGAGAAAGAAATCTGGACAAAGCCATAAATAATAGGGGGACAAAGGCCCAAAATAGGGACATTTTTTAAAAATAGCTCTTACAGACTTAGAAAGTTGATAGAATAACAGGTTTGTCTTAGCATGAATTTTCCAAAGGGTATAACATCTGAAAAGCAAATGTCTGCCATTATTTTCTGACTTCAATCTTTAATGATTTGTCAATGATTTGCCACAAAGCCACAATTTTATGAAAGATTTACCAAAAATATGATGCAAAATCCGTACAGTTGAGAGGTATACATGATGTATCTTGATCTGTTCTGATACTGTGCATTGCTTTTATCACGTCTATCTTTCTGAGTATTTTTGTTGATCTGATCCCTCGTCTATCCTCTTTTAACAGTGACATTTCTTGTCTTAATTGCTTTATGGTTTTCTCTATTCAGTACTTCCATGATGGCATTTGATTTCTCCCCTTTCATTCCCTCCATGCCCTGTGTTCTTGTGGTAAGACTTTATCTGTTATTAATTTAGCTGCACAGTAATATACCCTATTTACTTCTGTTATAATGCATGAATTTCTATGAACAGTCCTAATTACTGTATTAATTTGTTTTATCAAACTTTTTTGGGTTTTATTGACTTTCTGTAGTCTATTTCTTTCATTGATCTTAATATGTCTGTCTCTATTAAATCAAGCAACTATTCTCTTAGATCATTTTCTTCCAAACTAACAATCTTTGTTCTCCATTTCCTGCGGGCATTCTACAAAAGGTTCCATAGCATCTTCTCATTTGTTGCTCTTTCATATGGGAACTCACTGGCCTATCATTCCTCAACACTGAGTGTTTCAGAGTTGCCATAGTTTCCTGTTCCTTCCCTTGCTGTGCAATTCCAACTGTACCTTTGTACTAGTTTCCTGTGGAAGGCTCCAAACTATCTTCATATGGCAATTGATCAGATGTTTCCCACTCCACTGGTTTCTCCTTAATCTGGGGATCCACTGCTCTATCCTGATGTAGTGTTATCAGAGTTAGATTTTTCTACACTAAATCCTTCACTTTGCAGGTAATCCAGAACTTCATTTTCTATTTCTTTAACTTCTCCATTACTAATCCTCTTTTCTACTTTTCCTCTTTGCTTTCTTATTTTTTGCATTGCAAAATGTGCCTATATTTCTCTTTAATTATATTTGGTGCTGCTCATTTTGTACTGAATAATTATGCTTTCTCCTTTGCATAAATATTGCAGTATATTAAATCTCTTCTTATTTCCCATGTCCACATTTCTTCTTCAGATGTCTCCTGCTCCTCCTGCTTTCTCCTTAACTGGGAGACTTGTTGTTCCATCATGCTGTGATATAACCTGCGTTAGACTTTCTACACTAAATCCTTCACTTCTCAGGTATTTTATAACTTCAGCTTCAATTTTTTAACTTCTACTTTACTAAACTTCTTTTCTATATTCCCTCTTTGTGATCTTGTTTTTTGTATTGTGAAATTTTCCATATCTGGATGCCTTTGCCTGTATTTCTCTTTGAATATGTTTGGGACTGCTTTTTTGTACTGAATAATTTGGCTTTGTCCTTTGCATAAATATTGCACCATTATCATATCTCTCATTCTTTCCCCTGTCCTTATTTCTTTTTTGTACCTTTCAAAAATCTCTAGATGTTGTTCTTTATATTTTTACATTCCCGCTTGTTTTTCCAAATGGCCCAAGGTTTCTTGGTTTATATATATACTGTTTTTCATAAATCTGTCCCATTAATGAACACACATTTTTATTTGAAGCTTCTGAGAATTTTTCTTGTGCAAGTATTTTTCTTTTCTCTAATTTCTCTCTTAATCTTTTTGTATATCTTCTGCCTGGGAATTCTGGGCTTCTTGCATAATAGTAGTAATACATAATTTCTTTCTTATCCTCAATAGTCCACTCTATCATCTTTATGGCTCTTTTTTGGCCTATCAGATTTTGTGAATTTTGTGGACTACTACTTCCTTCTACAACAGGGGTCATCCTCCCACTGAGTCTGGACTAGCCCCATTGTAAGAATATTTCTGTGTCTTGAGGATTCTACACTGTCATTTTTTCCAGTCCTGGCAACAGTGTACCTACTAGGATTGGCCACCTTTTTATCCTGGGTGTTGTGCACCCAGCTATCTTTTTATTGTTCAACCTACTTTTGTCAATGATATATGCTATACAAAATACAGTCTATATATCACTGTAGTCTTGTAAGATTTTGTGAAAAACAGGGACTACCCCATGAAGGTACTCACCAAGACTTGAGGATGAATTAAATTCCAGCACTACAATTCTCCTTTGCTTGCTATTTGGGCTAATTTATCCCTCACTTAAGTGAGCTGACACGCAAAAATGTTGCCTGGTCATGGCTGGAACAACACCAGACAGAATTTGATCATTTCAAACAGCAAATTGCCATCCCGCCTACAATGAGATACTATAATGTCCATAAACCAGTAGTTCTTTCTTGTGATGCTTCAAAGTTCAGTATTGGTGCAGTTACTCTTCAAGAGGGCAGACCAGTTGCCTATGCATTTAGAACTCTTACCCAAACTGAAATACAGTATGCTCAAACTGAGAAGGAACCTTTGGCAATTGTGTTTGCATGTTTGGAATTCCATGATTATATTTATGGCCGAGCTATTCAAGTCGAAACTGATCATTAACCTCTAGTCACTATTTTAAAAAAGCCTATGCATACAGCTCCAACAAGACTACAAAGAATAATGCTCAGATTACAAAAATACAACTTCAAAATGGTCTCTACAAAAGGCAAACAGTTTTATCTGGATGATACCTTATCCAGATAGCACAGAAATTCCACAGAACAGCTTGATGCGGAGAATTTTGACTTTGATGTCATGGAAGTGTATAATTTTTCTACCACAAGACTTGATGAGCTGAGAGATCATACAAAGACTGATCAAATTTTGCAGAAGCTTAACAACTTCATAAATGCTGGATGGCCTTCAAAGCAATTTTGTGTACCGCCAGAAGTACAACCTTATTTTCCATACAGGGATGAGATGTTGATGGAAGATGGTATCATTTTCAAAGGTCCCAAAGTTATTGTTCCTACTTCCTTACAACATGAATACATTCAGATTTTGCACTGTGGCCACCCAGGTACCGAAGCTACCAAAAGAAGGGTGAGAGGACTAGTATTTTGGTCTTTTCTGTCAAAGGACATTGATAATGTGCTTTCATCTTGCTCAGTATGCAATAGTGCTAAACCACATTTGTAAAAAAAGCCACTTCAGCTAAGCCAGATTCCTTAATTACCTTGGACAACAGTAGTCACTGACATATTTGAGTAGAACAATCAGCATTACCTAGTGTTGGTAGACTCTTATTCGAACGGGTTTGAGATCGATTTGCTATCCAACTAACATCCAGTGCTGTTATTACTAAGTTGAAATGTCATTTCTCAGTCCATGGTAGTCCACACAAAGTTATTTCTGACAATGGTACCTAGTTTGCAAGTCAATTGTTTCAGAAATTTGCAAAAGAGTGGGACTTTATCCATGTTAATAGTAGTCCAGAGCACCCACAGTCAAACGGCCTTGCTGAAGATGCAGTACAGAGTGCAAAGCAATTACTAGAGAGGTCAAAACATGACAATACCGATATCTTCTTGAATTTACTTAATCTCAGAAATATACCCGTGACAACCTACTTGGCTCGCCTGCTCAGAGACTTCTATCTAGGCAAACCAGAACAACCTTGTCTATCAGTTCTAGCTGGTTGGTGCCTAATGCTAAAAACAACAGAGCAATCAAAGCCCAACTCTTTCAAGAAGCATTCTTTCAGAAGTCCAGCTATAATAAAATGAGCAGATTTATCCATCCATTAAAAGAAGGAGAGACAGTGAGGATGCAAATGGCAAAAGGCTTTGATCGAATTGGTCAAGTGAGAGGTATATGTGCCAAGCTGAGATCCTACTTAGTGGAATCTGAAGGTATAGAATACAGGAGAAAGTACAGGCATCTTCTTCCGGTGTCTGTATCAATATCACAGCATTGTACCTGTGATACAGACTCTAGATCTCAGAGCAACCCTGACAATGTTCTTACTGAAGAACATGTCTCAGTACCTATTCCCATTGCTGATAATGTTCCAGATGTCCCCAGAGTTGAACATTCCTTGAAGACAATCCCCATTGCTAGATCCAATTCTGGATTTTATGTTACATAATCAGGTCATATTTCTAGACCTAGTGCAAAATACACAGCAACCTGCACATGATTGTTTTATATGTGTTTGATTTTGTATGACTGCATGTCAAAGAATCAGTTCTGTATAATTGCATGTCAATAAATACTGTCATATGTTGTATGATCTATTTCTCAAAGAGGGAGTATGTAGAACTGAGTGTGTGTTGCAATTTTAAGAAGCATTTCCAAGTGTAGGCTCATGCATATAAATAGTGAGCACGTGCAGGCAGCAGTGCCATTTTGAGAGAACAGTGTTAACATGTATGAGTGTAGCAGTCAGTCTTTTTATAAATTTTAAGTTACTAAGCCTCAGTCCTGATGTGTTTGTGTGTAATAAAGCTGACTTGAACTGAACCCACAACTGTTTGTTTTATCCTGACCGGACGAGTGACACCCTCCTTCAGGAAACTGTGACTATAATGATTATGCAGCATGCCTATAAAAATCTTGTATTCCTCATTATATCACATCTGTGCTCAAAATGGAACACTACTCTTGCCTTTCCCAGCCATACTTATCTCACCTTTAAAGATCTCGGGGGAAAATGGCAGAGACTTGGTGTACACACTAGTTCAGGCATGTCACATCTGTCATGCAATTACATGCACCAAAGTGAATCTCATTTGTGAAATGGATGCCGATATAATAAAAAATAGGTATTGTAGTACTACGATCCCAGTCAACTTTAAGTTGGCATTCCTCCAGCCCTCTTTTTGCTGATAAGAATATATGCTCACCAGTGACTCCATCCTCAGGTGTTACTACAGCATGACAATTACTCTCATAATGTTGAACAAATGGGCAACATGTGGAACACTTACTAACAGCATATCAACAACTTCAACTAAGAAGCTAGCAGTATGGTTAGCATGTGTCATTTTATATTAATAAAATGTTCTTTTGATGAATTAATATTAGTAAGAATTATTTACCACAGATATCAATTTAAAAAAAATTGCCAACACATGAATGTGTGACAGACAATTTCAATGTGGAAACATGAGGAACATAGCTTTCTGGCACCATACAGCAGTGTAACTTTGTGCAATTTAAACATATGTGATTACAATTTATAAGTTATGCAAAGATTGCGGCTAATAATTATATACTTGTTAAGTTGTATGCTTTTAACTTGCAATCATGTGCTGGTATTTTAGTGCGGTGCAGGATTTTGCTTATTACATAATAACGCCTGACATTCACATAAAGATTGTTTTGTAGATAGATGTATGTTAGTCTCTGGCTCCACTAAACTGTAGCAGATGGCTAATCAGAATAGTATTACTGCTAAGATAAGAGCCTCTTGATGATACATGTTTACAAAGGCTGGAGCAACCCTTAATATTGTACACGATCTTATAATGCCTAAATACAGGCATCTGACCATGTACAGATTTAAGGTGGGCACAGTGTCATTGTGTGGCATTTAAAAGTTTATAAATTGTTATGCCGTGCTTTTTGCTCATTATTATACATGGCATTTAACATGGCCTACCGTGTTATTTCAGCAGGCCCTATCAAGTTGCTTGGTTTTCTGAATCACACACACCCTGCTTGACACTGCTAGCAGTGCAAATGTTCTTAAGGCAGAGCAGAACAAGTTTTATTAATTTGGCCCAAAGTTCTTGGTAAAAACAGGTTTCATCTCTAGCTTTCTTTTAGTGAAAAATAAAAGTACATAAAGGAACATTGCAGATCAAGTGAAGAAAGAGAGAGCAGAGAAAGTCCCCCATCAAGTAATTCTCAATGCTAATTCACAGGGTTTTAGAGGCATCTCGGGTGAATGGTCATAAAATACTCATATCTACAATGGACATCTCTCATGCTGTTTCTCCATTTACCACTTATACTAGATATTTTCCATCTGGATAACACTAATACAGATAATATTTGGCTACTCAGAATGTTTGATAAGACCTTTTGACATTATACAAAGCAAAAATGCTTCCTCTATGGATGAAAAACAAATCGCAATCACAGTTAACCAAAAATAAATGAAACCTGCAGCTTCTCTGCATTAATCTAATAAAAGCATTCTTTTTTTTCAAAACAAGTTTATTGTTTTAACATATAAGAGAAATATCATAACAATTTTATACAAATAATTAAAAATAGGTATTATTATAATAGTCAACAAAACAACTAAAGTATTTACAAAGACATCCACTACAATCAGATCAATTAATTAAACTAAAATACTGTGCTATTGAAATTAGAATTTTTTTAACAAATTTTGTAAATTATCCCATACAATAAAATGTGATGTTTTTCTAGTTGTTCTCATTCTAATTGTGCTTATTTCCATATGACACATTATATTCATAACATTTTTAAATTCATTGAACGAAGGAGGTGTATCTGAAATCCAATTTCTAGTTATTATTTTCCTAGCCACTGCTAGGATAGACCATAACAAGGGAAGCTTAATCTTTTAACACATTGAGGTACAGGTGTGTTGAATAATATAAGAGACTTAGAAATAATGAAATTATCTGTAAAAGAGCCTGCAAAAATTCATTAATTGACTTCCAGTATTCTTTCAACTTCATACAGTCATAAAACATATGAGCCCAGTCAGCATTAATTTCTACATTACATCTCTTACATAGATTATCTTTATTATTAATTTTATTCATCATCAAAGGTGTATAAAAGATCTATGTAAAAATTTCCATGTATAAAGTCTCCAGACAATGGAAGATGTAGTTCTATAAGCAGATTCCAATATATATTGTTTATCTTGTTGAGTTGGTGGGTCCCCATTAATAGAGGTGAAATAATTCCAGTATGAATCTACATTGTAAAAAGTTTCTTGTCTGATAATTTTATGTATATATGAAAGTTTACCTTTATCAGAAACTTTATGCTGTAAATTTATTATCAAGTAATCAATCAGTTTTGGAATAGATTCTTTAACTGTTATAGACATTAGATCTATTCTATCAATGAGATGTTTTCTAAAGATCTGAACCTCTAACCAGCAAGTTTCTCTTAGATCAAATTCTTGTTTTAAGAAATCTAGATTTTTAACTTTATTATCAGATATCAGCTGATACCAGTACTTTAGATTATTATCTATAGCTAAATGAGCTCCTTCAGAAGTAGATGACATAAGCATACCCTGAGTATAAATTATAGGGAATACAATAAAATTCCATATACTTAGGGTGCATGAATATAAAGTTACGATAACTAATAATAATATTTAATGGGTAACAGACCATATGTTTAGGTGTAATAGGTGAAGTACAAAATTCCTTTAGCAACCACAACATGGAGTTATTTATAATCATATTTTTATGTGTTAAGGAGATTTTCATGAAGTGCATACTAATTAGCTCCCAATAATCTTTCCATTTTGACATATGACCGATCTATTAATAAAGTAATAACTTTTATAATAGAAGAGATAATATATAAATTAAAGTCTGGAAAAGAAATACCCCTTGAGACCAGCTATTAGTATGTTTCTTTAATGCAATCCTAGGTCTATTAGGTGCCCATAAGAAATTTAACATTAGTGTATTCAGTTTCTTGATAGTTATTTTTGTAGGTGAAAGTATTATTGATTGTATTAAGTATAAAATCTTGGGGAATATTATCATTTTAATAATTGTAAGTCTCTCCTCCATAGTAAAAACATATTATTCCAGGTATTAAAAAGATTTTGTATATTAAGAAAACAGGTATTATAGTTATTATATATAATAGATTTAATATCTTTAGATAGTATTATACCTAAATAAGTTATCTGACCTGAGTTGGGTACATATTTAGTAAAATCACTAATGAGAGTATTTTTCGTGTATATATAGGTAGTATTTTAGTTTTTCTTCATTGAATATTAAACCAGAAATACTTTTAAAATTCATCATTTTATCAAATAAAGACTGCATAGAAGAATTAGATCCTGCTGATGTAATTAGAACATCATCTGCAAAAGTTGAATTTTTGATGTTGTATTTTCTTCTATTTCAAAACCCTCTATGTCAGTACTGTTTCTAATCAAATTAGCCCAAGGCTCCATTACTAAAGTGAATAATAGTGGAGAAAGTGGACATCCTTGCTTTGTACCTTTAAGAATGGGTATTTTTGTGAAACATATGTTCCTACCTTAATATAAGCCAGCGTTCCTTTGTATAAATGCTCAATTAAATTTACAAATGCATCAGAGAAATTTGTGCATTTCAGTAAGGTAAACAGATAGTCCCAACTTACTGAATCAAATGCTGAACCTATATCAAGACTAATAAGTGTTAAATCTTTCTTTTCCTATTTGCAAAATCAATTAATGTTAAAGTTCTTCTTATATTATCAAAAGTATTTCTATTTACAATGAAGCCCGTCTGATCTATGTCTATAATGCCGGGATAATTGTCTTCAATCTATCAGCAAAAATACTCATAAACATTTTATAATCAACATTAAGTAATGAGATGGGTCGATATGAAGAACATCTAGTTGGATCTTTATTAGGTTTTAAAATTGGTGAAATAAATGTATATTGCCAAGATGGGGGTTATTAACTCAGTTTGGGCCAGAATAAAAACCTTATGTATTAATGAATATGTAGTTTTAGAAAGGATTTTATATATCTCTGGTATAATACCATCATTACCCGGTGCTTTGTTTGATTTAAGCTTATTTATTTGTGTAATAACTTCTGTATATGAAATACTCTTGTCCAATAGTTTAATCTGTTGTTTATTAAGCTTTTATTCATGTTTGTGGTTATAAACTCCTTTATTTTATCTTTAGGTTCCATGTTAATGTTGTTATGGTTAATCTTGTGAAAGTGATTTCTAAATTCGTCCAGTATTTCTGGTATACTAGAAACATTCTTCTTTTCCTTAGAGAAAAGATTTCTTTGATATGGTTTTGTTTATTCAATCTTTTGTTTTATTTTAAGTCTATGTAAGTATTTGGGGCTTATTGAATAAGACAAAAACTTGTATTTCTCTAAAGTTATTTTAACTTTATGAGTTAAAATTTCTTTGTATTTCTCATTTAGTTTGTTTATTTCTTCAATAACTTTCTTGTCCATAATATTTTCTTTATTATTATGCTTATAAGAGTCCAGTTTACTTTGAATATCTAACAATTCCTTATCCCAAGATTTCCTTTTGTTATTATACCATCTGATACTTTGTCCATATAGATATGATTTTAAGGCATCCCAAACATAGACAATGGAGACTTCAGGAGTATTATTTATGTCTAGAAAATGTTGTACTTCTGAAAGTATATATTCTTTATAGTCTTTTAGCTGAGTTAAGTATGCTGGTATCCTTTTGATCTGAACATTATGAGTATTTTTATCATGAATTCAAAAACAATTGAGTTATGATCAGATATAGGACATGAAATGATTTTGGAATTAATTAAATCTGTTACCATATGGTTAGAAATAAAGACCCTATCTATTTTTGAATAAGTTTTGTATCTGTTAGAAAAAAGGTGTATGGTAATGATTTTGACTCTATCTGATTATTAATATCATTCAAATGATAAGAATTAGCAAAATCATTTAAATGTTTTGCATTAGATGTAATTCTTCTTTTCTTTATAGTGGTAGTATCACTTTCATGTAGTATACAATTAAAATCACCAGCTAAAATAATATCCCTATAGAGAATGATATGATCTTATCAATATGATGTTTCACTGTATTAATACCAATTCCAGGTATCCAATATACATTAATTAAAGTGTAAGTCTTCCCATTAATTTGTATTGTAACCATACAAATCATTCCTTTGTCATCCTGATAAGACTTAATGGTTTTAGGAATGGGCATACTTTTATTCCATAAAATAGCCACTCCTCTTTTTTCTGAGTGTGCTCTGAACTAACCAATACTGTATACTTATTAGTGGCTAGTTTATCAATATCTTTTTTCAAGAGATGGGTTTCTTGCAGGAAGACTAGATTGGCCTTGTGTAGATTAATGTATCTTATTAGGCTTGCCCTTTTACACGGATTATTCAATCCATTAATGTTTAAAGAAATTCCTTTTAAAGATGTCATTTGGCATTTTTAAAACTCAAGAATCTTATGATCGAAATAACAAATAACCAGATAAATAATGTTACATCTCCTCTTTTAGGTGTACCTTTAAATATAGCTGTATTTATTAAATCTCTTATGGGATTTTGTATAGGATTCAATTTTGTTTGTAGTGACAATGAGTGTACAAAATATATTGTGGATGTCAAAACTATATACATATAACAATGAACAAGTGAAAATAATGTAAGGATTAAACCTTGCATCCGCCTGGAGTTGAAAACTCCAACTTAGAGCAGTATTTACTACTCAAGTTAACCCCTACCCTAAGCAGCAGTACCTCAGCTACCACCTTATCAATTTAATACTAGTTATATTTAACTGAGGTTAACAGTTTTCAATTCAATTATCTATCAAGACAAAACTACACATTTGGTAAAACAGCATCATATAAACTAAAATAAACTTTTTTTTTTTTAAAAACTGTTCATACTATTATATAGATCTATGTAATATATAACACTTGTATTCTAATAGCATTCAAATAATCTTAATGTTAGAAATCAAGAGGAGAGAAAATTATGTTCTAACATTCATTTAAATCAAAAACTTTGGCTAATATGATTCAGACATTACATGCATTAAGATGCATCTATTTTCTGTCATGTGAATTCTATCAACAGCTTCCAAAAAATATTGAATTGTTTGTATATGAGCATTTACTTAAACTCATTATTGTCAATAGAGTAAAATATTGTATTCATAAAAATTATTATAAATCATATTGCATAGTTATGCAGATTCTCAGAAACACCTGCGTTATTACCTAAAAAAAAAAAAAAAAAAAAAAGCCATCACACACATAAACACAGACACACACACATACATATACACACATACACACACACACACACACATCCACACACACACACACACACATACATATACACATACACATATATACATACATACACACACACACACACACACACACACACACACATATATATATATATATATATATATATATATCTGATCTCACTGAGTTGTGTCTTTGTAGAGCACAATCCTACTTGCTGTCCCTAGAATAAATCTGTCTGCTTTATACAAAATAATGCACAGCAAACACATATTAGTAACCAGATTTTACAATCATGCTAACCTACTGCTTTAAAATATATCACATGACATTTCTTCCAGAATAGAGTTATAAGATTATTTATGCTTGTCAATCAGATGAATTAAATGAGTTATAGTAAAGTATATGTTTGGGACACAAGTTTTAACACAGATTATTATGCTACTGTTAAGTAGATTTTCAAAAACATTTAAATAAATGTTTCATTTTCTATGCCTTCTAAAATAAGATATTTACTTGCTACAAGAAACTACATCATCTAAACTCATCATAACTGACATATTTTATGAATAGAGTATTTTTCCTGAATCTGTGGTGTGTCAGTGTGATAACCTTGTCAATGTTTATACTAACTGCTTTCAGTTTCTCTGTGAAAATTCTGTGAGTGAAGCTTCTGAGGAAACTCATGGACACTATGCATGAGACAGCCCACATCCCAGATTGTCTCCCTTAACATTTTGGCGGAAACTTATTAAAACTTGTGGCAAACATTCATTTTGTCAATAGAGTAAAATATTGTATTCATAGAAATTATTATAAATCATATTAGATAGTTATGCAGATTCTCAGAAAAAAAGCCATCACACTCACACACACACACACATACATACACACACACACACACACACACACACACACACACACACATATATATATATCTGATCTCACTGAGTTGTGCCTTTGTAGAGCACTGTCCTACTTGCTGTCCCTAGAATAAATCTGTCTGCTTTATACAAAATAATGCACAGCAAACACATATTGGTAACCAGATTTTACAATCATGCTAACCTACTGCTTTAAAATATATCACATGACATTTCTTCCAGAATAGAGTTATAAGATTATTTATGTTTGTCAATCAGATGAATTAAATGAGTTATAGTAAAGTATATGTTTGGAACACAAATTTTTAACACAGATTATTATGCTGCTGTTAAGTAGATTTTCAAAAACATTTAAATAAATGTTTCATTTTTATGCCTTCTAAAATAAGACATTTACTTACTACAAGAAACTACATCATTTAAACTCATTATAACTGACATATTTTATGAACAGAGTATTTTTCCTGAATCTGTGGTGTGTCAGTGTGATAACCTTGTCAATGTTTATACTAACTGCTTTCAGTTTCTCTGTGAGAATTCTGTGATTTGAAGATTCTGAGGTAACTAAGGACATTGTGCATAAGACAGCCCACATCCCAGATTGTCTCTCTTAACATTTTGGCGGAAACTTATTAAAAACTAGTGACAAACATTCATTTAGCAGTGTAAATGCATCTAAACATGACAGAACCTCCACAATGTATTCCACAGATCATCACAGCCTCTATGCAAGTGAAATTAAACTCAAAATTACCAACAAGTAATAAAACTCAGCATTCTTCTCCCAACTCAATTTTCATACAAATCCTATTATTCACTGTGCCCACACAGTCAAAAGCATTCTATATATTAATAAAGAAAAGAAAACAGAGTAGAAAATAAAAGGGAGTGAGGCAGAAATAAAAAATGTAAGAGAAAGCTGTAAGAAGTATATACAATGGAATGTTACTTACTGTTTATATTAATAGAGTTAAAAATACAACATATTATTTACTCTTATTTAGTTCTGATTATTATTAGTTAAAGCATGACAGATTATTTACAAACAAGCATAAGCAGTATAATCAAGAAAGTATAATTAGAAATAGCATTTGAAGAACTTATAAACTTTTACAAGAAATAAATATGTTATTATTCTATTAATGATATTTTCATTACTGTTCTCTCCTGCCCTCCCCACCCTTTACCCACTACATAATCTAAATAGAATGTCATTGTTTAAACAAAGAAAATAATAAAAGAAGAAGGAAAAAAAGGTAAAGATAAAAAATGTATCAAATTACTAACCTTACTTTTTCAGAAAGAAAACAAATCGAGTCACAGCCTGCCATTAAATCCTCAGGCATTTTGACTGGTTATGAAACAAAACATTTCTTTGCACATAGAGAATAACTTTGATTAAATCTTTTCCAAAATATTTGTGGCTTTCTGGAAATGCAGGAACTATATTCAAAAAGATTAATAATGAACTAAAATGATGAGAGAAAAAAAAAACATATAACAAATCATTTGTTTTTTAGTCTCTTCTTCTTCTCTGAAGTCTTCCAGGAAGCTTCAGTTGCCAATCTCTTTAATGAAGAACTAGCCCATTCCATTTCTTCTATTTTATCCAAAATCCTTTTTTCTTTGACAAACAGTAAAGCAGTCTAAATCATCGAAGACCTTAGGACCATCAGGAAGGAAGATTTTAAGCTTGGCAGGAAACAGAAGGTATGTTTTAAACTGTGCTTTTTTAAGCTCCCTTATTAGTGGCAGAAAAACTTTTCTTTTAGCAATTACCATGGAAGAATAGTCATTGTCAAAACGCACAGTTGTCTCATTAAACTTAACAGGAGCTTTAGCCCAAGCAGATTTAAGAACCATCTCTTTATCAAAAGATGATAGAAATCTAACTATAACTGATCTAGGATAGTTTTTGTTAGAGTTAGTATTAGCTATAGATCTATGTGCTCTTTCGATACCAAAAGAGAATGCTTCTGGTAAATCTAAAGTTTTAGGAGCCATGTTGTTAAAAAGAAGTAATATTGTTACCTTCAATATTTTCTGGCAGTCCAAAAATCCTAATGTTATTGCGCCTAGATCTATTTTCCAGGTCATCCAGCTTTGTTTGTAAATGTGTATTTTGTTTCAGCAGAAACTCAATGTTGATTTCCTGTTCTTGTATTTTATTTTCCATGTCATTCACAGCTTCTTCTATGCCTGTCATCTAGATCTTCTGTTGTTGCAGGTCCATATGTAACAAGTCTATTTGTTTTGTAGTTTTTCTATGAAAGTGTCTATTTTAGTATCCATTTTATCCATCTTAGCAGTAAGTTGCTGGACTATAATTATCAGAGACTGAAGTTCTTTCTTGATGCTGGAGTCTTGAGAATTTGTCTTACTGGAACTCATTTCAGACTGATAAACTGACAGGAAAATTTCCAAAGTAATTTCTGACAGGAATATTATTAAGATTTCCTTTCTTTTTTAGATATAGTTCAAGAACTATATAAAACAAACATATTTAGAAAGAAAATTACTTCAAGAATTAATTTTTTAAGTAATTAATTCCTGTCAATGTAATGAAATTGGTGGAGCTGAAGAAATCTGCTGCTATCCTGTGTTCATCCTTGGCCACGCCCCTAATAAAAGCATTCTTGAAGGGGAGGACAAGACTCCCTCCACCTTTCATGCAACAGGAAAGCGCCCAAACTTATAACTACTAACTCCACAGATGTGTAACAATAGAGAAAGGAGAAACTCATTCAAAGCAGTGCACAGCATTCTCACTCATACAACAATATCACTCTGCTGACAAGTCTACCATATGATCTACAATGAAAAATAGATTTGCCAAGTTGTGATACAGCATTAAGAACCTAATCAATTGGTCACTGAGGACAGGTCAGGTGATGAGAAAAAACAAGGATACTGGATTCATTTTACATGCCATCAAATCAAGTTTACTTCTCTAAACAAATCATTCTGTCATAAATCAGCCTACCTTACCACTTTTATGGTACAAAGTTAAAAAGCATACGTGCATTATACTGATGTAAGTAAAACAAATACCTGTTTGTGGTTGTAGTTCTATTAGTAGTTTCCACATATCCCGAGCTGCCTGTGTATAGTACCCAATTTCTGCATTGGGATGAAGGCCAAATACTTCTGGAGTATTAGCAAGAGGCAGTGATTCAATTTCATCTAGAGAAAGGTAAAAATATTGCATTACATGTATAAGCTGCACTCATCTGGCACATTACATTTACAGCATGCAAAATACATATAAAATAACCACTAGAATGTGAGCACCAGTAGCACAAAGGACTAAAGCCCAGACTACAGACAAACTGACCCGAGTTTAGTTATAGACTCAGGCACTTGATAATGCTAGCAAGGGAAGATGGGTGTGCTTATGCTGGGAGTAGAGGGTGTAGTGATGCATGACATGCAAAGCCAGAATTCTTCAGTGATGCAGTGGATAGCCCGGGGTGAATTTGGGTCACAGTAAGCCATCACATGGTAGTAAAGCTCATTGTGTGAGTCAGTGATGACGGTAGCTCCACCCCTACTCAGGGGTAGGTTAAGGGACATTCACAAATGTTCTCATTGCAATGATGCTAGCAGAAACACAAACTCCCTGATGTCTCCCTGAATGACCACCCCTCTGGATATCTCTTGCTGAAGTGGAACTTGAGATTCATCACCTCTAGGGTGCAAACAGGCTTGAGTCTGATAAGGGAGGCTTGGTGACTGGCAGGCAAAGGGGGGTAGCATCTAAAGAAAACACTAGCTGCATCAGTTGATGTCATTTTGAACTACCATCAAAAGCAAAAAGGTAGCAAGAACACCTTACCTATCGAAGCAGAGTACATACCACTTATGCAACTGTAGACATACATGACAACATGTGGAATACCTCATCTATATGCAAACAGTGTCATATGAAGCCAACAGTGCAGACTGTGCTGACTATTCCCCAGAAATGTACCTTCAAAATGCAAGATTAAAAACAGTAACAAAAGTCTATGTTTTGGTGTGAATGTTGATATATATATATATATATATATATATATATGTATGTATATATATATATATATATATATATATATATATATATATATATATATATATATATATATATATATATATATATATATATATATATATACACACACATATATATATATATATATATATACATACATATATATACGTATACATATATATATATATATATATAGATATATATATATATATATATATATATGAGTGTGTGTGTGAATTGATAACTATATTTTGGGCTATCTACTATAGTAGCTCAAAGCAAGTGGTCTCTTAATAGGTGCATGGGTGTGAACTATGCTAATGACCACAAGGGCCTTTTAAGCTTATCCATGCATCCCAAATTTCTGACAAATTCTGGTACCCTTGATAAGTTAAGCAGGGGCAAGGGGAGATGAAACATTTATAAGTAGGGGCCTGGGAGATGAAACCTTTACAGGCTGACTGTATCTATTATAGACATAGATGCCAAACCAGGGATAAACTTCCTGCTCTCCATCCAATTGTCCAAGTTACACTTGAATTGGTTTAAGGAGGAACTCTGATTCACATGGATGGGGAACCTGTTCCAGAGAAGTAGTAGTCTCTGAGATACATACCCATCTCTCCAGCAGGTCCTATGCATATAACAGACAAGGTTCAAGTCTTTAGAATGAGTAATTCTGGTGCTGTTTGTTTTGTGGATATGCAGGAGGTCCATTAGGGTGGGGTCTGACAACACCTTATATGCCAAATACAGATCTCCCCTTAACAGCCTGTAGGAGACAGAATACAGGGATACAGCCTTGAGGCAGTATGTAAAGGATATATTACTTACGCCCTTCTTTTAATGAGAAACATTTGTGGATGTTCTAATTGTTGGATGTGCCTCATTAGGTACGTAATAAGGGTGCACTGCACTCAAAGATAGGGCTTATGAATGCTGAAAATAGAGGAACGATGACCTTCTTGGACTTGGATGCAATACTTTTGTTTATAAGTTGCAAAACATAGAGCAATTTCCTCAGAACTGTAGACAGGCTAGGTTATGGTCTATATGTGACCCAAGTCCCTGACTACTGGGTCAGCTGTTAGCGGGTGTGTTGCCAATATAATACTTACAAGGAGTGGATGACTTCCCTAAGTATACTATTATGCATTTCTTGGCATTATTTTTAGTCCAATATTTGTCTGTGTCAGCTGCTCCTGGAGAACATTTGTGTTGGTGGGGATTCTATGACTGCTCCTAATTTGCACTCATCTGAAAATTTAGTCAACCAGAGGCCCTTGAGATTAGACTTGACTTCAGAGTAGTAAATGCCTGAAAGGGGCGGTCCCAGGACCAATCTCTGAGGGATTCTGCTTGTGACTGGCCTCTTTGTAGAGGTGGATTCCCCAGTTCTAACTTTCTGGGTCCTGCCTGTGAACCAGCTGGCTATCCACCAGGTGATATAAGGGTTTATACCTAACCTCTTGAGTTTGTTAACAGTGCCAGAGTGGGGTATTGAGTCAAATGCCTTGGCCAGGTCAAGGTAGGCAATGTGAACTATTTTACCCTCATCCATTGCTTTGGTGATCTTCTCAAAGAAGTCCACCGGCTGTGTAGGCATAACCTATCCTTGACAAAACCAAACTGGGTTGAGTTCAGTGTCTGGAGGTTTCCTATGTCATTGCTGATCATTTCCATGATAATTCTTTCCATGGATTTACATATGAGACTAGTGTGACTTATGGGTCTGTAGTTTCCAGGGTCTGTAGATGATCTAGCTTTGTGCAGGGGGATGAATGTTGCTGTAATGCATTCATGAGATATGAAGCCTGTTTGGAGGCTACAGTTAAATAGCAATTCCAGAGTCATGTTTCATGCTATTTGAAAGGCATTCTCGGATATTGTTTGGGCCAGTCGATGCAGCGTTCTTGGCCTTACTGAAAGCACTAAGGACCTGTTCCTTAGAGATAGTAGATGGAGTTATATTTGATGGCATTTGCTGAGGGGAATCTGAATTGGAGAAGGTGGTAAAATTAGAGCTGAAGTTGTCTGCCAGTCAGTTTGCTATATCTTTTGGCTCAGTATAGATGGCGCCATTAACAATGAGCTCTGCACACAATTGTGTATCATTTTTGAGGTTGCGGACATAGCTAAAGAATGGTTTGTGGTTATCCTTGGTATGGGAGCCCAAATTTACCTCAAATGTGGCTTTGGTAGACTTTACTTGTCCTTCGAGTTGTTTGTTTAGTTTGATGAGAGTACTTTTATCCTGCTGGGTGCTATACCTCCTTGTTTTTGCCATGAGTTTCTTCCTACTGATGTTGTGATTCTACCAGGGTGGCTTGTTTTTTTGAGTTAGTTCTGTACTTCCTTGTGGTGAGTACATTTGCATCTATTCAGGTATTAACATGCCTGTATAGGGTTTCTCTGAACAGTTCAGTGTAGGCAGCAGTGTCTAAGGGTTTATGGAGGCTTGGAATTTTGTCAGGTTATCACTTAATAGTAGGAAGTTAGCCTTAGGGAAGTTCCTGAACATTCCAGGGTTTGTTGGGGTTCCAGGATTTATTTTTACTTCAAAGGAGACAGTTTTGTGGTCTGACCTTACCAGAGAAGACACTGCACTAGGGAGTGTGCAGCACTCTTCCATATTAGTGTGGAGCAGATCCAGTATTTTTGTGACCCTTGTTGTCATACTGGCAGTCTGGTCCAGGGAGTTTGTATTTATAAAATCCAGAAATCTCTGTGTCTGCACATTTGGTGTTGTATATGATTCACAGTTAATAGTGGGGTAATTGAAGTCACCTATGAATAATGTATTGGGTTGGATAGTAAGTGTTTCCAATAAGTTTAACTACATCTTATGGGTTTCCTGGGTCTCAGAGGAGGACCTATAGCTTACAAGGAAGTGGTATGGGATTTTACCTATTGTGATATGAGCATGTTGAAGCTCACATGCATTGCCCTGTTTGACCAGCCTTGAGGTATATTTATTTTTGATGTAAATTGTGATGCCTCCACCATTTTATCCCTGTCTGTGTAGAAGCTGGTCTAAATGTGTGGAAGGCATTATAGCCTACATGCTTCTTAACAAGCTATGATCCATTGTTCATCCCAGTCTTGCTGCTCCAGTTCTCTGAGTTATCTGTGTACCTTAAGGAAGAATCTGAATGTGCTAAAATGTTACATTGGTGCCACATTCCACAATTATATTTTTCAGGAGGGTAGCCTAATGGTTAAGGTGTTTACCTTGCAAACACAAGGTGCAGGGTTTGAGTCTCACAAGGGATAATTGGCTAGGCTTAAAATGGCTCGCAAGGGCAGTTAGCTTAGTACTAATCTATGAATCTATGAACTTTTCTACCATTTTAGACACCTACGTATATAGTTGATATTTTGTTGTGCCCCTTCCACAAATGAAGTCAATATCTGACTCCACAATATGATCTCTTCACATAAGAAGGAGGGTACTCACATGACTGAATTTCAAAGTCGTAGGACAGAAACCACACTGTGACTACCCACAGCCATTAGTGTCAATACAACCACTTTAACTACGAAGAAAGGCAGAAACCCCCATTTTTCAATTTTTCCAAACTTGAAAAATAAATGTAGTTGGAAAAATGAATGATAAAAACATACGAAAATAAGAACTGATTTTGATCCAAAGATGCAGGGGTGTGTGTGGGATGTGACATCATGACTGATGACTGAGTATCCCTCAATGATCTGGAGGAAAGTTAGGCAGCTATATAATTAGTCCATCTTCAAGGGTCTGCTCAGTCAGCATGCTTCATAACAGAAATGAGTGCTGATATATCAAAATGATTCCATGATAAATTTGCCAGACTTGACATGTACTCCATATGAACTTAACAAAGTCAAAGAAGAAGGAAAAAGAAGGCATGCTTTATTGATACTGGAACAATATATACAGCTAGGTATAAGTGGTTTCAGTACAGGTCACTTCTATTTTCTTCTTCTTTGATTTTGCTAAGCTCATGTGGAATGCATTGATGAATACTTAGCAATATTTATTCAAGGAAGGTGGTAGTCATCCAAACCAAGAAAATGCCATATTAGTTCTCAATGAAGGGCTCCACGAAAGCAAATGTTTAGATGATATATCTTTTGAAATTCCAAGGACAATTACAGTGATATTTGGAATAGTGGAACTGAAACTGTGACTACAGAGGAATATATGAGTCCAAGGTTGTGATACCCCTGAGAACTCTCCCTACTCTGAGTACAGTGATCTCAGATTTACAAACAGCAGGGTTGTGTGGGATCAGCCCCCATATCAAATGTAAAGGTGGGTAAAGTCTCCCTGCAAAATAATAGTTGTAACCAGTGTTCAGAATTAAGATGTCTTGTTTCAGTTGCAGTTTATTCTATGATCTGTTGACAGTTACAGCATCAGACCTCCTACTTTTGACAGGTAAAACAATAAATAGTAGATCATGTGGATACAGCCCACTAACTGCCATGTGAAGTAAGCAGTCAAAGTAGCAAGACTCCCTAATAGAGGGGGGGCTTGAAAGATGGATCAGAAAGGACTTGCTGGCAGTTGATAACAGCTATGAATACAAGTTTCAAGCAAATCATCTGTTTCAAGAAGCAGCTGCTTCAAGATCTACTCATTCTGTCTAGTTTTATGTACCTGACAAGTAGTAGTATAAATCTACTTGTTGAAGTGTTCCAAAGACTATTTGTATCAAGGAAATTATTGAGAGTGAACGCAGACTTCACCTTAGCCAACAAATGAATGTTTATGTGCAAAAAAAGATCAAAGTCCTGGAAAGAAAGAAAGAAATGTAGGATGGGCATTTTCCTGCACTGGCAGAAACAACAAGCTACCAAACAAAATACTAATTTTCATGAATGGAAAACAAGTTATGCACCCACCATAATGATGCATCTGAGTTGTCTGTTTTCATCCCTCCTGAACCATTGGGTTTTGGATCTCACCTCAGGTCCAACTTTGGCCATTTTCTGATTTTGGATTTATAGCTCAAGCTCTTCACCTTACCCATAATCCCCTTCAAACCCATTACCTCAGATTGAGTCTGCCCTCTTAATATTAAGAAGCAGAAACAATCTGTAGTTATGTAGAAGAGAAGTCAAGAAACCTGTAAGCAAAGGTATCTGGAGTTCAATCAGAAAAAAAGCCCAAGGGAAGATACTTCCAGGTCGAACTAGGCAAATATATATATATATATATATATATATATATATAAAAGTTATGTACTTACCATAACGTTCCATCAGTGTTGTCTATTTTCATTCTTCCTCAACTAATGGGATCAGATCTGACACTTGGATCTGACTCAGCCGCTTCTACCAGATCATCGGATCCTGGAACTCTCAAACTCCTCCCTTTACCCATAATGCCCTGACAACTTAATGTACCTCAGATCAAGTTTGCTGCCCTAGAAATAATAGGGCAACCTATTAAAGAAAATACCAGAGGTAGAAATGAAAAGGAAGCCAGAGCTCAAACAAGGAACAGGGGTTCCTGTACAACTCTTAGATCTTTCCATAAGCAAAGGATGGGGGTAGGTGGGGGGACGTTGAGGAAGAATAAAAATGGACAACAGAGAAAGAATGTTATGATAAGTATATAACTTTTTTTATCTGATGTTGTCCTTTTTATTCATTCCTCAACTGATGGGACAGAGTCCCCAGATACTGCATCCTTGGGAGGCCCTTATGGAAAGATATTCAGGAGTGCTGCTGAGCCAAAGGATGGAAATTAAATCCAACTTGAACTGAGCAATGAAAGTGTGAGGATTTGCCCAAGCTGCAGCTGCACAAATATTATCTAAGGAAGCTCTTGACCAAAAAGCTGAAGAAACTGCTATAGACCTCATGGGATGGGCTCTAGGTGGTTTAGTTAAAGATAATTCTAATTTACCACAGACAAAAGATACAATCAGTCAACCATTTGGCCAATGTAACTTTAGATACAGGTTTTCCCAATCTTTTAGGAGAAAAGGAAATAAATAACTGGTCAAACTTCCTAAAGTCTTTGGTTCAATGACAGTAAAAGTGAAGTTGTATATGTACATCCAAAAGGTGTAACATATACTCTCTTATTTGAAAAGTTGGGAACGAAAACTGGAAGATTAATGGCCTGGTTTATGTTTGACTCAGAAGCTACCTCAGATACAAAGGATGGGTTTGGTTGCAAAGACACCCTGTCTTTTTGAAAAATCAGGTAAGGAGTTTTTGAGGATAAAGCCTGGAGTTCAGATACTCATCTAACTGATGTAATAGCAACCAGGAAAATGGTTTTCCAAGACAAAAAATTAAGATCTGCTTTGCCTGAAGGTTCAATGGGAGATTGAGTTAAGGCCTGAAGCATTACAGTTAAATCCCAAGGAGAAGTAGGATCTTTTAATGGAGGACTAAGGAAAAAAGCTCCCTTAAGAAAGGCTTTGCACAGTTTAGAAGAGGCTAAGTTAGAGTTACTGTCACTCAGGTAAAAATTAGAAATGGCAGCCAACTGAACTTTAATAGTTGAGAAATTAGGCCCTTCATTGAAGACTGAAGTTAAAAATTCAAGGATTGAAGGCGCAGGCACTGAAAAGGGTCCAGATCTTTACAAAAGGCCCAGAAAACAAATCTTTTCCATTTACTCTTGTAAGTCTTTCTAGCAGAAGCCTTATGAGAAGATAACAAAATATGACCAAGCAGGAACCTGGGCTGTCTGGCAACCAGTGGAATTGGAGAAACCATGTAGTCAGTTTCAGGCCTGTTATGTCCAGATGAGTCATTTGTGTCAGATTTTTGGATGTTATGGTGGATATTACTTATGGTTATAATAATATCACCACAGTACATAGGAAATGTATGGGTAACATTCAGTATTTGAAAGCCCAAAGTTGTCACCCCCCTCACACAACAGATGCATTACCTTATAATGAGTTTATATGTCTGTATTGATTGTGTAGTGAAGAAATAGATTTTAATGAAGAAATAGTGAAAACGTTTTCCATGTTTGAAGGTGGGGTTATGACATGGGAATGTTGAATAAAAGTTGACATAAGTTTATGAGTAAGCATGTTAATGGTGATAGGGAGAGAAATAAAATATCCCATAATTTATGTAAAAAAGACAAACAAGATATATATTTTGTTACTACTTATAGTTGTTTTAGTAATAGGGTTACAGACAAGGTTAAATATTATTGGGGTTTTTCAACCTCTTTGAAAGATATTTCAGTGTCTCCTGGAAAGACCCAAGATATCATGCAAAACGGGTAGAAGTTCAAAAAAAATTTTAGTTAAGGGGAAATTTGTTATGCTACCTGAAAATTTAAGTATAACCCCAATGGAATATGGTACTAAGCTGTGTGGCAAGTGTAAAGCTTGTACTTATGTAATGCCCAGTTTTGATAGAATTAATGGGTTAAAATTTAGGGCTAAGGGCCATTTTAAAAGTTGGACTGATGGCATTATTTATGCCCTCAAATACCCTTGTAACAAGTTTTACATTGGTGAATCGAAGAGGGCATTCAAAATAAGGTTGTTGGATCATATTTGTGATATAGAAAATAATAGAGAGCAAAGCTCAGTGGCAGAACATTTTTATAAGACACATTGAGGCAAGTCTGTGGGTTTAAGGGGAACTATTTTAGAAAAAATACATAGTGGTTATGGGGAAGAAAAAATTTAAAGGATAAGCTTTTATATAAAGAGTCTGTATATATTTTAAAATCTGATACTTTGGCTCCTAAAGGAATGAATATGGAGTGTAATTGGCATGTTTTTATTCGATTGTGTTGTGTTAATCATTATTAATTATGTGCTAATTGCACTTAGTATATATTAGGCAGGTGTTTTTAGATGCATCATACTCCTTGAATGCATTTGTGCCGAGACGTCAGAGTTATTAAACTTTTTCTTGGTCACTGGCTCTGTGGTTTTCTGTTTTATATACCTACTCCTAGAGGTGTGTTGACAATATGGACTGAACCATGACCATCCAAAAACTCTGTATATTGAACAAACTGGTTAACTTGCTGAGATCCAGAAATGGTCTCAAGTCTCCTGCCTTTTTTGGCACTAAGACGATCTTGAATAAGTTCCAGACCTTCTCTGGTCTGGGTGGACCTCTTGCAGCAGCTTTTTTTATTTCTAGGAATTCTGCTGCCCTATAACTGGGTGGAACATCGGGTATTTTCTTCACAACTGTGGGAGGGGTTACAGAAAATGATATGGCATAACCTCTGGATATGATCCTCTGCGCCCATGAATCTTTCATGATAGATAGTCAGGCTCTCTGGTGCAGAGATAAAAAACACTTACTGCCTCCAGAGGGGAAGAGTCAGGACTACATTTCAGGAGTGCTGATAGGGTTTATCTGAGAAAGACTCTCTCTAAAGCCTTTGTTCTGTGGACCACCTCTGCCACAAGGGCAGCATCTCTCATTTGAATATCCCACTCTGCCCCTAGGGAAACTCTCTCCATGTGAATCTGGAAAAGACCCTCGGACATACCCAAAAAGATTTGGTAAGCTCCTTGATCAGATCTCTTTGCAGTCCCATAAAATGTGTCAAGTAATTCAGTGACCTGAGGGCAAAGGTCGCTGAAGCATATACATGCTTCTCAAATCTGTCCAAAGTCCTAGACTCTCTATTAGATGAATGGACAGATGAACTCTGTTCTGGTAGTTTTTTTTCTTTGTGGCTGCAGCCATAACCATGGCATCAACTGGTACTCCCTTGCTCCAGAGTATGCGGTCTTTAGGAAGAGCTAAAATCCTGTCTGTTCCTTTTGGTATCGGCTAAACAGTGCCCATCTACTTCCATGACCACCAAGTGACAAGGTCACTGAGCTCATTGTTTGGGGGGGTCACCCAAGAAGTAGATAGAACAGACCAGAAAGTCTCCAGAACACCAATTCCTTCTAGGAGGGGGTGTCAGATGACCAACCACCTTTTTGTTTCAGGAACTCCAAGATGGCTCCAAAGGAGCAGTCTTCATGTGGTGATATGGGGGACCGCGCCCCCTCATTATAATCGGAGTCCTTTGTGAGAGATTCCTGGGGGGGAATCTAAGTGCCTCCTCTTACACATTCTCTTCTAAGAGACTTTCTCAATGGGTTGTTCTGGGAAGTGATGGAAGAGATAACAATATCCTGACAGAGACTTGTTCGGGCTGGCTGTCCCAGTGCAAGGGATGGTTGAGGCTCAAAGCAAAAAGCAGTATGAGGCAGGGATGTCTGATCTTGGGGGGAGGCAGGGATGTTTCTTCTCTAGCCAAGAGAAAACCCTTTTCACAAGCTCAAAGTTAGAATCTCTGGGGGACACAGAAGCTGATGGTTCCAAAGCCAGAATATCTCAGAAAGTCAGCTCCTACAACCCCACCAGCATTCCACCCGAGGAGGGATTCAGACCTGGGCTATCCAGTTCTGAGACTCTGAGGGTTAGAGACAGCTCCAAAATCTTGGAAGTTGACTCCAAGCCCCCGGATCCGGTGCCAATGCTTCAGCTCCGAGACACACACTGCCAGTCAGCTCAGGGGAACCATCAGAGTGAAAGAACAAATAGTCTTTAGATCCAAAGCAGACATCCCCAGGGATCTTGGAACCAAAAATTCTGAAATAGAGGGCTGGATCAGAGAAGGAGAAACTAGACGGGAGATATACACAGGTTGGCTCATGAACCTGGTTGGGGTCAGAGCCAGTAGAACCCCCTCATCTGTATTTGTGCTCTGAGGAACTTCTTCACCGTCCTCTCATTCTATCCATTTTTGCTTCTGAGAGGCTTCCGGAGGATCTAAGAGAGGATGTAGTGGAAGGTAGCCTAAAGTGTCGTCAAGGGGATCCCTCCAGGAAAGAAGAAGGAAGCCTAGATGAAATTGGATCTGATAGAAGCAGTGGGGATTGGATCCAAGGGGACCATGGCTTTAGAAAAGTCAGATCTGAGACCGATGGATCTGACTTCTTATGAACTTTTGCAGGGGCCTCTGCTGAAGGATCCGACACTGAAGCTGAAGAGTGATCAGCAGACCTTTTATGGGACTCCTTTTCCTAAGACAAAGGATCAGGTTTACTTTTGGCTGGCTTTTAGAATGGGTTTGACCCCAACAACTGAGGAAATAATAGAAGAAGAAGGCACCAGACCTTATAAGATTAGTTTATTTCTGCAATCTGTTAAAGCTCTGGGATTGAAACTGGAGCAGACTGTACAGTCCACTTTGAGGTGTGCAGGACCCTGTGGGCATCTGAATTAGGAAGCTTGTACCCACAGGAAAAGTCTTTGGTATACTGGCAAGACATTCAGGTCACCTAGACAGGGAATCCCTCATGTTATAAAAACTGCAACATGGGAATAGAAGGACATATAAAGTTATAAAGATTTTTTTGAAATACAGAGAAGCAGGGAAATAAAGAAAGAAAAAGGAAAAACTACTAGCAATGATATGTGGAGTACGCTGTAGAATACATGGAGATACTAGTAATGGTATCAAGAAAGGTACTGAAAAATGGTAGCTCAAGGAGACCTGTAATTAACTAAATTAACTCACAGAATATGGGAGAGGAAGGGAAAAAGCCAAACAGAAATTTAAACTAACAACCAGGAATATTGGATAAACTGCAAAATATACTCGAGAACTAAGGAATCTGCGTCTTAGCCGAATGGTGGAAAATGAGATCTAAGGAAAGTTAGGTTGGTGGGGCATTATGGGTAAAGGGAGGAGCCAGATCCAGTGATCTGGTAGAACTGTCTGAGTCAGATCCAAGTGTTGAATCCGAACCCATCAGCAGAGGAATGAATGAAAAGGACATCAGATCAATATCTTCCATCAATAGGAGAGGGATTAGAGGGATGGAGGTTGAGGAAGTATGAAAACAAAAAACACAGGTCCATCATTATGGTGAGTACATAACTTTTGTATCCAACGCTGTCTTTTTCATCCATTCCTCAACCATTTGAACAGAATCCCCAGCTATTAAAAACCCAGGGTAGTCTCATGCAAGGATATTCTAAAGTACAGCAGAACTAAATGCTGCCCTGTCCATAGAAAGGATACCGAACTTGTAATGAGCTATAAAGGTATGAGCAGTGGACCAAGTAGCAGTAGCACAAATGGCATCTATAGAAGTTCTTAATAAGAAAGCAGAAGCAGTGGAAACTGACCTTGAAGAATGAGCTTGTGGTGGTCTCGGTAAAGTTGAACCTTTTTGCTTATAAACATGAGAAATACAATCAATAAGCCGCCTAGCTAAAGTGATTTTAGTTAAAGACCATCCCAATTTTGAAATTGAAAAGGAAATAAAAAAACAATTATCAGAATTCCTGAAATTCTTTGTTTTATGCAGATAGAATGTCGGTTGCCTGTGGAAATCCAACAAATGAAGCATACATTTTCCTTTATTAGAAACTTTTAGAAAGAAAATTGGCAGATTAATGAATTGGTTAAGGGTAAATTATGACACTACGTTTGGGAGAAAAGAATGATTAGTACATAGAAAAATTCTTTCTTTATGAAAAATAAGAAAAGGTGGCTGGAGTTCAGACACTCTCCTGGCAGATGTAATGGTGACTAGAAAGATGTTCTTCCAAGACAAAAATTTCAATTCAGCTTTTGCCACTGGTTCAATGACAGCCTGATTCAAGGCTTTGAGGAGAACTGTGATATCCTAAGGAGGTGTGGGATCCTTGATAGGTGGTCTAACTAATACTGTACCTTTGAGGAAAGCCTTGCACAGTTTAAGGGATGCCAAAGATGAAAGGTTTTCACCAATATGATAACTGGAAATTGCAGCCAAATGTACTTTGATTGTAGAGTAACTTGCTCCGCTATGAAAAATGAACGCCAGACAATCAAGGACAGCTGGAATGTGTGCTGGACAGGGATCCAGGTATCTTTGGCCCAGATCGAAAATCTTTTCCATTTGCTCTTATATATTTTTCAAGTAGAGTTATTTTGTGAAGAAGTAATGTAGCGATATGTAAAACTTGGGAAGAAATCTTGAACTGTCTGGCCAACATGGGAAATGGAAAAAAAAATGCAGTTAACTTGAAGGCTTGTATGTCCAGATGAGGCAGTCTGCACGGGCGAGATAGAAGATCTGGAGAAGAATCCAGAACTCAAGCAGGCATATTAGCTGAGGTCAAAGGAAGGGGAAACCACACTTGTCAGAGCCAGAATATCGTAATTCTTTCTGTAGAAACTTGGATATGAGAAGAGTTGGGGATAAGTATAAAGGAGATTGGGGGGGGCAATCATTAATCTGAACACGTCTCACTGACTCCTCTCTCAGGGAATTAGGGCAAAATACCTGCTACATTTGAAAGTGTGAACAGAATCAAAGAGATTGAAGCATGGCTGGCCCCATTGGTACAAGATCTGTTCCACCACTGACAGATTGAGAGACTACTCATGAGACAGTGGGAAGGACCTACTCAGTCTGTCCACTAAAACACTGGAATTTCCCAGAATGTGCATTGCCAAAAGAAAACATCTGGAAGAGATCAACTACTACCACATCCTCACAGCCTTCTGACGCAAGGGATAAGTGTGGGTATTCTCCCTGCTTGATGTATCAGACCACTGAAATGTCATATGTCTGTATAGCAATCACCCCTATAGGGAGGCTGTCCTGAAAGACCTATAAAACTAGGAGGACTGCCTTAATTTCTAGAACACTGATGTGAAGGCTGGCCTCTAAGAGGGACCATGTGCTTTGAACAATCTGTCCCAAGTAGTAACCCCACCACAGCTGGGAAGCGTCTGCGGTCACTGTGGCTTTTGGTAAAGGCAGAACAAAGGGACAGCTCTGTGAAGCATCTGATACATGAATCTACCAGGAGAAATGTTCCTTACAGATCTTTGTGATTCAAATGAGGAAGGTCATGGGGTGTCAATTCATAGACCACTGGACTGCCAATGTTCGCTGTAGAACCCTCATAAAAAAATCTTTCTAGAAGCATGATGGTTGGAGGCCACCATCAAACCAAGAAGTTGAAGAACCAACCTGACTGGTGGTGATTGAAGAGACAACAGATGCATTTCCTGATGTTATAACATAGACAGCCTGGATTGAGGCACTCTTGCAATCTGGGAAACCATATCCAGTTGAGCACCTATGAACTCCAAGACTTTAGTGGGGGAGAGATAAGATTTTTTTGTAGTTGACTGAGATGCCCAGGTGTAAATATAAGTAGAGTAGCTAGTTCCTGACACATATCAATAGATACCTGGTGGGCAGCTCTAAGGGGTCATTTGTCGAGAGAGAAAACACCTGGAATCTGTAGTTTTGGCAACTTTTGTAGGAGAAGCCAAACTTGGTGCCAAATAAGGACAGCAGTCAGAGAAGCACTTCCTCAACTCCTTATGTTTTTCTCTGACTTTTTTCACTGCTTCCCTTTTAAATTTCTCCACAGGCTAATTAGTGGAGGAGGAAGCTCCAGGTACTGAAGAAAAAGAGAAAGGCAGTAACCCTTTCAGCAGTAACTTGTTTCTACATTCAACTAATGCCCTGTGGCTGAATCCTGCACAAATCTCTCAACATCCAGATGCCCAGCTCCAATACAGTAAGCACATTCTGAACGTGCATATGTGTTGGGATTCGTATGCCCACAGTAGGAGCATTTCTTAAAACCAGTGGTTTTGTCAGACTACCAGTCATTAAAAAAAAATCCAGATGAGAAAAAAGTTTGAGCAAAGATAAAGGAATGGTAACAGGAATTCCCTAATTTAGAGAAAAGAAAACAGGGATAAAAGAAATACCAATGGCAATTACACTACTAAATGTTTAGTAGAGAGGGAGAGGGAGAGGGAGAAGGGTTAAAAGAAGGAAAGGCACAAGGTCTACAAGGTGTACACACCTAACAAGTCTAGAATAAACTATAGAATACAACAAAACTAATTTGTTTTTACTTAAAAGGGAGATGAAAATCGAAAGAAACAGGGACTATCATTATAAAATGTAGCACTTATCTGAAATTTTGCCTTTGCTACATCAATCACTTCTGAATGCTGGAAGCAGCAAACAAGATCTGAAGTAATTTGGTGCTTGGATTATAGGTAAGAAGAAGAGCTTGAGTTACAGATCTAAAGTCTGAGAAGTGGCCAAAGTCAGATTCGATGTTGCATCCGAAACCCAACGATTGAGGAATGAACAAAAAAGACATCATCAGATCTGATGTTACAAGAAGGAAAAAGTTCAACACTATCTAGTGTAAGCTTTTCAAGAATAAACTTTAACCACTAAGAAGGCAGAGAAGGCCAAATGGACAGGAAAATATGGGGGACGCCACAGTAAGTTCAAGGGTTGCATCCCTTTATACTATCTGATACCTCATTAGAATCCAAAAAGAAAGAAAGATAAACTTTTAGAATGAAAATTTCAACTCCTGATCTTGAGAGAAATAGGAGGGAGCCTGATATGATAAATGACTTTATGAATACAATGGTATAACCCTTCCTCCACCATCTACACAAGGAGCCTCTTCAATTTTACAGAATAATAAGTTCCCTCTAGGTGAGTTCTGCTGGTATGTCTCTGGAAATTTCATAGACCATAACATATTAATTTGTTACATATTCTAAAGGAACTTCCTAAGTAATATCAATATTAACAAACTGGAATGAAGCATGAAAATACTGTTCTGTAAAAGAAAGTCTCACTGAACGGGAAGTGGATAACAGAATGAAAATCCAAGAGAGTTCTGAAGTAAAAGGTGATACATGTGAAGAAAACAAGACATGCTGTCTGAATCATAACATATATTTCCACCTAAAACAGAAAGATTCAGATTAAGAAATTAAAGAAAAAAAATTCACAAACCTCTCTTGCCAGAAGAAGGGCAGATTATCTCAGCAAAACAGAACCAAGTAGTTAATTCTGACAAGGAGTTATAATACCTAAACCCAGTGGTTTAAGTGGGAAAGATAACTAGAGTTACTTAATTGCTTGATTGGCTGACTGCTTGTAAGTGCCTTCTGGTTTTATTCTTGTGTTTGTTTATTATTTAACTTATTTACCTGTGGTTATCTGGATAAGTCAGCTAGCCCAAAGATTGTTTTCAGACACAACCTGGGCCGAGAGGCAGTAATAACTTTCAAAACATTTACAAGCAAATTATCTTTAAGTTTTATTTCAAACCAATGTTTATATTCAGGTTACATTATAATGAATATTTACAGTTCGCACAAGACGAGCGTACACTGCAAAGTCCAACAAGGTTTAATAGCTGAGTAAAACAAGCTTACAGCAATCAGTAGTCTGGTGCAAACTCCGGTAACTGCCAAGCAATAAAAAGTTAAAAACGATCTGGCTGCACGGAATCCAAGTCACAAAGTGTAAAGCGCTTTTCATTAGGAAAAACTTCTCCTAACTTCTTCAGACAATAGTGCTCAGAAAGAAAAAACAAGTTTAAGTACTTAAGGGAAAAAATGGTAGCTCTATGGACTGATTTAGGTTGGATTCTGAACATACCTTTGGTAGGAAAGACGGGTTTGTACAGAGGGATACCCTGTCATTGTGAATAATAAATACAGAGGTTTGATAGATAATGCCTGTAGTTCTGAAACCCTCCTAGCTGAGGTGATGACCACTAAGAAAACAGTCTTCCACGTTAAGAACGTTAAGTCACATGATGATGCACGTTCAAAGGGGGAAAAAATTATCTGGGATAGTACAAAATTCAGGTTCCATGGTGGTAATGGGGGCTTAGTGGGTGGTCTCAAAAGATTAGTGCCTCTCAGAAAAGCTTTTGAAAGTCTGTGGAACATAATATTTGGTCCTTGATTCCCAAAATGAAAATTTGAAATTGCTGCCAATTGAACATGAATTGTAGCTGCAGCTGCTCCCTCATTAAAAAGCTTTGTCAGGAACTCCAGAATGGAAGATATAGGTGCCAAATAAGGGTCAATATTATTCTCTAAGGCCAAAACTGAAAATCTTTTACATTTGCTGAGATATAATCTTCTATTTGATGTCTTGTGAGAAGATATCAGAAATTATTGTGCCGCAGATGAAAGGTTTTGTAGCCTGGCTATATTTCGAATTGGAGCAGCCAAGGTGTTAACTTGAGGGTCTGAAAGGATGGATGGGGAGCCCCTGATGAATGGATCACAAGATCTGACTCTGGGTCCAGAATGCAAGGCTCCTCTTGAAGATGAGGCCGCAGAAAGGGAACCAAATTTGGCGAGGCCAGTAAAGGGTTATAAGTATTAAGGTCCTTCCCAACGTGCTGGCTTTCTGAAGAACTTTGGGTATCAATGGAAAGGGAGGAAAAACATAGAGGAGACTTGGGGGCCAATCGTGCACATGTGCATCCCTTGGGAGTTCTCCTGGAAGGGGGATCAGGACAAAGTAGCTGCTGCATTTCACATTCGTGGATGTGGCAAAGAGATTGCAGAAAGGCTGGCCCCATTTTCAGAAAATAATTACCATTATTTCTTGCTTCAGAGACCACTCGTGGGGCATCAGTACTGCTCTGCTGAGTTTGTCTGCTATCATGTTGGATTTCTGTGCATTTCTAACAGAAAGCATTGGGAGGACATTGCCCACTGCCATACTCTCAGGCCCTCTCAGCAAAGGGGGTAAGATTTGGTTCTTCATTATTTGTTTATATACCATACAACTGACATGTTGTCTGTCTGGATTGCAATTGTTCCTAATGGAAGAGAGTCTTGGAATGCTTGCAACACCAGAAGCACCGGTCTCATCTCTAGGACATTGATATACAAATGGGCCTCGTGGTCCTGCTATGTGCCTTGTCTTCCCTGATAATGCCCCCCTCATCCTATCTGGGAAGCATCCATGGTCACCGTGGCTAGTGGTGATGGGAGAACAAAAGGTTGACCTAATTTTTCTTGGTCCGAGTAAAGCCACCAACATAGGTCTTTTCTGCAAGATTCTGTTAATATTATCCAGTGAGACATTGGAAGTTCCTGCATGGACCACTGTGTGAAAAGAAGCCACTGTACAATTCTCATGTGCATCTGAGCTAGCGGAATTATGTTGACTGCTGCTGCCATTGTGCTCAGTAGTTTGAAAATTCTCTTTGCTTGAGTCTTTGTTTTGAAGAGGAGAACTAACACCTGTGCTCGAAGGGCCTGTATCCTTTCTGGTGGAAGCTTTACCATCATTGTAGTAGTGTCTAAATCTGTGCCTATAAAAACAATATGTTGAGATGGCAACAAGGCAGACTTATCGTAGTTTATAGTAATCCTTAAATGAGCACAGAGCTGCAAGGTGGTATCTCTTGTTTGTGTTAGTAGATGCTTGGTGGTGGCAGTTAGGAGCCAGTCGTCTAGGTATGGAAACACTCGGAATCCTGAATGTCTCAGGTGAGCCGTAACCACTGCCATGCATTTGGTGAACACTCTGGGGGCTGTAGTGAGACCAAAGGGCAGAGATTGAAATTGGTAGTGACTGGATCCCAGCCAAAAGCACAGATGACTCCTGAATGGCCTGTCCATCTTTATATGGTAGTATGCATCCTGGAGGTCTATAGAGCTCATCCAATTGTCTTTTCCCAGAAATGAAAGTATGGACTGTAGTGTTACCATCCGGAACTTTGTCTTTTTTACAGACTTGTTCAGTCTGCTGAGATCCAGTATGGGTCTCCAGTCACCTGTTTTCTTTGGAACTAAAAAGAACGTTGAGTAAGTCCTGGATTCTATTTGTCTGCTGGGACTGGTTGGATGACTCTTTTTTTTTAGCAACTTTTGTATCTCTAGGGTTGCTTGTTTCCTGTGACTGGGTGGAACATCCAGAATGTTTTTGATATGTGGGGTCATGGTAAAGGGTATGGAGTAACCTCTGAATATGATGCTTTATACCCACTTGTCTTTTGTTATTTTTAGCAAGGCTTCTGGGTACAAAGATAAGCGACCACCGACTGCCTCCAGAAATGGACAGGCAGGCCTCCTTTCAGGAGCACTGAAAGGGCTTACCAAAGGAGGATTCTCTGTCGCCCTGGTTCTGCTGACCCCCTCTGCCACGTAGTCAGCGTCTTCCATTATTACTTCCTCCCCTGCCCCTATAGGAAGGTTCATCATGTGTGTCTTGAAAAGATCTCTGGGAGTTTCGAAACCACATCTTTCCCCCCCTTCTGACCCTTGGGATAGGGTCTAGAAGGAGTGGAAAAATGGATTCTGATGGCAGAGAGAGTTTTCCCTTCCTGTTAACACCTTTTAAGTGTTTCTTTGACTTAAGGCATGAACAGAGATGAGCCATCAAAAGGGGTGTTAATAAAGGATAACTTGAAGGGTTCTGCGAAGTTACACAAGCGCATCCAGGAATGTCTCCTAAGGACAATTCCTAAACCCGCTGACCTAATTGCTCCATTGGCTGCATAAGAAATGAGCCTCGTGGATGAGTTCACTACTGAATTAAGGGTGGAGAGTTGGGATGATACTTTATCTGCTACCCCCGCAGCTACTGAACTCTGGAGAGTGTCTCCTAGCTCCTAAAGGAGATCTCTCTGTAATCTAGTGAAATGGGTAAGATAATTCAGGGACCTAAGTGTAAAGGTCACTGAAGAAAACATGCACTTTCCATATCTGTCCATCGTACGTGAGTCTTTGTTAAGGGGATTAACAGATGTGGACATTTCTGACAACTCCTTCTTGGTGGCTGCTGCCACCACCATAGCATCTGCTGGCACACCTTTCATCAGAAAAGTTTTATCTTCTGGGGAAGTGATACATTTATTTGGCCTCCTAGGGACAGGCTCCACTGTATCTGGAGACTCCCACACCTTCCGACAAACTAGTTCTATAAGCTCATCGAAAGGCAGAGACACCCAAATGGCGGAAGGGTGAGACCCAAAAGACTTGAGGTAAACAGACTCCTCATCAGAAGGAGTGATGGGCTTCTAGCCGCCTCTCTGTTTAAGGATCTCTAGGATGCCCGCAAAGGAGACATCCTCAGAGGGTGACCGTGGGGACCCTTTTGAGTCATTGAGGTCTGTGTCTGATGTGATTAACTCCTGTGGGGAGTCCAAATGCTTCCTCTTGCATAATCTCTTTCAGAGGACCTCTTCAGAAGGGCATTCTGGAGAGGTTTCGGAAGAGAAAGTTTTGCCCGCTGGGGCATCCTGAGGCTCTGAGTCTCTACGTCTGTGTGGAATTGGTTGTGCCAAGACAGACACTGGTGCCTTTGGGGGAGGAATGGCTGAACCTGAAAGTGGGGCTTCCCATGGGGACAGTACTCTCCTCATAACCTTGAAATCCCTCTGCCCATGATCTGAGGAAACCCCTGGCTCCAAAGAGCCAGAAGTTCCCCCCAGCACCAGGGGGTCAGCTCCAAAGTTGAGGTAGGAGCTGAACTCACATGCACCTAGGCCCTGAGAGGCAAGATCAAATCCGAAAAAAACTTGACCTAACTCTCCTCCCTGGACCCAATCACAGAATGTCAGCTCCTAGACCCCTCGGATGGCACCAAGGTAGTCGGAGCCAAAGATCCTGTTGCAGGTGTCGACTCTGATGGTTCCACCACTATCAGCTCCAAGCATTCTGGCTCCGAACCCACAGCTTGGGTTGGAGAAGAAATTGATGTAGAAGGGACAGGTCTGGTCAGTTCCGAGGCCCTCTGGGTCAGTTCCAACAAAAGTTTTGCCGGCACTACTGTCCTCAATAGTCTCTGCATCAAACGATCCATATCAAAGCCGGACAGGCTTCTACAGGACAGAGAGGAAGGGGCTGGGGATGCTGTGTTCTGTAAAAAGGGGGACCTTAATGTAGGAAATACTGAGTCCAGATCAGGGGACCGGCTCCTTACTTGGAAAACAAATGGCTCAGATACCAGTGAAGCTGAAGTGGATGGTCTCTCGGACCCAACAGATTTGGAAATTGTCAGAAACATCTTTGCTGACTTTTTTAATGACTCCAACCCCTCTGCAGCAGTAGAGGATGATGTTTTTGAACTTTTTGTAGTCTTGTCAGATCTTTGTGTAGGGGAAATGGACTTCTTTGGAGGACTTTGACCTTGTTCTAAAGCATCTGCAAAGGAAGATTTCACCAGTCCTCTTAAAATTAATTTGTTCTTCCTCTCATGAAGTACTCTGGAGCTAAAAGAGTGGCAAATAGCGCATGACTCTTGTAAGTGAAATGCTCCCAGGAAGTAAACACATTCAGTGTGGCCATCAATGATACACATCTTTTGATTACCCTTAGGGCACTTCTTAAATCCAGAAGGTTTAATCTCTTTAGCTTGCTTAGACATTGTACAAGCTACAATAGTCAACAGTCAGTCACAGAAAAAAATCAAAGGAAGAATAGCCCTATAAGTAACAACAGGCTTTGCAGCTCTCTAACTCAAACGAGCTAGCTTAAACTAGGAAAATATATAATTTTAATGATAACTGCAGTGATGGGCTTCTAGCTGCCTCTCTGTTTAAGGATCTCTAGGATTCCCGCAAAGGAGACATCCTCAGAGGGTGACCATGGGGACCCTTCTGAGTCATTGAGGTCTGTGTCTGACGTGATTGACTCCTGTGGGGAGTCCAAATGCTTCCTCTTGCATAATGTCTTTCAGGGGACCTCTTCAGAAGGGCATTCTGGAGAGGTTTCGAAAGAGAAAGGTTTGCCCGCTGGGGCATCCTGAGGCTCTGAGTCTCTAAGTCTGTGTGGAATCGGTTGTGCCAAGACAGACACTGGTGCCTTTGGGGGAGGAATGGCTGGACCTGAAAGTGGGGCTGCCCATGGGGACAGTGCTCTCCTCATAGCCTTGAAATCCCCCTGCCCATGATCTGAGGAAACCCCTGGCTCCAAAGAGCCAGAAGTTCCCCCCAGCACCAGTGGGGTCAGCTCCAAAGGAGAGGTAGGAGCTGAACTCACATGCACCTAGGCCCTGAGAGGCAAGATCAAATCCGAAAAAACTCGACCTAACTCTCTTCCCTGGACCCGACCACAGAATGTCAGCTCCTAGACCCCTCGGAATGCACCAAGGTAGTCAGAGCCAAAGATCCTGTTGCAGGTGTCGGCTCTGACGGTTCCACCACTATCAGCTCCAAGCATTCTGGCTCCGAACACACAGCTTGGGTTGGAGAAGGAATTGATGTGGAAGGGACACGTCTGGTCAGTTCTGAGGCCCTCTGGGTCAGTTCCAACAAAAGTTAGGCAAGGCTCAAAAGTCAAACCCACCTCCATAGACAGCACAAGGAACAAGAAACTAAGGGTAATGCTGCTAAACGCCAGAAGTCTTAACCTCAAGATGCATGCACTCGAAGCTCTCCTCAGTATGGAGAACATTGATATCTGTGCAGTGACAGAAACCTGGTTCAAGGCTCCAGAGAGCACCCCAGCACTACCAGGTATATCATGCTTTTCGGCCCCAAAACCCAGACCGAACCACAAAAGGAGGGGGAGTTTCCATATTTATCAAGGATATCCACACCTCCAGGTTAGTGGCATTGCACGAAGTATCGGAGACCATCCATGTGCAACTGACAGTGGGCAAGACTGCTTTTCAGTTTATAGCATCCTACAGACCACCCTCTCAAAGTCAGGAATCCCACTCGGCTTTCCTGAAAACATTGGAGAACATGAAGATCTCTCCGAACACCATTATATTGGGCAACTTCAACTACCTAAACATAGACTGGGAGCATTACTCAAGCCCCAGCACCTTAGCCCAAAGGTTTCTGGAATTTATAAACTCAAATGCTATGGAACAACTAGTCACCACTCCCACAAGAGGGGAAAACATACTAGACCTGATCATTACCAACATAGGGACTCTATGCTCCATACCAGAAGTATATCCCTCATTGGTAAGATCAGACCATAAATTAATTTCACTGGATATCCACATCCTGACCCCACCCCCAGCCCAGAAAACCACAGTGAAAAACTTCTCAAAAGCAAACTTCACACTTCTCAAAACCGAAGTGGATCCTTCAAGGCCCCAGGGCCAGTGGAAACTATGGCCCAAACTGCAGAATCCTATATAAACGCATTCTACGGACATCTCCAGGAATGCATGGATCATGCTATCCCAAACAAAATCAAGACCCAGTTATCCAAAGGCAGGCGTCCAGTCTGGTGGACCCCAGCCATAAATAAACTGTACAACAGAAGGAGGAAGCTACTACATGATAGAGGAAAATCCCTAAAAGGGAAGGCATCGCTGATCAGTACTAGCAAAAAATTACGATCCCTCATAAAATCCTCCAAGGCCAGCTTCAAGAGAAAAATTGCACAGGACACTAAAGACAATCATAGGGCTTTTTTCAGTTATGTTAGGAACCTGGGATGCAACTCCCAGACTTGTTCTGAGTTGATTCTAAACGACAAAAAATACACTGAACCCACAGACATCGCCAATATCCTGGCAGACAGGTTCAGTGCAAACTTCTCCACCCCCCCAAAAGAGCAAGTATCTATCCCGACAGAGTGCAGCCTCCCAAACATCTCTGATGCTCAGGTGAAGGTCGCCCTCTCCAAAGCAAAAAACACTACTTCCATGGGACCAGATGGCGTCCCAGGTTGCGTCCTACATGAACTCCAAGAAGAACTAATCCCACAAGTAAAACTGCTGTACAATCTCAGCCTCACTACAGGATATGTGCCCAAAGAATGGCGTACAGCAACAGTGGTCCCACTCCACAAAGGTGGCGCCTCTGCGGACCCTGGAAACTATCGCCCCATAAGCCTGACTAGCCTAGTCTGCAATGCTATGGAGAGGATCATCATGGAACTCATAAACAAAGACATTGGGGACCTACAGACACTAGATCCTACCCAATATGGCTTCGTCAAGGGCAGATCCTGCCTTTTGAACCTGGTCAACTTCTTCGAAACAGTCACCAAGGCCATAGATGAAGGGAAGGTAGTCCACACAGACTATCTGGACCTCGCAAAGGCATTTGACACAATACCCCACTTGGGCATCATAGATAAGTTATCCAGCCTAAATATAAACCCCTATGTCACAAGACGGGTCGCAAACTGGCTCAAAGACAGAACCCACAGAGTCAGAGTTGCTGGAGCCATGTCAGACTCGAAACTGGTCACAAGTGGCATCCCACAAGGTTCTGTCCTGGGACCTCTCTTGTTCGGTATTTACTTTTCTGAGGTACAGGCCAACGTGGGAGGACTATGGCTCACCAAGTTCGCAGATGACTGCAAACTGGGCGCCATAATCGACTCTCCAGCTGACACAAACATCCTTCAAAAAGGTGTCACAGAGATGGATAACTGGTGCCAGAGCCATGGTCTAAAGCTAAATGCCAAAAAGTGTATAGTCATACCCTTTGGCAAAAACAATATGCCCACAAATTACCACATAGGTGGTAACCCATTAAGTACAGAGAAAGTAATTAGGGATCTGGGGACCCAAGTTGATAGCAATCTCTCCTTTGACAACCACATTGTCAAAGTGGTTAGAAAGACCTTCTACATAGCCCACCTCATCATGAAAGGATTCACATCTAGATCAAGAGAGGTAATCGTGCCCCTTTATTCATCCCTCATCAGGCGCATCATAGAATACAATGCCCCCTTTGGGATGTACCTTACCCGACACCTGCAGCAATTAGAAAGACCCCAAAAGTACCTCACCAGGAGGATCAAGGGACTCAAACAGATGTCATATGCCGCTCGGTTAAAAAAACTCCAGCTCTACTCAGTTGCATACCGCCTACTTCGAGGCGATCTATGCCTGACATATAAAGCTATGTCCAACCCAGAATTAATGGACATGCTCCACCTCAGTAAATCTAAATCCCTTAGAGCCACGTGCTCGAGGGGCTTGAACCTCAGCACAGAAATAAATAGAACATGCTGGAGGGACAGATTCATAACCCAGAGGCTCCCTTCGCTCTGGAATAGAATTCCAATTCATGTTAGGCAGAGCACCTCACTGACTCTCTTCAAGAAGAATCTTGATGAGTGGATGGGGGATCATAGGTTTGTCCCGGGAATTACTTCCGTCTCACTATTAGACAGAGGCACAGTAAACTAAACTTTAAAAAGGGCACAGTATACTCAAATCAAGAGTGGCGTAAGCCAAACACAATCAGGCTAGGCTTATAAATGCCCCAGGGCAGATAGCCTAGTATGAACCTATGAACCTATGAACAACAACAACACACCTCTATTTAAGTGATAGGAAAAATATGTTTAACTAACAACAATCACACCAGAAAGGAAGAGCCCTCTAATTAAAATGGACTCAGCTGCTCTCTATTAAAAAAAAATCAGCTAGTTTAGACAGAAAAGATAACTATAGAAAAAAAGCACACCTCTAAGATATAATGCAATTACAACTGCTTATCTAACCAAACTATGCAGTTGCATACACATTGAAAAAAATTATTATAGACTGACAGAAAAATATATATCTATATATGTTTAAAACTATTTAAAACTACTTTGAACTATTTTGTTGATGTAAAGCACTCTAAAGGCAAACAGGAGAATGAATATAGACTAAACTACTATAGAAAATGGGATAGGGAAGTATTTAGGCCTAAATAAAAAAAGCGGCAGAAAAAGTGAACAACACACTAATCAATAAGTGAAATGCTATCTAACTAAGAGCGCCAAAAAATTCACACAATATACTTGTAAATATACACTTATTACTGTAAAGAGAAAATACAAAAAAAGACGTTTTCCACTTAGCTAGAGCTAGAAGAATCACCCGATCTGTTTCAGTGGCAAACGAGATCTGGGGAAGGCAACAGAGCATAATGGGATAGGGAATAAGCCACAAGCTAGTTGAAGACCTCGAGCTTTTGTAAACAGCTGAGTCATCAGTAAAGAATGAAGGTGAGATAGGACAACTTCACATGTAATATTTAAAAACTGTCCGTACTTTTGGGCTTTTGCCCCCCCCCCATTATTTTTTGGCTTTATACAGATTTCTTGTGCTAAGAGGTATGTGCTTAGGTGAGGTTAGTTGATGTTGCCTATCAGCTAGAATCCTACAGGAATTTGGGTAAAGATGTATCATTTGGCATACACTGTCTTACTGTTGATTTCTTTGGTCAGTTAGAGACCACTAGGATAACTTCCCATAAAGGTGTCATAAGAAAATTTTTGGAATAGGCAGTGTCACATTGTCTACATCTTTCAAAATTATCTGGACAGGCCCTTCAAATAGTCAGTCAGGTCCTTCAGCTTTTCACTTTTTTACTGGAACACCCTGCTTGATGGAGCTGGAGAAGCAGCCACCTGTGATTTTGGGGATTTATCAGAATTCTTAGAAGGGGAAAGATTTCCAGTTTCTTGTCATACTGCACCACTGACTTTTATATTGTTACAAAGTAAAGAAATGTGGTAGATGTTTCTCTCTGAAAGTTAAGAGTTTGTCATCTCTTATTTGGATGACTGGTTGCTTATAACTTACATCTACCACATTTCTTTACTTTGTAACAATATAAAACACGGATAATGAGCCAAATAGTAAGGTCCTGAAATGGAATGCATGACCCAGTAATGACAACTCTGGGGAACCTCCTGAGAATAAGGTAAGCAAGAATGCACAGAGAAGTACAAAAGGAATCTCTCTTGCTCAAAGGGCAGCTTGTACAATCAGTATTTTAGCCTTTTTATAAAGATTAAAGAATGAAATTGTTTAATGTCCAAGTTGAGAATCAGGTAAAGACTGCATATCTTACTGAAAGCAAGAAAAAAATAGTTGTATCTTTCCTTTGACCTTTAACAGTTAATGTTGGTACAGCTATCCTGTGCAGGAAAATCTGTGCTACATGGCATAGCAAATGGTCATGCAGCTCAAGATAACAGAAAGCTAGGAGGAATGCCTATGTACACCTTTTCCCTATATTAAAATAAAACATGAGTCTGAAGTGATATTCTTCCAAGATACAGCACAAAAGAAGACTAACTTGATATCTGCCCAGCTAGTAAAGAGCAGTCTAGCACCCAGCCAAGGTGCTGTTTACTGTACTAGGAAGTCAATTCCAAACACATAACATTTTGGGCTGGTTTTGGCTTACTTGAACTGCTGTGATTAGGTTTGATCCTTATTGTGCATCTTGGGCAGATGAGAATTATTATTCTTGTGTAAATGCTTGCATATGGTCTGCATCTCAGATTTTGAAACTCACATGGCTGACTTAGACACCCTCTCCTTTAGATCCAAAACAAAGTTCTTAACTTGTTTTCTAAAGAAATAAAGAAACACAAAGGGGGACTTTAATGTCTTCTGCTGGACCTCACTGTAAATCAAAACTGATGTAGGCACCCATGAAAGCAAAGCAAGAGCAGTTCTGTCAAGCATTTACATAACAGCATATTCTTGACTAATATCAGCACTTGCAGCTGTGTGGAAATTTTTTACTAATGATATTTTCTTTTCCAGGCAAGCCTTGTTGGCCATTTCTAAAAGCAATCAGACTTCCCGTCAGTACATACCTATATTCAGATATATAGGAATTTATTTATTTAACATTTATTTACCAGGAGAACCCATTTTCAGCAGAGGTCTGGGTAGAAATTCTCCAGACGCATGTCTTAAGAGTGTGGGAGGAAACCCACTTGAACACAGGGAGGACATGCAACCTCCACACAGAAGGCATGCCAGCTAAGAATCGAAACTGTGAACCTCTTGCTGTGAGGTGACAACACTAACTGCTACACCACTATGCCACCCACAGAATGTTTTCATTTTGGTGCAATTAAAAATACCCAGACTCCTAGCTATAACAATAATAAAATATTAGTAATTAAAATACATGAAACTGATCATAGCAATAAACTCTGATTCAAATGCCCTAGGATGTCTAAAAATATCCTCAAATAGATAAATGCTCAAAATTGAATGCAAATAATAGTAAAATGCTTCCAACATAGTCTGCAAACATATGTCTATAACAACCAGTTTAAGAAGAATATAGATGCATAACCACACAGTGGCATGCATCTGTATTCTTTAAGGATGGTACAGTTCTTTGAAGCTCTTACTGTTGCAGCAGAAGATGGATTTTTTCAGTGTTGATCAGAATATTTCATGACAGTATCTGGCATCCAATAAAATGGCTCACTACAACTTCACAGTAACAAAAAAAATTGCTTGACTGTATAAAAATCTATCCTTCTTATTCCCCTGCATGAATATCTAGAATAGATTATCCATAAGGTAAAATATCTCAGTATTTAACAGGCAGCACAGCACAACACTCAGATGCCAATTTTGGGAACATTTTAGAGCAGAGAAAAAAAAATCACAAAATGTTTCATTTGCCACAGAAAATCACATTTAGATATTGCCCTAACAAGTAGTCCTGCAGAGTAATAAAACAACATAACAACCACTTTCAGTGCTCTAACTACTAAGAAAACACACTGCTTAACTTGGAGGGTAGGACACCAAGCAAACAAAAGACTTCATTCTTATGTCTGGCCACATATATGATGAGTGAGTGAACACTGCTGTAAATGAGTAGCTAGTTAACGTCTCCTCCAGTGCTGTAGCTGCCCATGCTTACATAACTTTAGTCCCATATTGGGCATTGCATTCATATGAATTTTGTTGGCTTAGTCATGGAAGAGCAGTTTGTCTGAACCATTTTAGCAACCCATTCATATCTCTCTCTTCCACTGCTCAAATACAGTTGATATAACTTGGTGGTATTTTACTGCGTTTCCTCCAATCTAACCTTAACATCAACAATCAGGGACACTAATTTACATTTTTTTATAGGTTCATAGGTTCATACTAGGCTATCTGCCCAAGGGCATTTATAAGCCTAGCCCATAGTTATGTGGCTTTCGCCACCCCTTTAGTTTGAAGAAAAACTATGCCTATTATTTTACTGTGCCTCTGTCAAGCAGTGACACTGAAGTAATCCCTGGGGTATATCTGCGATCTCCCATCCATTGGTCAAGATTCCTCTTGAACAAGGCCAGCGAGGTGCTCTGCCTCACATGTACCGGGATTTTGTTCCACAGCATAGGGAGTCTCTGGGTGATGAATCTGTCCCTCCAGCACATTCTATTAATAACCGTGTCAAGGTTTAAGTCTCCCGCCCTTGTGGTTCTGAGGGATCTAGATTTTTTGAGGTGAAGCATATTCATCAAATCTGGGTTTGACATGGCCTTATATGTCAGGCACAGGTCACCTCTGAGCAAGCGGTATGCGACTGAATAGAGCTGGAGTTCTTTCAGTCTGGCAGCATAAGACATATTTTTGAGACCCTTTATCCTTTTGGTGAGGAACTTTTGGGGCCTTTCCAGCTGCTGCAGGTGTCGGGTCAGATACATTCCGAATGGGGCATTGTACTCAATCATAGGTCTAATGAGTGATGAGTACAGGGGGACGATGACCTCCCTAGATCTAGATGTGAATCCCTTCATGATTAGGTGGGCAATGTAGAAGGTTTTCCTAACTACTTTGGCAACATGAGTGTCAAACGAAAGGTTACTGTCAACCTGGGTCCCCAGATCCCTGATGACTTCTTCTGTGCTCAGTGGATTGCCACCTATATGGTAGCTAGGGGTAACCTTGTTTCTCCCGAAGGGTATGACTATGCATTTCTTGGCGTTTAACTTTAGGCCATGGCTCTGGCACCAGTTATCCGTTTCTGTGAGGCCCTTCTGAAGGATATCTGTGTCAGATGTGTTTTCGACTATGGCGCCCAGTTTGCAGTCATCTGCAAACTTTGTCAGCCATAACCCTCCTGTGTTTGCTTGTACTTCAGAAAAGTAGATTCCGAACAAGAGTGGTCCCAGGACTGAGCCCTGTGGGACACCACTTGTGACAGGCTTTGAGTCTGACATGGCGCCAGCAACTCTGACCCTGTGGGTTCTGTCACTTAGCCAGTTTGCAACCCATCTTGTGATGTATGGGTTTACATTTAAGCCAATGAGTTTTTCGATGATACCTGAGTGGGGTATTGTGTCGAAGGCCTTTGCCAGGTCGAGGTAGGCTATATGGACTGCCTTGCCCTCATCAATGGCCTTGGTAACTGTTTTGAAAAAGTCAACCAAGTTTAAGAGGCATGATCTGCCTTTGACAAAGCCAAACTGGGATGGATCCAAAGTCTGCAAGTTCCCTATGTCTTTATTTATGAGTTCCATTATGATCCTCTCCATGGCTTTGCAGATAAGGCTTGTCAAGCTAATGGGACGGTAATTTCCAGGGTCGGTGGAGGCACCGCCCTTATGAAGTGGGACCACAGTTGCCGTGCACCACTCCTTGGGTACGTATCCTGAGGTGAGGCTAAGATTAAACAGCTGTCCTAACTGCGGGTTTAATTCCTCATTGAGTTCGTGGAGCACACAGCCGGGGACACCATCCAGTCCCATGGATGCTGTGTTTTTTGCCTTGGAGAGAGCAGTTCTCACCTGGGCGTTGGAGATGTTTGGGGGGGCTACAATCCTCTGGTATAGATATCTCTCCTTTTGGGGGGGGAGGGGGGGGAGAAGTTTGCACTGAACCTGTCAGCCAGTATGTTAGCAATGTGTGTAGGTTCAGTAATCTTCACATCATTTTGAACTAATTCTGAGCATATCTGGGAGTTTCTTCCTAGGTTTTTAACATAGCTAAAGAAGGCCTTATGATTGTCTTTTGAGTCCTTGGTGATTTTCCTCTCAAAATTTGCCTTGGATGATTTTATGAGAGCTCTTAGTTTTTTACTTATAATGATCAAAGGTGTCTTACCTTTCAAGGATTTTGCTCTATCTTGTAGTAGCTTCCTCCTTTTGTTGTAGAGCTTGTTTATGGCTGGGGTCCACCAGACTGGATGCTTGCCTTTGGTACAAAGAGTCTTAGTTTTGTTTGGGATTGCCTGATCCATGCAGTCCTGTAGGTGCTGGTAGAAGGCATTTGTAAGTGATTCAGTGGTTTGAGTAATGTTTACCACTGGCTCAGGGGCCTTAAAGGAGACCACATTAGTTTTTAGAAGTATGAAGTCGGCTTTTGAGAAGTTTTTCACTGTGGTCTTTTTTATTTCAGGTGGGGGCAGGATGAGGACCTCCAGCGATATTAGTTTATGATCTGATCTCACCAGTGAGGGGTATACTTCCGGTGTTGAACATTGTGATCCCATGTTCGTGATGATGAGATCAAGTATGTTTTCTCCTCTTGTGGGGATGGTGACTAGTTGTTCCATGGCATTTGAGTTTATGAACTCCAGGAACCTTTGGGCTAGAGTGTTTGGGCTTGAATAGTGTTCCCAGTCTATATTAGGGTAGTTGAAATCACCTAGTATGATGGTATTTGGAGATACATTTATCCGCTCCAGTGTTTTCAGGAAGGCCATGTGAGGTTCCTGAGTTTGAGAGGGTGGCCTGTAACATGCTACAAATTGCAGAGCAGTCTTGCCTATGGTTAATTGCACCTGGATGGTCTCCGATGCATCGTGCGTTGCCACCAACCTTGAGGTGTGTGTGTCCTTTATGAATATGGGCACCCCCCTTCCTTTTTGGTGTTGTCCGGATTTTGGGGCCGGAACGCATGATATGAGGTGAAACCTGATAGTGCTGGGGTGCTCTCAGGAGCCTTGAACCAGGTTTCTGTCACAGCACAGACATCGATGTTCTCCATACTGAGAAGGGCCTCGAGTGCGAGCATCTTGAGATTGAGACTTCTGGCATTGAGCAGCATTACCCTTAGTTTTTCCTTTTTGTGTTCTAGGGTGGTAGGTTTAGAATTTGAGCTTTGCCTAAAAAGGCACTATGGGGTGGCAAGAGCCTTTGCCAATATCCGAAGCCCAGGGGTGACAGGTGCAAGCCGTCCCTTGCGAAGCAGCGTGGCTTGTCCAGCATGTCATCCCAGGCAGACAGACATTGGATCCCCTTTGAATGACACCAAAATTTAAGCCAATTATTAAAGCTGATCATCTTATCACTGTATTGTGGCATCATTCTAGGTGAAGGTAGGATACTGCTCAAGGTCAGGGTCATACCTGCCTGGGCTACATAATCAGAGAGCTCATCAATGTCTCTTTTCATGTAGTCCAAGGAGGTACGTCTCAGGTCGTTGACACCAGCATGGACAATGACTGAGTCGTACTTGTACTTGCTGTTGAGAGACCTGAGTGCTTGCGTTATGTGGCGGATTCTAGCGCCCGACAGGCAGCTTACTGTGACCTTCTCCTTACTCAGTCTGGTGAGCGGGACGTCAGTGTGCCTGACTATGGAGTCATCAATGATGAGTGTGTCTGGCATTGTGTTTGGCCTTAAGGGCTGTGACTGTTTGACACTCTGACTGTGTGGTCTATGTGATGCATGTGTTGGGTCCTGAGGGGGTAGTTGTTTGGGTGTCTGCTTTGGAGGCCTCTGCTGTTTTGGTAGATTTTTGGTCAGAGCCTCCGAGTATGTCTTTGTGTGATTATGTGTATGATTTGAAGTTGTGATGGTACTATGTGTGACTGGGTATGTAGTGTGTGTGGTTACCTTCTCCTCCTGTCTGGTCTTGCCAGTCCTATGTTGAGAGAGCTCAGCCTCCAGTTTGGCCGTATAGTTGCATCTCTCGCATGTATTTGTGTTTTGTGGGAGAAGGAGAGGATTGTCTGTGTACATGAGGCAATTGTAACATTGCCTCAATATTCCCAGGTTCACCAGTTGAGCAGGAGAGGACACTAGCAATTGATCCCTCGACATGCTAGAAGTAATAGATAAAGAACTTACAAAAGACTCCGGGGGATGTGGGTTCTAGGCTGGTGGGGTACTATCTATAATAATAGTGCTTTATCGAGGTGCAAGTACTGTAGGGGCAAGTGCTAGGCTTTACAGATAGAGAATAGTCTACTTGGGAATCAAGTAGAGATGAAGTTTTTAGTTATAGGATACGCTGGTTAGATCAGCAGTACAGTTCGAGGAAGGTAGATTTAAGGGAAAATTTGAAGAGTGGAATTTAGGTAGCCCGAATAGTTTAACCTTGTTTAACCGCCGCTGCTCTTGTGTGCAACAGTGGCAACTCAGCTAACTCAAGATAAATCAAGCTTAACGCGCTTTATAGCAGGGGGCTGGAAAAAACAGGAAATGACCCAAAATGGCCAACGAATTACTAGTTGCTGTCTCTAACCACTCCCTTGAGGACAAACAAGCAGCTCAGTACTCCCCACTCCCACTGGTGAGTAAAGAAACTACCTCTGGCCACACAGAAAATGGAGGAACACAGGAACCAAATACAAAGCCCAGGGATCAGCAAAATCTGATCACTGGAACAACTAGCTAGGAAAGTTTAGGAAAGGAGAAGTATTTTTTGTTTTTTAGTTTTTTTGCAAACAGACAGAAAAATACAGTAAATGCTTTGGTATTCGACTAAATTGCTATCAAAGGCTGGTACACTTGAGTGTATTAGCCTGTTTGTTACTTTTAAGCAAAACTTTAGCCAACAAGTGCAATCAACAATTTAAGCACAGAAAAACAGGAAAATCAGGTAATAAAACAGTAATATAGGCACAGACAGTAGTCGAAAAGTTCAAAAAATTGAAAAATGCAAAATAAAATGTTTAAAAAATACTTATAATCAAGAAAGTTGCTTTTTCTGCTCTCTGCTGACTTAGAAACTCTGCAGGGGACCACGAGGAGCTATGCCAAGTTCTCTAATGCCTGAAAAAGCCCGCCAAAGCACGCTTTATAGCAGGGGGCTGGAAAAAACAGGAAATGACCCAAAATGGCCAACGAATTACTAGTTGCTGTCTCTAACCACTCCCTTGAGGACAAACAAGCAGCTCAGTACTCCCCACTCCCACTGGTGAGTAAAGAAACTACCTCTGGCCACACAGAAAATGGAGGAACACAGGAACCAAATACAAAGCCCAGGGATCAGCAAAATCTGATCACTGGAACAACTAGCTAGGAAAGTTTAGGAAAGGAGAAGTATTTTTTTTTTTTTTAGTTTTTTTGCAAACAGACAGAAAAAATACAGTAAATGCTTTGGTATTCGACTAAATTGCTATCAAAGGCTGGTACACTTGACTGTATTAGCCTGTTTGTTTCTTTTAAGCAAAACTTTAGCCAACAAGTGCAATCAACAATTTAAGCACAGAAAAACAGGAAAATCAGGTAATAAAACAGTAATATAGGCACAAACAGTAGTCGAAAAGCTCAAAAGATCGAAAAATGCAAAATAAAATGTTTAAAAATACTTATAATCAAGAAAGTTGCTTTTTCTGCTCTCTGCTGGCTTAGGAACTCTGCAGGGGACCACGAGGAGCTATGCCAAGTTCTCTAATGCCTGAAAAAGCCCGCCAAAGCACGCTTTATAGCAGGGGGCTGGAAAAAACAGGAAATGACCCAAAATGGCCAACGAATTACTAGTTGCTGTCTCTAACCACTCCCCTGAGGACAAACAAGCAGCTCAGCACTCCCCACTCCCACTGGTGAGTAAAGAAACTACCTCTGGCCACACAGAAAATGGAGGAACACAGGAACCAAATACAAAGCCCAGGGATCAGCAAAATCTGATCACTGGAACAACTAGCTAGGAAAGTTTAGGAAAGGAGAAGTATTTTTTCGTTTTTTTTTAGTTTTTTTGCAAACAGACAGAAAAAAATACAGTAAATGCTTTGGTATTCGACTAAATTGCTATCAAAGGCTGGTACACTTGAGTGTATTAGCCTGTTTGTTACTTTTAAGCAAAACTTTAGCCAACAAGTGCAGAAAAAGTAACTTTCTTGATTATAAGTATTTTTTAAACATTTTATTTTGCATTTTTCGATCTTTTGAGCTTTTCGACTACTGTTTGTGCCTATATTACTGTTTTATTACCTGATTTTCCTGTTTTTCTGTGCTTAAATTGTTGATTGCACTTGTTGGCTAAAGTTTTGCTTAAAAGTAACAAACAGGCTAATACACAAGAGCTGAAATTCCAAGAATTATACCTGTCAGTAAGTTTCAGTCATTAATGTGATTATGTTCCGTTCCACTATTTTACTGTACATATAAAGAGGTTATGTACTCACCACAACGTTCCATTTGTGTTGCACATTTTCATTTGTTCATTTCCAAGCCATTTTTCTCATGTTAAGTCTTACTAGAAGAATTATGAGAATCATCGAAGCCATGAGACCTAAAATCCTGAAAAAGTCCCTAACAACACCATAGTCTTTGTGAAAAAAATCAAGAATAGGTCTAGATAAAAATCTATTTTTTCCCTATGAAAGAAAAGCTTTTTGAACTGAGGTATCTAGGAAATACTTCATGAAAACAGTCCAGTGAGAAGGAGTCAAACAAGACTTTCATATTTCTCCTGGGACCCTAGTCTATATGTCAGAGATCCTTCACAAAATTGAAATATTCCTGATACTCTGAAAAGACACAGCAAAGATCAGCAAGTTGTCTAAAGAAGAAAAAATGTGAATACCTTGCAGTCTGCAATAGGCTATTACAGAGGCTAGACACTTACTGACTATCCTTGGAACACTGGATAGACCAAATGGTAATGCAGAGAACTGATAGTGTGATCCAGACACACAAAAAACAAACAAACAAAGAACAACCCCCCCCCTCAAAAAAAAAAGTTACGTACTCACCCAACCTTGACTCTGACTTTGGCCACTTCTTAGACTTTGGGTCCAAAGGTCAAGCTCCCCCCTAACCTATAATTCCCTCCAAACCTCACATTACCTCACACTGCCCCTTACCTATAGTTCCCTCCAAACCTCACATTACCTCAGACTGAATCTGCCTCTTGGTATCTAGATGTAGAAGCACACCTGTAGATAGCTAGCAAAACTCTAGAAACATGACTGCAAACGTATCTGGAGCTCAGTCAGGAAAAATACCAAGAGGGCATGCCTCCAGGTCATACTAGGAAATCATAGCATTATCTTCTATCAATCAAAGGGGGAATGGAGGGAGGGAGGTTGGGGAAGGATGAAAAGAGGTAACACTGATGCATTGTTATGGTGAGTACATCACTTTTGTATCTGATGACAGTTTTTGTCCATTCCTCAACCATTAGGACAGAGTCCTCTGATAGTAAAAATACAGGGTGGTCTCATGGAAGGATATTCTGGAGTACAGAAGAACCACATGCTGCCCTGTCCCTAGAAAATATACCAAACTTATAACAAGCTATGAAAGTATGAAAACTGGACCATGTAGTGGCAGCACAAATGTCATCTATAGAAATGAATTGATAAGGAAGTGGTAACTGACCTTGTGGAATGAGTTTGTGGTGCTCTTTGAACAGTCAAACCTTTCTGCTTATAAATGTGAGAAATACAACGGGTAAGCCAGCTAGCTAAAGTGGCTTTAGACACAGACTGTCACAATTTAGCTTTTGAAAAGGAAATAAACTGATCCAATTTCCTGAAATTCTTAGTTCTAAGCAGAAAGACACTCAGTTGTCTGTAGACACCTAACAAATAAAATGTATATTCTACTTTATTAGAGAATTTGGAAAGAAGACTGCTAGATTAATGTGCTGGTTAAGGACAAATTATGATGCTACTTTCAGGAAAAAGGAAAGGTTAAGGCAAAGAAAAACTCTGTCTTTATGAAAAATAAGGTAATGTGGCTGGCAAGGTAATGCTTGGAGTTCAGATAATCACCTTGGAGATGTAACAGGGACTAGAAAAATGGTCTTCTAAGACAAGAAATTCAATTCAGCTTTTGCCATGGGTTAAAAGGGAAACTAAGTCAAGGGCTGGAGAAGAACTGTCAAATCCTAAGGAGGAGTAGGATCCTTGATAGGTGGTCTAAGCGGAAATGTACCTTTAAGGAAAGCAATGCATAGCCTGAGGGAGATAAAAGATGAATGGTCTTTACCAGCATGATAATTTGAAATTGCAGCCAAATGTACCTTGATTGTGGAGTAACCTGCTCCACTATGGAAAAGGAAGCCAGAAAATTCTAGGATAGCTGAAATGAGTGCTGAAAAGAGATCTTAGTATCTCTGATTGTCCCAAAAAGAAAATCTTTTCCATTTGTTTGTATGTGTGTTTAGGGTCTATATTACGTGATCGAACATCTAAACATTGACACGTAAATGTCGAACCCTTAAAACCGCGAATGGCTATTTACGTGAATTTTTTCCCTGGGAAAAAATTTGCTTGGCTGTAGGAAACAAAATAAACCTTTAAACACTAATCAAGTGGGGGCTCCGACCCCCACACCCTATGATGTGGGGGGCTGTGCCCCCCCACATCCCCCTAACTAAATATACCAACTCCAAGATCGTTTTACATTTGGGAAAAGGGCAAATTACCAATGACGGCCAAGTAAAGTTTTTCCAGGGAAAAAATTTAGGTAAATGGCCGTTCGTGATTGTCAGAGTTCGACATTCACGGATCAACGTTTAGGTGTTCGATCACCTAAACATTTGATCATGTAATATAGACCCTGTATTTCTAGTAGAATTCATCTGGGAAGATGAAAAGATGTGTAAAACCTGGTAAGAAAACCTGGATTGTCAAACCATCAAAGGAAGTGGAAAAACCATGTGGTTAACTTGAGGGCTTGTAGGTCCAGATGAGACAATCTGGACTGGTGAGACAGAAGATCTGGAGAGTGATCCAGAACCCAAGGAAGGCATATAAGGTGAGGAAAAAGGAAGGGGAACTACACTTGTCAAGGACAGAATGGGGCACTGAGAATCACCTTACTCTTCCATTGACATGTTTCTGTAGAAACTTGGATATGATGGGAGCAAGGGAATAAGCATGAAGGAGATGAGGGTGGGGCAATCATGAATCAGAATGCCTGTCAGTGACACCCCCTCTGGGGGGGGGGATTAGGGCAAAATACCTGCTAGATTTGAAACTGTGGGCAGAAGCAAAGGGATCACAGCACGGCTGACTCCACTGATGAAAAATCTGTTCTGCCACTGAAGGACTGAGTGACCACTCATGAGGCAGCAGAATAGATCTGCTCAGTCTGTCCACTAAAACATTGGACTTGTCAAAATACATGTTGCCAAAAGAAAGCATCTGGAAGAGATTGCTGACTGCCACACCTTCATTGCTTCTTAACACAAGGGGTAAGAGCAGGTGCCTACCTGTTTGTTAGTGTACCAAACCACTGACATGTCTGTCTGTTTGTATAGCAATCACTCCTAGATTGAGAATATCCTGAAAGGCCTACAATGCTAAAATGACTGCCCTCATCTCTACAACACTGATGTGAAGATTGGCGTCTAAGGGGGATCACGTGCCTTGAACAGTCTGTCCCAAGTAGTACTCACCAATCCTAGCTGGGAAGCATCCATGGTCACCGTGGCCTTGAGCAAGAGTAAAACAAAGGGATGGCTCTGAGACATGTATGGTGCATGAATCCACAAGGAGACATATTCCTTGAAAATCTTGGAAATTTGAATGGGAAAATTCATGGAGTGTTGAGTCACAGACCACTGAACTGTCAGCATCCATTGCAGTACTCTCATATAAAATCTTGCCAGTGGCACAAGGGTTATGGAGGCTGCCACTGAACTGAGAAGCTGAAGTACCAACTTAGCTGGTGGGGACTGAAGAGACAACAGTTACACTGCCTGATGTTGTAACGTGCATATCCGGGATAGAGGCAGTCTTGCAACCTGGGAAACTGTATCCAGGTGAGCACCTATGAACTCCAGGACTTGAGTGGGGGAGAGATGAGATTTGTTGTAGTTGAGTGTGATGCCCAGATGTAGACATAGGTAGAACAGGTAGTCCCTTGCACATGTTAGTGTATGCCCGCTGAAAGTGGTGAGGAGCCAATCATCGAGTTAAGGAAACATCTGGAATACAAGCAATCTCAGGTGAGTACAACCACTGCCATACACTAGGTGAACACCAGCAGGGCTGTGGTGAGACCAAAGGGCAGGGCTCTGAACTGAAAGTGACTTCCCCCTAGCTGGAAATGAAGATATCTCCTGGACCTTCTGTCTATTCTGATGTGATAGTACATGGCCTGGAGATCTATTGAGCACATCCATTCATCCTTCCATAGTACAGGAAAACTGGACTGAACTGTGACCATTTGGAATTTCAAGTGTTTGTCAAACTGATTCAAGTGACTTATGTTCAATATTGGCATGAGGTTCCCAGTTTTCATCGGCACCAAAAAGAACCTCAAATAAGTTCTGAACCCTTGCTTGTCTGGTGGGACCACTTGGATGACTCTTTTGTTATCAACTTTTCTGTTTCATGGGCTGCATTTTTTCCTTGATGGGGTGAGACTTTGGGTATCTTCTTTGATGTTCATAGGTTCATACTAGGCTATCTGCCCTGGGGCAATTATAAGCCTAGCCCAATTCTGTATGGCTTACGCCACCCCTTGATTTGAGTATACTGTGCCCTTTTAAGTGCCTCTGTCTAATAGTGACATGGGAGTAATCCCTGGGACAAACCTACGATCCCCCATCCACTTATCGAGATTCTTCTTGAAGAGATTCAGTGAGGTGCTCTGCCTCACATGAACTGGAATTCTATTCCAGAGCGAAGGGAGCCTCTGGGTTATGAACCTGTCCCTCCAGCAAGTTCTATTTATTTCTGTGCTGAGGTTCAAGTCCCTCGAGAGTGTGGCTCTAAGGGATTTAGATTTACTGAGGTGGAGCATGTCCATTAATTCTGGATTTGACATAGCTTTGTATGTCAGGCATAGATCGCCTCGAAGTAGGCGGTATGCAACTGAGTAGAGCTGGAGTTTTTTTAACCGAACACATATGGCATCTGTTTGAGACCCTTGATTCTCTTGGTGAGATACTTTTGGGGTCTTTCTAATTGCTGCAGGTGTCGGGTAAGGTACACCCAAAAGGGGCATTGTATTCTATGATGGGCCTGATGAGGGATGAATAAAGGGGCACGATTACCTCTCTTGATCTAGATGTGAAACCCTTCGTGATGAGGTGGGCTATGTAGAAGGTCTTTCTAACCACTTTGGCAATGTGGTTTTCAAAGGAGAGATTGCTATCAACTTGGGTCCTCAGGTCCCTAATAACTTTCTCTGTACTTAATGGGTTTCCACCTATGTGGTAATTTGTGGGCACATTGTTTTTGCCAAAGGGTATGACTATACATTTTTTGGCATTTAGCTTTAAACCATGGCGCTGGCACCAGTTATCTGTCTCTGTGAGACCTTTTGAAGGATGTTTGTGTCAGCTGGAGAGTTGATTATGGCCCAGTTTGCAGTCGCTCATAACTTGGTGAGCCATAGTCCTCCCACGTTTGCCTGTACCTCGGAAAAGTATATACCGAACAAGAGTGGTCCCAGGACAGAACCCTGTGGGACACCACTTGTGACCGGTTTCGAGTCTGACATGGCTCCAGCAACTCTCACTCTGTGGGTTCTGTCTTTGAGCCAGTTTTTGACCCATCTTGTGACATATGGGTTTATATTTAAGCTGGATAGCTTATCTATGATGCCCGAGTGGGGTATTGTGTCAAATGCCTTTGCAAGGTCCATATAGGCTGTGTGGACTACCTTCCCTTCATCTATGGCTTTGGTGACTGTTTCAAAGATGTCAACCAGGTTCAAAAGGCAGGATCTGCCCTTGACAAAGCTGAACTGGGTAGGATCTAGTGTCTGTAGGTCCCCAATGTCTTTGTTTATGAGCTCCATGATGATCCTCTCCATAGCCTTGCAGAATAAGCTAGTCAGGCTTATGGGGCGATAGTTTCCAGGGTCTGTAGAGGCTCCACCTTTGTGGAGGGGTTGGGAGGCTGGCCTAATTGTTAAGGTGTTTGCCTTACAAACACAAGGTGCAGGGTTTGAATCTCACAAGGGATAATTGGCTAGGCTTAAAATGGCTCACAAGGGCAGTTAGCTTAGTACTAATCTATGAACCTATGAACCTATGGAGTGGGACTACTGTTGCTGTACGCCATTCTGTGGGCACATATCCTGTAGTGAGGCTGAGATTGTATAGCTGTTTTATTTGAGGGATTAGTTCCTCTTGTAGTTCATGTAGGACGCAACCTGGGACGCCATCTGGTCCCATGGAAGCAGTGTTTTTTGCTTTGGAGAGGGCAGCCTTCACCTGAGCATCTGAGATGTTTGGGAGGCAGCCCTCTGCCGGGATAGATACTTGCTCTTTTGGGGTGGAGGGGGGGGGGGAGTTTGCACTGAACCTGTCTGCCAGGATATTGGCGATGTCTGTGGGTTCAGTGTATTTTTTGTCGTTTAAAATCAACTCAGAACAAGTCTGGGTGGATAATGGGAAAATGGAATTTAGTAACCTCTGGTGATGACTGTCTGCACCCAGATGTCTTTGGTGATGGACATCCAGGTTTCATGGTGCAGAGACAAGCACTCCCCAATTGCCTCCAGAGTGCAGCAGTCAGGCAACTGCTCAGGAGTGCTGATAAGGCTTATCAGAAAAAGGACCTCTGAAGTCTTGTTTTTGCTGGCCTCCTCTGCCATGTGGAGTTCTCCCCATGCTGCGGAGTGATCTATCCTCATAGGAGTCCTGGGAGAAATCTTGCAAATTTTAGAACCATACATTTCTACCATATTTTTGGTTCTGTAAAAAGGTCCTCTGAGGGGAAGAAAATTGTATTCCTATAGCAGACAGGTTTTTTTTTAATTTTTGACTCCTCAAGAGAGTGTCTGTAACCATGGGGCCAAATAGTATACATCTATCAAAGGGTGTACTGATGAAAGATGTCTTGAATGGGTCTGCAAAATCACAAAGGTGCATCCAGGCATATTTCTTTATGTTTATGCATGAACCAGCTGCTCTCAAAACACCCTGTGTGGTGTGAGGAATCAGCCACATGGAGGCATTTGACAGGGATTGAAGGATGGCCAGCTGTGAAGCCAGAGTCTTTTTCTCCTCCACAGACATGGACTGGGAGAGGAACTTGGAAAGTTCCATATCAAATCTTGTGAAACCTCATAATGTGTGCCAAATAATTTAATGGCTAGATGGCAAATGTCACTGAGGCGCAGACTCAATTTCCAAACCTGTCCAAAGCACTATACTCCCTGTTAGGGGGATGGACAGAAGGACTTTCCTTGGCTAGTTCCTTTTTAGTGGCTGCTACAACTACAATAGCATAAACCAGGGGACCCATACTCCAGTGAGCATAGTCATTAGGTGCAATGTGGTATTTGTCCAGCTTCCTAGGGATGGGTTCTGTCATATCTGGATCCTTCCATGCCCAAGAAGAAATGAGGTCTACCATTTCATCATCTGGGAAACACCCAGGATGTAGCTCAGCTGGTTCTGAAAGCCTCAAGAAACACTGAACCCTTCCTGGGAAGGGGCTTCGGAAGACAAACCACCTTCCTGTCTCAAAATCTTAAGACATCTTCAGGCGGTGATCTGGGGGACCCCTCCCCTTCATTGAAGTCTGTGTCTTCTGCTAAGGATTCCTGTGGGAAATCAATGTGTCTCCTCTTGCATGCATGGTTCTGAGGAACTTGCATGGAGGGGGGTGATCCGGTGAAGACCTGGAAGTTCGTTGAGAGTACCAGATGAGGACCTTCTCAAGACTTGGATGGGCCAGCTGTCCCAATGAGGCAGAATGAGCAGACTCAGAACCCAGGGCAATCAGTTGTGAAGAGGAAGGACCTGACGGGGGCAAGAATGTCCTATCCCCTGAAGTGGATAAAGCTCTTTCCACTGCATGCAAAGCAGAAGCCATGGGAGAGCCCAAAATTACCCTAGTAGGAAACAAAGCCACTTGACCAGGGCAGCTTTGAGATTCCCCATAACCGTGTCTTGAAGCAGAAGTCAGAGCCAAGCTATTTAATGCCAAGGCCCCAAGATGAAGGGAGGTCTCCAATAACATCTGAGTTGAACCCCAACCCCAGAACTGGTGCTGAAGCTACAACTCTAAGATCGCTACAGCTCTGAAATTATCGGGGCCAGTTGGATCAGAGGTGTCAGGATTGCTGAAGACAAAGCCTTCAGATATGACATGCACAAACTTGGGAATCTCAGATCCAATGTGTCCAAAGCTGAGGGGTGGATCACAGTAGGAGGAATCAGTGATGTTTAGAACTGTGTAAAACTCACAGGTCCAATGAGATCCAGAGCTGGGATAACTCCCAGCTAAATTTGGGTCCTGAAAAATTTTCTGATTATTCTATCCACATCAGCTTCAGAAAGGCTCCTGTTAGACTTGAATTACGAGGTGAATGGAGGTCTAGAAGGTCTGCATGGTGTGTATTATAAAAAGGGGGGATGCAACCTCAATGATATGAGCTTCGGTGAAAACCTTGGCTATTTACAGACATGAAACTTTGACAAAGAAAATGTCAGATTAAAGGAAGTAGACAGATCTGAAGATTTGGCAACTTTTGTAGGTGGAACTGATCCTGGAGTTGAAAGAAGAGAATGGTCGGGGGAGCACTTCTTCGACTCCTTAGGTTTTTATTTGACTTTTTCTGCTGCTTCCCCTTTAGATTCATCTGCCAGCTTTTTAGTGGAGAGGGAAGCTCTAGATATTGAAGAGGATGATGAAGACAGCAACCCTTTCAGCACTAACGTATTCCTGCATTCGACCAATGATTTATGGTTAAATTCTGCACAAATTTCGTTTTCAACATCCAGTTGCCCAGCTCCAAGACAGTATACACATTATGAATGGGCATGTGAGTTGGAAATCTTGTGCCCACAAGAGAAGCATTTCTTAAACCCAGTGGCTTTATCAGAAATGACTACCAACAGTTTACTAGTAATAACAGCCATAGATAGACGGGAAAGGGTAAAGCAAAGACAAAATACCAACAATGCTAAAAAAGACTCCTTAAATTAGAGAAGAAGACATACCAATGATGGAAATCACACAAGTAGTCCCTTAGTAGAAAGGTAGAGTGAGAAAAACTACAAGAAGAAGAAGGCACACTGCCTACAAGATGTAAGACACCCAACAACTGTATGTTGAAAATAAACTACAAAAAAAATGAATTTTACTTTTTTTTGTTTTGTTTTACAGGGAGGCTAAAGTGAAAAGAGAATGAATAATGAAAGGAAAATGAACTTTCAAAGACAAAATATGTCACTTATCTGAAATAGAGCATGAGCTACATCAACCACATCTGATTTCTGGAAGCGGTAAATGAGATCTGAGGTAATGTGGGGTTTCAATGGGATTATGGGTAAGGAAAGGAGACTGAGATACATCTCCAAAGTCTGAAAAGTATCTGAAGTCAGATCCAAAATCAGATCTGAAACCCAATGGTTAAGGAATGGAAGAAAAAGGCAACATCAGGTCTTAAGAAACGTCTGAAATCTGGATCTATAAGAATGTGATGATATGCATCTTGTAAATCTGTCACTACAAAACTCAAACGGGAAATAACAAGCAACAATATGAAGGGATAACATTTTGAACTTGAGCCTTACCACAAACAGGTTTAGAAAGTAAAGATCCAGAATGGGTGTCCATGAATTTTCTTTCTTTGGCACTGGAAACATTCTTAAAGAAAACCTTTATTCTCCTAACTAAGTAAGGGAGGCCATTTTTATCACACCCATGAAACAGCAGATGCTGAAAAACAAGAGGGGAAAATTAATTTGGTCTATCAGAAGAGGGAGAAGCCCAAGAAAAGAAGGAAGAGACTCCCACTGCCATCTGTAACTTTGATGGATTACTTTCAAAACCCATCTGTCTGAAACTATCTGTTGCCAAAGAGAGAAATGAAGGTACATACTTTCTGGAAGTATTAAGGTTTGCCAGGGTGAGATAGGGGAGAGGAGTCTAGTAGATAGTCATTCAGACTTATTAGACTGTCCTTTGTTCTGAGGCTCCTCCTTTCTTTTTGGAACCTTCCTCCTTTGATTTTCAAACAATTGCTTACTAGCAACTTGCAGTGTTTGAAGAAAGGAAGGCTGAAAAATCTGAGAAATTCCTTGAATCAGCTTACCTCTGTCATCACACTTTTAAGGACCTTGAGAGTTCAAAATTTCAGCTTTGACTTCCTCTGGAAGGTTATGAGTATGCAACCAAGGAAACCACCTCATTACAGTTCCAGTGGCAACAGCTGCATAGAAATGGCATTGGCAGGATAATGAGCACATTTTAAACAGTGGGTAGCCCCTTGAGACACAGAAGCAATTAAGTTATACAAAGAAGTATTTTCCTCATAAGAAAAAACAGATGCCATGATATTCCTCGTTCTCAAAAGAGACAAGCATAAACTTTAACATATGAGCTTGACCGCTGTGAATTCTAAAAATAAGTGTTGCAGAAGAATACATAGTTTCCCAAATCTATCAAAAGACTTCCCATTCTTGTCAATATAAGGATTAGTAATAGTTGCTAGGTCTGATCTGGGATTAATATATAAAAACTTAAAAGACTAAGGAACTTTATATAATCTATCTGCTTCCTTGGAGGCAGCAGGCTGGCTACCAGGCAAGTTACAAGTTGTAACGAAAATATCCTCCAATGTTGAAAGGAAAGCAAGAAATGGAGTAGATTCTGGAAAATCCACTTGCAATAAATGAATATACTTCTTTGGAGAACATGGAATGTCGCTATGTGCCCACTGAAACAACTGATTCATTCTGGAAACAGTTTCAGAAAAAAAGATAATTCTTGAAAGGGATTGGCAGAGGCTATACTCTCCTCAGAATCTGAATCAGAAATCTGAGGAGTCAAATAGAATTTAGCCCCTTCAGAATCATTTTGTGATTCAAATTCATGAACCTCTTCAGAAAATGAAGGATCCCTTTTTCTTTTACTGCAAATGGATGAACTGGAATGGTCAAGAGCCTGAAATAAACTCTGAGATAAGTCCAATAAATCACTCCTATCCAAAATGATAGAGACAGGAGAAGATATAGGTCTAAGTTTTTGCTTCTTTTTGACAGGAATTTCTGAAGAAGCAGACCCATTTTTTTCCAGGAAAAAAACTCTCTAGGAACTAGGAATAGGCTTGGCAATCTGGATAGGTAGATATGTATTCCCTGCTTCTTCTCCCAGAACTGACAAGAGTGGCTCTCCATTGCCCACCATGGGCACTCCAACAACTGCAGAGGATGTGTCTTACCCCGATCCATGGTGGCTGTAGGGACTACACCAGACAGAGTCAAGAAAAGACATGAATGATTTCAGGAACTAGAAATGGCCCCAGCCGAGTCACCATCTATAGCTGAGGCACTTTAGCAGTCTGCTGGGTGGCAAAGGTTGTTCATTATTTTCTTCTTTTTGTGGATGAATGAAGGAACTGGTAAGTTGTTCCATGGTTAATTCAAAAAAGATGCCCAGGCCTACCAGCAGTAATCAGTAAAACAGGTTAGTAGTACAAAGTAACTTTTTCCACCAAAATCATAACAAAAGCACTTTAATCAATTGCTCTGGCCTCCAAAAGTAAAATAAAACAACTTTTACTTCAGATAAAGAAGTTTTAAATAAGTTTAAACAACTTTTTTTTCACAAAAGTAAAAAATCAATACTCCAGTTTAAAAGTACGACAGTCAATAAAACCACTTTTTCCTAGCTTTAAAATATTTTCTTTACAGAAAAAAAGTTCAATTTCTATATCAAAAGGTAAATGAGAAAGGCATTTGCCTGAAGAAGAAGTTTATTTAACTAGCGATGGAAAGCTTTAGGCGACCGTCAATCATCAAAAAACTGCAAGAAGAATACTCTTTGACATCAAGGAAACTCTGAAGGGCTTGGCATCCAAAACTGCCTTTTTAGTCAGTTCAGCTCAAGTTGACTAATGGTTTGGGTGCATGAAAAGTGCTCTGAAGCCTTAGAAGTTGACTGGTTGTTGTATCCTTAGCAGGATATAATATAACCCATATAGCTAAGGCTACTGTATCAGTGATGTTAATGAAGATCAGTATAATAAGTTTTACTGATGTGGAAATGGTCTTGGAATATATTTTTACTTCTATACTACTCAGGATTCAGAATACTGTCTTGCTGATAACTTCAAGAAGGATCAAGTTCCCTTGATATCTACAGTTAACTAGAGAACTCAAAGCTAGTATACAAAACAGAGAAGCTCTGGAATGCCTGTAATGGAGAATTACATCAAATTTACTTAAACCCTACACACTTTTGCTAAATTGCTGTTAAAACTAACTAAGCCTTTTACTTTCACTGACTGCATACATCTCCTGCTGGTCTCAAGTTAGGGCACTCCTGGTTTACTATGATCATTTGCAAAAGTCAGTGTTGAGCTCTTGGAGGATTATTTCAGCTTGCTTCCTTCCTCTGTCACTGCTTCTACATGCACCTTTGGAGCATGAGAGTGAAAGCTTTGTTCCAGTCCCTAGGTTACTTTTTAAATCTGTTAAAAACCTCATTGAAATTAATTAGAAAGGGCTTTCCTTATTCACCAAGAGAGTTATCCCAAATCTCTTGAAATGTATGGCAAATGGCTTTCCTTACTTACCAAGAAAGCTATACAAATCTTTTCTAAAACATCCTTATCCTTTTATCTCAACATAATCAGCCAACATTTTTTATTATTTCCTTATCTGTTGCTATTGATTTTTCTGCTTGAAGAAGGCAGTCATCATTCCAATTCCCAAATGACATGCATAAACTTCAAGTGATGTTAAAAAAGAGAAAGTAAACCAACTGAAACTTTCAGATATCTTCGGTCTCATACAAACCCAAAAATGACATTGCAAATTGCAGTATGCACCACTATAGCATTTATCAACTTAAGAAAAGGTATGTGGAAACAAAAAAACACCACCATACAAACAAAAATTAGAATATATGAATTTACCATAAAAGTAATTGTGTTTTATGGAGAACAGCCATAGATTTAACTGAAAACCAGCAACAAAAAAGTAGAATTTTTTCAGCCGTGCTGTCTCAGATCTAAATGTCAGATTGAAAGATAACCAAAGAAAAAATGATCTACAAGCAATATGAGATCAACTTACTATAAAGAAAAAAAAACTGCAAGTTGCTATAGTCTGGACACATAATACCAATGAATATCAATCACTTACCAATGCAGTGTCTCACATGCACAAAGCCTGAAAACTGAAATGTTCTGAAAAATACCACCAAAGAAAACATGGACTTAATTATCCTAATCATTTTGAGAAGATGTGCATCCCCTATACCTGACAGAATCTGGCGTTGTGGCCGTGGTCAAGAAAATAGAGTCAATGTAGAGTCACTCATTGTGATGCTACCTGGTTGCTGACTACAATAAAGAGGGACATGCATTACTGACCTTTATAGTGCTAGTTACAATTACGGTTCCTGAATTAGGCAACCTATTTGTACATATGGAATCTCCAAGATCCAGTGAATGACTTAAAGTTCTAGAAAAGGTTGTGTCATCTGTCAGGTGTCTGAAATAATCACCAAGCACAGACTTATAACTCATTAAAATATGGCTTCAGAAAGGGCTTGAACAGTCTTATTTTCTAGCAGGTCCCCACTCTTTTCCATTAAGAGAACAGAAGGCCTAGAAAAAAAAGGGGGGGGGGCATTGCTCTCATATACTGTAATACTTTTAATATAGTCCTATATAACAAACCCACTCCCACATTTTCTACAGCCGAAATACTAATATCCTACTTGAAAATAAATAGCAGCAAAAGCATCTGCATTGTAATCACATATATCCCCCCCGGGTAACAATTTCCCAATATTTGAATAAATACTAGCCTGGTCATCCAAAAATATAGAGATTAAACAATCATACTTGGTGATGTGAATATTAACTGGTTAGACATCATCACCCAATAAACAGTATCAACCTATTGAAGTACACCCAACTCATTACTACCATAACCAGACCTAACAAAAACAAAGGCTCAATATTAGACTGTGTCCTTGTCTCTGACCCTAGTAAAATATCCTCCACTGGCACTCTACCTAATAGCATTGGTGATCACCTACCAGCATACATAATTTGCAAACCAACTCCAGTGCCTAATGTACGCCACTATATGCATACCAGACACCTATCTCACTTCTGCCCAGCTACCTTTAATGATACCCTATGAAATATCAATTAGGTAGGCCACATAGAAGGATTTTCTAACCACTTTGGCAATGTGATTATCAAAGGAGAGGTTACTATCAACTTGGGTCCCCAGATCCCTTATTATGTCTTCCGTATTTCGGGGGCTACCACCTATGTGATAGTTTGTGGGTAGTTTGTTTTTTTCCATAGGGGATGACTATGCACTTTTTGGCATTTAGCTTGAGGCCATGGTTTTGACAACAGGTATCTGCCTCAGTGAGACCCTTTTAGAGGATGTCTGTGTCAGCCGGAGAGTCAATTATAGCCCCTGGTTTTCAGTTGTCTGCGAACTTGGTCAGCCATAGTCCTCCTGTGCTTGACTGTACCTCTGAGAAGTATATGCTGAACAGGAGGGGTCCTAAGACTGAGCCCTGAGGAATGCCACTTGTAACCGGTTTAGAGTCAGACCTAGCTCCCGCAACTCTTACCATGTGGGTTCTGTCCGTGAGCCAGATGGCAACCCATCTCATGATGTAGGGGTTTATGTTCAGGCTGGTGAGCTTGTCTATAATACCTAAGTGGGGAATGGTGTTGAAGGCCTTTGCGAGGTCTAGGTAGGCTGTGTGGACCACCTTTCCCTTTTCTATAGCCTTGGTAACTGTCTCAAAGAAGTCCACCAGGTTTAGGAAGCATGATCTGCCCTTAACAAAGCCGAACTGGGAAGGATCCAGTGTTTGGAGGTTCCCAATGTTTCTGTTAATGAGATCCATGATGATGCGCTCCATAGCTTCGCAGACCAAGCTAGTCAGGCTTATAGGGCGATAGTTCCCGGGGTCCATTGTGGCTCCACCTTTGTGGAGTGGAATAACCATTGCTGTGCACCAGTCTGTGGGCACATGGCCTGTGGAGAGGCTGAGTTTAAACAGTGTGTTTAGGTGAGGGGTTAGTTCATCTTTGAGCTCATGTAGGACACAGCCTGGGACACCGTCCGGTCTCACTGATGCTGTCTTTTTGGCTTTGGAGAGGGCTGCTTTAACCTGAGTGTCTGTGATTTCAGGGGTACTACATTCTTCTGGTATAGTTATGGGCCCTTTTGGGGGTGAAGTTTGCACTGAACCTGTCTGCCAGGATGTTGGCTATATCGGTCGGTTCAGTGTATTTTGTGCCATTCTGCACTAACTCTGTGCAGATCTGAGAATTGCCACTTAGATTCTTGACATAGCTAAAAAATGCCTTGTGGTTATCTTTGGAGTCTATGGCAATTTTTCTTTTGAAGCTAGCCTTGGATGATTTTATGAGGGAACGTAGTTTCTTGCTGATACTGATCAGGGATGTCTTCCCTTCTTGGGATTTTACTCTTTTTCTGTACTAGTTTCCTCATTCTGTTGTATAGCTTGTTTATGGCAGGGGTCCACCAGACTGGTTTCCTTTTCTTGGAGGAGTGAGTCTTGGTTTTGTTTGGGATAGCACGATCCATGCATTCTTGTAGGTGCCTGTAGAGTGCATTAGTAAAGGATTTTGCAGCTTGGACAGCATTATCGTTTAGCATGGGGGCTTTGAAACTTCCCACCTCGGTATAAGTAATGTGAAGTTTGCTTTTGGAAAGTTTTTCACGATGGTTTCTTTGACCAGGGGTGGTGGCAGAATGTGGATATCCAGATTGATTAGTTTATAGTCAGATCTAACCAATGAGGGGTTGACGTCCGGCGTGGAACACTGGTCGCCCATGTTGGTGATGATCGGGTCCAATATGTTGTCACCTCTAGTGGGGGTGTTGACCAGCTGATCCAGAGCATTTGAGTTTATAAATTCTAGGAAATGTTGGGCAAGGGAGTTTGTACTTGAGTAGTTCTCCCAGTTAATGTTTGGGTAACTGAAATCACCCAATATCAGGGTGTTTGGTAGGACCTTTATGTTTTCCAGTGTTTCCAGGAATGCAGAGTGGGGGTCCTGGGACATGGTGGGTGATCTGTAGCAAGCTATAATTTGAATAGCAGTTTTGCCCATTGTTAGTTGCACGTGGATGATCTCTGAAGCATCGTGCTGTGCCACTAACCTGGAGGTGTGGGTATCCTTGATGAATATGGATACTCCGCTGCCTTTTGTATTTCGGTCTGGATTTTGTGGCCGAAATGTATAGTATGAGTTGTAGGCTGGTAGTGCTGGGGTGCTCTCTGGAGCCTTAAACCAGGTTTCTGTTACTACACATATATCGATTTTCTCCATACTGAGGAGTGCCCCGAGCGCATGCATTTTGAAGTTTAGACTTCTGGCACTGAATAGCATTAACCTCAGTTTTTTGTTACTTGTGCTATTTACGGTGGTGGGTTTGTCTTTTAAGCCTTGCCTAAAAAAGGCACTACTGGGGTGGGAAAAGCCTTGGCCAGTATTCGAAAGCCTAAGGGTGACAGGTGCAACCCGTCTCTAGCAAAGCAACGTGGCTTGTCGAGTATCTCATCCCAGGCTGACAGACACTGGATCCCCTTTGAATGACACCAGAAGTTTAGCCAATTGTTGAAATCATTTTTTCTCTATACCATGGTATCATTCTTGGTGAGGGCAGGATGCTACTCAGGGTCAGGGTCATACCGACCTGGGCTATGTGAACAGAGAGCTCCTCCATGTATCTTTTCCTGTAGTCCAGGGAGGTACGGCTCAGGTCATTCACACCAACATGGACAATGACAGAGTCATATTTGTACGTGTTCTGGAGTGACCTGAGTGCTTGTGTTATATGGCTGATCCTGGCACCCGACAGGCAGCTAATAGTAACCTTTTCCTTGTTCAGCCTAGTGAGTGGGACATCAGTGTGCCTGAGTATAGAGTCACCTATTACTAGTGCGTTGGGTATGTTATTTTGCCTTAAGGGCACACTGGTTTTGTGAAGTATGTGTTTCATGGTTTGTGTTGGGGGTGGAGGTTGCTTGAATGTCTGCTTTGGAGGTCTCTGTTGCTTTTGCAGATTTTTATTTAGAGCCTCCAAGTATATTTTGTATATTTGTGTGTGTTTTTTGCCAGTGCTAGTTTCATAGGTCTATGTGAGACTGGTGGTGTGATGCACGTAATTCCCTTCTCCTCTTGACTGCCTGGTCCAGTCATGGGTTGAGAGAGCTTAGCCTCCAGTTTGGCTGTATAATTGCATCTCTCGCATGTATTAGTGTTTGGTGGAAGGAGGAGAGGGCTGTCTGTGTACATGAGGCTATTGTAACATTGCCTCAAAATGCCCAGATTCACCAGTTGGACTGGAGAGTACACCTGAAACTGCCCTTTGGACATGCCTGGATATGTACATTGAACTGTTTTACTGATTGGCTGGTAAGATCAAATAGAGAGCCTTGTCTTTCTCTACAGTATAGGGGGGTCTAGTGCTAAGGTTTATTAGTGTTTGCTATGAGTTTTGAGCAAGTGCCGGGATGAGAAGTGAATGGTTTGAGTGCTTAAGTTGAAAGTTTGTCTAGTTCCAAGGGAAAATTTGAAGAGCACACTTTGTGGAACCGGGAATAGTTATACTCTAGCTAACCGGCGCTGCCCGGCGTGCAAAACCTCACAAATGTGGGTTTTATAGCAGGGAAATGAAAGAGATAGAAATTAGCCCAAAATGGACAATAAACTACTAATTTCTAGGTTGAAACCACTCCTCCAGGAACAGATAGGCTGCTCAAAGCTCCCTCTCTCACAGTGAACAGAGAAACTTCCTTTTATCCAAGTAAGGTATGGGCAAACACAGAAACTTGTAACACAGCCCTGAATTCAGCACTAACCTGAAAACTGGACTATACTAGCTTAGAAAGGCGGGAAAACAATGTATGTCTATATATATATATATATATATATATATATATATATATATATATATATATATATATATATATATTTTTTTTTTTTTTTTTTTACCAGAAAATAAAGCAGATACAATCAAAAAAACACTTTAAATGCACAGAAATGGCTATCACACTTGAGTGTGTAGCCTACAACAGTTAAACAGGTAATTTAAACACAAAAATTACTTTGTTAAAGTGCAAGCAGTAAAATAAGTATAATATGTAGCTGAAACAAGCTTTTTAAATTACAGAAACTCTAGAAAATCGGCGTTTTAGGTGGAATTAGCTAAAGGCAGCAAGAAAATGCAGAAAAATTATACTTAATCACTCCAAAGTCTCTCTTTTGTCTCTCTGCTGCTGTAAAACTCTGCAGGGCACCAGGCAGGAGCTTGCTGAGCTGTACACTAGCACAAAAACCTCGTAAATGTGGGTTTTATAGCAGGGAAATTAAATTAGCCCAAAATGGCCAATAAAATACTAATTTCTGAGCTGAAACCATTTAGCCTTAAATGTTAATAAAACCAAACTTACTTTGTTCACCCCTCCCAGAAAACAACGCCCCTAACCAAAAATGAATTTACCATCAGCTCACTCAACACTTGCCTTGAAGTAGCCCCATATACCAACCTTCAAGGGGTCAACATAGATGAACACCTAACCTTTGACCAGCATATTAACACAATCAAAAAAAAAAAAAACAACAGAAACTAGGCATCCTGTATAGGCACAAACACTTCCTCACCTATGCAGCAAGGCTATACCTTGCCTCTTCCTTTCTACTTCCATCCTTGCTCTATGCTGCACTTCTCCTTACTAATATACAATCCTCTCTTAAATCCAAACTGGACTCATGCTACAGTAAAATTGCAAAATGTGTAACCAGTGCCAAACACTCCTCCCACCACTGCAAATCACTCCAACATCTAAACTGGCTAGAACTTCAAAGATTCAAAGATTCAAAGAAACTTTATTGTCATTTAAGAGCACACAAGTGTAGCCTAAATGAAATTACAAATGTCAGCTCATGAGAGAAATGCAGTGCAAATAACAGATACAGTGGTATCAAAGAATAACATAAGAAAGAAAATAACATGCATGACATGCAAGGAGTAGTTCACATTACATAAACACATTCAATACCCATTATCCAGTGCTAAATAATAAATAAATACCCACCACCAACCCCCTACACTGTTAAGCTAGAAAATAGAGACTAGTGAATAGCAGCTGTTTAGTTACTGTATTGCACTTGTTAACCTTAGACGTATAGCCATCATATTGCATAATAGTAATGTTGGCGGTAATTCCTCACAGCAGCAGGATTAAATGAAAGAAAGAGGCTTCAATGTATCAGGTATTATGGTTGGTGTCCCTATTAATAAGTCTCACAGCTGTAGGATACAAACTGTTCCTGAATCTGGTTGTCCTAAAGAGGAAACTGCGGTACTTCCTTCCAGACGCAAGTTGTGAAAACCAGCTGTGGGCCAGACAGATCAAATTATCAAGTATTTTATATGTTCTCTTTCTTGCTCTTGTAAAGAAAAGCTCCTGAATAGAAGGGAGGTTTGTGCCCAAGATTTTCTCAGCCACCATCACCACCCTCTGTAGGTTCTTCTTATCAGCAACTGTGCAGGTGCCGAACCATGCTATGAAGTTGCTAGTGAGGAAGCTTTCAAGAGCTCCCCTGTAAAAAGTGGTAAGAGCAGACAGTGGGAGCCTGGCCTTTTTGAGCTTTCTCAGGAGGTGAAGCCTCTGTTGAGCCTTCTTGACTATATGGTTGGCATTAGCAGCCCAGGAGAGGTCATCAGAGATGTGAAGGCCCAGGAACTTGGTTGTTTTGACTTTCTCTACTACCTCCCCTTTGATAGTGAGTGATTGGTGAACTGTTGCTTTTCTCCTGAAGTCCATAATAATTTCTTTGGTCTTATTAACATTCAGGTCCAGATTCTTCCTCTCACACCAGGCAATCAAAGTGTTCACCTCATCCCTGTAGTTATGTTCATTTCCACCACTAATGAGACCCACGAATGTAGTATTGTCAGTGAATTTTATAATATGGTTTAACTTATGTTTTGCAACATCTAACATACCTGCAACTAACCACAGCTCATAAGCTAATCTATAAGCCTTCTAGCTCTCCTGGCCTCTTCCCTCAGTTCACCATGTATCACCCAAATAGACCTCTGTGATCAGTCAATCAGATGCTCCTTAATGTAGCAAAACCTAATCTTTCTGCCGATCAAATGCGTTACCCATATGCTATAGCAAAACTGGAATGCTCTCCCTCCTTCAATTAGGTCTACTAGCAACCCTGGATGCTTTAAGACTTCGCTGAAACAACACCTGTTCTCCCATTAGCTATGTACCTGTACCAGCACTGACTATAAAAAAAAACTCAATATTCCTAGCCTTCTTACTTTTCCTTCCCATCTCACCTGCGGCTCAGACTCCTCATATATACATTCAGTGCTTCCAACTTACTAAGTCCAACATGTGCAACCCAACCGCACATAATCTACTATACCAGTTACCTACCATATCTTCTATTCATTCTTGATGCCAATATAGCAATAGCTCTTAAGGTTATACCTCACTTTCAGAATCTTTAATCTGCAGCTCTCCATCTTTCCATCTCTACTGCAAAACTGCAGTACTGCATTGTTCACACATTCGCTATTATCCCATTCCATCAACTGTATTCTTCTTTGGTTTGCATACTTAATACTAATTATATAGATGTTAGAGTTTATCTATTTTATTGTATTACCTATTCTGTAATGTGGTCTGTACCATCGCTGCTTGATTTCTATATTTTGATTCTGTAGCTTTATCCTGTTGTTTGTTTTTGAAGCTTTTCTCCACAGGCCTCTACTGAAAACAGGCTCACCCTAGCACAGTAGACCTCCTGGTAAACAAATGCAAATAAATAAATAATAAATAAATATGAAAGCTTATTTACAAGAGTACTCTGTGAATTCAAGAGGGTTTTCAACTTTGCTGACCACTATCTTCTACTAAACAAGCTCTCAAGATTAGCATTTCAAGATACTCCTGGTTTGGCTTATAAGCTATTTAAAACAGGGATTTTTTAAATGTTGATGGAAATTTCTCTCTCTGACCTAATACTTCTTTCTCTGGAGTGCAACAAGACATATTACAACTGAGACTCATTCTCTTCTGACTTTTCCTTAATAAGCTATTCTTAGAGTTTCAGGAAAATCAGATGAGACTCTGTACAGATGTTTTGTTGTACCTTCATACATAGAAAATATTCTTCATAGGTCAGACTGGCCTCCTGGATGATTTTGATAAGCTCCAGTATTGGTTTTCTGACAACATGCGGTCAGTCAATACAAATCAATAAACAGATAAACATATGATGGTATTCGGTAGCCCTCAAAGACTGTCCTGTTGCCTACTCACTCCTCTTGACCCTTTAAATATCCTGGTGTGTGACTTGATCCCACCCCCTTACCCCCCATCTAATAAGATGCCAAGTGAATAACTGATAATACTTTTCCAGCTTTCAATCTGTCAGACTTGAAACATCCAGTCTTGTTTACTTGAGTTGTACTGAGTATACTAAGTCTGAAGTCACTTGATAAATAAATGGGTGTAAGGGAGTGTGCCTTTGTTCTAGAGGTGAATATATTTAAAATCAAAGGTGTATACAGGTATGGTCCTGTGGAGCTTGCTCCCCGTAAAAACATTTATTTTGAGATTAAATTCACATTTTTATATTGTTGACTTTTTTCAGTTATGTGGAGCTCAATGACAGAGCAAAAACAACGTGCTCTTTACCCCTACTAGGATACTGAATTAACTCATTAACATCTATGTAATTAATGTAGAATGTCACACCTCCACTAGCCTAAACACATCTTACCTTCCAGAGTATTTTCTGAAAAATAAACTTAAAAACCAGAAGAAAAACTAATGTAAATATTTTGTGAACAATACAAGCTATTACAACTGTACAAATAGCAAGTTATCAGTATGAAACATTCTTTCCACTGACAATAGTCAGTGTATTCATAATCTTTTCTATAATTACTGTAATATATTATAATGCACATAAACCTCAAATTATATTTTTCTAAACTTTCCCAAATAAATTTTCATATCTTGAAAACTATACAGCCTAGACATATATTAGAACATTTTTGTTAACTAGACATAAACTTTCACATGACAGCAAGAAATTCCACTATAATTGCATGATTAATGGGACATTTAGAAACATATAAAAAAAAGTTATGTACTCACCATAACGTTCCATCTGTGTTGTCCATTTTCATTCTTCCTCAGCTGATGGGTTCAGATCCAAGACTCATATCCAACTCAGCCACTTCTACCAGACCTTCTGATCCAAAACTCTTAAGCTCCTCCCTTTTCCTATAATTCCCTGCCAGCCTAACATACCTCAGACTGAATTTATTACGCCTTATATAAAGAACCATAACTTAAGGAAGTTAATAAATATAGATTCAAAGGAGGAACAATGGTTCCTGACAGAGCTCTTAGGTCTTTCCAGAAGGAAGGAAATGGGAGCAGGTGGGTGGGAAGTTGAGGAAGAATGAAAATGAACAATACAGATGGAATGTTATGGTGAGTACATAACTTTGTTATCTGATTTTTGTCCTTTTCATTCATTTCTCGATTGATGGGACAGAGTCCCCATCTAGCTGAACCTTGGGAGGCCCTCATGGATGGATATTCTGGAGTGCTACGCAGCCAAAGGCAGCTCTATTTCTGGAAACTAAATCCAATTTGTAAAGAGCAATAAAGATGAGAACATTAGTCCAAGTTGCAGCTGCACAGATGTCATCCATGGAAGCCCTTAACCACAATGCTGAAGATAACGCCATAGACCTTGTGGAATGAGCTCTAGGAGGCTTAGCCATGGATAATCCTTCTTTAATATAGACAAAGGAGATACAATCAGTTAGCCAATTGGCCAGAGTAACTTTGGACACTGGCTTGCCTAATTTGTTATGAGAGAAGGGAATAAACAACTGGTCAGTTTTCCTGAAATCCTTGGTTCTATGGAGGTAAAAACAATGCTGTCTATGCACATCCAAAAGATGGAGCATGCAATCTCCCTTATTCAAGATGTTTGGAAAGAAAATTGGGAGATTAATGACCTGGTTAATGTTAGACTCAGAAGCAGCCTTGGGAAAAAGGATGGGTTAGTCCCCAAGGCCACCCTGTCTTTGTGGAAAACCAAGTACAGAGATTTGGAAGACAGAGCCTGGAGTTGAGGTACTCACCTAGCTGATGTGAGAGCAACCAATAAAATGGTTTTCCAAGAGGGAAACTTTAGATCAGACCTAGCCAATGGTTCAAATGGAGATTGGGTCAGGGTCTGAAGCACAACCATTAAATCCCACGGAGGAGTAGGGTCCTTTAAAGGAGGTATAGTAAATAGGCCCTGTTGAGAAAGGCTTTACATAATCTAGAAGACATTAAGGTAGAGTTAATTTTGCCTAGGTGGAAGTTTGAAATGTCAGCCAACTGGACCTTAATAGTAGAAAAGATAGCCCCATTGTTGAAAATTGACACTAGAAATTCAAGTAAAGCTGGTACAGGGCCAGAAAGGGAGATCAGATGTCTGTTAAGGACCCAGAACACAAATCTTTTCCATTTACTCTTGTAAACCCAGAAGAATCCTTCTGAGAATGATGGACGGGGAGGAAATCATGGGTTGTCTACCAATCAAATGGAACTGGAGAAGTCATGCGGTCTATTTGAGGCCTGTTATGTCTGGGTGAGTCAACTATGTTGGGTGAGACAGGAGGTCTGGGGTTGGATCCAGAATCCGAGGCAGGTCTAGGAGATGAGGCCAGAGAAGGGGAACCAAATGTGATGAGGTCAAAAGGGTACAATGAGGATAAACTTGCTCTTCAACTGACATGCTTTCTACAGAAATTTGGGAATGAGAAGAAACAGTGAGTAAACATAAAGAAGACTGGAGGGCCAAATGGAGACCAGAGCATCTCTTGGTGACTCCCATTTGGAAAGATCAGAGAAAAGAATCTCTGCATTTGTTGTTGAGTGGGGATGCAAATATGTCACAAAATGGCTGGACCCATAGGTCACTTTGAAATTGCCAGACCACTCATGAGGCATCAGAATGGAACTGCTTAGTTTGTCCGTAGTAACAGTGGTTTTCCCAGGGATGTACGTTGTTATTAGAACGTGACTGGAGATCACCCTTTTCCACACTTTCATACCTTTTTGACAGTGTGGCTAAGGCATGTTTCCTCATTGTTTGTTGACATACCAGACCACTGGCATGTTGTCTGTTTGAATAGCAATTGTTCTGGATAGGAGACTGTCTTGAAGGCCTGCAACACTAGGAGCACAGCTATAATTTCCAAGACATTGATATGCATTGCGGCCTTTTCAGGGGACCATGTATTTTGGACTATCCTTCTCAAGTATCCCCCCCATCCTAGTTGGGAGGTGTCTGTGGTTAACGTGGTCATGGGCAGGGGAAGAAGAAAAGGTGGCCTCTGGAAAGTTTGTTGGAATGCATCCACCAAAAAAGACATCTTTTGCATGCTTGCATGACCTTGACTGGTGCGGTTAAAGGATAGTGGAGAATGGACCACTAAGTAGACAGGGTGCATTGAAATATTTGCATAGGAAACCTGGCCATAGGAACCAGGGTGAAACCAGCTGCCATGGATCTCAAGGCTTGTAAAATCAGTCAAGCTGGAAAAGAAGAATTTTGTAGTACATTCATGACCTAGGATCTGAGTGTCTGTACTTGAGCAGGAGGAAGAAAGGCAACTTGATGGTCTATATCTAGAGGAGCACCTATGAACTCCAGAGTCTGCATAGGAGTGAGTTGTGATTTGTTATAATTGGCTATGATACCTAGATGGAAGCACAACTGGAGCAAGTAGTGCCAGGTTGGTGCAGTTCGAAGCCAATAATCTAGGTAAGGAAACACTCCGAATCCCATCAGTCTCAAGTGAGCTCCTACCACTGCCATGCATTTGGTAAACACCAAGGGGGCTGTGGTGAGACCAAAGGGCAGAGCTCTAAACTAATAATGCTCGGTCCCCAGCTGGAAGTGCAGAAATCTTCTGGAGTGCCTGTTCATGTTGATGTAATAGTACATATTCTGAAGATCTATCGAGCACATCCAATCATCCTTTCTCAGCAGAAGCAAAATGGACTGAATCATGACCATCCACAACCTTGAATATTGCACAAACTAATTTAGTTCACTGAGATCCACAATTGGTCTCACATCCCCTGTCTTTTTTGGCATCAAGACGAATTTTAAGTAAGTCCTGGATCCTGTCTGGTCTGTGGGGACCTCCTGGATGGCTCTTTCTCTTAGCATCTTTTCTATTTCTAAAGCTGTTGCTTCCCTCTGACTGGGATGGAACAGCAGGTATCCTTTTTATTTTTGTAGGAGGGGTTTAGTAAAATGCTATGATATAACCACTGTATATAATTCTCTGCAAACTGGAATCTTTTCTTATGGATAGCCAGACTGTTTGGTGAAGAGACAAATGCCTCAAGAGTGTAACAGTCAGACCTCCCTTCAGGAACAGTGGTAGGGCTTTTCCAAGAAGGAATCCTAGATAGGGTCTTACCCTCTCACTCACATATGGAGAGCATGTCCTTTACTTTGGGGCCAAAGAAGGAAGATCCATCAAAGGGAGCACTGATGAATGAAGACTTAAAGGACTCCATAAAATCATATAGTTGCATCCAGGCATGTCTTTAATGGCGATACCTACACCCACTGCCCTTGAGGTACCTTCTGCTGTATGGAAAATCAGCCCCATGGACACATTAGAAATTGATTAGAGGGTGGCCAGTTGCGAGAGAACTCTATTTGGTCCTCAGAAGACATGGACCCAGAAAAAGATTTGGAAAATTCTCTTCTCAAATTTCTTTGTAACCTTGTAAAATTGTAAAATATGTCAGGTAATTCAGCAAATGAAGTGCAAATGCCACCTATGGATACATAAGCTTACCAAATCTGTCCAAGGCCCTGGACTCCCTGTTAGGGGGACAGCAAGCTCTTTTATAATAGCTGCTGCCACAATCATGGTATCAACAGTGACTTCCTTACTCCAATGTTGGGTGGGACTAAAAATTTATCAGGATGTTTAAAGATGGGTTCTAGAGTGTCTGGTTCCTTCCTTGCCCAGAGAGAAGCAATATCTATGAGTTTGTCAGCCAGGGGAGTCAGCTAAGAAGTAGCTGGACCAGTCCCGAAAGCTTCCAGGAACACCTACTCCTGGGAAAGGGTATCCAAAGACTAACCACCGTTTTGCTTTAAGAGTTCTAGATGAGACATATTCATATGGAGACAAGGGAGACCCCTCCCCTTCATCAAAATCAGTGTCCTCAGTGAGAGATTCCTGCAGGGAATCTAGTTGTTTCCTTTTACATATCTTCTTCTGAGGGACCTTCTCAGTGGGATGGTCTAGGGAAGTGTCGGAAGAGATAAAGATGTCCTAAGGGATCAACTGGATGTTTGATCAGGCTGGCTGTCCCAATGGAATGGATAAATGAGGCTCAGGTCAGAGAACCCAGGGAGGCATAGCTGCCTGATCTGAGGATGGCAGGGATGTCCTATCTCTAGATAAAGAGAAGGCCCTCTCCACATCCTGGAAGGCATAGTGCCTGGGGAGACCAAAGTCAACAGCAAAGGATCTGATAATATGCAAACCATTGGTTCCTGCCATCCCACAAGCACTCCACTTGAGGAAGGAGTCAGACCCAAGCTGTCCGGCACCAAAGACCCGAGAGGCAGAGATGGATCTAACAGCTTTGGAATCAAACCTAACACCGCGGACCTGGCACCAACACTTCAGCTCAGAGAGTCTTCCGACTCTGAAAGGCTCAGGGCCAGGCAACTCAGGAAAGTCATTGGAGCAGAAGAGCAGACTGTCCTCAGATCTGATGAAGACACCTAGGGGTCTAGGATCCAAGGGCTCCAAAACAGTGGGAAGGACCAGAGAAGGAGAAATCAATGAGGAAGTAGTCAAAGGTCAGCTCCAGATCTGGTAAGAGTCACAGCTGGGAGTACCCACATCTGGATCTGAGCTCTGAGGAAATTTTCTCATCATCTAATCCACATCAGCCTTGGATAAACTTCTGGAAGACCTAAGAGGAGATGTGGAAGACAGAGATCTGGAATGTCTATGGAAAGATCCCACCAGGAAAGGTGAAGGGAGCTGAGAAGTGACTGGATCTGGTACTAGTGGAAGTGTTCGGATCTGTGGTGATTTAGGTTTAGAAGCTGTCAGACCTGACTTTTTAGACAACTTAGATGGTGGCTCCAAAGAAGGAGCTGATGAGGAAGTATGACCCGGTGACCTCTTGCAAGCTTCTTTATCTTTCCACAGTGGCAGTATAAAGAGTACTGTAATGAATAGACAGACAAATACCTAGAAGCATGGTAGCTTACCGAAAAAAGTTTTGCTAGCGAAACTAGCAATAAAGGAAGGGAGGCAGAAGCAGTAAAATAAGATAATGAGAGGTAAATTGGAAGGCAAACTCATGATTTTAATAACCCAATAACTCCCAAAGCTCAAGAGTGACAGGATCAGCATCTGAAGGTGAATGGTGGCAAATGAGATCTGGGGTATGTGAGGCTGGCAGGGCATTATGGATAAAAGAAGGAGCTCAAGAGTTTTTGATCCAAAGATCTAGCACAGGCAGCCAAGTAGGATCCGAGTGTCAGATCTGAACCCATCAGTTGAGGAATGAATAAAAAGAACATCATCAGATCATTTATTTATTGGTATAGTTAGTGATACAAATAATACTGGATATCTCTCAAGATGAGCAACTTACAGCTCAAATATTAAAGACAGTATTTTTCTACAACATGTAAGGTTTCACCTAATGTTATGCTAGAGTTTGTAAGTCACTTGTTTTTTGAAGTATTAAGTAAATATGGAAATATTGCTTATTTTCATAATAATTATGAACAGACCGTGTAAGCCTGGGAACCTTGTTGGCTAGGCTTACGTAGGCCCTTGGGCCGATAGCCTAGCACCTAGCTATGAACCTATAAACAACTATCAATATTTCTGGCTCTGAAATGAAATGTTGGCACTCAAAAATGCCAAGTGCTAACAAGCACAAAAAAAGACTGAAAACACAGGAAAAGAGCGAATCTTGAAAATCGTTCTTCTCCTTTAAGCTTCTTATTGCGAGGGGGAGGCCTAGCCCTCCCCACACCCCCAAACACACACACACACACACACACACACACATATATATATATATATATATATATATATATATATATATAGAAATATATATGTATATATATATAAATATAAACCAACTTTGAGATCGCCAGACATTGTAGAAAAGGGAATATTCTGTAAAACGGCATTTTAGATTTAGTACACGCAAGTCAATTCTTTTGGCCTTCAGTCTCCGTATTTCAGACTCACTCTAGTGGGTCCTGACATCTCAGATGGTTACCATTGTTTCCAGTATATTAAAATATAAACCAACATTTTCAGTGTATTGTTCTGTCTCCCACATTGGTGTTTCAAACTATATACTTCAATAAAATGTAGGTCTCTCAGTTATAAAGATATGAACATAAATATGAAAAATATTTTATTTATTTATTTATTTGCAGTTGTTTAACCAGGAAAGTCCATTGGGCAAAGGAACCAGTTTTCAATGGAGTCCTGCGGAGAAAAGCTCCAAGACAAGTTAAATTACAGTGAAATTTTACATAGGAAAAATTCAAAAACTTTTGTGTTTGGAAAGTACAGAAATATAAGGAGAAATAATTGAAATTAATTATACAATTTCTCAAATAGGAATGAGTCGACTTGAATTTAGTTATACAATTACTAAAATAAGAATGAGTATTTAGTACAATTTATAAAATAAAGTAGTAGGAGGACATTAAATTTAAAACCATTCATTTTCTAAAATAAAGTAGTAGGGGGACAATAGATTTAGAAACATTTGTTATCTGAAATGGTGAAATTGGAACAAAGTACAACTTCTACAGTAAGGTTGACACACAAAAGCTCAGAAAATAAGAGTGACATACAAAAGTACAGGTTCAGAAAATAAGAGTGACATTTTAAAGGTTTGTACATGTGAAAAAGCAGGGGTATAGCATTTCCTCAACAGAAATGGTGGTGTTATAGATAAAGTGAAATTATATTTGTATGGATATATTCTACTTTACGGTTGTAATAGTCACTGTATTCTAGATTAGTTACTGTTAGGGTTTACAAATTGCCTTTATTACTTTTGTGCAACTATATTTTTCTCAGTGTACTTAATATATTGTCTGTATTTTCTATATGGCTCCCTTTTAATTTGTTTTTGTTTATGTGAGATTTAGGTACGATGGGAGCAGGAGCATATCTTTGGGTTAAAAAGAAGATAAGTGGCAAACAAAGATTCATTTCTTCACTGCAGGACATCCTAGACTAACAATCTTAGTGCCATTTTGTTAAGAACTCTTTCCCACTTCTAATACTGTCTATTATCAACTGGTAAGTCACTTAGTTAAAGAAGCTAGACCCAAAAAAGTTTGGGAGGCCATAAGGAGGTATGGGTATGAACTGGAAGAGAACAAAAAAGGTGTTATAGGCTTGAGTGAGTTAACACAGAATGCTGTGTCACACCTGAGAGTTAGTTACTGCAGATTCCCAAAGCTTCTTACTCTTAAAGCTAGATCTTCTATTAGCAAGAAGGTCTTTTTCCAAGTTGGAATATGCCTAGATATTGGCATTAAGCTCCACCAAAGACAATTTCCTTCTGCAGTAAACAGCCTTAAAAAGATCAGCCACTTCATTTTCCTTTTTAAAGTTGGGAAGTTTTGCTGTATTTCTCTTTGGGAGGCAAACTCATTAAAGGCAGCAGCAACACTGCTGCTTGCTACTTTCTGCCGTGACCTTAAAGTTTTGCATTGTGCCCACTGCCCTTCTCTTTCATATCAGTTAAGATTTAATCTCTTGTAATGCAGGTAAATATCCTTAAACAAGATGGGAAGTTCCCTTAATGGGCCTTTGTCTGGTTGCCAATAACTGTGCTTTCTGAAAAAACTGCACATTTTCTAGAACACTCTTCTTTTTAACCCAAAGAATTTGATCCAGTTGCACCACTTTAAAATGCATATTCATAGCCATCTGTTTTAAGACCACTGTTTTGTAAATGCTTAAGAAAACAAAGCACAGTTGATTTCATATCATATCATATCATACTCCCTTTTGTGTTTCATCCACATTTTATACTTTGGCTGCCTTTATTTATACCATTAAGCTTTAAGACTAACTAGCTCCCAAGTCTTCCTTATATTTTACTGCATAAATTAATACAGTTATTTTACCTTATATATATATATATATATATATATATATATATATATCTCGTATGCGGAATATTTCCTAAACATTTAATTATTTGAGTCTTTTTCCACTTTTTTTTTTTTTTTTGAGAAAGTGAATTATTTGTTGTGGTTTTGCCTTACCTTGTCAAATAAATGGCATCACCTCATTCTGTATTCAATAATGTTGTACTCTTTTTAACTCATTATGCTGACTATTTTGCATTCTTAAAAGTAAGATGTTTCAGATATTCTGCACATAAAATATAACTTCTTCAAGTATTGTGCCAGTCCATTACAGATGAGTCTTCTTCATGTCTATTTAACATTTTGAATGCTGAAAATTGATTTGTTGTTGTAAATGTCCCATGTTTCGCATTATACAGCTTTGTACACTGTCTTTGCAGCTAAGTTGTAACTGCTTGTCTTTGCCTTTGGAAGGGGTCCCAGTCCTTAAACCAGCTCACTTAACTGATTACCAAAAAAAAAAATAAATAAAATAAAATAAATGTAAAAAGTATCCATTATTTCACCTACTAAGGGTCTGTCAAGGCAAGTTTTATTTCCACAAAGCAAACTGAAGTAAAATAATTAATGAAAAAAAAACTATTAATATTCTTACCAACATAAACATCTTTAGCACCACTTCCTGGGATCTTGTAATCAACCTCTTCATTTTTAAAGAAATGGAATGGTTGAAATGCATCAAATATAAAATCTCCAAAATATTCATCCATGTATGTTGTCAGAATACGGCGATCAAAGCTATCAATAGCACGCCCACCATACATAACCTAAAAATAAGACACGTTTTATAAATTGTTAGCATAGTAAGTATTACATCAAACTAAAGCAACAAGACTGGATGACTAATTTTAAAATGAAAAGTATCGTTCTCATAAATTATCATATTATCAAGCAAAACAGGAAAAGTTGCAAGAATTCTAGATCTTTAACAAACTACTCCATGTGGTTTAATTTTTATTAATTCAGGAGTCAGACAGACTGACAGAGAGAGAGAGAGAGAGAGAGAGAGAGACATACATGGCATGAATCAGTGACCATGCAGTGATCTAATTAGCCTATCTAGTTATAACACTAACATTTTCCAGTCTCTATGCTTATCTATTGTAAGATTTAGAAGAGGGAGTTAAACCATAATTTAATCTGGGAAACAAAATTATTCATATCTCTTTCACTAAACTTTCAAGGTAAGGTTATTTAGATACCTTGTCCCTTTCAATTATTCCTCTAAATATTCTATCAGATAAAAAACCAAAAGTAGTGTGGCTTTTCACCAATAACCAAACAATCCAAACTAAAAAAGCCGTAGGGTGGAATGCGATACTAATTCCAGTTCAACACACGAAAGTGACACCAACCACGTACTTGAACGCTTTTATTAAACAAAATCACATGCGTTTTCGTCCCTTACTCTAGGACTTCATCAAATAAAACCTTTTAAAAAAACTCTCAGCTTTTATACTTTACTAACAATCAATTAACCTATAGGATATCATCTCATTATTTTAAATTAACCAGTCAGTTTCCTTTCTTATCTCATTAATATTAATTCCTGAAAAGGAATTTCGAAAAAAGGAAACTCATATGTATACAATACTTTAAATTGAATTAATCAATTAAATATTCCTATGAATAATTAAACATTGTGTTAAACATCATTGGGAAAGTTCAGTGCCTTGCTTCCACAAAAAATGCTTGCCTTTTTTATTTACATTATTAGTTTGTGTTTCTTTTAGTAATGCAGCATGTTTTTAGGTTTGGGTGTTTTTAATGTCTGTGACCTGTGCTGTCAGTGCATTGTGCATTCTCTCATTTGTGTTCAGTGTTTTATGTCCAATACTTTTTCTTGATATTTGTTATAATGAATACAAAGATAGATATATAGACAGACAGACACATACACACCTACAGGCACTTTGGAGTATTGCCAATTCACATACAGCATGACTTACAGATGTGGGATGAAACCAAAATGCTGAAAAAACCTAAACTGATTTGGAAAAGACATGCAAACTTCACACAGAAGGTACAATGAAAACATGTATGATGAATATTTCCTAAACATCAGAGACTCATCCGCTATGCTACTCTTCTTAAGAGATCTTAGCAGTAAATTAAGTTTAATGACACAACACATCCACTTTTAATTTCTTTTAAATCTAATTTTATTTTTGAAAATAGTCCATTTTAATCCAATGGTTTTGCCAGAAAAGTCAGAGGACCAATTTCAGGAGTCTCTTTGAATCTGGCAGAGTTTTTACAGGCAAAAGGTTATTCACTGAATATGTCAAGAAGCTGTTTAAATATCAGTTGCTTGTACCAAGTGCCAAATGTCCTATAAAAAAAAAACAACTGGACAGGATTATCTTCCATTGTTATTTTAGCAGAAACTGCATCTATTTTTGTGCTAATATGTGTATGTTGAATAAAGAACTTTTCACAGACACATTTACTAATACCACTTGTAATCCCTACATTGCTGATGCTGGAAAACAAGCTATAGTCCCAGTGTCATTGCCCCAGTCACCCTAGCTATACTATGTTTCTATAACTACATCCATAGGACAATCATGAGGCTAAACGGAATCTGCTCAGAAGTTCTCTTTTTTTCTAAACGTCTACTTGTGGTATAATGTACTCATGATTCATCTTACAAATGTGTGCTGTACTGTCTTCCCTTAAGAGCACATCTTTCACATGACATAATTCTATATCTTTATAGGCTTGACAATTTCAAAGCTTTTCTTACCCTTGTGTACAATTTCTTAGTAAGCACTTTCACTTCAAAGTCAAAGGACAAATACTGATCTAACAAATCACTGTTGCAGTAGGCTAAGCTATATGGGTTCTACCCCCATGATAAACTAGCATTTTTTGGAAAGAAAGGGAGGCAAGAGCCCTAAAAGAACAATGGTAGAAACAATTCAACACTGAACTATATACAAAAGGGTATATACATCCACACTCTGGCAATACAAAAGGAAATAGTCAAGATAAGGGGGCTGGTGGGGGGGGGGCTACTACTGTTACTGTACGTTTACTTACACAGCTGTACTATGTTCAACATACCGATTGCTGTAGCCTAAGTTATATGTGTAGATTACAATAGCTTTGGAAACTAAAAAAGTGAAGACACCAGTAAACTAAGACTTTAGAAGCACCAGGAGAATGGTCTTAGTAAAGTCTGTTCTTGACCTAAAAAGGAATCCAGTTTGTACTGCTTTGTAAAAGTATATAGACAGGACTAGGTTGTTGCCTCTACAATACTTCTTGTGTCCACCCCTTAACTTAAAACACTAAAAAAGCCAATGCCCTTGCAGAATGGACCCTAAATGTGCCTAAAAGTGGCTTATTCTTTATTTGTGGATTCAGGAAAAAAAGACATGAGTTAAATAGTCTGGCTTAAAGTAAACTCTGAGACCACTTTAGACATAAAAGAAAGATTAGTTCTCAAAAAAATCCCATCCTTGTGAAAAATGAGATGGGGCTGACTCAGCATTAGTGCTTGTAATAGAGATACTCTCCTAGCAAACAGAGAAATGAGTAAACCAGTCCTCCACATTAAGAGCCACAAATCAGCCAGATGAGCTGGTTCAAAATGAGAAGGAGTAAGGTTTTCATGCACAAAGTTTGAAATCCAAGGAGGAGCCACCTGTTCCCTGGGTGGATGGATATGTAATACTCCTTTCCAAAACTGTTTAACTTGATTATGGTTAGAAAAGTGGGGAATTTAAAGGACAGACAAGCATAAATGGCCACAAAGTGCACCTTGATAGAGGAATAACATAGTCCAGAAGACAGTAACCCACACAAATAATCAAGAACCACAGGTGGTCAAGCCTGAAGAGGGTTCTGGCTCCTGTACTGGCACCAACTAGAAAATCTTGTACACTTGCACATATACGATTTCCTAGTAGCAGTTTTTGGCTCCTTTAGTCCTCATTGCACTTCCACAGAAAAAAAGGTGCTTCACTGGTAGCAAACTTCCAGGCAGTTAGCTGAACAGTTTTCAGGCTGGGGTGCACCAAACAGCCCCTGTCTTGTGTGATGATTGCCCTTGGCCAGAATGAAAAAAGGGGAGAACCACTGTTGCCTGGGCTAAAAGGGAAATTCCACCACAATTTTTGGAGAGCCCTTCTGGATCTTCAGAAGAACCCTGAATATTAGTGGAAAGGTTGGAAAGATATACAAGAATATTCCTGTCCAAGGGAATAAGAAAGCATCTGTCTTCCAGGCCTGTTTGCAAGGAGTCCTGGAGTGGAATTTGTTTAGCTGTCTGTTTTGAAAGGAGTCAAGCAATCTACTTGAGGTTTTCACTACAAATGACTCAATTCCTGGAAGACATTTCTATTCATGGGAGGTCTATCCTTGTCCTGATGAGCTTGCCTGCAATCAAGTTTTACTCTAACAAAATGCACGAAGCCTGAAGAGTCAAACTGAGCTCTGGTGTTATCTCCAAGCTATTACAGCAAGTCTGGAAACAGGATAAGATCTGGCATCCCCTTGTTTATGTATCATATCACAGTGGATGTAGTCTGTGTAAACTTGAAGAAGTTCTGAGGACCAGAGTTGATTTAAGACTTTCAAAGTGTTGATCATTGCCATTTTTTTTTGCCATTTATATATTCTGTCTTGAAGATTCCACAAAGCTTGTACTTTTACCCTTTAATGCATTCACTCCAATGGAGCTCAGAACGTTTGCACTTTTAACTTCCAATGGGCAGAGCCTAAGCCTTTTGACAGAATCAAATTATGTCCTCATATTTCAAACAAATGTTCATAGCTCTGAAACCATAGGTGTTATGAGAGAAGTATAAACAGCAAACCCTTCAGCACAAACTACTTTTATAATGGTAGTATTCTTTAGGTTCTAGGTATTAAACTGAACTTTATAGGTCACAGTAAACACAGTAACTATTATGTATGTAATATTTTGTAAACAACGTACAATATCTTAGCAACCACTCAAGTTACATACATCCTGTCAGTAGCATTTTATTTATCTATCGGAGAGCTTTCATATGATGCTAAGGAGTTCTGTCTGTTATACTTGGTTGCTGAAATATTTAGAAAAATGTGAAGATTATATCTATATAAATTAATATCATAAAACAACAGTTAATATTGCTTTACCTGCACCAAACAGAGGTCAAATATTAATGCAGTTGACCCTGCCATTGTATAAGGTTTAAGATTAAATATTTTAAAGCATTGTACATAGCATGGTTCTGGAATTATTGATGCATATATGAACAAGCAATATTTGATGCCTAGAGGTGTCAGTAAGAGTTAACCTACCAAACTCGGACCGAAACACTAAAGGTGGAGGCGTGTCCATATTCATTAAGGATATCCACACCACCAAGCTAGCTGCTCAGCATAATGCATCCAAGATTATCCAAGTTCAACTAACTCTGGGCAAAACCGCAATCCAGATTGTAGCTTGCTACAGACCCCCCACCATGCCCCAGGATTCCCACTCCTCTTTTCTTGATACACTGGAAAATATTAAGGTACAACCCAACACTCTAATAATGGGTGATTTCAACTACCCTACCATTAACTAGGAAAACTACTCATGTACTAACTCTTTTGCTCAACGTTTTCTGGAAATCATCAATTCCAACGTTTTGGATCAACTTATCCACACCCCCACCAGAGGCAGCAAAATCCTAGACCTGGTCATCACCAACATGGGCGACCAGTGTTCCACACCAGAGTTCAGCTCCTCGTTGGTCAGATCCAACCACAAGCTAATCACCCTAGACATCCACATCCCGCTCCCACCCCCAAATAGGAAAACAACCGTAAAAAATTTCTCCAAAGCCAACTTCACGCTTCTTAAGACAGAAGTGGCAAACTTCATGACACCCATGCAGATGGACAATAGAGGTACGACTGCTGAATCCTACACAAATGCACTTTATAAGCACTTACACGAGTGCATGGATCATGCTATCCCTAACAGAACCAAATTGCTATCCTCCAAAAAAAGGAAGCCAATCTGGTGGTCTTCTGCCATAAACAAACTCTACAACAGAAGAAAGAAACTGATGCAAAAAAGAGTAAAATCCGATGATTGGAGGAACTCCCTGGTCAGCCTCAGTAAGAAGCTGAAATCCCTCATAAAATCCTCCAAAGCTAGTTATGAAAACAAAATTGCCACTGATTCTAAAGACAACCAAAAGCATTCTATAGCTATGTCAAAAGTCTCAATGGCAACACTCAGATCTGCTCTGAGTTACAGCACAATGACACTAAATATACAGAACCAACTGATATTGCCAACATCCTGGCAGATAGGTTCAGTGCTAACTTTACCCCCCTCTCACCCCCTTAAGGGCCCATCTTTATACCGGAAGAATGCAAAGTTCCTGTAATCATTGCTGCACAGGTAAAAACTTCACTCTCCAAAGCCAAGAACACAGCATCCATGGGACCTGACAACATCCCAGGCTGCCTTCTACATGAACTACAGAATGAACTGGCACCCCACCTAAGTACCATGTTCAATCATAGCCTCACCTCAGGCTTTGTGCCCATTGAATGGCGCACCGTGACAGCTATCCCACTCCACAAAGGGGGGGGGCACAACAGACCCCGGGAACTACCGCCCCATTAGCCTGACGAGCCTTGTCTGCAAGGCCATGGAACATATTATCATGGAACTCATAAACAAAGACATTGGAGATCTCCAAACCCTGGACCCCACACAGTTTGGGTTTGTAAAAGGCAGGTCATGTCTCCTAAACCTGATAGACGTCTTTGAAGTAGTCACCAAAGCCATAGATGAGGGTAAGGCGGTTCACACAGCCTATCTAGATCTCAACAAGGTGTTCGACACCATCCCTCACTCTGGAATTATAGATAAACTCACTAAACTAGGTATAAATCCCTATGTCACAAAATGGGTTGCCAACTGGCTTACTGAAAGAACCCACACTGCAGACTCCAAATCAGACTTCAGACCAGTGACAAGTGGAGTATCGCAGGGTTCAGTCCTGGGTCCTCTCCTGTTTGGTATCTACTTCTCTGAAGTACAGGCTAACACAGAAGGTCTTTGGATAACTAAATTCACAGATGACTGCAAACTAGGAGCCATAATTGAAACTCCTAACGATGTGGACATCCTACAAAAGGCCTCACTGAGACAGATGCCTGGTGTCAAAGACATGGTCTCAAGCTCAATGCCAAAATGTGCATTGTCATCCCCTTTGGTAAAAATTCTGTACCCATGAACTACCACATAGGCGGTAGTCTACTTAACACCGAAAGTGTGATGAGACCTTGAGACACAGGTAGACAGTAGTCCCTCCTTTAATAATCACATTGCCAAAGTGGTCAGGAAATCCTTCTACGTGGCACACCTCATCACAAAAGGTTTCTCATCCAGAAAAAAAAGAGGTCATTGTTCGCCTCTACTCATCACTCATTAGACCCATTATAGAGTACAACACCCCTTTTGGTATATACCTCACAAGACATCTACAACAACTGGAAAGGCCGCAAAAATACCTCACAAAGAGGATTACTGGCCTCAAACAGATGCCTTACGCAGACCGTCTCAAAAAACTGCAGCTTTACTTCGTCGCATATTGCCTACTCAGAGGCGATCTCTGCCTAACATACAAAGCTATGTCAAACCCAGAGCTGTTGGACATGCTCCACTTAAAGAAATCCCAGTCCCTCCGAGCTACATGCTCTAGGGACCTAAACCTTGTCACCACAATAAACAGAACATGCTGGAGGGATAGATTCTTGTCCCAGAGACTTCCCATACTCCGGAACAGACTACCTATCTATGTCAAACAGAGCTCCTCATTAGCACTCTTCAAGACAAATCTTGATGATTGGATGGGTAATAGGAAATTCACCCTGGGGATCACTTCTGTGGTTCTGCTTGACAGGGGCACAGGAAAATAATTTTCTTAGGTGGCGAAAGCCAGGGTACATTTTTGGCTAGGCTTGTATAGGCCCTAGGGCCAATAGCCTAGTATCTACCTATGAACTATAGATGGACCTTGAAGCATCACTCAGATGTAATGAGTTAAAAACTGTTCCTTACACGAGGTCTGATGCATCTGTAGTAATAGACTAGGGACAGAGCAGAAGGGAGAATGGGAGACCTGGATTGTAAGTGATCTGGCCTACTCAGCAAAGCATCTCTGTTTTTACAAATTCCAGCACTGGTATCTGAAATGACATAGGGTGAAGATGCTGAATCCAGACTGATATGAACTATCAACTTCATTTTCCTCTTATGGTGTCTAGCCATGGGAAGCCTGAGAATCACTGATGCCATGCACCACAAAATCCTGAAAAATTCCCTTGCAGATATATGGTTTTGAATTCAGAAACTCAGGAAGGATTGCTGAAACATCTCTGCTTTGTCTGGAGCATGAAAGGTTCTTCCCAGGTCATAATCTCAAGACATCCCAAGAGTGCAATTCTGTGAGAAGGGATGAGAGAAGACCTCTGAAAGACTGAGTTGAAAATCCGTACCGAGTAGAAGATTCTTAGATTGTGAAGACTCTTGAAAACTGGCAAATGAGTCAGCAAAGAATAGGCAATCATGGAAAACTGTGAATGTCTTGAAGACTGCATTAAGCGATAACTCAGGCTAAACACCTTGTGAATGCCCTTGGTGCAGTGAAAAGTCCAAAAGGTAACACAGATAACCAATAATATGAGCCAAACACAGCAAATCTTAAGAAATCCCTGAACTATTTACCAGTGGGAATGTGATGCATCCTTTAAGCCTTGCTTTACCATGAAAGCTAGTGAAGGAATCAGAGGTACAAGGAGCTGAGGAATAACATAAACATGCCTACTCAACCTAATGGACTTTTTTGAGAAGGTCACCAAAGAAATGGATGAGGGCAAAATCATTCACACTGCCTACCTTAACCTGCTCAAGGCATTTGACACAATACCCCACTCTGCCACTGTTGACAAACTCAAGAGGTTAGCTACAAACCTGTATGTCACCCAGCGAATAGCCAACTGGCTTACAGATTGGACCCAGGAAGTTAGAACCAGGAAGTCCACCTCTACAAAGAGGCCAGTCACAAGTAGTGTCCCTCAAGTATCAGCCCTTGGACTGCTCTTTTTTGGCATTTACTTTTCAGAAGTCAAGGCCAATGTCAGTGGTCTCTGGCTGACAAACTTTGCAGATGATTGCAAATTAGGAGCTGTCATTGAATCTCACACTGACACAAATATTCTCCAGGAGGGGCTGAAACAGACAAGCAACTGGTGTCAGAGCCATGGACTAAAACTAAATGCCAAGAAATGCATAATAGTATCCTTTGGGATGTCATCCATCCCTGGTAGCTATCATATAGACAACACACCCCTTAGAGTTAACCCAGTGGTCAGGGACTTAGGGACACACACAGATAGTAGTCTTGCCTTTGACCAGCACATGTCTACAGTGGTAAGGAAATCATTTTGTGTTGTGCAACTTTTAAACAAAGGTATGGCATCAAAGTCCAAGAAAGTCATTGTTCCACTGTATTCGGCATTCATCAGACCTATCATTGAGTACAATGCTCCCTTTGGTATGTAACTAACCAGGCATATCCAACAACTGGAATGTCCACAGAGATTCCTCACTAAAAAAATACAGGGTTTAGGTAAAATGTCCTATGCAGACTGGCTCAAGACTCTATCCCTGTATTCTGTCTCCTACAGGCTTTTGAGGGGAGATCTATGCCTGGCATACAGGGCATTGTCAGATCCCACTCTGATGGACCTCCCGCATATCCACAAAACAAACAGCACCAGAATTACCCATTCTAAAGACTTAAACCTTGCTTGTGTTATAAACAGGATCTGCTGGAGAGATTGGTAGTATCCCAGAGGCTACCCCATCTATGGAACAGGCTCCCCATCCATGTGAAGCAGAGTTCCTCCCTAACCCAATTCTAGTGCAACTTGGACAACTGGATGGGAAACTGGAAATTCATCCCTGGTTTGGCATCTATGTCTCAAATGGACACAGGTAACCTGTAAATGGTTCATCTCCCAGGCCCATGCCTACACTTATCAAGGGTATCAGAACTTGTCAGAGATTTGGGATGCATGGCTAGGCTTAAAAAGGCCCTTGTGGTTGTTAGCCTAACAAACACATATGAATCTATTAACCTAATTGTGACAAAAATATTTAAAAAGGACAGATCCAGTACAGGCCACCAGGATTTTTCCTTTTTTGGTACCAGAAATTACCTGGAATAATAGCCTTTGCCCAAATGACAATAACACACAGGTTCTATAACTCCCTGCACCAGCATCTGATGCAGAATACAAGGAAAGAGAAAGTCTTGATTCACTGGGCAAGAAGGAAAAATTCCATGTCAAGTGTACCCCTGCTGAATTATATTTAAAACCCATCTGATTGACACTGATTGGTGCCACAAAGGAAGATAAATCCTCATGGAGACTGAGAGGGTGTCACTGCCAGGATGGCAGGGGGGAAGAGACTGAACAGGCAAATAGTCATGATGACTAAGAGGACTGTCCTTGACATTTTGAGACTTTTCCTTTCTTTTTAGATCCTCCTTGCCATTGCTTTTTAAAATCCTGTTTGATGGTTCCATGCTGCATTTTAGAGAGCTGAGAAAGAGGGAAATTTTCTATTAACTTTGAAAAAGGAGAGTTAAAAATCTGTGTTGCTCATTGACTCAGCTTTCCCTTTTCATCACACTTCTTAAACACTGCAGCTGTAGAAGTACCAATTATAACTTTCTTTTCTACTTCTACTATTAGAGGATTTAAAATTTCAACCTTAACATCTTCATGAAGGTTTTCAGAATTAAGCCAAACCAAGCTATTTTGACCCAAAAATAGCAAATCTGGGGAAGAATCAGCAGTATGATAAGCACACTAAAATAATCTTAGCAACATACAAAGCAGATGCTACAGAAGTAGTCAGAGATTTCTCCCTCAGAAGACAGAAGGTTAAACATTAACTTGTGCATGTTCTCAAAAGACAAAACCAAAAACTTTAGCATATGAGCTTGACAGTTCAAAATCCTGAATCCCCTGAGTTACTAGGAGAACTTCCCATCCTTATCAGTGGAACTCGGGTTAACAGCATTAAACTGTTTAGCAACAGAACTTTTAGTTAAATAAATCACTGCTGGGTCTGGTTTAGGATGAGAAAACAAATACTCATGAGTCTAAGATACCTTGTATAATCTGTCAGACTTCTTAAGGGCAAGAGGTTGACTATCAGGTAAACTAAAAGCAGTGAGAAAAATCTTCTCTAATGCAGGCAACACAGGGGGAATAGCTACAGAGCATGTCCAAAAAATATAATACATTTTTAATGCCAAAGGAATTGCAGTCTGCTTCCAATGAGGGAAAATGATTTCATCTTATATAAATCTGAAACAATACTTTCTTCAGAATGTTCACAATGAAAGAAATTCCTGAGGTATAACCATACCTCCATAATACCTATTCTTCTGACTGACATGGAAAAAGCATTAATAAGCTACTTAACAACTCCCAGTAAATATTTTATGTCCACGGAAATTGAAACAAGAGACTGGAAGCATTTTCTCACTCAGTTCACTTTTCTAGGGAATTTCCTTGGAAAAAGACAGTCTCTCAGAAGGCATATTTATCACAGATGCAGGTTCCCTATCCTAGTTAAGTGAATAAACTTAATCTGCCCCTTCTCCTAAGACTAACAAGAGTGGTTTTCCCTTGTCTGCAAAGAATATGGCTATTCCCCAGTCTTTGGTGACTGCATCTACTTCACCAAGTGGACCAGAGGAAAAAGATGGATGCTCTGAGGAACAACAAGCAGCCATAGCAAGGTCACCCACCAGCAGACTAGGCATAAAAGCTGGCCCGACACCCAAAGCCTCCCATACAACTTTCTTCTTTTTGTACACAGGGGAAGGTAAACCATGGAAACAGATGCTTGCTCCATAGGTAAGATGAGAAAGTGACCTCAAAGCCAGACTGCAAAGCATGAACGAGATAACAACAGGTAAGTTAGAGAACAAGTGGTACTGAGGTAAGCAAACCACTCAGTACTACACAAGAACAGTATCCTGCTCAAAACACACAAACACACAAAACCTGAGTAAAATTTTAGGAAAAGAAAAATAAGATATCCACACAAAATGTTTGCATAAGCATTTACACAAATTAGAAACACAGTGATAGTCCTAAAATAAAATGTATCTAAACAAAAAAAGAAGTTATATACTCACCATAATGTTCTTTGTTTGTTGTCCATCTCACCCTTCATTCTTACATGTGGGTTTGGAGCTGATCCTCGGCTCAGACTTGGCCGATTACAAAAGCTTGAAGTCTCTAAGTTGGTTTGTGGCAAGGTAGGTATCCCATAATACAGTGGTATCTATCCTCAGATCTTGTTTGCTGCTAACTATAATAGAAACTAGTCATACTGTACAATCAGGTAAGAGAGAAACAATAGTGAAAGGTCTCCAACATAAGGAAAGAGCAAAATTTCCTACCAGGTCCTCTAGGACTATATGGACAGGGTTAGGTGGGTGGGTTCGTAAGAATGGAGGGCAAGATGGACAACAAACACAGAACGTTATGGTGAGTACATAACTTCTTTATGTTATGTTGTTCTATCTCACCTTCATTCTTACATGTGGGACAGCATCCCTAGCACCTTGTTTCTCAGGTGGCTCACGGAAATACCGTGGAACCAAAGGAAGCTCTGTCCCTGGAGGCCAAATCGACTTTGTAATGAGCAATTAAAGTATGTGGGCTTGCCCAAGTCACAGCTGCACAAATATTTTCAATTGAAATTCTGGCTTGAAAGGCAGCGGATGTTGCTACTGACTTGGTTGAGTGTCCTCTAACTTTGAAGGGGAGTTCCTTGTTATTGGAAGAGTAAATAAAAAAATTATGCAATTAGAAAAAGCCAATTAGATAATATGATTTTAGAGACTGGCATGCCCTTTCTTGCCTCTGAAAGGGGATATGAATAACTGATCTGACTTCCTGAATTCTTTAGTTCTGTAGAGGTAGAACTTCAGTTGCCTGTGCACATCAAGTTGGTGAAGTCTGTATTCTACCTTGTTGGTATGGTTAGGGAAAAACACTGGAAGTTCAATTGATTGGTTAATATTATATTGGGAGCAAATCTTAGGGACAAAGGATGGGTTAGTCTGAAGTGAAACCCTGTCTTTATGGAAGATCAAATAAGGCAGTTTGACTGAAAGCGCTTGTAGCTCTGAAACTGTTCTACCTGAGCTTATGGCTATCAGAAAAAATGTTTTCCAAGAGAGGAACTTTAGATCACAAGTGGATGAGGGTTCAAAGGGTGGTGAGGTTAAGTGCGACAGGACAAGGTTTAAGTCTCAAGGAGGGACAGGTTCCTTAAATGGAGGTTTCATTAAGGAAGTGCCTTTCAAAAAGGCTTTACACAGTCTATGTGCCATCAAGTTTGGCATATGATGTCCTAAGTGAAAATTGGATATATAGCTGCTAGCTGGACTTTAATTGTGGCAGCGGCTGAGCCTTGTTGGAAGAGTTCCAAAAGCAAATCCAAAATTGATGAGATTGGGGCAGTAAAGGGGTCTATGTTCCTGGTCTGCACCCAGAAAGAAAATCTTTTCCATTTATTAGCATATAGTTTTCTGGTAGAAAACTTATGAGAGGATATCAAGATATGTTTTACTGCTGGAGTGAAATCCTGAAGCCTGACTAAGGTTGGAAGTGGAGCAGCCAAGCTGAGGGTGTGGAGAGAGGGATGGAGCATTCCTGATATATGTGTCAGCGGGTCTGGAACTGGGTCCAGAATCCATGGATCCTCCAGGAGATGAGGCCCGAGAAAGGGGAACCAAATCTGATGAGGCCAATATGGAGCAATGAGAATCATCTTGCTTCCCAAGGATTTTGCTTTCTGAATGACTTTTGATATAAAGGGAAATGGGGGAAAGTTATAAAGAAGTCCCGAGGGTCAATTGTGAACAAGTGCATCTCTGGGTGTCTCTCCCGGAGGGGGGATTAGGGCAAAGTATCTGTTGCATTTGGTGTTCATAGGGGTGGCAAAAAGATCGCAGCAAGGCTGGCCCATTTGCAGAAGATCTCTTCCGCTATGTTCTGATTCAGAGACCACTTCTGAGGCATCAAAATTGCCCTGCTGAGCTTGTCAGCGATCACATTGGACTTTCCCGGGATGTGCATTGCGACTAGAAAGCGTTGGGAAGATATTGTCCACTGCCAAACCCACAGAACCTCTCGATAAAGTGGGTATGAACTGGTTCCTCCCTGTTTGTTTATATACCATACCAATGACATATTGTCTGACTGGATTGCAATCATCCCTAGAGGAAGAGAGTTGTGGAGTGCTTGCAACGTCAGAAGTACTGCTCTCATCTCTAGAAAACTGATGTGCAAATGGGACGTGTTCTTGCCATATGCCTTGGACTGTCTTTCCCAGATTATGACCCCCCTCATCTGGGAATCATCCGTGGTCACAGGTTGATGTGGAACAGATGGTCTCCCGATGGTTAACTCATTGGACTGAATCCACCAACAAAGATCCTTCTTGCAAGTTTCTGTTATTATGACTGGGTGAGACAGAGGAAGTTCCTGAAGCGACCACTGGGAGAAGAGTAACCACTGTAGGATTCTCATATGCATCCTGGCTAAGGGAATAAGGGTTATGGTTGAGGCCATTGTTCCCAGTAGTTTGGGCACTATATTTGCTTTGACCTTGTGTTTGGGAAGAAGGAGCAATATTTGTTGTTTAAGATTTGCAATTGTGTTGGCAGGAAAGCACGCCATCATTGAAACGGTGTCTATTTCTGTGCCTACATGCTGACAGGGCAACAAGGCAGATTTTTGCAAGTTTATTGTAATGCCTAGCTGAGCACAAATTTGTAGGGTCATGTCTCTGGCCTGTTGAAGTAGATGCTTGGTGGTGGCAGTCAGGAGCCAGTCGTCCAGGTACGGAAACACTCGGAATCCAAAACGTCTCAAGTGAGCCATTACTACTGCCATGTATTTGGTGAACACTCTGGGGGCTGTAGTGAGATCAAAGGGCAGAGCACGAAACTGATAGCGACTGGCTCCCAGCCAGAAGCATAAGTGACTCCTCGATGCTCTGTCCATTTTTATGTGGTAACACGCATCTTGGAGATCTATCGAGCACATCCAATTGTCTTTCCCTAAAAAGGGGAGTACAGACTGCAGTGTTACCATTCGAAGCTTGGACTACTTTACTGATTTGCTTAGTTTGCTGAGATCCAATATGAGCCTCCAGTCCCCTGTTCTTTTTGGTACTAAAAGGAATCTCGAGTAAGTTCCAAATCCTCTCTGGTCTGCGGGGACGGTTTGAATTACTCTTTTGTTTAGCAACATTTAGATCTCCATGGTTGCTTGATCCCTGTGATTGGATGGAACATCTGGGATTTTCCTGGTTCGAGGAGGGGGGTAGGAAAAGGGTATGGCGTATCCTCTGGATATTATGTTTTGTACCCACTTGTCTTTTGTGATGTTGTGCCAGGCTTCCAGGTACAAAGATAAACATCTCCCGACTGACTCCAGAGTAGCATAGCTGGGCCTTCTTTCAGGAGTGCTGACAGGTACGTCCATGAAAGAAATCATGGTCGCCCTGGTTCTGCAGCCCCTCTTTGCCTCTAGGATGGCATCTACCATTATTTCCTCCCCCTCTGCCCCTGGGGAAGGAATCACTTCATGCGCCTGGGAAAAATCTCTGGGATTTTTTGAACCACATATTTCCGCCTTTCTGCCCTTTAGGATAGGGTCTTGAAGGGATGGAAAAACATACTCCAATGACAGAGAGAGTTTTCGCTTCCTGCTCGCATCTGATGAATGTATCCTTAACTTGGGGTCCAAACAGTGAGGAACCGTCAAAGGGGGCATTTGTGAAGGTAGACTTAAAGGGTTCCACAAAGTTACACAAGCGCATCAGGAGTGTCTCCTCAGGGAAACTCCTGAACCTGTTGCCCTACTCACTCCATCTGCTGCGTATGATATCAGTCTCATGGAGGAGTTCACTATGGAGTTTAAGGTGGATAACTGATCGGTAACCTTTTCTGGTACTCCTGCAGCTGAAGTACCTTGTACAGTATCTCCTAGTTCCTTCAGGAGATCTCTCTGAAGCCTTGTAAAATGGGTAAGATAATTCAGCAATCTAATGGTAAAAGCCACTGAAGAAAAAACACGCTTCCCATATCTGTCCATCGTTCGAGACTCTTTGTTCGCCAAATGGACAGATGAGGATGTCTCTGCAAGCTCCTTCTTGGTAGCTGCTGCTACCACCATAGCATCTACCAGCACACCTTTTGCCAAGTAATCCTTTTCCTTGGGAGCTGACAGAAATTTGTTTGGCCTCCTAGGGACTGGCTCCATGGTGTCAGCTGATTCCCACACCTTTTGACTGACCAAGTCCATGAGCTCATCGAAAGGCAGAGACACCCAAGAGGCTGAAGGTTGAAATCCAAAAGCCTTCAGGTACACCGACTCCTCATCAGAAGGGGTGATGGTAGTTCAGCCACCTCTCTGTTTTAGGATCTCAAGGATATCTACAAAGGAGATATCATCAGAGGATGACCGTGGGGACCCTTATGACTCCTCGAGGTCAGTGTCTGAGGTGACAGACTCATCAGGGGAGTCTACATGCTTCCTCTTGCATGTTTTCTTCTGAGGAGGGTCCTCAGAAGGGTATTCTGTGAAGGTCTTAGAAGAATGAGGACCACCCAGAGGGTGTTCCTGAGGCTGCAGATCTCTGTTGTCTTGTGGATAGGGTGGTGCCAAGACAGGGGCAGGTGCTTTTGGGGGAAGAACATCAGCATCATTGTGTAGAGCTGTAGATTAGGACAGCATGCTCCTCATCATCTTGAAGGCTGACTTCCCCAGTTCCGAGGACACCACCAGTTCCGAAGAAGGAGAGGTAGCCCCTCGGTTCCAAGGAAATCGGCTCCGATGTCGATATAGGAACCGAACTCAGCTGAGCCAACACACCGAGAAGTAGACTCTGAAGCGAAGAGGCTCAAGTCTGAGAATTTCCCTTGGGGCCGACTGGTGAACTTCGGCTCCTAGACACTACGGATGGCACCGAGAGTGTCGGAGCAGATATCGGTTCTGGTAAGGCCTCATGGGGTGCCGGAGCTGAAGGTTCTACTACAAGCGGTACTGGATGTTCTGGCTCCAACAGACCAGTATGGCTTGGAGGAGGAACAGTAGTGGATGTAAAAGGTTCAGACAGCTCTAAAACCAGCTGGGCAGGAGCCGAGAGCAAATTTTACAGACCAGGCACCTTCAAAAGTCTACGCACCACTCTCTCCACATCTTCATCCTTTAGTTTGCTCCTAGAGGAAAGGGTTGGTGAGTGAGATCTCAGTAAAATAGGAGATCTTGTAGGGGAGACCAGAGGAATGTCTGTAGACTGGCTCCAAGTTGAAAGATCTTTTTTTAGCCCCGGAGCTCTTGGGGCCGATATAGGCTCATCAATGGTAATAACCTCAGTTGACTCCGAAGGCAGTGGAGCCGATGGGGTGCAAGTCTTAACAGTTTTAGATATTTTTTCAGGTGGGCCAGATCGCTCTGTGGACATTGGAGATGGCCTCTTAGCAGTCTTTTCTTTTTGACTAGAGGAAGACTTTGCAGACTGAGAGGATGAAGAACTACCTAAAGCTTCCTCAAAAGATGGTTTCAGGAGACCTTTCAAAATAAGCTTGTTTTTCCTTTCAACCAAAAGGAAGAAAGCAGTAAGCACCGTGGTAGTCCAATGAACCTCTCCAAGCTGTAACTGTAGATAAATCCTTTATTGAATACGAACAACACAATAAGGTAAACGAAACACTGATAAATCAAGCGCTTTCGCTTGCATAGATGTCAGGCTTTTTTAAGATCATTATTGTGTTGTTCATGTTCAATAAAGGATTTATCTACAGTTACAGCTTGGAGAGGTTCATTGGACTACCACGGTGCTTACTGCTTTCTTCCTTTTGGTTGTTGCGACTTAGTTCGTGGTTTGGTTTATTACTTGTTTTTCCTTTCTTGAAGGACTCTAGAGCTAAAAACATGACAAAAAGTACAGCTCTCTTTAAGTGAATGGCCCCTAAACAGTAGACACATACAGTATGCCAGTCCGTTATGGACATTTTTTTATTACATTTTTGGCACTTCTTAAAACCCGAAGGTTTTTGATCCTTTTTTCTTTAGCCATACTAGACAACTCTAACTAGCAGGAGATGTCACAGAAACAACAGAATGGGAATTAGCTAGGTCCTCTAATTTAAAAGGACCTCAACTAAAGGGAAGATAAAGACACACCACACAAATGGAGAAGTAATAGGAGGAGAGGACTAGGTCCTCTAACTCAAACAGTCCTAGCCCTGCTAAAGCAGAAAAGAAAGCAACAGTATAATAAGAGGACTAGGTCCACTAACGTAAATGGGCCTAGCCCGATGAGAAAGAGGGAAAAACACACAACTAGAAAAGCACTCTAATGAAAAATGGACTTTGTAATATAAAGAAAAACACCACACCAGAAAACAGATAGCTAAGCTACCTACGCTTAAACACAAATATACACACACGTAAGGAGATCCCAGTATCGATCAGAAAATGGACTAAACTAGAAATACCTCAATAGCAAATACTCTATATAAGCTAATATAAATATGATAAAAGGCCCAACAATAAAAAAAATCTAAGCTACCATTACGGAGTACCAATAAAGACACACACAGGCCTGCAGAAAAACGATAGCCAAAACTGCTGACAAAACAGCAAACTATTAAACAAAACCTAATATTCACTAATGTGTAAGGCTGATATTCTAACTATATTCTAAGTAATTTCTAACTAAATCCAACTATATACTAACTATAAATGCAAGAAAAAACCACAGATGAAAAAGTTCACTTAGCCACGGCCAAGAAGAGCACTTCTGACCTCGTAAAGCAGCAAACGAGATCTGAGGATTGATACCACTGCATTATGGGATATCTACCTTGCCACGAGCCAACTTAGACTTCGAGCTTTTGTAACCGGCCAAGTCGGAGGTGAGGATCGGTTCCGAACCCACATGGAAGAATGAAGGCGGGATAGGACAACATAACCTCAGCATACTTCAGATAGAAAAAAATCCCAAACATTATATACTCGCCATAACAATTTATCTTTATTCTCTACTACAGCTTCGGTCACTTTTCAGACTTAGGATCTGTAGCCCTTTACCCATAATCCTGTCCAACCCCAACATTAAATCAGATCAGGTTTGCCTACAATATATATATACAGGTGTGTGTGTGTGTGTGTGTGTGTGTGTATATATATATATATATATATATATATATAGAATAAAGGAAATCAGACAGCCTGCACTGGAGCTCTGTCAGGGAGAACAACATTCTGTGTCCCAAAGGACATACCAGAAGTCTAAATGAAGGTCTTCCAAGAAATGGAAGGGGGAATGGCAAATGGAGGGAAGGAGGTTGTGGAAGGAAGAAAACAGACAACACAGATGCATCATTATGTTGAGCACATAACTTTTGGATCTGATGTTGTCTTTTCCATCCATTCCTCAGCTGATTGTACAGAGTCCAGAGCTACTCAAATCTCAGGGTGGTCTTCATGGAAGGATATTTTGGAGGACAGCAGAATGAAAAGCCAACCTACTCCTGGAAAAAATATCCAGTCTGTAGTGAGCAATAAATGTATGAGCACTGGTCCAAGTGCCTATAGAACAAATATCATAAAATGATGTCATAGACAAAATGGCAGAAGAAGTGGAAACCGATATTGTTGAATTTTTGGGGGGATTTTTGGTAAAGTCAAGCCTTTGTTCTGATAAACTTGAGAAATGCTGCTAGCCAGCCATCTCGCCAATGTAACATTTGACATAGCCTAACTCAGGTTTGCTTTGAAAAAGGAAACACATAATTGGTTTGACTTCCTGAAAAGCATTGTTCTGTGAAAGCAGAGTTACAGCTGTCTATGTGCATCCAACAAATGAAGCATATAGTCCCCTTTATTAGTGAAGTTTTGAAAGAAATCTGGCAAATTAATAGTTTGATTGAGTGCTGCTTCTGATGCTACTTTAGGTAGAAAGGAGGGATTGGTGTGTAAGGAAACTCTGTCTTTATGAAAAATGCTATATGCAGGCTGACATGACAAGGCCTTGAGTTATAGTTTTCCATGACAGGACCTTTAGGTCTACTTTGGCTGCTGGTTCGAATGGAGACCTGTCTTAGTGCTTGTAGAAGCACAGTAAGATCCCAAGGAGTGAGGTCTTTGATAGGTTGTCTGAGAAGAGAAGTATCCCTGAGGAATGCTTGACAAAATTTAAGAGACCAAAGATAACAATTCTCGCACATGTGGAAGTTAGATATCATAGATAAATGAACTTTAATTGTGGAATAACTGGCTCCATCATGAAAAGACGAAATATGGAATTCTAACACTGCTGATATGGGGGCTGAAAAGGGGTCAAAATGTCTTTCAGAAGCTCAAATGGAAAACCTTTTCCATTTACTTTTGTAGATTTTCCTAGCTGAAGCTTTCCAAGATGAAAATATATACTATGTACAATATATAATACAATAACAATATATAATATATATATATATATATATATATATATATATATATATATATATATAATTCAAGTTATAATAATATACAATATATTATAATATGAAAAAATGAACATTTTCCAATATGTACTACTTGAGAGAAAGCCTGGACTGCCTAACCATCATTGGAAGTGGAGAAACCATGTGGTCAACTTGAGGGCTTCGATGTCTGGGTGAGGCATCCTGGATGGATGAGACAGAAGATCTGGATCTGGATCCATTACCTAAGCAGGGTGTATCAAATGAGGACAAAGGAAGGGGAACCACACCTGTCAAGGCCAGAAAGGGGAAAAGCTCTTCTGTTGAGATGCTTTCTGTAGAAATTTCAGAATTAGTGGCATTGGTGAATACATGTAAAGAAGACTGGAGGGCCAGTCATGGATCAGAGCTCAGTGACTCCCCCTCTGGTGGGATCAGAGCAAAGAACCTGCTGCATTTGGAACTGGTGGGAGAAGCAAAGAGATCACAGAATGGGTGGCCCCATTTAAAAAGAATGTGTTTTGCCACTGTTGGGTTGACAGACCACTTGTGAAGTAGTATGACAGACCTGCTCAACCTGTTCGCTAATATGTTGGACATCCCTGTGTATGTTACTATTAGAAAGTCACACAGAAATCACACTGCCACACTGTCATCACTTCTCAACACAAGGGATAGGAGCATGTTCCTCCTTGTTTGTTGATGAAGCAGATCACGGACATATTGTCTGTCTGTATGAAAATCATCCCTAGAGGGAGGATGTACTGTAAGGCCTTACAGAACTGCCCTTATCTCTAAGACACTGATGTGAAGATTGGCCTCTTAAGGGGATCATGTGAATTGGACCATCTTCTCCATATAATATTCTTCCCACCTCAACTGGGGAGCATCCATGGTCAACATGGCTTTGAGCAATGAGGGAACAAAGGGACAGCCCTTAGAGACCTCCAATGACTGAATCAACCAAGTTACATGGTATCTGCATCTTTTGGTAAGATGATCTGGAAAGTTCATGGGCTGGCACCTGATTGACCACTAGACTGCCAATGTCCACTCGAGCACTGTCATATAGAATCTTGGCAGGGGAACAAGAGTGACACATGCTGCCATCTACCCTAGAAGGTGTATGGCCAATTTGGTTGGGGTGATTTTGTACTGTGGATAACTTTGTTTGTGGTAGTCTTGTTGTTGAGAAGTACTCTCTAAGTGTGTGCACACAAACTCCAGGACTTGTGTCGGAAATAGCTGTGATATGTTGTAATTCACTGCAATGCCTAGTTTGGAGCAAAGTCGAAGAAGAAATTTCCTGGCATGGACTAGAAGATGACCGCTGAGAGTGGTGAGGAGCCAGTCATCCAGATAGGGGAACACCCAGAACCCTAGCAGTTTGAAATGAGCCTCAAGCACTGCGTGGATTTGATGAACACCTGGGGGGGGGGGCTATGGTGAGACCAAAGAACAGGGTCATGAATTGGAAATGACTGCCTCCCACTTGGAAGCATGGAAACCTTCTGTATCATCTATCTATTTTGATATGATAGTACACATCCTGAAGGTCTACTGAGCACATCCAATCGTTCTGTTGCAGCAGAAGAATGCACTGTACAGTGACCATTTGGAATTTCGAATGTGTGACAAATAGATTTAGGTTAATTAGGCCGAGGGTTGGCCTGAGGTGGGAGTTCTTTTTTGCTACTAAAAATAATCTTGAATAAGTTCCGAACCCCTGTTGGTATGGTGGGACCTTTTGGATGACTCTTTTTTTTGTTAGCAGCTTTTTGATTTCCAGTGCTGCTGCTTTTCTTTGGTGAGGCAATGCATTCAAGGATTTCTTTGTTGTTGGGGTGGATAAAGAAAGGGGATATAATACTCTTTGGTGATGACTGGCTCCACCCAGACATCTTTGGTGATGGACATCCAGGCCTCTGGGTGCACAGATAAGCCCCCCCCCCCAGCTGCCTCTACAGTGCAGCAGGCAGGCAACTCTTGAAGAGCACTGATAAGGCTTTTCAGTAAAGGAACCTCTAACGCCTTGGTTCTGTAGACCTCTTCTGCCATGAGAACAATGTCTGCCATTAGAGTACTTCCCCACCTTGGGGGGGGGGGGATCTATCTCCGCAAGGGTCTCTGGAAAAACCTTGAGACTTACGCAAACCACATTTTCTTACCTGCTTTCTGGTTCCTGAAAGAAGTCCTCTGAGGGATTGAGAAATGTACCCATATGACAGAATGAGTTTCCCATTCTTTTCACTCCTGGACAGTGTGACTTTGGGCTAAAAAGATTTGATCCATCAAAGGCAGCACTGATGAAAGACGTCTTAAAAGGTATGCAAAATTCATACAAGCACATCCAGGCATGCCTGTGTGCTGTAATTCTTGCACCTGCAGCTCTAGAAACACCTTCCATTGTATCAGAAATCAACTGCGTGGAGGTATTCAAAAGGGATTATAGGGTGGCCAGTTGCAAATCCACAGTTTTTCTGTCTTCCCCAGATATGGACCCAGACAAAGACTTGGAGAGTTCCTAAGTCAGGTCCCTCTGAATTCTCGTCATGTATGAGAAATAATTCAGGAATCTCAAGGCGAAGGTCAATGAAGCATAAATGTGCATTCTATTATCTGCCCATAGCCCTCAACACTCTATTAGAAGGGAGACCAGATGAGCTCTCTTCAGTAATTTCCTTTTTGGTAGCTGCCATTACCACCATATCATCAATAGGCAGGCCTTTGCTTCAATAAGCAAAGTCTTTAGAGAGATACTAAATACTTTTTGGGTTACTTCGGAATCTGTTCTGCCACATATGTCTTCTTCCACATCTGGAGAGAGATCTGGTCAATAATCTTGTCAGCCTGGGGGACCACGCAGGAAGTAGCTAAGCCAATCCCAAAAGCTTTGCGGTAAACAGATTCCTCCTGAGAAGGGGCTTTGGAAGACCAACCATCTATCTGCCTCAATAATTTAAGAATTTTTCTGAATGAAACATCCTCAATGGGTGATCTGGAGACATCTCTCATTCATTTAAATCCATATCTTTTGTCAATGACTCCTGTGGGGAGTCAACGTGCCTCCTCTGACACTTATGCTTCTGAGAAGCTTCCATGGGGAGATGTTCCAGAGACAACTCGAAAATCTGAGGGGAGACCTCAACGAGGACTGTCCAGAAACTAGTTTGTACTGGCTGCCCCAATGAGACATAATAAATAGGTTCAGAACCCAGGACTAATGGTTGTGGGGGAGTTGGAGCCAAGGGGGGCAAGGATGTCTGGGGTCCTGACTTATAGAGGGGATCTCTCTATACCTTCAAAAGCAGACACTGAAAGAGAAGCCAAAACTGCCCAAGCCAGAACCAAAGCTTCCGAGTTAGGATGACCAAGAGTATCTCCCTAACCCTTCCTTGGCAATAAAGTTGGAGCCGAGCTGTAAGATGCCAAAGCTCCAATGGGAAAAGACAGCTCTGAAAACCTTGGTGTCAAGACCCTGCCCCCAGATATGGTACCGAAGCTTCAGCTCTGAGATCTGTGTGGCCCAGACGAGATTAGAGCTGGCTGGATCACGGAAGACGCCAGAGTCAAAGAAGTCCACAACCTCAGATCTGACGAGGCCAATCCCAGGAGTCTTAGATCCTTTCACAGAAGCTGCTAGATGGATTAGTAGCAGTAAGAGGTATGGGTGATGATCCAAAGTTCACAGGTCTGTTGGGAAGCACAGCAGGAAGACCAACCAACTGAAATGGGGCTTGAGGAATTTTTTCATCATTCTGTCCATATCAGCCTCTAACAAACTTCGAGTAAACCTGACGGACAAAGATGAGGAAGGGGGTCTACAAGCCTTGCTGGCTACTGTCTCCTGTAAGAAGGGAGAATGTAACCAGGAAGCACCCAGCTCTGGGGAAAATCCTGGTCCCCTATGACTGGGAGACTTGGAAGAGGCAGAAGATGGATCCAAAAGAGCAGTCAGATCTGAGGTCTTAGACACCTTAGCTGCTGGAGCCGAAGTAAGAGCTAAAGAAGGAGAGAAGTCAGAGGATTGCTTCCAAGTGTCTTTAGCCTTGCCTTTTTGTCTATCTCCTTTGTTTCCTTTGTGCTTGTCCAAAGGCTTCTTTCTGGTTGAAGATGCTCCAGAAGCAGATGACAAAGCAGGTTGAGGAATGAGACCCTTGAGGAGTAATTTTTTCTGATGCTTGACCACTGCCCTGTGTCCAGAGGCAGTGCAGATGTCACAATCCTTATCCAAGTGGATATCCCCCAAACAAAACACATATTTACTGTGAGTTTGAGTTTGACATCTTATAGGCACAAGAAACACACTTTTTAAAACCTGTTGGTTTATCTGCCATGATCAAAAAACAACAACCACACAACCACAATTTACTCAAGGTACTACAAAGAAAAATAGAGTGTGGGAACAAGGGGAAAATACCAGAATACCTTGTAGTAGATTACCAGCAGTGGTAACAATAGTTACCAGGTAAAACTAGTAAAAAAAAAAAAGCACAAGTATATAAAGGCCAAAGCGGCCACATACAGAGAAGTAACTACTAAAGTTAACTATTTTTTTTTAACAAGGAAAGAAAGAGATATGATAGATGACAAAAAATAACCAAAAATAGTAAGAGAAAAATTCGATACTAGCAATCATAAGGCTCATACTTATCTGTAAGGCCTCAGCCAATGAAACCACGTTTGAACACTAAGAGCGGCAAATTAAATTTTGGGGTACAGAGAGGATTATGGGTAACCTGGCAAGAGCTTGAGCTATGGATCCTAAGTCTGAAAACTGGCTGAAGTCAGATCTGAGGATAGATCCAAAACGCCATTGACTGAGGAACGGATGGAAAAGACATCAAATCACAAGTTTTACTCAGAAAAAAAAAATATTTTTTTCTGAACAGGGGGACTTATCTTCCCAGCCTTGAAGGAGCTTTCACCTACCGACAGTTCTACTAGGCCCACCAAAGGAGCACTCTTCAGCAGTAAAAAAATGCAGTTCAATCATCTTTAAATGGTCCTCCTCTTGAGTTCTCGACAGTTGGAGTGCATAGAAACTGTCTTTCTATGAAAAGCTGGCTAGTCACGAGTGGTAGGACCCTTATACTTTACACTACAGGAATGGTACTGCATGCATTTGTTGAAATTGTGGAATTTTGTTAGGTCCCTTTGTAACAAAACTATGTTACTCGGACTGTGATCACAAAAGTCTTCACCACTGACAAGCCTACCCTACAGAAAAGTGGCATTGGAGATGGATGATGGAAGAATGAATTGTTAGGAAACAGTCCATTGAGGAAAATTCATAACAAAGCCGAGCTTTGTTTTCAAGGTTATGTCAAGACTGTAATGTTTCACAAAGGTATGGGTGCTTGCACATGCTGCTGCATTACAGGTGATCTGGGCTTCAACCCTCTAAAAACAAAAAGGGGAAATGAAAAGTGTCCAGATAAAATAGGTTTAGCAGGTACAGGTAAGTTTTAGCCAGACCAAAAGACAGAGAGACAGAAGGAATTAATGCAAACAGCCAGGAAAGGAGGAAATATCTGCTTAGTGATGGCAGAGCTTCAAGACCTTCAGCAAAGAAAACAAAAGTTATTTGGATTTCTGATAATGTACGCCCACCCCATTTAAAACAGTATGTCAAAGTATGCTCGATTTTTACTTTGTGGAGGAAAATTTCTTCAGGATGTGAATGATTGAATAATATTTCCTGACTGATAGTAAATTCAAAAATCAATTTAGAAAAGAATGAAAGTTTTATACAATAGGATACCAGGCCCTTATGGACAACAAGACAAGGTTCCTAATACTACCTGCAACTCAAAAATGCACCCAGCAAAAGCAACAGCTACCAGAAACATATTTCTTGTGAATGTAATTTACATTACATGAAGTGAGAGACTCATAAGGTGAAAAAAAGAAGTTATGTACCTACCATAACGTTCCATGTTAGTTGTCTTCATCTCACCTTCTTTCTTGCTGGTTGGGATCGGAGCCGATCCTCGGCTCCGACTCGGCCATCTTCTATAGCTCGAGAGCTGTTTACTGGCTCGAGGCTACCCCTTATCCCATGATGCCTAGCGATAGCTACCCAGATCTCGTTTGAAATAGCTAACCCCAGACATAGCCAGAGAATATACCTGTGTATGCAAATAGGTTGAACAGACCTGTCATACTCTCTAAGTCAGTTGCGGAAACAAAGCAGAGAACACTCAGCCAGTGAAATCAGAACTCCTCTCGGTCCAATAGGACAGGGGGATGGAGGTTGGGATGCAAGAAAGAAGGCGAGATGAAGACAACTAACATGGAACGTTATGGTAGGTACATAACTTCTTTATGTTAAGTTGTCTATCTCGCCTTCGTTCTTGCTGGTTGGGACAGCGTCCCTAGCACCTACAATCCTGGGTGGCTCATTGGAAAAGACTCTTCAGAACAGTGGAACCAAAGTCAGCTCTGCTCCTGGAGATCATATCTAGCTTGTAATGAGAAATAAAGGTATGAGGATGTGCCTACGTAGCAGCTGCACAGATAGAATCCATGGGCAACCTAGACTGGAAGGCTACAGAGGTGGCCAAGGCCCTAGTAGAATGACATTTTGGTTTGATAGGTAACTCTTTGTTCCTTAGTTGATAAATGAAAGTAATAGTGTGAGACAACCACCTGGATAAGGTCACCTTGGAAACTGGGACACCTTGTTTGCCTAGGGTATAGGAAAGGAATAGTTGGTCCGACTTCCTTATTTCCTTAGTCCTGTGCAGGTAAAAACGCAATTGTCTATGAACGTCCAATCGGTGTAATTTGTACTCTGCCTTGTTGGTGTGATTCAGGAAAAACACAGGAAGGTCTATAGACTGGTTTAAATTATTTTCTGAGCAGACTTTCAGAAGAAACAAAGGAATAGTCCTCAGAGCAACCCTGTCCTTATGAAAAACCAAGTATAGAGGACGAACACATAATGCCTGAAGTTCAGAGAAGCACCTGGCTGAAGTAATAGCTACCAGAAAGAGTGTCTTCCAAGATAGAAACTTAATAGGGCAGGATGCTGCTGGTTCAAAAGGGGACAGAGTGAGTTAAGGAAGCTAATACCAGATTAAGGTCCCAAGGTGGAGGGGGATCTCTCACTGGAGGCATAAGGAGAGTGGTCCCTTTCAAAAAATCTTTACAGAGCTTATGAGACATAATGTTTGAATTAAACAAACCGACATGAAAGTTAGAAATGGCCGCTAATTGAACCCTGATTGTAGCGGAAGCGGACCCAGAATGAAAAAGTTGTGCTAGGAATTCTAGAATTTCGTGGACTGGGGCTGAAAAGGGATCTACGTTCCTAGCCTCTGCACAACAAGAAAAATGTTTCCATTTACTAGCATAGGTTTTTCTGGTTGTAAATTTGTGAGAGGAGACAATAATCTCACGTACAGCCAGGGAAATGCTAGGAAGCCTGGCTAGGGTTGGAAGTGGAGCAACCAAGCTGTGAGCTGGAGGGTTTGGAGGGATTGATTGCAACCCGCCTGATTGATGAATCAGTAGGTCTGGAATCGGATCCAGAGTCCAAGGCTGATCGAGAAGGTAATGGTGCAGGAACGGGAACCATATCTGTTGAGGCCAGTAGGGGGCAATGAGGATCATTTGCAACCCAACGATATTGCTTTCTGTATGAGTTTTGGAATCAGGGCAAATAGAGGAAAGGCATAAAGAAGTCCCTGAGGCCAATTGTGGACTAGAGCGTCTCTGGGTGAGTGACCTGGAAGCGGAAGAAGGGAGAAGTAGTTGTTGCATTTGCTGTTGAAGGGGGTGGCAAAAAGATCACAGCAAGGCTGTCCCCATTTGCGGAAGATAAGATCCGCAACTTCCTGATTCAGAGACCAGTCGTGAGGCATGAGGATAGCTCTGCTGAGCCTGTCGGCTATGACGTTGGACATCCCAGGGATGTGCATCGCAATCAGAAAACGTTGGGAGGAAATCGCCCACTGCCACAGTCTGAGTACTTCTCGACACAGGGGGTAGGACCTGGTTCCGCCCTGCTTGTTGATGTACCACACCATAGACATATTGTCTGTTTGAATTGCAATGGTCCCAGAAGGAAGAGAGTCCTGAAAGGCTTGCAATGCTAGGAGCACGGCTCTCATTTCTAGGATGTTTATGTGCAGATGGTACTCGTGAGGCTGCCAAGTGCCTTGGACTGTCCTGCCCTGATAATGCCCCCCACCCCACCCTATCAGGGAGGTGTCTGTGGTCACTGTGGCTACCGGAGGAGGCTGAATGAAGGGGTCTGCCCTGAGCCACTAGTGAGGAGACCATCCACCAGGAAAGGTGACTTTTGCATGTTTCTGTAATCATGATCATGTGAGACATGGGCAGCTGATGTTAAAGACCACTGTGTGAACAGAAGCCTCTGAAGGATCCTCATGTGAAAGTGGGCCAGTGGTATTAGAAGAATGGCTGCTGCCATGGAAGCCAGAGTTTGAAGGACGAACCTGACTTGGATTCTTTTGCAATGCATCAGAATTTGTACTTGCTGATGAATTGTAGACACCCTTTCTGGCAGTAGCCTTGCGGACATGTTCCTTGTGTCGAAGTCTGCTCCTATGTAGGTGATAGATTGACAGGGCAACAAGGCAGATTTTTCGAAGTTTATTGTAATGCCTAGCTGGGAACAGATTGTGAGTGTGTAGTCCCTGGCTTGTAGAAGTTGATGCCTGGTAGTAGCAGTGAGGAGTCAGTTGTCTAGATATGGAAACACCTGGAATCCTCGACGTCTCAGGTGAGTCGTGACCACTGCCATACATTTGGTGAACACCCTGGGGGCTGTGGTGAGACCAAAGGGCAGAGCTCTGAACTGGTAATGACTGGCTCCCAGCTGGAAGCGAAGAAATCTCCCGGAGCGCCTGTCCATCTTGATATGGTAGTACGCGTCCTGAAGATCTATCGTGCACATCCAATTGTCCTGACCCAGAAAGGGTAGAATGGACTGAAGCGTGACCATCCAAAACTTTGTTCTTTGTACAGACCTGTTTAGTCTGCTGAGATCCAGAATCAGTCTCCAGTCCCCTGTCTTTTTTGGTACCAAAAAGAACCTTGAGTAAGTTCCGGATCCATGCTGGTCTGCCGGGACTTCTTGGATGACTCTTTTTTCTAGCAGTTTTGAAACTCCTATTACTGCTTGGTCCTTCAGATTGGGTGGAACATCTGGAAGGGGTTTTCTTGATGGTAAGGGGGGTTGACAGAAGGGAATTTTGTAACCTCCAGATATAATGGACTGTACCCATCTGTCTTGTGTTAAATTTTGCCAGGCTTTTGGGTACAGTGAAAGTCTTCCCCCGACTGCCTCTAGAGGTGAGCAGCCGGGCAACTCTTCAGGGATGCTGAAAGGGCTTATCAGAGAAGGATTCTCTGTTGCCCTGGTTCTGCAGACCCCCTCTGCCATGAGGGCAGCGTCTGTTGTTATTGTTTCCCCCTCTGCCCCTGAAGGAAAAATCGCTACGTGTGTCAGGCAAGGCTCCCTTTGATTTTCAGAACCACATTTTGCCACTCTTCTGACCTTTGGGGTAGGGTCTAGAAGGAGTGGAAAAATGGACTCCCATGGCAGAGAGAGTCTTGCCTTATTGCTCACACCTAGTCAAACTGTCTTTCACCTGTGGTCCAAAAAGAAAGGAACCATCGAAGGGGGTGTTGGTGAATGACGCTCTAAAGGGTTCCGCAAAATTACACAGCCGCATCCATGCATGCCTCCTAAGGGCCACACCCATACCTGCAGCTCTACTCGCACCATCGGCTGCATAGGAAATGAGCCTCATGGAGGAGTTAACTAAGGAATTAAGCATCACCAGCTGGGAAGCCACTTTAGCTTGAGCCCCCCTCAGCTAATGGATCTTGAAGGGTATCTCCGAGCTCTTTAAGGAGATCCCTCTGAAGCCGTATAAAATGACATAAGTAGTTCAGTGACCTCATAGAAAAGGTTGCTGAAGCGAACATTTGCTTCCCGTATCTGTCCATGGTCCTAGTCTCCTTGTTAGGAGGATGGACAGACGAAGAGGTCTCCGCTAACTCTTTTTTGGTGGCTGATGCTACCACCATGACATCAACAGGAACACCTTTGGTAAGGAACTGATTATCTTGGGGTGCTGTGATGAACTTGCCAGGACTCCTGGGAGTAGGTTCCACTGTATCCGGAGCCGACCAAGCCTTTCGAGCCACCACTGCTATAAGTGGATTGAAAGGCGGAGAAACCCAGGAGGTGGTAGGTCGGGAACCAAACGCATCCAGAAATACAGACTCATCCTCGGTAGGGGCTAGGGGGTTCCAGTTCCCCCTCTGCTTAAGCATTTCTAGGATGTCCAAGAAGGAAACATCTTCAGAGGGGGATCTTGGGGACCCTTCCAAATCATCTAAATCTGTATCAGAAGTGACAGACTCAGGGGAGTCAATGTGCTTCCTCTAGCACTTTTTCTTATGAGGGGGCTCCTCTGAATGATCAGGGGAGGCCTCGGAAGAAGAGAAAACACCCAATGGGGTGCCCTGGAGTGGCTGTTCCCTACGCTTGGGGTCTGGAGGAGGAGCAGAGGTTGGCACAGGCACTACAGGGGACAGAGTCGATGGGGCCAATAGTGGAGCTGACTCAGTGGCCAGCACACTCCTCATGACATCGAAGGTATCCCTGCTATGATCCCTCGACAGAAGGCACCACCGAAGGGATCGGAACCAACGTTGGAACCGAAGGTGATAGAGTTATCGGAGCTGATGGTTCCACTACTCGAACCCCAACAAACTCCGGCTCTGAACTCATTGGAGTTGGAGGAACATCAATAGAAGTGGAAGGAGCCGACACCTGTTGAGGTGGGCTGGACAACATCTTGGCAAGTGCCTGCGACTTTAGCAACTTACTGACCACTCTCTCCACATTGTTATCGGACAACCTAGAGGATCAAGAGGAGTGAGAGGATCGGTGACTGTGCTCGCTCTCAAGCAAAAGAGACAGAGGAGCTAAATGTACCGATTCCAGTGAAGGGGACCTCAGCCTCTTGTGGCTCCATGAAGGCTCCAAGGTTTCTGATGGAGCCGACGGGGAGATAGTTTTATCGGTACCAGCCAGAACCGAACTAGAAGGTAGAATCTGAACCAAGGACGGCTCCGAACTTGGAGCCGATGGCTTGGTAGATTTAGGAGATTTCACAGGCTGAGAGTTCTTGGCCGGTGAATCCTGGGGTTTTAAAAGATCCCTGAGAATAAGCTTATTCTTCCGCTCCTGCAGGACTCTTGGACTAAAGGCATGACAGATAGAACAAGAGTCCTGCAGGTGCACAGCGCCTAAACAATAGACGCAAGAAGTGTGCCCATCTGTCAGAGACATTTTCTGACAGCATGAGTCACACTTCTTGAATCCAGACACTTTGGATTCCTTCGACATCCTGAAAGAAGAAAACAACAAATACAACAACAGCTACCAAAGCAAAATACAGTGTACACAAAAAACACGCTATACTACAAGACTATAGACAAAGTTTTTTTTTTTTTTTTTTTTTAAATAGGAAAGCCTCTAACTTAAATGGCTAGCCTATGAAGAAAGGAAGAAGGAAAGCCTCTAACTTAAACGACTAACCTGACAAGAAGAGGACAGGGGGGAGGGGTGGGGGAGAACTCTCTAAGTAAAACGAGTTCTACAAGGTAAAAAGGGGATACTACTAAACACTAGCTATCACACAAAAAACTAGACTAATCTTTAACAATAAACACTGAAAATATAGAATTCTAGAGTGAGAAAGTTATACAAAAAACTTTATACGAGCATGAGCCAGAAAAACGACACCTCGCAGCTGAAGCAGCAAATGAGATCTGGGTAGCTATCGATAGGCATCATGGGATAAGAGGTAGCCTCGAGTCAGTAAACAGCTCTCGAGCTATAGAAGATGGCCGAGTTGGAGCCGAGGATCGGCCCCAATCCCAACCAGCAAGAATGAAGGCAAGATAGACAACTTAACATGGTATGTTCCAAGACAAAATTAAGATCCCAAGGAGGTGAGAAATTATGTGTAGTAGGCAAAGATATCACAAGTCACACAGAAACAATTTTAGAAATGGAAAAAGAGGCATGACTTTATCACCAAAACTGAGGACGAAGGTAAAAATGGTGGTAATTACAAAGAATGAGAGAATAACTGACAACCACAAATACCAGGCAAGACAAAGGATCAAAACCCCAATCAATGGTTCAACACATGAAAGACTTCTACTCTGTCAAATAATTAGTCATTTCATGTTACTATTCTCAAACCAACATTTGAAATATCAAACCAAGATACAGCAATAGAGTCAAAAATTATGTATGGAACTGTACATTAAAGTAGAGTTGAGTAAATAACCTAACTGTAACAGTAGATGTTTGAATGATCATTCCTGCAGTAAGCTTAGGTATATATGCTATATCCTGCGAAGGACAGAATAGCCAATCAGCTTCTAAAGCTTCAGGGCATCTTCTATGTGCCCAAACTGTTAGCGTGAGCTAAGCTGACAAGAAAAGGCAGATTTGGGTGTCAAGCCCATCACAGCATTCATACCAATAGAAACAAAGAGGCTAAAGCCCTGACAAGGACAATACTAAGGTAAAATAAAGGTCCTCACCCTACCAACAAAAAGAGGAATGGTGAGAGGGAGTGGCTACTGCAGCAGTGATCATACATATACTGTTATGATAACTTTACTCACACAGCTGTAATATGCTCATCACAGGCATCATTGCTGCAGTAATCCTAGCTAAATGGGTAGATTACCAAAGCTAAGAATGACTGGGAAGAGTAATTTTAAGGGTCTAAGAGCCCACTGAGAATGTCCTATCAAAGCCTGTTCTAGATCTGGAGAAGGAATATAGTTTATAGTACTTTGCAAAAAAGTGTGCATGGAGGGCCAAGTTACTCCGCCTATTATACTTCCAGAATCCAAACCTTTCCAAAAAAGTCATAGATAAAGCCAAGGCCCTGTTAGAATGACCCTTGACCCTGTCTGGAATTGCCTTACTGTGGTGGGTATAACAAAAGGTAACTGTATGAGAAAAACAAATTGTAACTAGTCTGTTTTGATACAATTTGTCTTTTTTTCTAACCTTCACAAGAAAAGAACAACAGATCAGAGTTTCTGAAAGATTTTGTTCTATCAAGATACTACCTGAGTTGTCTGTGGACAGCCAAAATATAGAGTATCCTTTAAATTTTATGTTCTGGAAAAAAGACAGAGATGGGTAGTTTGGCATAAAGTGAACTCTGATATCACTTTAGACATAAATAAATAACGAGTTCTTAAGGAAACCTTATCTTTGTGGGAAATGAGATGAGGATGATCCAGCATAAGAACTTGCAACTCAGATACTAATTGCCCTAACCTCTGCAAGCAGAGTAGCACTGTTTTCCTTGTTAACAACCTAAAGTCAGCCTGATGAGTTGGTTCAAATGGAGCAAGAATTAGGTTTTCAAACAAAAAAGTAAGATCCCAAGAAGGAGTAACCTCTTTCCTAGGAGATTCAATATGCAATATCCCTTTCAAATACATTTTTACATGAGATTGCATTAACAGAGGGTGATCTATTGGAAGACATTCTGAAAATGGCTGTCAAATGAACCTTGACAGAGGATAAGGGTAAGATGGACCAGAGGATAGTAACTCACACAAATAATGCAGAACTAGAGGAACACTAGCCATGAATGGGTGCTGATTCTTTTCTTGGCACCAACTAGAAAACCTTTTCCATTTACTAATAATATGATTTTCTAATAGCAGGTTTTCTTGCCTCCTTTTATACTTGCCTCAGAAAGTTGCCTAAAAGGTATTAAGATCCTATCATCCAGGTAGCCAGCACCATACCTCCCAACTGTACTGAATTCCTCGGTATTTACCGGTTTTGAGGCAAAAATAATGGGGTGCCACAAATTTCCAAGTGGCCCCTTTAATTCACAGTTTTTTTTTTGCTTTTGTTTTTTTTTTTTTGTTACAACTTGCAACCAATTTATGGCTGAGGTCACCACGCATCACCAGCCTACAGAGGTGTGCGTGATGACATCAGCTTCATTGGACTCCTAAGTTTCAGTCCTTCCAGCACACACTCACATGCCGCAGCACAGGTCAGGTAAGGAAAAAGAAAAGAAAACAGGCATAGGATGCTCCATTTTAATTCAAATGTGCTTGTGCTAAGCTTTCTAGGATAGCTCATAATGTGCTATCTAGTTTACGCTCAGAGTCAGACTGTGTGTGTGTGTGTGTGTGTGTGTGTGTGTGTGTGTGGTTGGTTATTACCACTTATTTTATTTAAGCTTTAAGCAGATGTCCACTCAGGGGTACCATTCGTAACTGGCAGCAACTAAGCAGAGTGGAAGCAGCAGCAATTTTATTTGAGCAGAGTAGAAGCAGCAGCAGCTATTTTATTTAATAATTAAGACTGCAGAGAGTGGTTTCCACTGTGAAGCAGAGTGGTTCGTTATTGTCAGCAGTTCTGTGTTTTATTTAAGCAGAGTGGTGCAGGTTCTGCTCCAGTGTATTAGGCGTGTGTGTGTTTTATTTAATACTGCAGAGTTCAAATCTGCTAAGTTATCTGATACATGGATGGTGGATGTTCCAGTAATTGGCGAGCAGCTATTTTTAAGTAGAATGATTCGTTGGAGCTATTTTAGCTAAGACTTAGGTTCTTGGTTCATTGCACCTAGCAGATTAGCTATGTTTAATTTCCAAGACTAGGTGGCCATTCTGGTGTACTGTTCTTAATAATTGGCAGCAAAGTTCAAATCTGTTAAGCTGGTGGCAGAGTTCAAATCAGTTAAGCTATCTGATACAAGTCATGGCCATTCCAATAACTGCAAGCAGAGAGGAAGCAGCTATTTGTAAACAGAATGGTTTGTTGCAGCTTAAACAGACTGTGTGTTTAATGGCCGTTCCGGTATTTAAGCAGAGTGGTTCGTCATTTAAGGTGTGTGGTTCTCTATTTTATTTATGCAGAGTCGAAGCAGCTATTTTGAAGCAGAATGGTTTGTTGCAGTTTAAGCAGACTGTGTCTGTGTTTAATGACTGTTATGGTATTAAGCAGAGTGGTTCGTGGTTCTGTATTTTATTTAAGCAGATCATGGCAGGAGTTTCTACTTTATTTAAGCAGCTTCTATTTTATTTAAGTAGATCATTGCAGGAGCTTCTATTTAAGGGTGTGTGTGGTTCTCTATTTTATTTAAGCAGAGTCGAAGCAGCTATTTTGAAGTAGAATGGTTCGTTGCAGCTTAAGCAGACTGTGTGTGTGTTTAATGACCGTTCCGGTATTAAGCAGAGTGGTTCGTGGTTCTGTACTTTAAGCAGATCATGGCAGGAGCTTCTATTTTATTTAAGCAGATCATGGCAGGAGCTTCTATTTTATTTAAGCAGCTTCTATTTGGGTGTGTGGGAGATCATGGCAGGAGCAGCTTCTATTTAAGTGTGTGTGTGTGTGTGTGTGTGTGTGTGTGTGTGTGTGTGTGTGTGTGTGTGTGTGTGTGTGTGTTAAGAGCTCTAGTATCTGGAATGTTTGGCTCCTAATTTTGGTCTGTGTTTCTCTTAAAATTTGTGGTTTTCTGGCAAATCAGTGAGAGCTGAATTCAGTAAATAATTATAGCCGTTTAAAGTTTCAGTCTTCCTATCTTTCACGAAATGCATGCTAACACCAAAGTATTTTATTCTAGCGACTTTCTAAGATTTTAAAATGCGTCCCACTCCCTGGTTTTGGGCCTTTGCCCCCAAACCCCCAAAGATTTTGTTCTTTTCCAGAATTCTTTGTGCTGCAAAGTTCTTCAGGGGAAGAAGTTTAGTGCTGCTTATCTCAAGTATGTTTGCATTGTTAGTAGTAGCACAACAGGTAGTATACTTTCTTTTGATACAGAAGGCTGTGGGTTCTACTTCCACAGTATGTAGATGGATTGCTGATACTGTTTTATTGTACTTTTAAAGAGGGTGGATTCTTCAGTCTTGAGAATGTCCTCTTTGGAGGAGATACCTAGTAACTATGAACCTGTTATCAGTTTGGCATCCACTCCCTATTGCAATATTACTAGCTTATTTTTTTCAATGTAACATAGGCAATTTATTCCTCAAGGGCAACAGGCACTTTATTTGTAGATGAAACAATGAAATATAAAGTTGTTTGCTAGCAGCAACCTCTTCATTAGTTACAGATCTCTTTAATGTGGAATTATTTAGATGACTTACTTCTGCAGAGATCATGCATATTTACTGATAATGGTGGATTGCAGAAGTCCGAGTAGACTTTTATGATGGAAATGTTCTGAATTGGACAGTTTTGTCATTACCGGTTCATGCATTTTGTTTCATTTTTTACTGGAAAAATATTCAAAACACTAAATTTAAAATGCGCTCTAACAAGTGTGCTGTATTACACAAGGAATACAATTTAATACAGACAGGAAGGTGTATCAAAGAACACATGCATGTTTCGTGTGCAAGGGGCCTATGATTTGAAAACAGTCCAAAGGTAATCTTTATCCACTACTGGTCAGATGCATTTTCTTTGGATGTGGGTTTCAATGTTGTTTCAAAGAAAGTGAGTTTCAAGGGCAGAGAAGTTTTAATGCTAAGTGTATTTTCATTGTGCGAATGTATTGTTTTGTTTAGCAGATGTCCAATAGTGTTTGTGCTATAAAATGTAAAATAAAATCCAAATAATCATTGTAGAAGTAAAGCAGTATGCACATTAGTGTTTATGGTAAATAGAAAATGCCAAAAATCACCACCAAAAGGCAATAACTCCTGTGGTATCGATCAAGTAATAAAATGTCAAAAATTTAATAAATCCACAGTAGTTAGCCATGGCATTGAACTTCTGGAACCACAGTTCAATAAAAACAAATCACGAGCACAGACCAAAGCAGTGGTTCACCACTTCATTAACTCACAATTCAATAGAGAGAATGCTGTAAAAAACTCCACTGACGCGGACTTCTGCAAACAGCCCAAGTTTAATAAATATTAGCACTTTCACCTTACAGGCTTCATCAGACATCAAGTAACAACTCTAACTCATCAACTTAAATAATACTTGAACCATGCCCATAGGTTAAAACACTTGTGACATCACATAAAAAACAGTCAATAAACTATAAGCAAATATGCCAATGGCCATATTAAAAGCCCATCCACATGAAAATGCAATGTATAAAAAACATATATGTTTGTACTATAAAATGTAAAATAAAATCCAGATAATCATTGTAGAAGTAAAGCAGTATGCACATTAGTGTTTATGGTAAATAGGGTGAAATAGCCAAGTAATGGGACACTGGAATGGCTGCAGGGGGACTCTGAGCCTGGGGCCATATTTTGGCTGTCTGTTCTTCAGTTTGCGTTTGAAAGTTGGTATCGCAGAATTCTTCAGAGTGGGCGGAGGTACGTAATTATGCATGCAAATTTTGTGTTACTCAGCATACAGATTTCTACCTATTTTCATGGGCATTTGTCCAGATTTTTGATGTTTCCAGGTTGACAGGCATAGTCAACACCCATTTTTTAGGGCCGGGATATATCAAGCATCCCTTGTTTTCTGTGAATTAGTTCAGTCTGTGAGGAAGCTGTGGTAACTGCCCCTGTCCATTTCCAAAAGAAGGGAGAACTACTGTTGCCTTGCCCAGAGATGAATTACCACAATAATCTTTGCAGAGTCCAAATAGTCCAGAGTGCAAATAGCTATTGAGTTGTTCCCTGTAGCAAAGTATATTTTTCAGGTTAGATGCTCTCCTATAACTAAATCTAGGTGAAGCACTAAGAACATTTTGTAACTCTGGAATCTCTGTTAGAATTGGCCAGTATTTACTAAAGATACTTTTAATCACAGATGTATTTCTGTTGTACGTAAATGTATATCTTCAACTACCAATATGCCAGTAAGATCCTTTAGGCCTTTATCTGACCATATCAACATTACCAATAATCCACTGCTACTTGAACTGGATAAATATACCACCTCATCTACTGGTCAAAGCAATCAGAATTCTGATTTACTAGTACAATTTAAAGGTAAACTACAAGCTTTTGAACATACTGTCATTACATTTAAATGCTTATAATGGCAAAGACTGAGCTTTTCTATCTATCTACAATGCAAAAAAGTGATAAGGGAGCTACGGTTACTAAACATGCCCTCCTACAGACAGAAGTACCCTGATTTGCTTAGGCACTGGCAATTAGTGAACTTCAGCTGCTCATTTTGCTATATTATGAACTTATACAAACCCCTACTAGGGTAAAACCTCAAAAAAGAATCAATACTAGACTGGATTCCCACCAATTGCCAATCTTCCACTCATAAGTTTGGTACACTACCTGACAATCTAACCAACCACCTCCCAACCTTCTTCATCAGAGACCAAACTAAACTCACTAGAACTAGCTCTCTTAACTCATTCACTTCAGAGCAGCTCAGAAAAAGCTGCCTGCTTAATTCCACCATAGGAACAACAGTGCAGCCTGAGCTCATTTTCAGAAAATCCATTTCTAATACCATACAGAAAACAAATGTTCATAAGAACTAGACTAAAAATGTAAAAGTGAAAGTTGTTCAGCAGACAGTGACGTTTCCAACAGTGTAAATGTTGATAGTGCGTATCAAGGTCATTATTAAATATTTGGCAAGGAATGTTGATATTATGCACGTTTTACCTTTTTTGGAAAAGCAAAGCACAATATCTTGGTCAATGTACCACGCAGACCCATACAATTTTATGTAATTTATTTGTATGAATGCCAGCATTAAAATGATACCTTAACCATTGTTGTGTGATGCTCCTTTACAGAGATATTCACAGAAATATGATTAATATAATATTTCTCATAATTGATAAATAAACAAAGCATAATATCGCATCACCTGTAACAGAAAGAGGCTACAGATCAGTGTAGAAGTTGTGCATCTCAATGTCAGCTTCAAAATGATGCATTATTTGTGTCATCAACATGCTCCATTACAAAGATATGGGCATAATAATGAGAAGTATTGGAAATGTATCATTTTCATAATCCTACAAGACTAAACAAACTGCGATATCTGTACATGTGTACAGTGCACAGACACAGTACTTTTACCATGTTATAAGGAGTAACATTGTCTTCAAAATGAGCTATTACTTGGCACACTGACATGCTCCCTTGCAAAGTTATTTACCAAAATATGAAAAAAATCATAATTTCCATAAACTAAGTCTGACACAAACTTTGATATCTGTACATGTGTATAACATACAGGCACAGTTCTTTTATCACATTGGAACTATGAATACTGTCTTCAAAATGAGTTATTACTTAGCACATTCAGATGTTCCCATGCAAAGTTATTTACCAACATATGAAAAAAATCATAATTTCCATAACCATAAGTCTGAAACAAACTTTGATATCTGTACATGTGCACAACATCCAGGCACAGTTCTTTTACCATGTTGGAACTATGAATTCTTTCTTCAAAATGAGGTATTAAGTAGCACATTCAGATGCTCCCTTGAAAAGTTACCAAAATATGAAAAAAATCATAATTTCCATAACCTAAGTCTGAAACAAGCTTTTTTATCTGTACATGTGTACAACATACTGGCACAGTTCTTTTACCATGTTGGAGCTATCAACACTGTCTTCAAAATGAGTTATTACTTAGCACATTCAGATGCTTCCTTGCAAAGTTATTTACCAAAACATGAAAAAAATCATAATTTCCATAATCTAAGTCTGAAACAAACTTTGTTATCTGTACATGTGTACAGTATACAGATAGTGCTTTTATCATGTTGTAAGGACTAACACTGTCTTCAAAATAAGGTATCACTTGGTACAATTACATGCTCCCTAGCAAAGCTATTTACCAAAATATGAAAAAAAAATCATAATTTCCATAACCAAAGTCCTAAACAAAATATGAAATCTGTACATTTGTCCAGCATACAGACACAGTTCTTTTCCATCCTGTAACTACTAACACTGTCTTCGAGATGAGGTATTACTTTCCCTGTTGACATGTTCCCTGACAAATTTATTTAGCAAAATATGAAAAAGTATCATAATGCTCCTAACCAGGGTCCCAAACAAACTGATATATGTATATGTGTATGGCATACAGACAGTTCTTTTTATATCTTGTAAGTACTTATGCCATCTTCAAAATGAGCTACTACTTAGCATGCTGACATGTTCCTTGACAAAACTATTGACCAAATATGAAACAATCATAATTCTCATAACCGGACCCTAAACAAAATGTGATATCTGTGCATTCATCCTGCATACAGACACAGTTCTTTTTCCATCCTGTAACGTCTAACACTGTCTTCAAAATGAGATATTACTTAGCCTGTTGGTATGTTCCCTGACAAAGTTATTTAGCAAAATATGAAAAAATATCATAACTTGTCATAACCATAATTGTAACTAAACTGTGATGTGTACATCATACAAAGTTTTTTCCATCTTGTAAGTACTAAAAATGTCTTCAATATGACAAGTTCCAGACTTTTACAACTAAATCTGAAAAATATGTATAGCACTCAAAAACATATGGAGTGTCCCACACCTGTGCTTGCAATGTGATAATGACTTTTAGTAATGTGAATAACAGTGACAGCTGCCAATGATTTTACCTCACAAGTGATAATGACTCAGTGTTATACTATAACTGCACAAATAATGTGATAATCACCTGCATATCTTGACTGCAAGATTCTGCATGCTCTTACAAAAGTGATAATTGCTCCAAATAACCTTTTGAGCAAACATTCATTATATTCATGCTGCAAGTAGTCTGTACAACTGAGTCATTACCATCTGTCAGGAAAAGCCAGAAGCACTGCTGCAAAAGTTATAACAGTTCTGCATTACGTAGCCCTTCCTGTCATCTAAATTCTACACGACTGATAAAAGCAGAAAAAAAAATATTGCATGATGGTTATTGACATATTCTCCTGGACTTGGTAGCACTCTCCTCAAACAGTTGTGCTTTCTCAGCATGCTCAACAGCTCCATACCACAGTTATTTTCCAAAATAAGAAAAATATAATTCACATAACACAACTCATAATCAAACTGTTATCTGTACCTGTGCACAGCATACAGATAGTTTTTTTACAATCTGAAAACGAAGTGTTACTCAGCATGTGTACAAGTTCCCTAGCAGTTCATTTCCTGTGTCGTCAGTAGTGACAACGGTGCTAATAAAATATAACAATAGAGTTTCTTACCATACTGGTCATACTTGGTCATGGCTGTTGTCCATTCATACTGGTCCTACTTGGTCATGGCTGTTGTCCATTCATTCTCACTAGCTGCATGGTACCAATTTATCGTACATAGCTGTCATGACTCCATTGTGAAGGTCAGTCAAGAACAATGCAATGCCATCCTCAGGTGAATGCCATTGCTTCTGAAAAGGTGAACAACTTCTGTGGTGATGCTGCCATGGCAGATTGTTGATCCACTGACCCTGTGCATCAAGCCATGCATGAACCCATTCTGTAAACGTCTGGCCTTGTGTGCTGCCCCGTTGACTGTTTGCTGTTTTCCATATCTGGCAAGGAATTATGTCAGACTACACAGATTGACAATGTGGCCACCATGACTGCAGCTGTTCAAAAATTGTACCTTCCACCCTTGACAACACCAAATGACACACAATGGGTGATGCTGCAGAGGTACATACATACCAACCCTGAAAACACAAAATTACACACAATGATCGAGAAGAGGGCACATGTAAAGAGAAAAGAAAGGTGTGGACTGCCACTCCACTAAAATGCCGAGGACAGGCATGGGATTTCAGCTGGTGGGTGTCTGAAGCATCCCATACCTGTGCTAAAGCTAAAATCACCACCTTAATTTCCCTGATAGTTATGGGGGCCTGTTCTTTCTTGACCATACACTCTGCACTGGTCTAAAGCATCTAATTCTGGAAGCTGATAGGTAGGGGGTTGGATAGGTAGTTGAGAAAGAATGACAAAAAACAAATGGATAACACAGTTGGAACATTATGGAGAGTACATAACTTATCTGATGTTGTCAATTTTCATTCTCTCCTCAACCTGTGGACAGAGTCTCCAGCTACCTTAGACCCTGGGTAGCTCATGGAAGGATGTTCCTCAGCACCACTGAACCAAAAGATACTCCCCGCAGGCCAAACCCAATTTCATGCATACGTACATATATACATGTGTATGTGTGTATGTTTTTATGCATATATGCGATACACACACTTACAAACATATACACAGACGTATATATACAGAGGAAAAAAATCCTCCTTGAAATTAAAAATTACTGACTACAACACAAAACACATATGGGAGATCAATGAAATCAACTTAAAGTGTATAAGTTGAGCCAGAGTAAGCAGGTACTGTATGTATGTACAAGCACTTCAGTGACTTCAACATTAACCATTCTCACCAATTACTCCTTTAGCAGTCTAAGTATGCACAAGCACCAAAATGAAACATCTCCCAGTGAGCCCTTCAGCAGTCTGTCCTACTATGCACAAGCACTAAAGTGCAACATTACCATCGATAAACCCTTCCACAGCCCCAAGACATACACTGTATTGTATATCCATTCTTTAAATGAAAAGGATGGTTGCTATTCTTTCTTGTCAGCACACTTTTTCTCTAGATAAATCTTAAAACATTCTCAAATGCGGATCACTCCGAATATAATTTTGAAAGATTTTCCACTTCTCTTTGGTCATGGAAAATTATGAAATTATTCTATCCACTTTCATTTTGTTCCCAATCAAATAATTTCTGGATTACCAAGACTCGTATTAACATTCATTCATACAGAAACATTTCTTTAGTTTGCATTTTTGTGTCATGACATGAAGCTACATTTTGCATCTGCCTGAATTGTTGCTGGTTTGACTCACTGACAGTCTGTTCATCATTCATCAGATCCCCTCCCCCTAACAAAAGCAAGATCTGTTTCAGCATTATCAACCCTGCTTTCTGCCCTGGAAGATATGAATGATGTAGCATGTTATACTTAGCATTTATTATGCTGGATTGCACTTAATACATATATTATTTTTCGCTCTCAGCAACATTGTTTAAAATGACATTCTGTAAAATCTTTTGATCAATTAGCAACTGGTTTGTTATGCTGCAAAATTACTGAATTGGCACCATTCCAGCTGACATCTACTTGTAATGTTTGTTTTATTCACATCAGAATACTGTTATGCTGGACAAAATGAACCAAAAAATAGCAAGTTCCATTTACCTTTTCATGAGGGTTGTGATGAACTATCTGCCCACTCTTAAAAATACCAAACTCGGTTGTTTGATGCCTATCACACACGGTGAACTATAACCTGCAAAAGTCATATATGTGTGTCAATATTTATAGGACCACTATGGCCACAGTTAGGTAAGAAAGTTACAGTTCTCACCAACAAGAATTCCGTGACAGTGCCTCTCCTTTGGTCTATTCTGGCTATAGGTTTTGTCACGTCAGTACAGCCTAAACGAGTTGGGAATACTAAAATAGCCTTAATCATGTATGAGTTGTTAAAAAATTCACAAGAGAGATTGTGTGTACTACCTAACAAGGGCAAAGTTTCTGTGTACATCTCTATCTTCAACACAGTGTAACTTACTGCTGATTTGGACTCTGTAGATGCTTTAGGTAGTGAATGCTCAGCCATCTAGACCTTGACAAACTGGCAGGTTAGCCAATCATATGTCTGGAGTGTCCCCAATTTTCAGGGATGTCCCTGGTTTTTCCTTGACAGACTAGCAGGTTAGCCAATCATACGTCTTGAGTGTCCCCAGTTTTCAGGGATCTCCCTGGTTTTTCCTCTAAATGTTGCCCTGTACCTCATAAAAAAACTAGTGAAGATTAAAGTCACTACATAATTCTGGACATAACTACAGACTTCACGTTTGTCATAATATGTATAGCAAAACAAATTCTCTCATGCTATCATTTTTAAATGATTGTTATCAGTAAGTTAAAAATGTCTGAGGCCTTTGTCCCCGAGGTCCATGAGTATTTTTGACTTTCTGCATGCAGTTGATACATTACAGGCCATACCACAAATAAATTTCTCAGTTGTCCCTGATTTTGCTGAAAATGTGAGTTTATTGACAACTTTTTTTGTTTTGAAAACGGTTCCCAAACCCTAAATAGTCAGTTTTGTGTGTTGTTTTTAATAATAAATAACAACTGGATCACGGGCAAAGCTAGCAATGCTAAGTAAACAGCTAGTAATGCAGCATTTAAGCCAGTAAGATCTGTTGAAAAACATATGAAAACAGATAATGAAAGAGAAGGGTGCAAAACTTTTGCAGAAAGGACTAAGTGCACTTATACCATGTATTCAGGTTATACATGACCTAAACTGTTCTCATTTGCACCAACAGATAAACAACCATGAGCACACCTCTCAAATGTCCAGATTATTCACTATGTCCAGATTTTTCATCACATTTTTGGCATGTTACTCATAAAAATGTGTGGTTTCAGAATCTGATCCTTCAGAAAATGAATGCCAACACAAATCCCGTTAATCTAGTAACTTCCTAAAATTTATAAGAGTGACTTTTAAAATCTGTCCCTGTTTTTTCAGCATTTGCCCCCATTATTTTAGGCTTTGTCCACATTTCATGCTAAGGAGTTGAAAGCTACAAGTCAGGTAACGCTTATGTTGACATTGAAAATAATCATTCATACACATGCATACGCCATGAAGTCACGTATAATATAACAAACGCATTCCTTTTTGTTCACTGTGTATGGCTGTCAGTGTTGTAAATGATTCGTCTTTTATTTTATTTAAATTTTTTACCTGTAAAAAAGAACAAAAGATTTGAAATAATCCTGCATTTTTGACCTGTGCCAAGTTAAAGAAAGCCAACAGATTTTGGGTTAAGTACATTAGTGCGACCACGCTCAGGCACAAAAATTTTTTTTTTCGACATTCTTGAGTTACAATGTATATAAAGTATTGTTAAAAAAGTATATGCTGAATTCATTAACAGGCACGCTTAAATGAGAAAATGAGAAATAATCGCCTGTTTTCTGACAACTTGAAGGCCCTTTCAGAAAATCACATAGCTAGACAGAAATTATACCTGCTATACTCAAGACTGAAGCTAATCACAGCATAATCATGTTTATAAAAAAGTGACATAGCTATTGTTACTCATTTAATTGCAATTATTTCTGTAACAAACAAGTGCAGGTTGCGTACAGATGATTCCCCATTTTGTGTTTAAATTGAGCATATTGATTGATCCCTAATGAGTTATTTCAGGCTCTGTCCAAGTGTGAAAAAAAGGAACACAACAAACAATAAACAAATTTCTGTATATGAAGTGCTTATAAGCTTTTACAACATTTACACAGCGCAGGAAGGCTGACGCTAAAGAGGAAAACTGAATAACAATTACCAAATTACAAAGATGTGTGCCTGGAGCATTTCTCCCAGCGCCTCCGCTGAAAATTGGCTTTGTTTCAAGTTGGACTTTCCCGGTAAACAAATGTTAAATAAATAAAAACATAAAAAATAAAACAAATTAAGAGGATGGTTCAAAAGAAACACAGGGTCACAACACAGAATCATCATTGATAATCCTAATGGTTATAATGCACTGTCATACCATGGTAGCGTATTCCAACATACCTCTTTTAAGCTCTACTTTTCCATTCTGTCATGAGTGGAAACTTCATCAGAATGGTAAGTGTTGTGTCTTATGGGGGAAATATTAAAAATATGTAGTTGATGCCACAAGCAGTTGTTGCAGCCAAGGTGCTGGTATGCTGTACCGGAGGGTACCGTTACCAAAAAAAGCCCTGCATTTAATATGGCAATGGATATTTTACAAGCTTTGTACAGTTCACTTAAAACTGTGGCCAGACTCTAGAGGAAGAAAAAAAAAATTAACTCTAGATGCTGAAGACAAGCTATAGAGTGTTGAAAGAGTTACCACAATCTACCGAATATTTAGGGAAAACATAAGAAAATTAGGTTGAGGGTGGAGGTGTTACGCAAGTTGTAGCTTGGATTGCAAGAATCCGATTGGCTGCCACCACTTGCTTTAGCAACAACTTTTTAAGCGGATTTTCTACTTAAAGTTTAATGTGACCTTAATGTAAAAACACGCTGAATCGTAAGTACATAAAGGAAATTACAAATTCAGTTACGATTTCAGCGTGTTTTACATTAAGCTCAACTACTAATCTGCACTACAGTTTCTCGCGCTTGTGAAAGGCACTTGGGGGTAACAGCTTGCAATTCATATCTTCTCATGGCATGCTCGGATGTAAGCACAGAAGATACTCGGGGTTAATGAGTTAAACACATCAGATATACTAAAAACTTAAGGGCTGATGACCTTAATACAGCCCTTAAACACACTAACTGGTCCCCCCTTTTAACACTTCCTTTAGATGATGTGCAGTTGAGTATTTCAACACTATCTTCTTAGGCATTCTCAACCAACTTGCCCCACCAAGACAGATCCGCACAAAAACCATCTATGCCCAATGGCTTACCAAGAGTACTAGGCAACTTATGAAACAAAGGGACAAAGCATGGGCCACCTGGCGCAAAAACAAAACTACTCCTAATAGGCAAACATTCTTATAAATGAGAAACAGTGTAAAAAAAAACAAATCAGACTAGACAAACAAAAATACTTTAGTGAAATTCAAACTAAGCACAATACCAACCCACAAAAATTCTGGGCCACTATAAAGAGTATTCTCCAACCAGATAAATCACCAACTCCTCATCCAAACATAAACACCACCTCTATAAACACAGCCACCCAATTCAATTAGTTTTTTTACCAACTCTATACTAAAGCTGTCAACAGACCCACCCTCCTCAACCCCCACTATACTACAAACCCCAATCAAAGAAAGCCAACTCCTTCACCCTTCAACCTGTACCAATTTACACCATCTATAGACACCTAACCAAACTTAAACCCACCACCCTATAAGCAGACAAACTACCTGCCAAATTCCTACAAATAGCCACCAAAGCCATTTCCTACCTAATCTCTATAACAATTAACAGATCAATCTCAGAACAAAAGGTGCCACTTCTTTGGAAAATCTCCTACATTATACCAATACACAAAGGGGGCACCTTCACTGACATAACAAACTACCTCCCTATAGCTAACCCCCCCCCCCGGCTAAAATACTGGAAAAATGTATCCACACCCAGATCCTAACACATCTCTCCAACAATCTTCTTGCCGAAACTAAATACATATTCCGCCCCAACCATAGCACTACCACAGCACTCATCCATTTTAGTAACCTAGTATACATGCAACGCAACAATAGCCAACTAGTGTCTGCAGTTTTCCTTGACTTATCAAAGGCGTTTGATACAGACTCCCTTACAAAACTTCTAACATCACTCTCAGAATTAAAACTAACTACCCCCACTCTGCTATGGTTTCAAGACTACCTCTCCCAATGCCAACAAGCTGTTCAGTGGAAACCTCCCCACTTCCTGTAAAACTAGGAGTACCCCAAGGATCAATCCTAGGACCCCTACTTTTCACTATATTTACAAATACTCTTCACAAAGCCACCCTGTTAGCAAACCTGGTTCAATATGGTGACGACTCCACCTTAATCTGCTCTGCCCCCATCCTCCAACAACTTCACATCAAGACCCAAGAAGCCTTTACATGCATCGAAACCTGGCTAACAAACTCCCAGCTAATACTAAATCCTAAAAAGACCCAACTTATGGTCTTCCATCCTTCCAAAGCAGGAGCACCTACTCCCCCGTTCTCTATTTTTGCATCAGATAATACCCCTATCTCCCCCATCAAACAAACCAAATTACTGGGGGTCATTATTGACAATAATATGAAATCTGGCAAACACATAGCTCATACAATAACCAAAGTCAACAAAAAACTAGGTACTCTTTATAGATGTAAAAACTTACTAACCAGCAACAGTAAAGTTACCCTAGCTCATATCTATCTTCTCTCTACCTTACTGTATGCTTCTCCTGTCCCAATTAATCTAAATAAGAGCCATTTAAACAAACTATTAGTATACTATAACAAAATAGCAAAATTCTCAACAAACTCCTCCTACCACACCCTTGACTATCAAGTCCTAAAACAGCTTTCCTGGCTGGAACTCCCAAACACTTTAGCTCTAAACCAACTTCTTCCAGCTCACCAAATACTGTACCAACCTGACAAAACTCCAACCTTACAAGACCTGATCACCCTCTACCTCCAATAACCGAGAACATAGATCCACTGACAAGGCACTAATCTCAATCTCCAAAAGCCATTACATTGCCAAGACTTGGAACTCCCTAACACTACAAATCAGGGTACAAACTAACAAAAAATCTTCAAAAAAACAGCTTATTTCCGACCTAAACAACTTCTGGACATGCAACTGCCTAGCACCTGGCTGACATATTCTAACACCTTTCCCCTACCCATTACCCAACTTCTTCTTTAGAACTCTCACAGATGCACTATACATTATCACACATTACTTACCATCTCACCACCTCCTACTCCCTACTGTCCCATCTATACCCACTAACTCTCCCCTAGACTAAGTTGAAAAGATTTCCCTTAAAATGTCAATGAACCTTATATGAACTTGTCTATATTCTCCTCCTCTGACAAACTGGCTAGTATTTTTAGTTTTTCCTTTCTTGTCTTATCTTCACTACAACTTCAAGATTATCTCTACTAAACATACTGTATGAACAACAATCATATGTTACTTCCAGCTATACTTTTAATTGTATGTCTAAACCACAATGCTCATGTAAATATCATATGTTAAGCATGTTAGCAAGTGTTCTGGAGCTTTTCTCCCTGGGCCTCCACTGAAAACAGACAACTCTCGGACCTCCCCGGTAAACAAATGTAAAATAGAATAAATAAAATAAAAATAATTATGCTTGCTCATTCTGACCCAATAGAGAAGCAACTGAGAAAGGATGTTGAATCATCCAATGAAGAACTGATTATGAATAATGAGCTCAATGAACACTCTAAACAAATGTCTGAATCCCTTGACAGAATTATAGCCTTTGAAAAAAGGCTAACTGAGACCAAAAAGAGAAAGCTCCATCGAGATGTCATGGACTTCAAACTTGGGAACATTTTTACTTGGCCAAAAGGTAACGCTGGCAACTATCATCATAACCAATTGCAATCCACCAATGCTACATATCTTATGTTTGAGGAAGTAGCTACTGAGCCGACAAAACATCCGGCTCCTATTGTAAATGCTAACAATGTATCATCACTAGATCCACTGGATTTTTCAATTCTCAATGCACACCCTTTACCTATGTCGAAATCGAAACCAAGGAGGAAGAGTTATACCAGCAAATGGAAGATCAACAACAGACTTGTTACACGGAGCCAAATGAAAACTTGAATGGATCCAGTAATACGGTAGTTAATATTTCTTCCTACTATTTAGCTAACAATGCTGTACTTTCTAAAGGCCTAACTTTTATATCTGCTCAACAAGCAGATATAACACAGTCTCTCCTAGAGCTTAAATATTTTACTTGCTCTCTGAACTTCAAAAGAATTTATTTGGCACTAATGGGAATGCATGCAGGGATTTTAAACAAACTAGCACCTTTGCACCTGTCAATAACCCAACAGTACTAGCATTTGAGAAAGCTGTTGAATGTGAGCTGTATAAAAAGCATGCTGATGTCACTCAAAAAAAGCACTTCAACTTAACATTTGCTGAATTTCAAGCATTAAAAAGCCTTATAAATAATTCAGACATAGTCATTAAAAACACAGATAAAGGCGGTGGCACAGATGTTATGGACACCATATTTTATGAAGGCAAAATGCTTGAACTATAAGCATCCTCTGACTATATGACAATCTGTAGGTGACAAGCCAATGAAATCATGGCATTGCTTTCAGCAGCTCTCGAACGGACGTACACTGATAATCACATTGATCAAGATCTCTATAATTATTTTAGAACTGACAATCCAACCATACCCATTATATATGGGATACCCAAATGTGCCCACCCATGAGCATGATCATATCTGCTCGTAGTTGGGCCACAGAATGACTATCTAAATATCTGGAAGCACAATTAAAGAAATTTCTGCCTGTTACTGGAACTATCATAAAAGATATAGTGGATTTTATTCATCAACTGGTTGTCTTCAAACTCACCTAAAGACTGTATGCTAGTCACTCTTCATGTAGATTCTTTGTTTAGTCAAAGTCAAAGTCAAAGTAAACTTTGTCGATCAGATATACACATCAGTACAAGTTAAAATTACATTGCCTTTCGTCCCCATGCAAGACATAACAATGAAACATATAGTCTGAATGGCACTAAAACTAATGCACACTAAAACTAATGCTCCTCCAAAAACAGAAGACCAGTCTGGTGGACCCCGGCCATAAATAAGCTATACAACAGAAGGAGGAAGCTACTACATGACAGAGCAAAATCCCAAAAAGGGAAGGCATCTCTGATCAGTATTAGCAGGAAACTTCGATCCCTCGTAAAATCATCAAAGGCCAATTTCGAAAGAAAAATTGCCCTAGACACTAAAGATAACCACAAGGCCTTCTTTAGTTATGTCAGAAACATGGGAGGAAACTCCCAGATATGCTCTGAATTGTTGAATAATGGTACAAAATATACCAAACCTACAGACGTAGCCAACATCCTGGCAGACAGATTCAGCGCAAACTCCCCCCCCCTTCCCCCCCAAAGGAGCAAACACCTATCCCAACTGAATGTAACCTCCCTGACATCACAGATGAACAGGTGAAAGCTGCCCTCTCCAAAACAAAACACACACCATCTATGGGACCGGACGGTGTCCCAGGCTGTGTCTTACACAAGCTCCAAGAAGAACTGAACCCTCACATTAAGTCACTGTTCAAACTTAGCCTTACTACAGGATATGTACCCAAAGAATGGCGTACAGCTACAGTGGTCCCACTCCACAATGGTGGTGCCACAACGGACCCTGGAAACTATCGCCCCATAAGCCTGACTAGTCTGGTCTGTAAAGCTAAGGAGCGTATTATCATGGAACTCATAAACAAAGACATTGGGAGCCTCCAGACACTGAACCCTACCCAATTTGGCTTTGTTAAGGGCAGATCATGCCTCTTAAACCTAGTTGATTTCTTTGAAACAGTTACCAAAGCTATAGATGAGGGCAAGGTAGTCCACACAACCTACCTGGACCTCGCAAAAGCCTTCGACACAATACCCCACTCGGGCATCATAAATAAGCTTACCAGCTTAAATATCAACCCCTATATCACAAGATGGGTTGTAAACTGGCTCAGAGATAAAACCCACATGGTCAGAATCGCAGTTGCCATGTTCGAATCAAAACCAGTTACAAGTGGCGTCCCACAGGGCTCAGTTCTGGTACCTCTCTTGTTCGGTATATACTTCTCTGAGGTTCAGTCTAACACGGGGGGATAATGGCTGATAAAGTTCACAGATGACTGCAAACTGGGGGCCATAATCGAATCTCCAGCTGATACAAGCATCCTCCAATAGGGTCTCACAGAGACGGATGCTTGGTGCCAGAGCCACGGCCTCAAGCTAAATGCTAAAAAGTGCATAGTCATCCCCTTTGGGAAAAACAAGGTGCCCACAAATTACCACATAGGTGGTCATCCATTGAGTGCAGAAGAAGTAATTAGAGATTTGGGGACCAACGTAGATAGTAATCTCTCCTTTGATAATCACGTTGCCAAAGTGGTTAGAAAGACCTTCTATATAGCCCACCTTATCGTGAAAGGGTTCACATCTAGATCAAGAGAGGTCATTGTACCCCTCTACTCGTCACTCATTAGGCCCATAATTGAATACAATGCCCCTTTTGGGATGTACCTTACTCGACACCTGCAGCAACTGGAGAGACCCCAAAAGTACCTCACCAAGAGGATCATGGGCTACAAACAGATGTCCTATGCAGCTCGACTAAAGAAACTCCAGCTCTACTCAGTTGCTTACCACCTACTCAGAGGCGATCTATGCCTGACGTACAAAGCCATGTCAAACCCAGAATTAATGGACATGCTCCACCTCAAAAAATCCAAGTCCCTTAGAGATACATGCTCCAGGGACCTAAACCTCAGCACAAAAATAAATAGGACATGCTGGAGGGACAGATTAATTTCCCAAAGGCTCCCCTCACACTGGAATAGAATCCCAATTCATGTTAGACATAGCCCCTCGCTGACCCTCTTCAAGCAAAATTTGGACGCGTGGATGGGAAATCGCAAATTCACCCCTGGGATCTATCCTGTGTCCCTGCTAGACAGAGGCACAGTAAACTAATCTTAAAAGGGTACCTTCTGTGACCTACTTTACAGAGGCACAGTAGGCTAATCTAATAGGGAGGCAGAAGCCAAATACACTCTGGCTAGGCTTATAAATGCCCTAGGGCAGATAGCCTAGTATCTACCTATGAACCTATGAACCTACAGTAATAATTAAAATATTAACAACACAATAAATTACCACAAATGGACAGGAAAACATTAGACAATATTATACTAGTAGGCATTTTAAAGACTGACTTCACACTGGGATTGCTTAGAATATTGCACTTCATCAGTTGTAGTGTAATACATTCTGATGTTCATATTGCACATGTATGGAGTAGTGACTCACTTATTTATTTATTTATTTATTTATTTGCAGTTTGTTTGCCAGGAAGAGCCCATTTTCAATGGAGTCCTGGGGAGAAAAGCTCCATAAAAGACAATATGCATAACAGACAAGTTATAAGTAACATAGTAATACAGACATACAGATAAACATGCTATACAAGGTACAATATAGTAAGAATGCAAAACAGAGACTATAAAAAAATATAAGTAACTATTTACAAATATATTTGTTCCTATTGTAGAAAATATAACAGTAAGGGCAAGAAATACCTCGGTTTCATGAGAGATTTGTAGGGAAGTGAGAGAGGGGAGAAGTGAACAGAGGGGGAAAGATTAAGAGAGGAAGAGAATAAAGGAGGAGGTGGGGAGGTGGAAGGCTTAGTGTGTGGTGGGAAAAAGGAGGGAAGGGGCAGGGAGAGAAAAAATAGTAAGTAACTAATTTAAGAGGGAAAGTGGGTAAGAGTTGATAACCTGGGAGGGAAGGGCAGAGAGAGAGAAGAGGGTCGGTTACTGAAGGAATTATGTAGGGTGGTAGCAGGGCCATTCCCAGAGGGATGTTAGATGTGAGTGAAGTAAGGTTTTGAAAGTAGAGAGGCTATCAGTGGTACAGATGAGGTGGTGGCAGGGAGTTCCAAAGGCGTGCTAAGGAGAAGGATAGAAGATGTTTACCTCATAGATGGACAGACTTTTGCAGTTCAATCAGATTCTGTTTACTGGATCTTAGGAGTCTATCAGGTAGGTGTATTTTGAAGGTGGAGGCAAGGGAGGGAGGGACTGAAGATGAGTTTGTGAGCATGGATGAGTTAAATATAGGTAAGATAATTGGGCAGCTCTAACCAAGTTAGTTTGTGAAGGGCACTACAGTGATGGGTGGAAGATCTGTGGCCTGTGGTAAACCTGGAGATTTTGTTGTAACAGGAAGAGAGTTTGGTCTTAAGAGAAGTTTGTAGGTTAGTAAGGAGTGGGGCACCATATAGGAGAGAATGGATGAGGTATGTAGTAGGGAGAACAAGCTTAGTAGAGGGAGTGAGGTAGCAATTATAGCAGTAGAGCAAACCAATTTTCTGATGGGTCTTTTTAATATTTATTTGTAGGTGGGTATCGGACTTAAGCTGATCATCAATGAGGAACCCTAGTAGTTTAGCACTGGATACTATTTTGAGAGATGTACTGTTTAGACTAGTAATGAAGAATGCATTTTTGTCTGTGGTGGTAGTTTTAGAAGGGGTAAATATCATAAGTTTAGTTTTTGATGCATTGAGTGCTAGGTGGTTATCTAACATCCATTGCTCAGTGGAAGAGAAGGCGTCAGGTTAATTTTATGAGGGAGGAAGTGGAGGTGGCAGAGCAGATGATTGTTGAATTGTCTGCATATTCAATATGTTTTGCACTGGGGATGGTATTGTGGAAATCATTTATGAAAATATTTAACAGTAGGGGACCTACAATGGAACCTTGGGGTATGCCTGTGGGAGTATTGAGGAAGGAGGAGGTGGCTTTTTTCCATTTGACTGCTTGTTGCCTGTTGGAGAGGTAACTGGTAAACCAGTTGATAGATGAGACGGATAGATTCAGATTAGAGAATTTAGTTAGGAGAAGGCTGTGAAAGATAGTATCAAAGGCCTTTGAAAGGTTTAAAAGGAGGGTAGAGACAATGTTGCCGGAGTTGCTGACTTTGTTAACAGTTTCGTGGAAGGAGAGGAGAGCAGTAGTAGTGCTGTGGCCAGGTCTGAATCAATGTTGAGTGTGAGTTAGCAGGTGGTTATCTATGAGATAGGGTAGAAGTTGTAGATGGCTACATTTTTCAAGAAGTTTGGAGATGGGGATAAGATGGCTATGGGTCAGAAATTAGGAATGTTGTTATTGTTGCCCCCTTTGTGAAGGGGAATAATAAAGGCCCTCTTCCAAAGTCAGGGTACATAGCCTTCTTGGACTGACCAGTTTATTAGTATGCAGATGGGGAAGGCAATGGCTTCAGCAGCTATTTTTAAAAAGTAGGAAGGAATATTATCAGGGGCATTGGAACATGGTTTCAAGTTCTGAAGAAGTTTTTTTATAGTAGAAATAGGGATGGGTTTGATAGAGAAGGGAGGAGGTTGGGAGGTGGAAGTATATGAGGAAGAGATAGGAGAAGATAGAGATGAGGATGAAGCATTGTTAGTGAAGGATGATGTTAGTTTGGTTATGGAGTCAAGGAAGAAAGAGCTGAATTTGGTGGCTAAATCTGTGTTGAAGGCATTAGGGTTGGGGCAGGGGTTTTCTTTTCTACTTGGATTAAAAAGGGAGGTGATACCATTCCAAAATGTTTTAGGGTTTGTCTTATGGTTATTTTGGAGTCTGCAGAAATAAGATTTGTGGTCTGATATAATACGTTTTTTTAACTTTGTTGCGAAGTGTTTTGTATTCATTAAAGGTGATGGGAGTATTATTCTTCTGGTGGCATATCCAAGCTTTGTTACAAAGACACATGACAGCTAGAGTATCTTTGGTTAACCAAGGGACAGTTTTACTTTTAATTATTTTTGTTTTTAAAGGGGCAAAGGTGTTTAAAAAAGTTTAAGAATGTTGTATTGAAGTAGGTAACGGCATCATCCAAGGAGAGAGTTTTTAGAGGGCTCCAGTTCGTGTATTATAGTGAGTTTGAGAAGGTATTGGGATTGAAGTTTTTTAGGGAGCGTGTGAAAATGTAGGTGTGAGATAGTAGTAATGAGGAGGAAAGCTGGTGAGCAAAAGTGGGAAAGTGAACACTGAGGGAGTCGGGGAGGTTTACACTATCAGAGATGTTTTGAGGGTGAGAGACCAGGATCCAGTCAAGGGTACTACCAGAGGAGTAGTCCCTGAAAGGTCTAGTTGTGGAATTGATTAGCTGGGAGAAGTTGCAGAGGTTTATGTTTAGGGAGTTTGTAAGTGATTGAATGGTGGTCCAGTTAACATTCATATCACCCAGGATTATAGTCTCATTACTAATGTTGGTAGATAGCCAGGAGAGAATATCTTCGAGAACTGGGACATTGTCTCCAGGAGGGATATAGAGAGAGGCTATACATATATGATTGTGTTTATTTGCAGTTGGGCCAGAATTAATTCAGCATTAGCAAATTGGGGAGTAGGTTTAGTATAAGGAGTAACTGAAAGGGAGGATGAGTAGAGGAGAGCGACTCCACCACCTTTTTTATGGGTTCTATATTTTCTGATGATACAGTAGTTAGGAGGTGTTATCTCAGAGTCTTTTATATGGGGTTTCAAACAAGTTTCAGAGATGGATAGGATATCAGGCTGATTATGGAGAAGCCAGGCATGGAGGTTAGGGATTTTGTTGCATATACTTTGGCCATTTAGTGTTGTGAAAAGAATGGAGTTTCTTGTTGAGGGGAGGTAAGAAGGAGGGGATTTGAGTTGTGAGGAGGAGAGGGGCCGGGGTTGGGGTGCATGTCACCACAGAGAAGAATGGTAATAAGTTGGTGAATATGCAAAAGAGGTATTTAGAGTGCTTGGTATCTGGTTTGAGGGTGACATGTTTTGTGGGAGCAAGGCTAGTATGGATGGGGGTAGAGTATTTAAAAGAAGGGATAAGTTTGTAGGGAAAAAGTAGGCAATTGTTGAAGAGGAATAGATAGGGGGATATGAAGATTGAAAAGTGTATGTGTTGTATTGGGACAGAACTTGTATGAAAAGGTGGAGAGTGACTGGTAGTAGGAGGCCTAGTGAGATAATTTAGATAGGATGAAGTGAGAAGAAGTATTTGGACTATGAAGAAGGCAGGTTTTGTAAGCATGGTGGTTATGCAGGATTTGATCTGAGGGAGAGTACAGAGTAGAGTGGGAAGAGGAGTGGGCTGTACCAAGTATGATTAGATTTAGAGAAGAGGTGAGGGGGTGGGGTTAATTAGTGAGGGGTGGGGTGGAAGAAATTATTATGAGAAGAGGTTGATGACGTTTATTGGGCTGTGAGGGGATAGGTGTGGTTTTGTTGGTATAACAGTAGCGGTAGTGGGAGCGGGTGAGATTTGGGGACAGGGTAGGGGAGCGGAGTGAGCCCACAGGGCAAACGGAGCGGGTAGAGCCAAAAGGAGAAGGAAAAAGAGGAGCCAGCAAAAATGATCAGTAAAGCAGAGAGCAGTCTCAAAGGTAAGGAGGCACAGGGATAAAGCACTGGGTCACTGTGTATATAGAGTGGAGATAAGTGGAGAATTCACTGGGGTTAGAAAGTAAAGACAGGGCAGTTATAGATTGGCTGAAAAAGTTTTAAAAAATATTAGTGTAAAGTATCCGAGGTGGTGCAGCATTAGCGTTGTTGCCTCACAGCAAGTGGTTCTCCCATTCGATTCTCGGCTGGAGTGTGGGGAGTGCCTTCTGTGTGGAGTCTGCATGTCTTCCCCGTGGTTGGGTGGGCTTTCGAAAGACATGCGTAAATGGGCGTGCCTTCGTTGAAGATTGAGCATCAAGCTGGCACCTCAGCGTTTGTGAAAGTCTACTGCCAATCATTAGCAGACCGGAGTTCCGCTGTGGTGACCCCTAACTGGGAAAAGCCGAAAGACAAACAACAACAAATGTAAAGTAAAGGTGTAGGCAATGGATAAATCCTGCCACCTTGTGGACATATTGAGAACTACAAGGATAAGCTGGGAGTGGAAGGAACCTGGGGAACAAAAAGGAAGACTGAGGCCGTAGTTGGCTGCTAGTGAGCCCTCGCTGAGTTATTATACAACAGTAGAGAGGAAAAATATTTTCACAGTAGGGTACATTTACTTTGTAGTCAGTTCTTGCGGGAGGCTGAATGGTTACAGAAAGCTCTGCAGGATTCCCTTAGGTAGTTCTTTCAAGGGCAGGAAGCCAGGGTGTGATGAAGAACAGTGGGAGACATCTGGGGTGGTTGAGACGCACCAATAGCGAGCTGTAAAGGAAAAAGGAACAAATAGACAAATATTAACAGGTTGAAATGTAACTACTACTAGAAGGGGGAAGCAGACTTCAGTTAGGTAGTTCAGTATGAATAGTAGTGGGTAGCCTAGGGATGGGTTTGTAGTGAGTGTGTATGGATACAGGAACACTGGAATCGGTGGGAGGATTAAGAGGTACCAACTCAATTAGGGTGAAGGAACACAGCTAAACAGTACAGAGCGACAGCAATTAAAGTTTGTACACAGGCAGAAATCAAAGTTTCTGACTATTGCACACTCAGGAAGTAATAGCATAAGAAATCAAGCTAATTGCACCAGTTACTGAAGCAATTTGCCAGAGTGATTACTACTGGTGATACTTCAGAGCAAGTGGCATAGTGATCTGATTATTCGCTGTCATGTCTGGCATTCAAGTTTAGCAGCCTTATAGATAGGGGGGAAGAAGCTCCTGTTCAGTCTAGATGTTTTGCAGTGTAAGCTGCGATACCAGCTGTCCGATGAAAGGCAGAAGTACATGCCATGGGCAGGGTGAGTGGGATCATTGATTATCTTCCTATCTCTTCCCACACACTGAATCTCATGCAGATCATCAATGGATGGGAGTGAGGAACCAATGACTTTTTCCACTGTCCTCACTACCTTCAGGAGAGCCTTGCAGCCTGATGCTTTGTAGTTACCATACCAAATTATGATGTTATTTGAGAGGATGCTCTCAATGGTCAACCTGTAGAAGGCTTTGAGGATGGAATGAGACAGGTTTGGCTTCATCAGTTTCCATAGGAAGTGCAGACGTTGTTATGACTTCTTCACTGTCTGTCTAATATGAGTCAACCAGGACAGGTCATCTGAGATATGCACCCCCAGGAACTTGGTGTTTTTGACTCTTTCCACTGCCACTCCCTTAATTTCCAGAGGTTGCTGTATCTCCTGAGTCATCCTGAAGTCCACTATTAATTCTTTGGTCTTGCTTACATTTAAGGCCAGAGTGTTGCTGTTGCACCAGCCTATCAGATGCTCCACTTCATCCATGTAGGCTGTTTCCTCGCCCTTTCTGACAAGACCTACGACAGTGGTATCATCTGCAAACTTGACGATTTTGTTGGATTCATGCTTGGCCATGAAGTTGTGCATCAACAAGGTGAACAGCAGAGGACTCAGGATGCAGACCTGAGGGACACCCATGCTCAATGTAATACTGACTGAACTGTTATTTCCCACACATGCTTTCTGTGGTCTGTTGATGAGAAAGTGCAGTATACAGTTATACAGGGGGATGCTGATGTCCAGCTGGATCAGCTTCGATATCCGATTCTGGGGGGTGGCAGTGTTAAAGGCAGAACTAAAGTAAATAAACAGCATTAGGATTGTGCAGTGGTGTGTTGTCACCTCACAGCAAGAGGTTTTCTGTTTTGATTCTTGGCTGGAGTGCTTTCTGTGTGGAGTCTGCATGTCCTCCCTGTGTTCGTGTGGGTTTTCTCCGGGTACTCCGGTTACCTCCCACATTACAAAGACATACATCTGGAGCATTTCTCCCCGGGCCTCCACTGAAAATTGGCTTTGTTCCAAGTTGGATTTTCCCAGTAAACAAATTTTAAATAAAATAAAATTCTGACATAGCAATTCTTGTTATCTAGATGTGCCAAGGATTCATGAAGTGCTATTGCTACTGGATCAGCCATCCAGCAGTTGGATCCATAAGCAAACTGTAATGTATCCAGTGTTGCAGGTAGGCTTGAAAAGATATGGTTCTTGATCAACCTCAAAACACTTCATTACTGTGGATGTAAGAGCAACTGTCCGGTAATCATTCAGGCTTGTCGGTTGGGATTTCTTGGGTAAGGGAATGACTGCCATAGTTTTGCAGCAACTGGGTATAATGGCTAGTTGTAGGGATGTGTTGAATATATCTGTTAGTACAGTGGATAGTTGGGTAGCACAGTCTCTTAGAACCCTTCCCATAATATTATCGGGACCAGCTGCTTGTCTTGGGTTTACTCATGTCAGAGTATTCAGAACATCAGATGTTCTTAGACATAGCACCTCCTCACCCTGTTCGACAGTGAGCTTATTTGGCACAGCGTTGTTGTTTACAGTTATTCCTAATGATATAAAGAACACCTTTTTGATTTTTCTGACTATACCCAAGATAAAATCAACACCATATATGAATTGTTACATCTTGTTCTTATCAACAACATTTTTTTTGTACCAATGACAATTATATAAACAAGAAATAGGCATGGCGATGGGTACCCCTGTCGCAAAATACGTATGTCAATATTGTAATGTATCAGTGGGAACATACTCATATACTTAGTGAAACCAAACTTTTCTATAACACAATTAGAATCTACAAACATTTTGTAGATTACCTTTTTCTTGTATGTGGAGGTTCAGTTCAAGAGTTTATAAACTTTGAAGCACACATTTCTATTACCACAGACTTTCTGAGCTTTAAAAGTGAAAAGTGATTTAGCTCAAGTCTAAATTTTCTAGCTATATCTCTGAAAAAAAACTAGCAAGAGGTCAGACTGAGACAACTATGTACAGAAAACCAGTTAGTAAGAATATTTACTTACACACAACCAGTAGTTTATATTGCCAGACTCAATACTAATGACACCAACATGGAATCACAACTACAATCAATTGCTCAAGAGTTTATACACAGAGGATAGAATGAGTGAAATGTTAACAATATTAAGCATGATGTCATTGGCAAATATGACATAGACTCTAAAGCTCTCTTATATGCACCAAGAAATAATAACCAAGTTCACAAATATACACTTATGTACAACAGAAATACATCTATGATTAAAAGTATCATTAGTAAATACTGTTCTATTCCAACATAAATTCCAGAGTTACAAAGTGTTATTAGTGCTTCACCTACATTTAGTTATAGGAGAGTGTCTAACCTGAAGAATATACTTTGCTATAGGGAGCAATCCAATGACTATTTGCACTTCACTAGCAATAGACAAGGCACATACAAATGTAACAACTGTGCGCATTGTAAATATATACTCACTGACAAGCAGATTAAACATCCGCTTTATTGTTACAATTTTACCCTTAGAGCATATGGTAATTGTAACACAAGTAACATAGTTACTATGCTTCCTGTTGTGAATGTAATGCATATTATATCGGTAAGACAAACAGAAAACTGAAAGAGAGGATTGGCCACCATACATTTGATATCAACAGGAAAGTTTTGACTAACGCACTCTATAAACATACTACTGAAACAGATGCAACACATACCTTTAAGGTTACTATACTAAAAGTCCTATCACGACCATTAAGAGGAGGAGATATTAAATTATTAACTGAGCTTGAAGAATTGAAATGGTTCTTTAGATTTAAAGCACGCTTATCACTTGGACTTAATGAAATGGTATCCATTAAAACCGTACCTTAAACACCTATATAACCAAGTCCGATAATATTCATCTCCATGCTGGGCTTTTCATAAATGTTATCATACATATATATAATGCTTTGTATATATTATTATACAAATATATACAATAGTTTTTGGAGTATTTTGCTTGCTGATTTACAATATATAATCTCAGTGTGTTTCACTAGATCTTTTAAATATGGACTTTTTTAATCATACAATTTTTCTAAACATGTGGCTTTTTAATCATATGACCTTAAAATGCTATATAATATATATATATATATATATATATATATATATATATATATATATATATATATATATATATATACTCATCCATGCAATTTACCTGCCATTTGCCTGATGAAACTGACTGGATGAAAGTGTTTTTTCACACTTGCGTTTGGATCCTGAGTTTTTAGCATTTTGTGTGCACTCTAACTGAACTGATTTTAGCAACTTGGTAGGTAACCAATTAACTTACTTTTTACTGTTCATAGTTCCAGGTACATCTGTTTTTTTTATGTGATCATTTGGTGCGTGGAATACTACAATAATGAATCCGAAAGAGAATGTTAACTGGGACAGATGTAGCATTTAAATTGGCAGTACTGGTTGCAATTACAATGAAAACTGCAGCTAACCTCACCCTGGAGTTACAAGATGAAGTTAACATTGGTAATGTAAACAAAAAAGTAGAAGGAAACACTACAAATCAGAATCCAAGCTGTTGCTGTACACAAAGGTCCCCACCTTCCTTTTCAGTGTAAATTCAAAGATGAGAAGTGCAGGTTGTTGTTGTTTGTCTTTTCGGCTTTTCCCGGTTAGGGGTTGCCACAGCGGAACTCCGATCCGCTAATGATTGGCAGTAGATTCTTATGGTGCCGAGTTGCCAACCTGACGCCCAACCTTCAGCGAAGGCACGCCCATTCACGCATGTCTTTCGGAGGCCACTCGACCGCAGGTGGACATGCAGATTCCACACAGAAGGCACTCCAGCTGAAAATCGAACAGGAGAACCTCTTGCTGTGAGGCAACAATGCTAAGATGAGAAGTGCAGGTAACACCATACAAATAAAAGTTGTGTACTCACCATAACTATGTATCTGTGTTGTCCATTTTCATTCTTCCTCAACTATTGGGCATTGGATCTGACCTAGGATCAAACTTGGCCATATTTACTAGACTCTCAAATCCTACTCTTGAGCTCCTCCCTTTACTCATAAAGCCCCAGTCAACCTGCTATACCTCAGATTGACTTTTGCTGTCTTATAAACTAAAGGAGGAAGTAACATTAGGTTAAGACAAAGTAAAACTATAAAACTAGTAGTAGCAGAAACAGGGCTCAAACCTGGAACAGATGTTTCACAATAACCATAAGGTTGCTCCAGGAGATAATAGGAAGGTGATGGAGGGTGAGGAGTTGAGGAAGAATAAAATAGACAACACAGATGTATAGTTATGGTGAACACATAACTTTTATATCTGATGTTGTTTTTTCATTCATTCAACTATTGGGACAGAGTCTCCAGCTACATGTTCCTTGGATGGCCCTTATTGAAGGATATTCCTGCATACTGCAGAATCAAAAGCAGTCCTTCTTCTGGAAGTCAAATCCAATTTGCAATAAGCAATAAAAGTATGAGCATTAGACCAGGTAGCTGCTGCGCAAATGTTATCAATAAAAGTTTTAGACCAAATGACAGAAGATGGTAGCCATAGACCAGGTGGAGTGTGCTTTAGGAGGGAGGCCTGGGTAGGGACAAGCCTTGCTGACTGTAAACAAATGAAATGCAACCAGTAAGCCATTTGGTTAGGGTAATTTTAGAAATAGGTGAGCCCAATTTGATTGTGGAAAATCAGACAAACAATTGCTCTGACTTTCAAATGTAGTTGTCTATGTACATCCAAAAGGTGGAGCATATATTCATAGGTTCATAGGTTCATAGGTTAGTACTAAGCTAACTGCCCTTACGAGCCTTTTTAAGCCTAGCCAATTATCCCCTGTGAGATTCAAACCCTGTACCTTGTGTTTGTAAGGCAAACACCTTAACCATTAGGCCACCCTCCCAACCCCTTTGTTGGCAGAGTTGGGAAAGAAAGCACTCAAATTAATGACCCGGATAATATTCATTTTGGAGACTACTTTAGGAAAAATGGATGGATTGGTCTGCAAAGTATGCTGTCTTTGTGAAAAATGAGGCAAGGAGATTTGGAAGACAGAGCTCGGAGTTCAGAATTCGTCTTGCAGATGTAATGGCCACTAGAAAGACAGTTTTCCAGGACAAAAATTTCACATCAGATTTAGCTGATGGCTCAAAAGGTTTCTGAGTTAACACTTGTAGTACAACTGTTAAATCACAGGGGTGGTGGGGGTCCTTCACTGCTGGCCTAAGTGAGAAAGTACTTTTGAAAAATACCTTGCACAGTTTTGAAGAAGCTAATCAAGAAACATTTCTACCAAATGCACTTTAATAGTAGAGAAACTAGCTCCTTGAAAAATAGATGCTAAGAACTCTAGGACAGCAGAGGTAGGAGCAGTGAAGGGGTCCAAATCTCTCTGTAGAGCCCAAACAGAGAATCATTTCCATTTACTTTTGTACAGCTTCCTAGTAGAAGCCTTGTGGGAGGATAGAAGCAGTATCTGTCAGACTGATCTGTCTAACTATCAGTGGAATTGGAGAAATCATGCGGTGAACTTGAGGCCTGTAATGTCTGGATGATCCATCCCTGTGGGATGACAGAAAAGGTCTGGACTGGAGTCCAGTATCCATGATGAATAGTGAAGGTGATACCAAAGGATAGGGAGCCATACTTGAGGAGGCCAAAAGGGGGCAACGAGAATAACAGTCATCTTCAACCAAAGTGCTTTCTGTAAGAATTTGGGAATTAGAGGTATCAGGGGATAAGCATAAAGAAGTCCAGAGTGCCATAATTGGACATAGTCATCTCCTGGTGACTCCCCCAGAGGGGGGATAAGGGCAAAGAACCTGCACTTGTTGTTGCAGGGAGATGCAGAGAGGTCACAACAAGGGGGGCCTCATTGATGGAAAATCCTCTCCACCACTGACTTAGTGAGAGACCACTTGTGAGGCATCAGAATGGAGCTGCTCAGTTTGTCTGTTAGCATGTTGGATTTCCCCAGTATGTGCATTGCTGTAAGAAAGTGGTTGGAGGAGATCATCTACTGCCACACTATCATCACCTCTCAATGAAGGGAATGAGATCAGGCCCTTCCCTGTTTGTTGATGTACCAAACCACACACATGCTATCGGTTTGTATCACAATCATAAAACAAGAATTTCTGAAACCACAGATGACAGTATAAGTAAAATAACTGCAAACTTTAATAAATCTTCACTCAAAACATCTCAAGGTATCTCTCCATTTGGATGCATATTATATATGATTGAACTGACATCTGAAATAATTGTCATAATTTCTCTTCTCATTATTTGTGTATAGTCATCTGTGACCAGCATTTCTAACATCATAGTATCATAATACATAACATCCATGCCTACGACACCCCTTCCCTTATCTGCACTTTTGACTAAATTATCAGCATTATTAGTCAGCAATTTTAAAGCTTGTTCATTGGTTAAATTTAAAAAATTTTCTTTTTCATATTCTCAAATAAATTTTATATATATATATATATATATATATATATATATATATATATATATATATATATCACTTTCAACTGCTATTTCAAATGCTGATATAACTGGGTTACCTGCTGGTATATATGTAATAATCCATTTATTAGCTGGTGCTAAATAATGTTGATCTTGTCCATATATTTATATATTTAAGTTCAAACTCCTTGTGAAGAGTCTAAATTCTAAAAATGTTGAGGCAATATCAAAGGAATTACCCAGCACAAAAGTTAAGGCCTCATTTAAGACTGCATATTCTGATTCAGTTAACTGATATTTTGATAAATTAAATACAGTACTATTCATTGCCTGGTTTGACTCCTTACTGTTGGAAGCAGCTCCATTTGTTTCATTCTCCTTCTGCCTCGGTTTCCCTTAATTCTTTCCCATTGAGATGGTATTGGATAAGGTTCTTCTTGCAGTGTCCAAAACTCTAAAGTGTCCAAGGCTATAACTGAGTTTGCATCCACTATTGCATATTTAGTTTGTGTGGGTCGCTCTTCCATTCATGTTACAGCTTCCTCTGTTGGCTTAGATTGAACATTAGTAGTTACTGCCTCCTTTGGATTTCACTCACCGTGATTGGACCATATGAAGGCTCTCCCCATTTTGAAATCATTGCAGTCTCGACAAAGCTTACGCTTCTTGGTTTCAATTAATCTATTTTCAAATACTGTAAGCCTATCTAACGTTTCAGTCAAAAGGACTGAATGTAGATTTGTTTCAATTGTTGCTATAAGCTCATTATAACATTGTATCACCTCCATTTTTAAGGTGTGTTCCATCAGTTCAAAGACTTTGTTCATTATTGTCATACATTGAATGGAACAGTTCAAATTAATTTTTTTGCCATTGTTTTAACAGTTCTGGATATTTATCTTGATAAGTGGGCATCTTCATTGTTCTCAAACCTCCTGGAACAAGTCTATATTTAAATATATGTGTCAAACATTAAACATTGCTATTGCAACTTCTTAAAGGCTTGCATCTTGTTTTCAAAGTTTTTATCTTTCTATCCTGCTACAATATTATTCATGTCAAGGTTCAAACTTATGTTATCCTCACCCAGTTTTTTCATCAAACCCCTGGAACAGGGGATTCTGTTTGATAGCCAGCATATCCCAAATGTCTTTAATAAGCAGCTGTTGAGCAGTGCTGGTAGAAAGGATGTAGCTATACTGTGTTGTCATGTCCACAGGCATTCCCAAACTCCAAATAAAAGAATAAATAAACCAAGTAACGCCACTAAGATAAATCCAGAAAAAACAGTATTCAAATAGTAAAACAAGAATTTCTAAAACCGCAGATGACAGTATAAGTAAAATAACTACAAACTTTAATACAACTTCACCCAAAACATCTAAAGGTATCTCTTTCATTTAGATGCATATTATATATGGTTGAACTGACATCTGAAATAATTGTCATAATTTTTCTTCACATTATTTGTGTATAGCCATCCTTGGCCAGCATTTTAAAATCATAGTATCATAGTACGTGACACAGGGATCTGTGCTGGGGCTTCTGTTGTTTGGAATCTATTTCTCGGATGTACAGGCTAAGAGAAAAGGCCTATGGCTGACAAAGTTTGCTGATTATTGCAAACTGGGTGCAGTCATCAAGTCCCCAAGATGTTTGGCTGGGGTGGTGAGGAGCCAGTTGTCTAGGTATGGAAATACTCAGAATCCTAGCAGTCTCAAGTAAGTTGCCACCACTGCCATACATTTGGTAAACACCCCGGGGCTGTAGTGAGATCAAAGGGCAGGGCTCTAAACTGATCATGACTGGCCCACAGTTGAAAGCTCGGAAATCTTTGGGATCATCTATGTATCTTGATGTGATAGTACACATCCTGAAGGTCAATAAAGCACATCCAATTGTTCTTGTGTAGAAACAGCAGATTGGACTGAAACTTGACCATTCAAAACTTTCACTGCTTCACAAATTGATTCAGTCTGATTAGATCCAGAATTGGTCTCATGTCCCCATTTGTCTTTGTCACTATAAAGAATCTTGAGTGAATTCCAAATGCTTTCAGGTCTGGGGGGAACCTCTTGGATAACTCTTTATCTAGTAGCTTTTGTATTTCTTGAGCTGTTGCTTCCCTCTGACTGGGTGGGATGTCTGAAAGCCTTTTTGTTTTGGATGGAGCAATCTGGGATAATTATATGAAATAAACTATTGATATGATTTTTAGCACCCAATAATCTTCTGTTATTGATGCCCAGGTGTCTTGGTGCAAAGACAAGTGTCCCTCAACTGCCTCCAGAGGTCAGCAGTCAGGCAACCTTTTAGGAACGCTGAAAGGGTTAATCCAAAATGGAATCTAGAAAACCCTGGTAATGTGGGCCTTCTCTTCTGCAAAAATGGCATCTTCCATTTGAACCCTGCCTCTGCCTCTGGGGAGATACTCCTTTGTGAATCCTGGAAAGGACCCTGGGATTTATGGAACTACATCTTCTTGCCTTCTTTGTGATTCCTAGAAAAGGATCGTTGTGGGGTAGAAAAGCGTATCCCCTATGATAGATATGGTCTTTCCATCCTGTTCACTCTAGAAAAGTGTTTCCTTTATGGTAGAGCCAAACAAAGACATTCCATCAAAGGGAGCATTGATGAAAGAAGACTTGAAATGCTCATCAGAGTTGCATAATTGCATCCAGGCATGTCTCCTAATGGCTATGCCTGAACCCGCTGCCTGTGAGGTATTCTCCACAGCATGGGAAATTAGCCTCATGGATGCATCAGAGATAGATAAGAGAGTGGCCAGTTGTGAAGAAGACTTCTTACAGTCCTCAATGATTATGGACCATAGCATCAACAGGAACTCCTTTGCTCCCATGTGGCCTGTCCTGGAGGGACCAAGAAATTTATCATGACCTGAAGGAGGTAGAGTGGTAGGATCTGAAAAGGAAAGAGTAGTCAAATCTCATGGACAAGAGAAGACCCTCTCCACCACCTCAAAGCAGAAGGACTGTGAGATGCTGTAGCTGGTCGCACTGGAGCTGAAACTGCCAATGCCACCATGTCCCTTATGGGGACCTTATTCCAGAGTAAGGGAAGTCTATGGGGCACAAATCAGTCCCGCCAACAAGTCCTGTTTATTACTGATCTCAGGTTTACGTCCCTTGAGCGAATAGCTCTGGTGGATTGGGTTTTCCTTAGGTGGAGCATTTCTAGCAATTTGGGGTTTGACATAGCCTTGCATGACAGGCACAGATCACCTCTGAGTAGCCTGTACGCGACAGAGTACAGTCTGAGTTTTTTTAGCCTCATAGCATAGGGCAACTGTTTGAGGCATGTTATCGTCTTTGTGAGGTACTTCTGAGTTCTCTCCAGTTGTTGCAGATGTCTTGTTAGGTACATCCCGAACGGGGCCTTATATTCAATAACGGATCTAATGAGTGATGAGTAGAGGGGGACAATAACATCCTTATTCCTGGATGCAAACCCTTTTGTAATAAGGTGGGTCATGTAGAAGGATTTTCTAACCACTTTAGCAATATGGCTGTCGGAGAGGTTACTGTCCACCTGAGTCCCTAGGTCTCTTATCACACTCTCTGTGGTAAGTGGGCTACCACCTATGTTGTAATTCATAGGTACTTGTTTTTTTCCCAAAGGGGATGACGATGCACTTTTTGGCATTTAGCTTGAGGCCGTGGTTTTGGCACCACATATCTGTGTCCGTAAGACCCTTTTGAAGGATATTTTCTAGAGTAGGTTGGATTCTGTGGGTAACCTCAACTGTCCCTGAATGAAACAAAGATGTCAAGTTCAGACCTTTTGGGCACTTTAGAGTCTCAATTAATCTGGTACTGCAAGCAGAACTTTATCATTTTCAACATTTCTGACAGTTTGTCAGGTGGGCAAAAAATTTAAAGGTGGATTTAGCTGATACCTACCTCCAGATGGATTAGCAAGAATCAAAACAATCAAGTCTCTCTACTGTTACAACAGACTGGTGTTTAGGACAGCTTCTGCCCCTGCTATTTGGCAATGGGCAAATGATCAGATCCTCCAGCGGGTGCTTGAACTATAGTATTATCTTGATGATATCATCATTACCAGAACTACAGATAAAGAACACTTAGAAAACCTTAAGAGATTCCGAAGAAGGTTTGAAGAGTATGGGCTAAGAGCAAGGAGGGAGAAATGCCAGACTTTGAAGCCCAGTGTCACATACTGTGGGCCACACTGTAGATGCAAAAGCTCTAATTAAGTCCTAAGAATCAGGTTGTACTAAAAGCTATACTGCACAGCTAAGATCTTTATCAAAGATTTTGAATGATTACAAAAGCTTTTTTGCAAAATATGGCAACTGTGTTGTATCACCTAAATGAACTTTTACAAACTGGTAGACATGGAAATGGACTAAAGAATGTCAGCATTCATTTGTGAAGTAGCAAAGTTGGTCACCTCCAATACAGTCTTGATACACTAAAACCCATCCCTTCCACTGAAACTGGAATATGACATTTCTCCTTACGGCATTAGAGAGGTGATATTGCATGTTATGGAAGAAGACAGTGAAAGGCCTATGGTGTTTCTTTGTGCTCCTTGACCACTGCTGAGAAAAATATGCTCAAACTGATAGAAGCACTAAGTTTTGTATGAGGTGCCATAATGTTCAATCAATACCTATTAGGCACAGAAAGTACAGTTTCGTAAATTGTACTTGCTCATAACAGTAGATACTCAAATTCCTCAGTGCTGCAGTAAGCTTTAGGCTGCATGGGCTGTGTCTTGTCCAAGGGAGCAAATGGTCAGCCCTGAGGAGGAAAAATCTACAGTGATAGTGAAGAAACTTCTGGACATTCTTGTCCAAATGTTAAGGAGGAGCAAACTCACCCTGAAACACTGAAACATATAAACCCAATCATTTGATATCCCAACAAGTAACTATATACAGTAAACTCTCAGTTAATTGGAACTCAAGCAAACGGCGCTCTCGAGCAACCGGCAAAAAAATATCGAAGAAATACAGTCCAATTTTCATGTCTTGCACTTTCTGTCCCCCCCCCCCCCCCCACAGAAACATACCTTACGTTTTTAGAGTTTTAAAAAGGAAGATAGGAATAAATTCCCTCTCTCTCCAACCTGAGAACAAGTCAAACCAAACAAACAGTATAGGGTACAGTATTAGTCAGGCTTATTTTTAATAGTAACTCTCAAGCAACCAGAAACTACTAGTTATCCGGCATCTCCCATTCCCCATGGGTGCCGATTAACTGAGAGTTTACTGTACAAGAATAAGGTGTGGAGGGTGGGTGTGGCTACTGCAGCAGTAAGGAATTTGAACATCTACTGTTATGGGTAAGAACAACTTACACAACTGTCCTATTCTTCATCATTTCTACTGCTGAAGTAGCCTTTAGGCTATATTGATTGATTACCAAAACCTATCCATCCTCGGAGGAGAAAGAATTTTGGGAGCCCCTAAAGAATGTTTCTAGCAAAGCCTGTCCTGGATCTGGAAAAGGAATCCAGCTTGTAATGCCTTGAAAAGGTATGTACAGAGGACCATGCAGCTGCCTCTCTAATACTTCTAAAGTCCATCCCTTTCCAATATGCCATTGAAGAAGACAAGGCTGTGAGCGATCCTTGGTACTGTTTAAAACTAGTTTACCATGGTGGGTATAACAATAGGCAAAAGCCGATGACAGCCATCCAAAAATAGTCTATTTTGACAAGGGTTGTCCTTTCTTTGTCCCAACATAAGGAACAACAGGCTGATCAACTTTTCTGAAGGACTTGATCAGGACTCAGGTACTAGCTTGACCGAAACAACTTTTCTAAAGGACTTGTTTCTGCCAAGCTAGTACCTAAGTTGCCTATGCACATCCAGAGTATGCAAAATCCTTTCTCTCTGGTTCTGGGGATCTGAATAGAACCATACCTCTTAGCCCAAGAAATCTGGACAAAACCTGGCATAATGGGGAGACGCAGGCTCAAAAAAAGGGACAGATTTTAAATACTGCTGTTCTAAGCATAGAAAGTAGCTAGAATAACAGAGTTTGTGTTACATTTTCTAAAAGACATGAATTCTGAAACTCATATGTATGTCATTTTTTAGTGATTTAATTCTTCAGATCATCCCTGTGACTTGCCAGAAAGCCACAAATTTTATGACGACCAGACCAAAATTATGAGGCAAAAATCTGGACATTCTGCAAAAATCTGGACAGTTGAGAGGTATAGGGGAGACTGACAGCTTGTGTCAAAACAACCTTGGCCATGAATTAGGTATTGTTTCTTAAGAGTCTGTCCCTGTGAATGACCAGACATGGTTAATTCACTGTGACAGCTTGCAACTCAGCTACTCTTGCAGAGCTCAGAGCAATAAAAAGTACTATTTTCCATGTGATGAACTTTAAATCAGCCTGATGAGTCAGTTCAAAGAGAGTCAATGTTAACTCTTCCAGCTCAAAGTTAAGATCAGAAGAAGGAGCAACCTGTTTATGGGGAGGTCTCAGATGTAAAACTTTTTTAAGAAACTGTTTTAAACATAGAACAAAGTGAACGATCCAAGGACAGGTGTGCTGAAATAACTGCAATTTGTACCTTGATAGCAAAGTAAGAGAGGCCAGAGGCTAGTAATTCACACAAATATATAAGCATCAATGGCACATAATTCCTGATAGGGCCCTGCTTATTGGCTAGGCACCTAATAAATCATGTTTCCACTTGCTAATATATGATTTTCTAGTAGCAGGTTTTCTTACTTCCTTTAGTATCTGTTGCACATCATTTGAAAAGAGATAATTAAAATGAATTAGAATTGAGTCATCCAGGCAAATATTTGAAGATGTTTATCAAACTTGTCCTATCTTGTGGGAGTACATCAAGTTTGTGAGGAAGCTTGTGGCAACTGCCTTTGGCTATATCCATAAAAAGGGAGAACCCATATTGTCTGGGTCATAAGGGAGTCATCACAATTATTATGAAGAGTATTTCTGAATCTTGAAAATTACCCTGGATATCAATAAAAAGGGTATAAATGCATAAAGAAATATTCCCATCCACAGGAATGAAAATGCATTTGATTTTCAGGCCTGCTTGCAAGGACTTCTGGAGCAAAATTTATTCAGTTGTCTGTTCTTAGAATGTTCTCCACAACTGGATAAATTCATGGAAGATCCCCTCATTTAATTTCCATCCATGAGTGTCTGTCCTGATCCTACTCAGCTTGTCTACTACTATGTTTTGCTCTGATGTAATGTAAGATGTTTGGGGGTGGGTTAAGGAATGCTGATGAGCTACCTCGCAAATCACCATGGCCAGGCTGCAGAGAGGGTATATCCTTATACCACCTTTCTTGTTGATGTACCATATCACTGTGGCATTGTCTGTAAACACCTGAAGAGGTCCTCAGGACCACAGATAAAGAATTTTAAGGCATGGACCACAGCCAACATGTTTTTGAAATGTATGTGCTTTGTTGTATATGAGGAATCCCACAGGCCTATACCCTTACCCCACTGAAACTGACCCCCAAGCAAAATCTGAGGCATCCAAAGTTACAGATTGGCTTGAAGGTACAGGATAAAAAGGGAGACCTGAATTTGCTTGTATTTAGAGTCTCCATCACGGCAGTTCCTGTTTTACAAAGCCCAGTACTAGAATCTGAAATTCGTGGGCATGTAAATGTTGGGTCAATATGCTTTTTAGAAACCGCCAACTCTTTCTCATGTGTAACATAGCAAAAGGAATCATAAGAATCATAGATGCCATGAAAAACAGGATTCCGAGATATGCTCTGGTTGAAATCGAAGACTAATTTGAGAAGATCAGAAAAGTTTTCAGATAAAAATCCACCTTTTACTGTGTCAAAAAGCATTCTGTTGAAGGGTATCTATCAAACATCCTCGAAAGGCAATTCTATGAGATGGGGTCAAGGAGGATTTCCGAATATTTATCTGGAACCTCAAATGGGTCAGAAGAGAAGAAACCCATTATAAGGACTCTTTACATTTTGAAAAAGCCTCTGCAACAATGAGTAAGTTGTCTAAATAAGGAAATATGTGAATGTCATTCAGTCTGCAATGAGGTATGACTGGAGCTAGACACTTTGTAAACACCCTTGGATCTTTAGATAATGCAAAGGGTAATGGAGAGAACTGATAATGTGACCCACACACAGAAATTCTGAGAAATGTCTTGAATTTTGGCTATGGGAATGTGATGGTAAACAGCTTTCAAATGTAAAGTTACTATAAAGCTTCCCTGGGGAATAAGAGGTAACATATACTGAAGGATCAACATTTTGAATTTTCAAATTATCACATCCAGATTTAGAAAGGAAAGATCTAGAACTGGTCCCAAGAAGACTCTTTCTTTGGTACCAGAATCATTCTGGAATACAAGCCTTTGCTCCTTTGATTTAATGGCACCAGTTCTATGACTTCTAGGGCTAGTAAGTGCTAAAGAACCTTTGGAAACAATTGTTTGTTTCAGACGGTGGCCAGGAATTCCCCTGAAAGGAGGTATTTGTATCCAGTGCCAACCGTATCTGAACCATCTTTAACAGTCAAGACTCTGCAACAATCTGTTGTCAGAGGGGAATACACAGAGCCAGTTGCTGGGACAGATAGGGGCAGGGGGAAAGAAGGCTAGTATAGTCATTTTGAAGTTGTACACTGTTCCTTTTTAGGAAGGAATCCTTATTTTTGTTGCTCCATTTCTGACATCTCTTTTTATTTCCGTATAGTTTGAGAAGTCGGGAATTGTGTGTTTTCTTTCTTAGATATGAAACAGGATCTGGGAGATTTTTAAAAAGGGACCTGAAAAAATTTGGAAACTCTCTGAATTAATTTCCCCTCTCTCAACAAATTGTTGCAAATGGGCCAAATAATTTATTTATTTATATATTTATATTTCTTTACTGGGTTAGTGCACTGATCTCAATGGACCATTTGCAGGCACAACCTTGGTGAACAGGATCACATAAGAAATAAACAAAACAGTTTTATAGATGCAAGAATATTCTACAAACATATACATATATATATATATATATATATATATATATATATATATATATATATATATATATATGGATCTAGGACTATTGAACGAAAGTTCAATAGTCCGAATCCACAATAACCGAACGCACTTTAATGAAAGTGCTTTCACAGAAAAAGCGCTTTCGTTAAAGTCCATTCAAAAAAAACAAAAAACAATAAATCTCCTTTTATGCAGGGGGCAAGGCTCCCTGCACCCCCCCTACTTCTATATTCTCCCTCCGAAGTTGCACTACAGTGGGGAAAAGGGAATTCTCCCTTAACCGCACCATAGTGTGACCGGCACAACCAGCATACATAACCGAAAGTGCTGCTTTGGTGAACAGCACTTACAGTTATGTATGTTCGTCATTTCTGCTTCGGCGGAAAGTGCCGTCGGGGATCTGTACGGATCCCATACATATATATATATATATATCTATATATATATATATATATATATCTATATATATATATATATATATATATATATATATATATATATATATATATACATTTACAGATGTAAGACTATGCTACAACATTTAATTGAAGGATCAGTTAACAATGTCAAAACATGGATGGAAAAATATAATAAGACCCTATCTGAAGCTGAATTCAACATTTCAGACTTTACATCAGCAGAAAACTTTTGAATATGTATCCAGTCATACCTCTTCAAAATTTTAGCAGAAGCAATGGCTCCAGACACAGTATCTGCACAATCATACAGACTGCTTAAGGCATGTTTAGCACATGAGAAATGTAAGAAATAAAAATAATTCAGATAGGCACTACCTTCAGGGGAAAATGTTCTAGCTAATTCTTTCAAACTGTCTGTACTAAAAAGCACACATTTCCACATATGACTCTGCTACTTAAGAATTTATACATCAAAGTGGAAAAAGAAAAAAAAAAATCACCTTATCAAATCTGTTCCATACCTTCCCCCCCCTTGTCCACAGGGGAAGGGTTAGAAGATAAGCCCTGCTGGTGAAGATGTGGAAATGGCTGCAGGGTCAGATCTAAGGTGAGAAAATAAACACTTGCTACTTTGAGAAACTTTATAAAGCTTATCTGCTTTTTTGGGGACTGAGGTTTCTGAACAAAGGTTCCTACAGGCAGCATTAAATACATCCTCCAAGGCTAGCAATAGAGGAGGAATAGGCATAGAATGAAGAATATCTACTTGTGGCATATCACAATATCTCCTCAATTCACCCATTTGTTGCCTTTAACAAAAAAAGAAAAAAAACAGTCATCCTGACTATAGTTTGAGAAATGGAAAATTCCTCCAAAGGAGGTTGTGAGGATCAAGTTTCATCCGAAACAGAGATTTGGTCTCGAAAATCTGAAGGAGAAGAAACCACATCCCTGTCTATGCCAGAATCTTCAGACATATCTTCCTCAGTAATAGTTCTGCTGTCCAGATTTACAGGTATTGTATTCTGAGTACTGGGATTAACCACCTGTAAGAAGTTCTTGGTTATAGTAAATAAGTCATCTTTTCCAGTATACACCATCTCTCCAGATGAATAATATTTAAACTTTAGCTTTTTCTTTATAGGTGTCACTGAGGACAGACCTGGAGAAGATACTTCCACCCCATCAAGAAGTCTCTTTCCCCAGGTTACATTAAGCAGCATGCTCAGTATGTCTCTGAACCCTAGAAAATATGGTTCTTACATGTCCAGTTCAGGCACTGAAACAGCCATAGAGGATGTGGCTGACCCCCATTTGATGGTAACTGAAAGGACTACCCAAGAGAAAGCTGGAGAGGTCAGTGGTCTTATGAACAACTGCTGGCTCCTGCAGAGTCACCCATCATAAACTGAGGCAAAGACCGAACCCTGCAGAATTGGCAAAGGCTCTTTGGTAAGTTGTTTTTTTCTTTCTAGGAGCTTTGGAAGCTGGACCATTAGGAGCAAGGTAAGTATCCATGTTGTGACAGAGGTAGATTCCACAAATGCGATAAGCTTCACTGTAACAAGTTAGTCAGAAGGTAAATTGTCAAAGAGTGATCGCAAGCAGCACACTTACATTTTTACATACATTCACAGACCCTTACACACTTTGATGTGTAAGCAACACATTAAATTCTTGTCAGAAATCCCTCCAGATAAACGTCACTCTGACAGAAAAAAATGGCAGGTAAGTTGTCACACAATGAACACAAGCACTAACATATCCCTTTAGTTCCTGCCCAAATAAAACACTTCCCAACACTAAACTTTAACATAAAATACATAAAATTCACACAAGCAGTCCATTTACCTGCCAAAATAGTTCTCAAATTAGCCAAAGCTAAAAATACTGGTTCCTGACAGGAAATTTCAGATATTAGAAAGATACTGGGTTTCTTAAAGCGGCATTTCCACTAAATAAATACATAAATAAATAGCATTTAGTTTTAAAAGACAAAAATTCTGCATGTAAGGTTCCTCAATGGGGATTTTTCTGCCAGAATAAATCTGAAGGACAGCTGTTTCTTCACAAGACAGCAAGAAAGTATGGAAGTTTCTTCAATGGATTCTGATTTTCAATCCTCAGGACTGACAAATCAGCAGTCAGAGTGAAGTTGTAGGACATAGCCAAAGCTTTTGGAAGCTGGCCAGTTGTCATGTCTTGGGAAAGACACAACCTATATAGCCTAAAGGCTACTGAAGCAGTGGGAAAGATAAACATTTTATTCTTGCTAAGGACCACTGGTCTCATGTTTTAGCCCAAGAAAGGAATTCCTATCACAGTAGCCGGTCAAATACAAATATAAGCCTTGTTTCTGGGTGGTCAACAATACAAGACTGAACACATACATACTGCATGCATGCAAAAGCTGATGGTCTGTCTTGTCTTACACTGGAGACTGCATGAGATGAAAATGAGAAGGAAGAATCACTAAATACATTCTCCTTCAGTCAAACAGAGTACCTGTTAGTCACAACAGACATTGTAAAGACAGAAATCGTATAATCACAAGTTTACACAGTGACACAAAATGGATGGACAGTCAAACACATCTTTGTTAGTTGACTTAATATCCAAAATAGGATAAAATTACCTTAAAATCTGGCTATGTGATGTGGAGGTTAGGGCTTATCACAGTCACTACATTATTTAGAAGAACTTCATAAAGGCCATCTTGGGGTAGTGAAAATGAAGACACCACTAAAAGTTACACAGGATGTACTAAGATACCTTTTTATGTCAGAACTTGAGTACTACAGCAACTTCAAAGTGATAATGGCCCTCAGTTTATGGCAGCTGGCTTAGAAACATTTCTTCAAAAAAAAGTCATTCAACATATTACATCTGTCCCCTGGCATGTAGCAAATAATGGGCCTCTGAGACGTTTCTGCAAAGGCTTCAAAAAGCACCTTGAGTCATGTAAAATTACATTACTCTTCAGCAAAAGTCATCCAATTTCTTGTTCCTCTATATAAATGCTGTTCATGTTGCAGCTAATCTGATCTTAGTCATGTTGTTTATGGGACATCCTCTACATTAAAGATCGGGCTTGTTCTTGTCAAACCTTCATCAGACTGTTCAAGATCAATACATCAAGCAAGACTAAAGGACACACACACACGCACGCACACGCACGCACATGCACACACACACGCACACGCACACACACGCACACGCACACACACACACACACACACACACACACACACACACACACACACACTCCTTTCCAGCATTACAGAGGAGATATTTAATGGGCTCCTCTGACCATTAAGGAGCAGTGAGGACCCATGTCTTGCACAGTCAGTCAAGGTTATCCCTGACATCATCTGGCACCACTGTGTTGATTAACTGAAGAAACCTAAAGTGAACAAGCCTAAGGATAAACCCACTTTGCCTGTTTTTACAATTCCTATTTATCATCCTGAACCATTGTCGTTACTGTGAAACTAGTGTGCAGAGTTTGTTTGCAACACCCTATATCTACTACAGAACCCATCATGATAGCTGCAAAACAAGAACATTTGCTGAGGAAAAGAGTTAGTCTTTTGTAATCCTCCGTAAAGACTAACGGATACTATTTATGTAGTCTTTTCTTCTTTTTTGGGGGCGGGCATTTAACAGTATATAATACTAATACTAATACTATTATTAATACTAACACTACTACTAATAAAATGTTCTGATCAAACAACATTTAATGTTTTGAAAACTGATTTAGAGCATGCACACTATGCAGTCATCATGCATGGTGCACTTGCAGATTTTGCACTAAGTTGCTAACACAGTTTTAGTAGGATCAGCAGAAGAACAATCATAATCATAAATGTTTGCCATCTTGTCATGCAGCCTGTGCTTACAAAATTCAACATCATGCATATCATTCTGTTTGTTCAACTTATACCACCTTATTGTTTAAAATTACATTATCATTTGTAATTTCATAGAGATAAATCTAATATCGCGTTTTGTCTAAAAAAAAACGAAAGTTATGTACTCACCATAATGCTCCATCTGTGTTGTCCATTTTCATTCTTCTTAAACATATGGATTCGGATCCCATCCTCGGATCTGACTCAGCTGCTGTTACACAGCTCATGGAAAATTCAAGCTCTCGAGCTCCTCCTTTACCCACAATGCAACAGGTCCCCTTATTCCCCACATCTTGTTTGCAGCTTCTTATTGTATGACACAATGAAATTCCAGCTTTAACGTGGAAAGTCACTATCTGGAGCTCAAATAGAAGGAACTTTGGTTTCTATAATACTATCCAGTTCTTCCATAAGTCATCAAAAGAAACAGGATAGGGGGATGAAGAGGGGGAAAGTTGGGGAAGAATGAAAATGGACAACACAGATAGAACATTATGGTGATTACAGAACTTCTTTATCTGAAGATCTCAAGTTTCATTCATTCCTCAAAATATTGGAAAGAATCCCCAGCTACCTGATTCCTGGGTGGACTCTAAGGAAGGATATTCCTGAGTACTGTTGAGTTGAAGGCTGCTCCTCGCCTAGAGAACTGATTCAGCTTGTAATGAGTAATAAAAGTATGAGGGTTAGTCCAAATTACAGCCACACAAATATCATCCATGGAAGACCTGGATATAAAAGCAGTTGCTATGGACCTGATTGAATGAGCTCTTACTGACTTTGCCAAGATCAGACCAGATTTATTATAAACAAAGAAAATGCAATCGGTCACCCATTTTGATAAGGTTATTTTTGAAACTGGTTGACCCAATCTCATTTCCGAAAAGGATACAAATAATTGATCTGATTTCCTAAATTTCTCTTATCTTTGTAGATAGAAGCATGATTGTCTGTGAACATGTAACAGATGCAAAATGTATTCACCTTTGTTTGAAATATTTGGAAAGAATACCGGGAGGTTAATAGATTGAGTAATGTTGGATCCTGGCACCACCTTAGGAAGAAAGGAAGGATTGGTTCTTAAGGACACCCTGTCCTTATGAAAAATTAAATAAGGAGGCTTAGAGGATTAAAGCTTGAAGTTCTGAAACTCTCCTGGCCAATGTTATAGCTTTCAGAAATATAGTTTTCCAAGTCAAATATTTCAATTCACATTTTGCAGCTGGTTCAAATGGTTTCTGAGTTACGATCTGTAACATTAAATTCAGATCCCAAGGTGGAGTAGGATCCTTAAAGGGTGGCTTGAGTAGGAAAGTTCCTTTTATAAACACCTTACAAAGATGTGAAGAAGCCAGCATGGAATTATCAACTCCGATACGGAAATTAAAGATGGCAGCTAACTGAACCTTAACTGCTGAAGGACTAGCCCCTTCATTAAAAACAGAAGAATTTTTGGTACTGATGCTGAAAAAGGGTTGATGTTTCATTGTGTAAAGGACAAATCTTTTTCATTTGCTCTTGTAAATTTTTCTAGTGGAAGGTTTGTGGGATGACAAAAGAATCTGGTAGACCAGGGAAGAGAGTTGGGTTGTCTGGCTATCAATGGAATTGGAGAAACCACGCAGTGAACTTTAGGTTGAGGATATCCGTGTGAGTAATGTCTGTCAGTTGAGACAGAAGGTCTGGAACTGGATCCAGAATCCAAGGCGGGTGAACTAGATGAGACCAAAGGAAGGAAACCAAATCCATCGAGGCTAATAAGGGGCAATGAGTATGACTCTGATCTTTAATCGGAATGTTTTCTGTTGAACATTGGGGATGAATAGAGTTGGGGGATAAGCACAGAGGAGACTTAGGAGCCATTCATGAAGAATAGCATCTATCGGTGACTCCACCAGCAGGGGGATTAGGACAAAGAACCTGTTGCACTTGTTATTCAGGGAAGATGCAAACAGGTCATAGCATGGTTGGCCCCACTGGCAGAATATCATTTCAGCCACTTTCATGTTGAGATACCACTCATGAGGTAGTAATATGGACCTGCTCAACTTGTCTTCTATCACAATGGATTTTTCTGGTATTTGCATTGCTATCAGCAATCAATTTGAAGAGATCGCCTATTGCCACACTCTCATAGCTTCTCGACATAAGGGCCAAGATCTTGTTCCTCCTTGTTTGTTGATATACCATACTACAGACATATTGCACATTTGAATCGCAATAGTTACTGGAAGGGAGAGTGTCTTGGAATGCCTACAATGTTAGGAGTATTGCCCTCATTTCCAGAACATTGATATGCATGTTGGCCTCCTCGGGGGATCATGTGCCTTGAACAGTCTTTCCCAAGAAATGCCCCCTTAACTGATCTGGGAAACATCTGTGGTCACTATGGCCTTGGGCTGCAGGAGGATGAATGGACAACCTTGTAAAATTTGATCTGAGTGACTCCACCACCAAAGGTATTTCTTACAGGCCTGAGTTATACTGATCTTAGTGGGCATAGGTTGATGTAGACTGGACCAGAGGGTTGCTAATATCCATTGAAGAATTCTCATATGGTGTCTTGCTAGTAAAACTAGAACTATTGTTGCGGACACCAATCTCAGGGTCTGTAAAATCAGTCTGGCTGACATGAATGAGTTTTGAAGAATTCTGTTGACTTGAAAATGAATAATTTGAGCCCTTGGCAAAGGGACGTTGTGATGAAGAAGGCCCCTATGAATTCTAACATCTGAGACTGTTGAAGTAGAGATTAGTTGTGATTGAGGCGATCAGCTGTGCTTGACGTATAAAGCCATGTCCAACCCGGAATTAATGGACATGCTGCACCTCAGAAAATCCAAATCCCATTGAGCTACGAGCTCGAGAGACTTGAACCTTAGCACTGAAATAAATAGGACATGCTGGAGGGACAGATTCATAACCCAGAGGCTCCCTTCACTCTGTAATAAAATCCCAGTCCAGGTTAGGCAGAGTCCCTCATTGACTCTCTTCAAGAGGAATCTTGATGAGTGGATGGGAGATTGTAGGTTTACCCCGGGTATCACTTCTGTGTCACTGTTAGACAGAGGCAGAGTATACTAACCTCAAAAAAGGGCATAGCAATATTCATTTAAAATGGGTGCGAAAGCCAAACACATTCTGGCTAAGCTTATAAATACCCTAGGGCAGATAGCCTAGTATGAACCTATGAACCTATGATTATAATTCCTAGATTGAAACAAATCTGGAGTACATAGTCCCAAGTTGCTATCAGCAGATGCTTGGTTGAAGTGGTTATGAGCCAGTCATCTAGATACAGAAACACCCGGAATCCCTGCAGTCTCAAGTGAGCTGCTACTACTGCCATGCATTTGGTGAACACCCTGGTGGCTGTGCTGAAGCAAAGGGCAGTACTCTGAATTGGTAGTGACTGACTCCCAGACAGTAGCGTAGATATCTCCTGGACCATCTATTTTTTTTGTGATAGTACATGTTCCAGAGATCTACTGAGCACATCCAGTTGTCCTTGTGCAGAAAAGGCAAGATGGACTGAACTGTGAACATCCAGAATTTGGTATGCTGAACTGATATGTTCAAAATGCTGAGATCAAAAATTGATCTCCGGTCCCCTGTTTTATTTTGCACTAAAAAGAATCTTGAGTAAGTTCTGGATCTGCTGATTTCCTTTGACTTGGTGCGACATAGGGAATTTTGATTACTGATGGAGGAGGTAGGGAAAAGGGAATTATATAACCTCTGGAAATAATCCCCTGCACCTAAGTATCTTTTTGAATATCTAGCCAGACTCTGTGGTGTAGGGATAAGTGACTCCCGACTGCTTCCAGAGGTGGGAAATCAGGCCTTCTTTCAGGAGCGTTGATACAGTCTGTCAGAGAAAGAGGTCCCATACCTATGATTCCATAGCCACCTCTGCAACGAGGGTGGAGTCTCCCATTTGAGATCCCCCCTGCCCTTGGGGGAATGTCGATCATGGAATGGACCCTGGGATTTTCTGAACCACATTTTTCTGACCACCTCAATGATTCCATAAAAATGTTCTTTGAGGAGTCGAAAAACATACACCCACTGCAGACAGGGTCTTACCATTGTGATCTCACCTTGTATGGTGTCTCTTTCATCTTGGAGCTGAATAACAAACTTCCATCAAAGGGAGTATTGACAAAGGATGACTTGAAGGGCTCTGCAAAATCACACAGGAGCATTTTGGCATGCCTCCTGATGGAAATGCCTGACCCTACTGCCCTTGAAGCTCCTTCAACTGCATGTGATATGAGCCTCATGGATGAGCTGGAAATAGATTGAAGGGTCACCAAATGTGAAGCAATAGAAGGCTCTGCCTCAGATGTACTGGTCCCTGAGAGAGATTTTGAAAGTTCTTTGATCAAATCCTTCTGTAATCTGATGAAGTGTGCCACGTAATTCAAAGAGCTGAATGCAAAGGTCACTGACACATACATACACTTCCCAAACATGTCCAGCACCCTAGACTCCTTGTTAGGGGGATGAACAGAGGAACTCTGTTCTGTGAGTTCTTTCTTGGTGGCTGCTACTATGACCATAGCATCTACTGGTACTCCTTTGTTCCAGAATTCCCTTCCCTTTGGTCATGCCAGGATCCTATCTGGTCTCTTGGGGATCAGCTCAACAGAATCAGGTTCCTTCCACTCCCACTGATACATTAAATCAATGAACTCATAAGTGGGCGGAGTCACCCAGGAAGTAGACGGGCCAGTAACAAATGCCTCTAGGAATACCAGTTCCTCTTGAGAAGGCTTATCAGTAGACTCACCACCCCTTTGTTTAAGGAGCTGTAAAATGTCTCCAAATGAGACATCATCAGGTGGTGATCTTGGGGACCCTTAATTAAAATTGGTATCCTCTGTGGCCAACTTCTGAGGGGAGTCCAAGTACCTCCTCTTACTCTTCCTCTTCCTAGGGACTTCTTCAGTTGGATGTTCTGGAGAAGTATCAGAAGAAATAATTCTACCCTGCTGGGTAGTCTGGAGACTTTGGGCTGGCTGTCCCTGTGAAGTAGAATGCTGAGGCTCGTAACACAAAGACATCTGAGATCCAGAGGTAAGATCCAAGGGGTGGAGGAGCCATCTGACCTCTAGAAGAGAATACTCTCTCTACTACCTTAAAGGCAGAATGCCAGAAGGAGAAGGAAACCATCAGAACTGAGAAGCCATGCTTTTGGACCAATAGCTCCCTCTAACCTGAAGGCACACCACCCAAGGAAGGAGTTAGAATTGACTATCGTCTGCCTAGGCTTCGAGTGGTAGAGATGGCTCTGACAACTTCGGAGTCGACTCCAACCCCTCGGATAAAACAAAGCTTTGGTTCCAAGAGTCATCCGGTTCTGATATACTTGGAGCCGGACCACTCAGAGAAGATATCAGAGCTGAAGATAAAACCTAATTTGCATCTGAAGCAGATGGTGCCAGGAGTCTTGGACCCAAGGGCTCTGAAACCGAAAGATGGATCAGAGAAGAGCCTAAATTGGTGGGGTTATACTAGTGAAGGTCTCTGGACCCACGGGGGTAGGAGCTGGGAGAATTCCCATATGAATCTGTGTTGAGATAAACTTTCTCATCATTCTGTCTACATAGGCATCTGTGAGACTTCTGGACAAATGGGAAGAGATTATGGAAGGTGATCTGGAATGAAGGTATCTTTCACAAATGGGGATAGGTGCTGAGAGGATACAGGATCCAAGGAAGATGAATACCTAGTTCTAGGTATCTGCTTTGGTTCATGATGAGCTGGATCCGATGATATGGATCTGGTATCTGAAGAAGTCAGATATGAAGACTTGCCTTTAGGATGCAAAGTTTTTCGATTTTCTTCAGGTTGCTCAGAAAGTCTTTTCTTGACTTCTTTTCTGTCAGACTTGGAGGATTGAGCTCCTAAGTGATTCTCCAAAGGCCAGACGAAGAGGAATTAGTTTATACTTCCTGTCTGTTAACGCTGTAGGGTTAAAAGCCTTACAAATCAAACGTAAAAACTGCAAATGGTCAGGACCTAAGCAGTAAATACAGGGATCATGGGCATCTGACAATGGAATTTTATGCCCACATTTGCTACACTTTTTAAAACATGATGGTTTACCTGCCATTTTACAATGCCAAATGTAGAGGAAACAATTCCACTTTTAGAGAGCTTGTAAAATCCACGAGCTGTATAATGGTGACAGAGTCGGATCCAAGGATGGGATCTGAATTCATATTTTGAGCAATGAATGAAAATTGACAACATCAGATCAACATTTTTTTTAACTATGTGTAGGTTATGTTTGTACCAAGAATGTGCAGGGTGTTTCTAGACAGCTGTTAAACAAGTGTAGACATCTCTTTTTCTTAATTCATTGCCTATCTACTTCATTCTTCAATATAGAAAGAAGAACCCTATCAAATTGAGTATAATTATAATTTCCTATCAAATTTTCTTTACAATACATATCCTATCTATTCCATTTGCTGATCAATTATCTCCAATTACCCTTCTGTTTGTTTTATCTCATTCATTTGTTTAATCCCTGAAAAGAAGGTAGGAAAATTAAAGTTCTAGCAGATAAAATCTGATCCAGGCATCACAATGCTGAATGCAGAACAAACAAGCCAGCTCAATATACCAATGAAACGTTTTATTATAACTGACATAAACTTCAAAACAGCTTTAGCATGTATTCTATAAACAAACATTCATAGCCATTTAAATATATATAAAATATCAGATGACATTAAAAAACAATTCATTATTGGCTAAGAAAAAAAAAATCTTATTGATTTTGACGTTGAGATGCATTTAATATTACCAGAAGCATTCAGTCCAAGGGTGTGATGAGCCCTTTAGTCTACTCATCCATTTATATTCCATTCTTCCTGTTTTATTTAAAATATCATCTCCTCTAAATCTAGTGTCAACCTCAAAACACAAAAAATTAAAATTATGATCCGTCCCCTTCTTTTATGTGTGTTTAAAGAGGGCATTTATCTCATTTCCCCTTTTCATTCCAGACAAATGAGAACATATTCTTTCTTTTGACTTACAATTAGTTTTGCCCACATAAACTGATGGGCATTTTTCACAAGTTGCTAAATAAACATTAGATGTATCGCAATCTGCATAACAGAATAGCCCCCTACACACCCCGAACTTCCACTACTTTAAAATCCAAATACCAAAGAAACCAATGTGCCAAACCAGTGTTAAAAATAGCTCCACACACTTTAGTCACATTAAATTGTCATAACTTTTAGTTATGTACTCACCATAACTTCAGATGTTTGGGATCCATCTCGCCTACATTCTGACTGATGGGTTCGGAGCCGATCCTCGGCTCCGACTCGGCACGCTTATGCCAAAGAGCGAAGTCTCTTATTGGCTGAGCTTACTATATCCCAGGATGCACCACTACCAGTCCCCCAGATCTAGTTTGTCCGCATACATGCACACACGCATGCACTGCTTATATAACATTGACAGATGATACAAGATAAAACAGAAGAACTCAAACCGTTCAATCTCTTCTGATCTCCAAGGCAGGGGGAAGGAGGGTGGGTATTAGGAATGTAGGCGAGATGGATCCCAAACATCTGCAGTTATGGTGAGTACATAACTAAAAGATGTTATGTGATCCTATCTCACCTACATTCTGACTGATGGGACAGCGTCCCTAGCACCTAAATCCTGGGTGGCTCACTGGAAAACACTCCTGAGTACCGTGGAACCAAATGATGCTCGTCCTTTAGATGCCACATCCAATTTATAGTGGGAAATGAAAGTGTGCGGGTTGGACCATGTAGCCGCAGCACAAATTTCAGAAATAGCGAGCTTGGAATGGAATGCAATAGAGGTAGCCATAGCTCTAGTAGAGTGAGCTTTGACAGATGTTGTAAGTTGCTTATTTGAAGAGGAATAAGCTTGAGTTATGCAATCTCTGATCCATTTGGCAATAGTAGCTTTAGTGATGGATTTACCCAATTTATTATCTGAAAAGGACACAAACAATTGATCTGTTTTCCGAATTTGCTGAGTCCGATCTAGATAAAAGCGCAATTGCCTGTGAACATCCAATGTATGGAAGGTGTATTCCGCTTTGTTTGAAAATTTTGGAAAGAAAACTGGTAGCTCTAAAGATTGTTGGAGACAGAGATTAGAGCAAACTTTTGGGACAAAGGATGGATTAGGTCTAAGTGATACTCTATCTTTGTGAAAAATCAAATATGGTGGTTTGATAGATAGGGCTTGAATTTCTGAAACTCTTCTTGCAGAGGTAATTGCAATTAAGAAGGCAGTTTTCCAAGACAGATATTTCAACTCACATGTAGCAGCCGGTTCAAAAGGGGAAGATGTTAAGGCACAAAGTACCAAGTCAAGATCCCACGGAGGCGCAGGATGAAAAACTGGGGGTCTTAAAAGCACAGCACCTTTCATGAAAGTTTTACATAATCTGCTGCTCATCAACGGTGGGTCTGTGGAATCGTGAAATTTGGAGATAGCTGCTAATTGGACTTTAATAGTAGAGACTGAAGATCCCTGATTAAACAAGGATGTTAAAAATTTCAAGACCTCTGGTATCGGGGCAGTAATAGGGTCTAATCCTCTGAGTTGAGCCCAGATAGCAAACCTCTTCCACTTACTGTGATACAACTTCTTAGTGGTGGGTTTGTGGGCTGAAGATAAAATGTGAATAACTTCCGGGTCCAAGGTGTGATTTCTGACTATAGTCGGAAGTGGAGGAGCCAAGCTGTTAATTTCAAAGTGTGAAGGGACTGGTGCTGTTGTCCCGACTGATGAACCAGAAGGTCCGGAATTGGGTCCAAGAACCAAGGACCGTCCAGAGTATATTTCTGTAGGTAGGGGAACCATACCTGACGAGGCCAGTACGGAGCAACTAGAATCATTGTGGACCCCAATTGGGAAGCTTTCTGGATGACTTTGGGGAGGAGTGGAATCGCAGGAAAAGCATAAAGCAGTCCTGTTGGCCAAGGTTGGACTAGAGCATCCGTTGCTGTCTCCCCTTGACACAGGGTCAAGGAAAAGAACCTTTTGCACTTCGTGTTTCGTGGTGTTGCAAACAGGTCGCAGCACAGAATCCCCCATCTTTCGAAAATCTGGGCTGCTACTGTATAGTTCAGAGACCACTCGTGAGGAGAGAGAATAGCCCTGCTCAGTCTGTCTGCCAATACATTGGATTTGCCTGGAATGTGGGTCGCTACCAGGAAGCGCTTGGTAGCCACTGCCCATTCCCACACCCTCATGGCCTCTCTGCAAAGGGGGTAAGATCTGGTCCCTCCTTGTTTGTTCAGATACCAGACTACCGACATGTTGTCTGTGTGGATGGCGATAATGCCTTGAGGGAGAAACTTGTGGACGGCTTGTAAGGACAGAAGAACAGCCCTCATTTCCAACACATTGATATGGAGAGATGTTTCGTTGGGAAGCCAAGAACCTTGAACTGACCTGCCCAGACAATGCCCCCCCCCACCCCATCTGGGAGGCATCCGTAGTCAAGGTGGCCACCGGAGGGGGTATAACAAAGGGTCTTCCCTGATTCAGATTGGATGGCAGAAGCCACCAGCAGAGGTCCCGTTTGCACGTTTCTGTAATCAGTATGTGATGATTGAGGGGGGAGATCTAGAAAAGACCATTGTGTCGATAATAGCCACTGGAGAATCCTCATGTGCAACCTTGCCAGTGGGACTAGGAGAACCGTGGCAGACATTGAACCTAGAAGTTGCAGGACCATCCTGGCTGGGGCTTTGGATCTTAGAAGCAGGGCTCGGACCTGATTTTGTAATGTTTGTATCCTTTCGGTAGGATGGAAGATCCGCATTAATTTTGAGTCTATCTCTGCTCCTATGAATTTTATGCGCTGAGAAGGCAGCAAGACAGACTTTGACCAGTTGAATGTAATTCCCAGGGAAACACCCAGGGAGATGGTGGCTTGTAGGTTCTCTAGTAGTAGATGCCTGGTGGTGGCAGTTAGGAGCCAGTCGTCCAGATAGGGAAACACTTGGAATCCGAGACTCCTCAGGTGAGCAGTCACTACTGCCAAACACTTGGTGAACACCCTGGAGGCTGTGGTGAGACCAAAGGGCAGTGCACAGAATTGGAAATGACTGTCTCCCAGGCTGAAGCATAGATACCTCCTGGACGCCTGATGTATCGGTATGTGATAATAGGCGTCCTTGAGATCTATGGAGCACATCCAAACATCTTTCTCCAACAATGGGAGAATGGACTGTAGAGTGACCATTCGGAACTTGGACTTCATGACGGACTGGTTTAGTTTGCTGAGATCCAAAATGGGTCTCAGGTCCCCTGTCTTTTTTGGCACTAAAAAGAACCTTGAGTAATTTCCGGATCCGATCTGGTCTGTGGGGACCGGTTGGATGACTCCTTTTTCTAGCAGCTTTGAGGCTTCTACGGCTGCAATTTCCCTTTGACTGGGTGGTGGGTCCGGGATTTTTGGACGGTGGGGGTGAGTGTGTGAAGGGAATGGTGTAACCTCCGGCAATAATCCGAAGCACCCATCTGTCCTGAGTAATAGCCTCCCAGGCTTTTAGGTGCTTGGCAAAACGGCACCCGACTGGCTCGAGCAGCACAGCCGGGCAATCCCTCATGGAGTGTGGGAGGCTGAAGAGCCACGAAAGGACTCGCGGTCTCCAGTGTTGCGGGGGCCTCTGCCGCCTCTGGGACGGTGTCTCCCAGAAAAATTTCCCCGTCCTCTGCCTCTGGAAGGGGAATCTTCCTGCTGTTGGGGAAAGAATTTCTGTGATTTGTGGAACCACATCTTCCCTCCTCTTTTAGCCTTGGGATAAGGCCGAAAGGGAGTGGAATAACGTGCTCCTATGGCAGATAAAGTCTTTCCCTCCTGCTCACAGCGGGTAAGAGTGTCTTTTACCTTGGGTCCAAACAAAGAGGACCCATCAAAGGGAGCGTCGGCAAAGGAAGACTTGAAGGCCTCCGCGAAATGACACAAACGGAATGTCTCTGTAGAGCCACGCCTGTGCCTGCCGCTCTGCCCGCCCCTTCGGCCGCATATGAAATGAGCCTCATGGACGAGTTAGAAATAGAGGTAAGGATAGCCAACTGAGAGCTAACCGACTGGGCTAGCTGCTCAGGTAGGTTACCTGAGAGGGAGTCTGAGAGCTCCTTGACCAGATCCCTCTGTAGTCTGGTGAAATGTGCCAAATAATTCAGGGACCTCAGAGTAAAGGCCGCTGAAGTCAGGGTGCGCTTCCCGTACCGGTCCATGCTCCTAGACTCCTTATTAGGAGGATGGATGGACGTTGAAGCCTCTGCCACGTCCTGTTGGGTAGCAGATGCCACCACCATGGCATCTACAGCCACGCCTTTCGTTAAGAACTCCTTCTCGGGTGGGGCAGACAAAAATTTGTTAGGGCGAGAAGGCACTGGTTCCACAGTATCTGGATGTTCCCACGCCCTCCGACAAACCAAATCCAGGAGCTCGTCGAAGGGCGGAGACACCCAGGAGGCGGAGGGCTGAGCCCCGAAGGCCTTGAGGAACACCGACTCATCAGCGGAGGGGGGTTTGGAATTCCAGCCCCCTCGTTGATTAAGGATCTCTAGAATGTCTGCAAATGAGACATCATCCGAGGACGACTTAGGGGACCTCTCCGCATCATCAAGATCAGTGTCCGATGTAAGAGACTCATCGGGGGAGTCCACGTGCTTCCTCTTGCACGATCTCTTCCTTGGGGGCTCCTCCGAAGACAACTCCGAAAGACCCTCAGGAGGAGGGGAACCCCCAGTGGGGGTAACCTCAGGCCCCGGGGCTCCGCTGCCTAGAGACAGGGGAATTGCCTAAGACCCAGTCTCCATGCCCAGGGAAGGTGCCGGTAAAGCCGCAGAGATGGCCGAAGACTTGGCCAAGGCACTCCTCATAGCTCTGAAAGCCGGACCCCAGAATCCTGGGAGGGTCCGGTCCCCGGAGCCATGATAGCAGACGGAAGTCCCGCGGCCGAAGCACCAAGAGGGAGGCTCGGAACCGACAGCATTGGTCCCGAAACGTCACCCCCGGGTCCGGCCGAAGAAGTCCGTGTGCTAAACTCGGACCCGAAGGCCGGGGTTGGAGTAAGGGTCGGAGCCGACCCTAGGATCTCTACTGGCTCCATCAGCACCTGCTCTGACGGAGCCGAAGCGGTCGGAGGAGGAATGGCAATGGAGTGGGCTATCGGCTCCGAAGCCAATTGGGTCGAAGCCGAAACAAATTTCTGAAAGACTGGGGACTGGAACAGTCTTTGGAGCACCCTGTCTATGTCCGAATCTGACATCCTTGATGACCTGGAAGAGACCGAATGGGTCCGAGTAGGCCTCTCCAACGGCTCCAAGGGACTAGGGGACCGGCTCCGAATCGACTCTACAATTATCGGCGCCGAAGGAATGTCCAAACCAATTTCCATCGGTGCCGAAGAGGGCTTCGGCGCCAAGGAGGAAGTGTCTGAGCGGACAACCTTCATCGGCTCCGAGATCAGTGGAGCCGATGAAGATGACCCGCCTCTCGATGCCCCAGACAACGGCTCCGAACCCAGAGGAGTCGAGGCTGGAGGCATTGAGGCAGACCGTTCCGCCCTCGGCTCCGAAGTCCGTGGAGCCGAAGGAGAAGCCTGCCTATGTTTTTTGGCGGTCGGTTCCGACGGACTGGTCGGAGCCAACGCCCTTTTCTTTTTAGCAGGAGAAGGAGAGGAAGCTAATGCCTCTTCAAATGAGGGTTTAATAAGGCCTTTTAATATAAGTTTATTTTTCCTCTCTTGGAGGACCCTCGAGGAAAACGCATGACACACACTACAGGACTCCTGCAAATGTTTGGCGCCCAAACAGTACACACAGAGAGAGTGGTCGTCTGTGATCGACATCTTGAAACTGCACTTAGTGCACTTTTTAAATCCTGAAGGCCTAGGAGCCTGTGACATAATGGCAACCAAATTAGTGTAACTTAGCCAAAACCAAACACACTAACAATGACAGAAAAAAATTTCTTCTCTTTCTGCTTCTTCTTTTTTTTTTTTTTTTTTAAAGCAAGGCTGTCTACAATAACAAGAATAACCAAAGGGGTGAACAACCCCTAAATAAAACGGGACTAAAAAAGTAACGGACTGACAGGGGAAGGCCCTTAAACTCAAAGGGAACCTCTGATCAGAACAAACGCATTCACTACACAAAAAACTTTACAGAAATGCTCACTCAAACACAAAAACCCAAGATAGCTGTTAAAACAGCTTTTTGTTGAAGATTTAGAAAATTCCTGACAGGAAAGTAAGTGAAAAAAGCACTACTTAGCTCAGCCAGCTCGAGACCACGTCTTAGCTTGTTAGCGGCAAACGAGATCTGGGGGACTGGTAGTGGTGCATCCTGGGATATAGTAAGCTCAGCCAATAAGAGACTTCGCTCTTTGGCATAAGCGTGCCGAGTCGGAGCCGAGGATCGGCTCTGAACCCATCAGTCAGAATGTAGGCGAGATAGGATCACATAACATCATAATGTTTAATGGCAATTTAAACTATATTTTCTTGTCAGAAACAGTAAAATTTCCATAGTGTATTCTAATAACTTCATTCACTGTAAAATCGCAAGCTGATGTAAAAAACACACAGAGAAGAGTCATACATACTGTAAATAATGCCTAAATGCTGAAAAAAAATCCAAGTTCTGCAATATTTTCCTGTCAATTGATGAAATTAAAGCATAGTAACAAAAGTAAAGACAGGCAAAATTACTTCAGGATTCTGACTACACGAGACAACCCCTTGTGACTAGCAACGCACACACAATGCACTTCTGTGAGAAATACACAAAAGCTATGTCCTCACCATAACACAAAGTCTGGGATGTCTTGTTCTGTCTGGTTCCACAGTTGGGATTATTGGATCCGACTGGATCTGACCTCTGAAGTTTTTTTCAAAAGCTTAGGTCCAGGGCTCCTCCTCCACCCACCCATAATGCCCTCTGGTCCCCCCGATTCCCTTAAATTGAGTTTGCTGCTTGTAGGTATAATATCACCCAAGGAAAAACAACACAAGCCTAACAGAATCATGGAAATCAATAACAGTGATAGGCAGCTCTTAAGTGGTCTGGTCCAACCAATCAGCTGAGAGCCAACGAGTAACAATTTACAATGCATGACAAAAAGAGGGATGTTGAACTGGACATAACAAGACAACATGGATCTCATGTTGGTAAGTACGTAACTTTCACAACAAATGTTGTCTTTTCCATCCAGTTCAACAACTGGGACAGATTCCCAAGCTACCAAAAAAAGCATGGTCTCATGGAAGGATATTTCAGAGTATGAAGGAGCCAAAGGATGTATGAGATTGGGAGAGCACATCCGACCTGTAACGTGACACAAATGCATTGACTGCAGACCAAGTAGTTGCAGCACAAATCTCATGAATGTGAGCTCCAGTGAAAAAGGCAGTGGAGGTAACCACCATTCTAGTTGAGCGAGCCTTTGGTTTGCCAGATAAATTAATACCATTTTGTCATAAACAAAGGAAATACAGTTGGAAAGCCACCTGGACAATGTTACTTTAGACACTCCTTACCTTAATTTAGTTTTTGAGGAGGACAGAAAAAAACTGGTCTGACTTTCTGATCTCCTTCATATGATGTATATAAAATCTAAGTTGAGGATGAATGTCCACCAAATGTAGAGTATATTTCCTTTTATTTAAAAAAATTGGAAAGAACATTGGTAAACTGATTGTTTGATTAAGCTTCACTTCAGAGTCTACTTTCAGAAGGAAGTAAGGATTAGTTCACAAAGATACTCTATCCTTATGAAAGACAAGGCAAGGAAGTTTGCAAGACAATGCTTGTGATTCAGAATTCTCTTAACGGATGTGATTGCTACCAAAAACATTGCTTTCCAACTAAGGAATTCCAAGTCTCCCGAAGAAGCAGGCATGAAAGGATCCCTGGTCATTATCTGCAGCATGCCAGTAATGTCTCCCAATGTGGAACTGGATCCTTGACTGGAAGTCTTAGGAGAAAAGTTTCCATCAAAAAAGCTTTGAAAATATTTAAGGAAGCAGTGGAAGTCTGGTTCAGTCCTACATGGAAATTGGAAATTGCTGCCAACTGGTATTTGATAATTGAAAAAACAGTACCTTTCTGATCTTGGGAACTATTGCCCTATTAGCCTGACAAGCCTGGTCTGCAAGGCCATGGAATGTATCATCATGGAACGCATAAACAAAGACATTGGTAACCTCCAAACAAACTCTGGACCCCACCAAGTTTGGGTTTGTGAAAGGCAGATCATGCCTTCTGAACCTGATCAACTTCTTTGAGGCAGTCACCAAAGCCGTAGATGAGGGTAAGGTGGTTCACACAGCCTAGCTTGACCTTGCCAAGGCTTTTGACACCATCCTCCATTCTAGAATTATAGCTAAACTCACTAAACTAGGTATAAATCCCTACATCACAAGATGGGTTGCCAACTGGCTCACTGACAGAACCCACACTGTAAAAGTTGCAGACTCCACATCTGACTTCAAACCAGTGACAAGTGGAGTACTACAGGGTTCAGTCCTGGGACCTCTCCTGTTTGGTATCTACTTCTCTGAAGTACAGGCTAACACAGAAGGCCTCTGGCTAATGAAGTTCACAGATGACTGCAAACTAGGAGCCATAGTCGAGTCTCCAAATGATGTGGGCATCCTACAGAAGGGCCTTACTGAAATAGATGCCTGGTGACAGAGGCATGGCCTCAAGCTCGATGCCAAAAAGTGCACTGTCATCCCCTTTGGTAAAAACTCTGTACCCATGAACTACCACATAAACGGCAGTCTACTTAATGCAGAATGTATGATAAGAGACCTTGGTACCCAGGTGGACAGTAGTCTCTCCTTTGATAGTCACATTGCCACAGTAGTCAGAAAATCCTTCTATGTGGCACACCTCATCACAAAAGGGTTTTCATCCAGGAAAAAAGAGGTCATTGTTCCCCTTTACTCGGCACTCATTAGACCCATTATAGAGTACAACGCCCCTTTTGTAATGTACCTCACAAGACATCTGCAGCAGCTGGAAAGGCCACAGAAGTACCTCACAAAAAGAATTACTAGCCTGAAACAGATGCCCTACACTGACAGTCTCAAAAAACTCCAGATTTACTCTGTAGCAAATCGCCTACTCCGAGGATATCTCTGCCTAACATATAAAGCTATATTAAACCCAGAGCTATTGGACATTCTACACATAAAGAAATCCCAGTCCCTCCAAGCTACACGCTCTAGAGACCTAAACCTTGCCATCACAATAAACAGGACATGCTGGAGGGATAGATTCCTGTCCCAGAGACTTCCTATAGTCTGGAACAAGCTACCCCTCTATGTCAAGCAAAGTTCCTCATTAGCACTCTTCAAGGAAAATCTTGGTGAGTGGATGGGAAATAGGAAATACACCCCAGGGATCACACTTCTGTGGCTCTGCTCGACAGAGGCACAGGAAATTAATGTTCTTGGTTGGCGTAAGCCAGGGAACCTTGTTGGCTAGGCTTATTTAGGCCCTTGGGCCGATAGCCTAGTACCTACCTATTAACCTATGAACCTATGAAATAACTCTGCAAAGAAAACTAAAATAGAAGGAAAAGCAGAAGAAAAGGCATCCAAACTTCTGGAACAGACCTATATGGTGAACCTTTTCCATTTGCTAAGTTAGACCTTCCTAGTATTCATTTTTTGTGAGGACAAGGCATTGCATCTCTGGCCAACATTAAAACTGGAGAAATCATGCAGTCAATTTCAGGGTTTTCAAGTCTTGGTGAGGCTGACTATAGGGGGAAACAAAAGATCTGGACATGAGTCCAATACCCATGGATGGTGTTTCAGATGAGGCCAGAGGAAGGGGAACCAACCCTGCCAGGGGCAAAAAGCAGCAATAAGAATAGCAGTTGCCTTGTACCTCCTGGCTTTCTGAAGAAGTTTTGTTCACTGTCCCCATACAGGATCAGGGCAAAGTAACTACTTAATGTGGTGTTTAGGTAGGAAGCAAAAAGATTGCAGCAAGTTTGGCCCCAGAGACTGAAAATCAACATTGCTACTGACTGATTAAGGGAGTAATAATGGGACAGAAGAACAGACCTGCTCAGTTGAGGCCAAGCGGCATCCTATAAATTCTATCATCTGTGTTGGTGTCAGCTGGCTCATGACAAGATTGATGGTAATCCCCAAGTGTGGAGCTAGACAAATCAAAAAGTCCCTATATTAAATCAGTAGATCCCTGGTTGCTTGACTGGGGAAGCCAGTCATCCAAGTAGGGGAACACCTGGAATCTTTGTAGTCTAAGATAGGTTGCACCAGTTGCCATGCATATGGTGAACACCCTGGGGTCTGTGGTGAGGCCAAAGGGCAGTGAGAAAAATTGAAAAGGGCTGGCTCCCAGTTAGAAATGGAAAAATCTTCCGGACTGGCTGGCTGTTTATGATAGTATTTGTCTTGGAGGCCTATTAAGCATATCCAGTCAGCCTTTCTCAGGACAGGTAGAATAGACTGAACCATGACCATCCAAAATTCATCTATTTTACAAACTAGTTGAGGTAATATAGGTCCAGAATGGGCCTAAGATCCTCTGTTTTTTTTTAGGACCAAAATGAACCTTGAATAAACTCCATATCCTTGCTGGTCTGGAGGGACCTCCTGGATGACTCTCTTTTCTAGCAGCACTGCTACCTCTGCTGCTGCTGCTGCTATTTCTATCTCATTAGGTGGAATATTGGGAATTATCTTCCTCTTCTAAGGCAGAGAAGCAAAGAGAATAGCATAGCCTCTGGTAATTATCTTCTGCAACTAGGAGTCTTGGGTGATGGCCTGGCAGGCTTGAGGGTGCAGGGATAAGCACCCTTTGTCACTTTCATTCGTGGCAGTCGAGCAACCATTCAGGAGCATTGGAAGGTTTTCTCAGTGCATTTCTCAGTGCATGTGTGGGGGGGTCCTGTTAGCAAAAGTGTCTTGGCCAAAACTCTGGTATTTTCAATACCATAATTTATTTCTACTGTTTTAATTCATAGGTTCATAGGTTAGTACTAAGCTAACTGCCCTTGCAAGCCATTTTAAGCCTAGCCAATTATCCCTTGTGAGACTCAAACCCTGCACCTTGTGTTTGTAAGGCGAACACCTTAACCATTAGGCCACCATCCCAAACCCCAATTCTGGGAAAAAGTCCTTTGTGGGGTGGAAAAACATATGCTAACTGTTAACAGAGTCTTGCCCTCCAGTTCACTTCTGGTAAGCATTTCTTTAATCTTAGGTGTGAAGAGAGTTAAATCATCAAAGGGAGCATTGATAAAGGATGTCTTGAAGCCTTCCATGAAATCGTATAGGTGCATCCAGGTGTGCTGATGAACTGCAATGTCGGTAGATGCTACTCTTGCTGTACTATCAGCTGTGTTGGAAAGAAGATGCATGGTCACAGTCACAGATGGGAAATGTAGACAGCTGAGACTCCACTGACTGCTGGATGTCACCAGGTAATTTATCTGAGAGGGATTTTGACAGCTCCTCTGTCAAGTCCCTCTGGAAATAAGTCACATGGGCCAATTAGTTCAGCACTCTGAATGCAGATATAAAGAAGTTATGTTTTTACCATAACATTCCATGTGTGCTGTCCATTTCATCCTTTATTCTCACTTGTGGGTCAGATCAAATGTGTCGGATTCATCTCAGCCAATATTCCAGCTCGAGGCCTTCAGCAAAGATCGTGGGCTACATTTTTACCCATAATCCCAATCTCACCTTTATTCTCACTTGAGGGATTGCGACCCTAGCAAAAGAACTCTTGGGTGTCTCACGGGAGAATATTCCTCAGGACCATAGAACCAAAAGCTGCTCTACTCCTGGAGGCCACACCTACTTTGCAATGAGTGATGAAAGTATGAAGGTTGGCCCAAGTAGCTGCTGCACATATATTATCCAGAGGTAGTCTAGCCTGGAAAGCTGCAGTGGTTGCAACAGATCTAGTAGAGTGGGCTTTAGTACCATTTGGAAGGGTCTTTTTATTAGAACTGTAAATATAGGATATACAAAATGTTAGCCATTTGGATAATGTGACCTTAGAAACAGAGTAGCCTTTCCTTGTATCTGAGAATGAAACAGAGAGTTGGTCTGACTCCCTGACTTCAGAAGTCCTGTGTAAATAAAAACATAATTGTCTATGAACATCAAGTAAGTGCAAATAATATTCTCCTTTATTTTGAAAATTGGGGAAGAAAACCAGAAAGTCAATAGACTGGTCCAGGGTACTTTCCATAACCACCTTGAGTAGGAAAGATGGATTGGTGCGCAATGACACCCTATCTTTGTGAAAGGTTAGATATGGGGGTTTTATGGACAAAGCTTGTAATTCAGATACCCTTCTAGGAGAAGTAATTGCCACCAAGAACAGGGTTTTCCATGAGAGATACTACATATCGCATGTGATGGAAAGTTAAAATGGAGGACATATAATGTTAGTTAAAATGAAAGTTAGACCCCCCCCCCCCTTAACATGACAGTACCTTTCAAAAAGGCTTTGCAAAATCTATGAGCCATGATTGGGTGGTCATTATCTCCTATATGAAAATTAGAGATTGCAGCTAGTTGAACTTTCACTGAAGCTGCTGCTGCTCCATCATTGAAGATATCTGCCAAAAATTGAAGAATAATATGAACTGGTGCTGTAAAAGAATCTATGTTTTCACTTTTAGCCCATATTACAAATTTCTTCCACTTGCTTCTATAAAGTTTTCGAGTGGATGATTTATGAGACGATAAAATTATAAGCTTGACTAGAGAGGACAGGGATGGAAAGCAGGCAATTAAGGGAACTGAAGCAGCCAAGTTGTTTATCTCAAATTGTCCAGGTTGGGATGAACCATCCCTGATGGGTGTGTCAGAAGGTCTGGAACTGGGTCCAGAATCCAGGGTTCATCCCCAAGATGAGGCTGAAGAAAGAGAAACCAGATTTAATGAGGCCAGTAGGGGCAATTAGGATAATGGTTGTCTCCAACGAACTTGCTTTCTGTAGGAGCTTTGGGATTAGAGGAATAGGCGGAAAGGCATAAAGAAGTCCCATGGGCCAATTGTGAACAAGTGCATCCCTTGGGGACTCCCCCATTGGTGAGATTAGGGAAGTAGTTGCTGCATTTGGTATTGTTGGGTGATGCAAAGCAGTCGCAGCAAGGCTGGCCCCATTTGCGGAATATCACATCCGCTATCTTCTGACTGAGGGACCACTCATGTGGCCATAAGATGGCTCTGCTCAATTTGTCCACAATCACGCTGGATCTCCCCAGGATGTGCATTGCTGTTAGAAAGCAGTTGAGGGATATCGCCCAATGCCAGAACCTGACAGCTTCTTGACAAAGTGGGTACATCTTGACTCCCCCTTGTTTGTTGATATACCATACTAGCGACATGTTGTTAGTCTGAATTGCAACTATCCCTGTGAGAAGAGAGTTCTGAAATGCTTGCAACACTAAATTCACCACTCTCATCTCTAGGACATTTATATGCAGGTGAGCCTCATGGTCTTGCCAGATGCCTTGAACTGTCTTCCCCAGAAAATGCACCCCCCCCCCCCAATCCGGGAAGTGTCCATGGTCACCATGGGTAGAGGATGTGGGAGAATAAAGGAGTGGCCCTGTAGAGCTGATTGTGAGTGGAGCGACCATTGTAGATCTTTCTTGCAGGCCTCACTTATTGTTAGCTTGTGTGACATAGGAGGTTCCAAGATCAACCACTAAGCAAAAAGTATCCATTGGAGTACTCGCATATGGATGCAAGCTAGAGGAACTAGAATGATGGAAGCAGCCATTTTCCCTAGAACTTGCAGAACCAGTTTTGCAGTGGCTTTGGACTTTTTTATGACTGTACTGACGAGATGATGGAAACCGTGTACTCTGTCTCGAGACAGTCTTGCTATCTGAGTGGTAGCATCTATTTCTGAACCTATGAATATTAAGGATTGTGTTGGTTGTAGTATATATTTCTTGTAATTTACAGTAATGCCTAGAGAGAAGCAGAGTTAAAGAACATGATCTCTTGACTGGAGTAAGTGATGCCTGGCTGGGGTGGATACGAGCCAGTTGTCCAGGTATGGGAATACACGGATTCCCTTGCATCTCAGGTCAGCCACCACCAATGCCATACATTTGTTGAATACTCTGGGGCTGTAGTGAGACCAAAGGGTAGAGCTTGGAACTGGAAGTGACTGGTTCCCAGCCGGAAGCATAAGAACCTTCTGTACCGTCTGTCCATTCTGATATGGTAGTATGCGTCTTTGAGGTCTATACAGCACATCCAGTTGTCTTTTCCCAGGAAGGGAAGTATCACCTGCAGTGTTACCACCTGGAACCTTATCTTCTTTACTGATTTGTTTAGGTTGCTGAGATTCAGAAGGGGTCTCCAGTTCCTTGTTTTATTTGGAACTAAAAAGAATCTTGAGTAGGTGCCTGATCCTTTCTCGTCTGTGGGGACTTCTTGGATGACTCTTTTGTTTAGCAACTTTTAAATTTCTATAGTTGCTTGTTCCTTTTGACTGGGTGGAACATCTGGAACAACTTTGTTTTTGGGGATAGGAAGGGAGAAAGGGATGATATATCCTCTGGCTATTATGTCCTGCACCCATTTGTCATTTATCTTTTGCCAGATTTCTCAGTGCAGGGACAATTGTCCCCCAACTGCCTCCAGAGGGGAGCAATCGGGCAGTCCTTCAGGAGTGCTGGAAAGGTCTCCCAAAGAAAGATTCCCTGGTGCCTTGGTTTTGCAGACTCCCCTGCCATGAAAGTGACGTCTCCTGTTGTTGTTCCCCCCTCTGCCCCTAGAGAAACTTTCACCTTGTGTGTCCTGATAAGACCTCTATGATTTTCGGAACCACATTTTTCCGGTACCTTTTTGGCCCTTGGGAAAGGGTCTCATAGGAGTGGAGAAACGTACTCCAATGGCAGACAAGGTCCTACCCTCTTGTTCACACCTGTTGAGTGTTTCCTTCACTTTTGGCCCAAACAGTGATGAGCCATCAAAGGGGGTGTTAATGAAAAAAGAATTGAATGGCTCCACAAAATTGCAAAGGCACATCCAAGCCTGTCTCCAGAGATAGATATCTGAGCCTACTACCCTACTCATTCCATCTGCTGTGTAAGAAATCAGCCTCATGGAAGAGTTGACTACTGAGTTTAAAGTAGCGAGCTGAACATTGACTTGCTCTGCTGCTGCATTGGCTACAGTTCCTTGAAGGGAGTCTGTTAACTCTTTAATCAGGTCCCTCTGAAGTCTTGTAAAGTGAATTAGGTAATTCAGGGACTGTAAAGCAAAGGTCGTTGATGCAAAGACACACTTCCCATATCTATCCATAGTCCTGGAGTCTTTATTAGGAGGATGGATAGAGGTACTCGTTTCAGAAAGTCCCTACCTGGTGGCTGCCTCTATGAACATAGCATCAACTCCTACACCTTTTGTAAGGAAATTTTTGTCTTTGGGGCAGTGATGTATTTATCTGGCCTCCTAGAAGTAGGATCTATGGTATCTGGGGTCCCCCAAGCCTTTTGAGAGACAAGGTCGATAAGCTCATCAAAAGGTGGAGTAACCCAAGAAGTTGAAGGGTGAGACGCAAAGGCCTTCAGCAATACTGACTTATCAGCAGAAGGGGGGGGGCTGCCAATCACCTCTCTGTTTCAGTAGTTCGAGGATGCGTCCAAAGGAGAAATCTTCAGGAGGTGATCATGGGGACCCTTCTGCCTCATCAAGGTCATTATCAGATGTGATGGGCTCTTCTGGGGAGTCTAGATGTTTCCTCTTACATGTCCTCTTCCAAGGTACCTCTTCAGTGGGATAGTCTGGAGAGGTTTCAAAAGAGGAGGCAGTAGCCTAGGTACATCCTGGGTCCTAGCATCTATGCGGACCTGTGGAGACGGTGCATGAGAACAGCAAGGAAGAACTGACGAAGATTGAGTCTCAGACTGTGAAGAAGTCAAGGCCCTCCTCATTACCTCAAAGGCAGACCCTCCCCACTCTGAAGAGGTCCCTGGATCTGACATGCAAGTTGTAAGCACCAAAGGCTTCTCCAGGGACAAAGAGGGCAGCCCTGAAGCAGAGGTAGGAGCCGAGCTCACCTGTGCTGAGGCCCCTAAGGACAATATCTGCTCTGAAAAAATTTGAAAAGTCTCCATGGACCTGATAGGGGAGTGTCGGCTCCTACAGGTCTCCTGCTCCGAAGGAAGGGAAACGCTCTGGGCTTATGTCAGAACCAGGGAGGTTAGAAATCCAGGAGCCGACATAACCTGAATGTCAGAATCTTCTGGCTTTGAAGCAGAAGGATGGATCGGAGGAGGAACTACGGCAGGAGAAAGGGTTTTTGTCTGAACCGATTCCTTAGTCCTCAGATCCATGAGAATTCTGGCCAAAGCAAGTTTCTTTAAAAGTCTCTCCACAACCCTGTCCACATCTTCATCTGACAGACTCCTGGTGGACCTAGTGGATAGGGAAGACGATCTTGAAGGGGGCAAAATCAGAGAAGGGAGCCTAGAAGAAATCTTTTCCACTGAAGGAGATCAGCTCCTGTGTCTCTGCTCCAAGGGTGTTGTTGATGCCCTTGGAGATTCCTGCTCCAAGAAAATACCAGAGCCAGGAGTGGATGTCTGTTCCAATGGAGCTTTCATATCCATCAATTTCTGAGCTTTCTGCTTCAGCTCTGATGAAGGTCTCTTTGGTGGTTTGTCTGACTTTTCTGCAGATATATCCTCAGAGAAAGGCATTTTCAAAAGGCCTTTCAATATTAATTTGTTCTTACATTCCATCAAAGCCCAGTGGTTAAAATTATGGCAGAAGGAACAAGACTCTTGTAAGTGTATAGCCCCTAAGCAATATGCAAACAAAGTGTGTGAGTCACTAAGGGGCATTTTTTTACTGCACTTCTCACTCTTTTAAAAGTCTAAAGGCTTGCTGTCTTTTTGAGACATTATCAAACAAATAAGGAAGACAGAAAAATACACAATTACTCTCACTCAAGACAATTTAAGTCCTTTAACTTAAAATGGGCTTAAGGTACTCTCACACAGAATAAGATTTAAAGTTTTAAAGTTTTAAGTTTAAAATTTCAGTAACAAAGAGAGGAACGTCCTCTAACTTAAACAGACGTCCCTAAAACGTCCTCTAACTTAAACGGACATATGGCAACAAGGAAGCACTAAAACGAGATAAATGTATAGAGAAATATATGAAATATAGGAAATATGTAAGAAAATAGTTAACAAAAAATGTCTACTTAGCCCAAAGCTAAGGCTGATTAAACCTCTTTGCTGCATGGCAAACGAGATCTGAGGTAATCAGGGGGAGGGATTATGGGTAAAAATGTAGCCCACAAGTTTTGCTGAATGCCTCGAACTGGAATATTGGCCGAGACGGATCTGACACATCGGATCTGACCCACAAGTGAGAATATTGGCGAGATTGACAGCATCACATCATATGTTCATTTCCCAAATCTGTCCAGTATGTCCAGTGCCATAGATTTTCTATTAGTGGGATGAACAGATGTGCTCTCTGCCCAGAGCTTCTTTTTTGTGGCTGCCACAACAACCATGGCATCTACTGGAGGACCTTTTCTCCAGTGGGAATTATTTCTAAGAGCAACCAAGATCTTATCAGAGTTATGTGGGATCAGCTCCACCATGACAGCCTCCTTCCAGACTTCCTGTAACACCAGTTCTCTTAACTTATCAGCAGGTGGGCTCACCCAGGAGGCTGAAGAACCACCCTGAATGCCTTGAGGAACCCTGACTCCTCTGGAATGGGGGCTTCAGTGGACCAACTTCTCTTTGCTTCATCAGTTCTAGAATATCTCAGAAGGAGATGTCTTTCAGAGGGGATCATGGGGAACCATCCCCTTCACTAAAACTGATTTATTCTGATAGACTCTGGAGATGACTCCAACTGCCTTCTCCTACTGGTTCATTTCTGCAGCCCTCCCCATACCAGCTTCTAGGGAATGGCCGAAATTGGAAGAAGAACTCGCTAAGTGAGAGCCCCTGAGGCTGACAGAGGCAAACTGTTGAACAAAATGAGTGGATGATAGCAGAATCCACAGAACATCAGGATGGAACCAAGTGAGATAGAGACACCTCCACTCTGGATGTGGAAAGAAAACTCTCAAATGCCTCGAAAGCTAAAGCTAAGACCAGACCTGAAGCAGTATCTCCTCAAAATGAAGACAGGGAATGAATGTCTCCAGCTCCAATCCAACTTGGCTCCATGGTTGATAACTGGGCCAAGATGTCCAGAGCCAAACCACACAGTGGCGAAGATTACTCTGAAAACTATGGTGTTGATCCCGACCTCCAAGCCTCAGCTTCAACACTTCAGCTCCAAGATTTATTTCAATCCAATGAAGCTGGAGAAGAGAGCTTGATGGAACTGTCAGTGTCAAAGTCCATAACTCTGTCAGCTCTGAAGCAGGTGCTCTATGGGATAAACTAAGATTCGTGGGTGTCAGATTTGAATGACAGGCAGGTACAGGCGAGACCAATGGGAGGGCAGTAGGGACCATGCCCAGATCCACCAGAGGTGCAGGTGTTGGGAGAACCCCCAGCTGGATCTGTCCAAATAACCTTCCCCATCATACTGCCGGCACTGGCTTCTGATAGTCTCCTCTACGACTGAAGGACCTGAATGATGAAGCCACTGATGGTGGTCAAAATGTATGTCAATGTTTTTCTGCAAAAAAGGTAAGTAGAGCCTTGGTCTAGCCAGCTCTGGGGAGAAACAACAAGTGGGGACAGCAAATGGATCTGGAGGAACTCTGTAGTAGGTGGATCCAAGCATTTGGGGGTCTTCAGAGCCAGGCTGAACTGCTCCAATGGATCCGGAGACCTCTTTCTGGGCCTTTCAACCATTCTATCCTATTCTGTTGCTCTCTCTCTCTTTACTCTTTTTTTTTCTATTCCCTCTCCTTCTCTCTTTCCTTGGTATCTTTCACCTTATCAGAATTATTAGATGAAGGAGAAGATGTTTCTGGAACCAAAGGTGTTCACCCTACCGCCTGGCCAGGAAGAAGGCCCTTCAAAACTAAAATTTTTCAATGACTTTATAAAACCAGGACTCCAAGATACACAGGCTTCACAATCTGCATATAAATACACTACCCCAAACAATAAACACAAAGGAAGTGAAGGTCTTGGGGCAGAATATTGTGTCCACAAGCTGTACATGTTTTAAAGATTGTGGCCTTGTTAGACATGTTTTTCACAAAAAACACAACTGCACACACCAGCATCAATAATAAAAAACAGTTAAGCCCTAGACAAAAAATATCAGATACATGAAACCTGGAAAGAGAATGGAATAGAGAATACTTTTTTTGTAGGCAGGGAAGGCAAGAAGGAAACAAGTTCCCTATGAAACAAAGAAAGGGAATCTGACCATGGTAAACACAATCTGAGGAGATAGTAATAGTAGAAGGGTGTTACTAAGAAACACCTACATAAAACATAAGAAATATCTAAACACCAATGTAGAGCCCATGAATCATGTATCTTGACTGATCAAATGGCATATGAGATCTGAGGGTAATCAGGGGACAGAGAGAATTATGGTTAGGGGAGGGGGTCATAGCCCTGGATCCAAACTCTTGAAAAAGGTGCCAAAGTTGGATTCAATAATCAAAATTGTTTAATAAGCTGAAAAAGATATAAACACTAAGGGACTCTGGCTAACAAAGTTTGCAGATGACTGCAAACTGGGAGCCATTATTGAATCCCTAAATGATGTGGATACTCTGCAAAAGGGCCTTACAGAAACAGATGCTTGGTGCCAGAGCCATGGGCTCAAGCTCAATGCCAAGAAATGTATTGTTATCCCCTTTGGGAAAAAAACATGTATCCATGAATTACCATATATGTGGCAGTACACTAAACACAGAAAGTGTGATAAGAGACTTAGGGACACAGGTGGACAGTGGTCTCACCTTCGATAACCACATCGCCACAACAGTCAGGAAATCCTTCTATGTGGCACACCTCATCACAAAGGGCTTTTCATCCAGAAAGAAGGAAGTCATTGTCCCACTGTACTCATCCCTCATTAGACCCATTATAGAATACAACGCCCCATTTGGTATGTACCTCTCAAGACATCTTCAACAACTGGAAAGGCCTCAGAAATACCTCACTAAAAGAATCACAGGCTTAAAGCAGATGCCCTACGCTGACCGCCTTAAAAAACTCCAGCTATACTCTGTCGCATATCGTCTACTCAGAGGCGATCTCTGCTTAACATACAAGGCCATGTCAAACCCAGAGCTGTTGGACATGCTACACTTAAAGAAATCCCAATCCCTCAGAGCTACACGCTCCAGGGATCTAAACCTTGTCATCACAATAAACAAAACATGCTGGAGGGATAGATTCCTGACCCAGAGACTCCCCAGACTCTGGAATAGATTGCCCATACATGTCAAGCAGAGTGCCTCTTTGGACCTCTTCAAGAGGAACCTTGACAATTGGATGGGAGAAAGGAAATTCACCCCAGGGATCAAGTCAGTCGCCCTGCTAGACAGGGGTCCAGGAAAGTAAAGAATGTGGGAAGAAATAGCCAGGTAATTGTTATGGCTAGGCTTGTATAGGCCCTAGGGCTGAGAGCCTAGTACCAACCTATGAAATAGAAGTTATGTTCTTACCATAACGTTCCATGTTAGTTGTCTTCTTCTCGCCTTCTTCTTGCTGGATGGGTTCGGAGCCGACCTCGGCTCCATTGCCACTCTAAAAGCTCGAGAGTTGGTTCCACCGGCTCGAGGCTCCCCTTATATCCCACAATGCTAGGCGAGAGTTACCTCAGATCTCGTTTGTAAGCTAACCCCAGCTTAAAATAGTAACAAAATGACTATAAACAGAGTCCACCTCTAACAACAGGGAGAAAGAAGGGTGACCTACATCCTGATTCAGGAAATATGCAAAGCAGCATATGCCTAAGAAAAGAGGTGGTAGAAAGAGAGGTCACAATCACAACTCCTCTAGGTCTGTCCAGGCCAGGGGGAAGGAGGGTGGGACGCAAGAAGAAGGCGAGAAGAAGACAACTAACATGGAACGTTATGGTAAGAACATAACTTCTATATGTTAAGTTGTCTATCTCGCCTTCATTCTTGCTGGATGGGACCACGCCCCTAGCACCTTGTCCCGGGTGGCCTAACGGAACAGACTCCTGAGAACAGTGGAACCAAAGTTAGCTCTATGCCTAGAAGCTAAATCCAACTTGTAATGAGAAATGAAAGTGTGAGGAGTAGCCCAAGTAGCCGCTGCACAAATGGTGTCAATAGGCAGTCTGTCTTGGAAGGCTAAAGAAGTAGCCAAAGCTCTGGTGGAATGGGCCTTAGGTTTATTAGGCAGCTTTTGGTGTCTAATTTCATATACAAGGGAAATCAAAGATGTTAGCCATCTGGATAATGATACCTTTTTGCCTTCCGCATAGGAGACAAACAGCTGGTCAGATTTTCTGAATTGCTTTGTTCTATCCAAATAGTACCTCAATTGACGATGAACATCCAGGCAGTGTAATTTTTGTTCAGACCTATTGGAATATTCTGGAAAAAAGACAGGGAGGTCAATGCTTTGATTTAGATTTGACGTCGAGACTACCTTAGGCAAAAAGGACGGGTTCGTTCGTAAGGATACCCTGTCCTTATGAAACAATAGATAAGGAGGTCGACAACTGAGTGCTTGAAGCTCTGAAACTCTTCTAGCTGAGGTAATGGCTACCAGAAAGAGAGTCTTCCATGATAGCAATTTTAAAGAACAGGAGACTGCAGGTTCGAAATGGGAAAGAATCAAAGAAGTAAGAACTAAATTTAGGTCCCAAGGAGAAGGAGGACTTCTTATAGGAGGTCTGAGAAGAAAAACTCCTTTCAAAAAAGCTTTGCAAAGCTTGTGGGACATTAAGGCAGATTCAGAAATACCCACATGAAAGTTAGAAATAGCTGCCAATTGAACTTTAAGAGTAGAGGGAGATGAACCTGCATGGAAGAGTTCAGCTAGAAAATCAAGGACCATTTGGATGGAAGCAGTGAAAGGATCTATGTCCCTTCCTTGAGCCCAATATGTGAAGCGTTTCCACTTACTCAAATAAATCTTCCGAGTGGAAGATTTATGGGAAGCTATCAAAATATCTCGAACGGAGTGAGATAATTGAGGAAGCCTGGCTACGGTTGGAACTGGAGGAACCAAGCAGTGAGGTTCAGAGAGGGAGGGAGCGATGTAACTGACCCGACTGATGGATCAAAAGATCTGGAACTAGGTCCAGATGCCACGGTCGCTCAATAGAAATTGATGTAGAAAGGGGAACCACACCTGTCGAGGCCAGTAAGGAGCAATGAGGATCAATGAGGCCTTCTGGGCGATAGCTTTCTGTATCACTTGAGAGATTAGTGGGAAGGAGGAAATGCATACAGAAGTCCCCGGGCCAAACTTGGACTAGAGCGTCTCTGCTGGGTTGGCCTGGTAAAGGGAATAGAGTGAAATATTCTCTGCACTTGCTGTTTTGGGGAGTAGCAAAAGATCGCAGCAAGGCTGACCCCACTTGAGAAAATTTCTCTCACAACAGAGTCTTTCAGAGACCACTCGTGAGGCATGAGGATAGCTCTGCTCAACTTGTCCGCAATTTGATTGGACTTCCCGGGGATGTGCGTTGCTATCAGAAATCGCTGAGAAGAAATCGCCCATTGCCACAATCTGAGTGCTTCTCGACACAGGGGGTATGACCTGGTTCCGCCTTGTTTGTTGATGTACCACACTACAGACATATTGTCTGTCTGGATTGCAATTGTTCCCAAGGGAAGAGAGTCTTGAAGGGCTTGCAATGCTAAAAGCACTGCTCTCATCTCCAGAACATTTATGTGCAAGTGGCATTCGTTTGGTTGCCATGTGCCCTGGACCGTCCTGCCCTGATAATGCGCCCGCGACCCGATCAGGGAGGCATCCGTTGTCAGAGTAGCAACCGGAGGGGGTGGAACAAAAGGTCTTCCCAACAAGAGCTGAGGGGAAGACATCCACCACATGAGATGATTTCTGCACGCTTGCGTGATCATAATGGTGTGGGACATTGGAAGTTGCTGGTATGACCATTGTGTAAAGAGCATCCATTGAAGGATCCGCATGTGGAATCTGGCTAATGGAAGCAGAGGTATGGCCGCCGCCATAATTCCCAACACTTTCAGAACTAACCTGGCTTTGATTCTGTTGTTGCTGAAAAGGAGTGAGACCAGTTTGTGAATGTCTGTTATTCTCTGATGTGTTAGTCTCGCAGACATGTCTACTGTGTCTAGATTTGCGCCTATGAAGGTAATAGTACGACAAGGCGACAAAACAGACTTTTCGCAATTTATTGAAATGCCTAACTTTTGACAAATGCGAAAAGTGTAATCCCTGGCCATCAGAAGGAGATGCTTGGTGGGAGCTGTGAGGAGCCAGTCGTCCAAATATGGAAACACCTGGAATCCTTGTTGTCTCAGGTGAGAAGCTACCACTGCCATGCATTTGGTAAACACCGGGGCAGTGGTGAGACCAAAGGGCAGGGCCCTGAACTGAAAATGACTGGTTCCCAGCCTGAAGCGGAGGAATCTTCTGGAGCGCCTGTTCATTTTATGTGATAGTACGCATCCTGAAGGTCTATAGAGCACATCCAGTTTCCTTTTCCCAATAGGGAAGGATGGATTGCAGCGTGACCATCCGAAATCTTGTTTTCTTGACTGATCTGTTCAAGATACTGAGATCCAAAATTGGTCTCCAGTCCCCTGTTTTCTTTGGAACTAAAAAGAACCTTGAGTAGATTCCGGATCCTTGCTGGTCTGCTGGAACTGGCTGAATTGCTCTTTTGCAAGCAGTTTTGAAATTTCCAAAACCGCTAGATCCCTTTGAGCGGTGGAACATCTGGAAGGGATTTTTGATTGGTTTGGAATGCGAAGAAAGGGGATAGAATAGCCTTCGAAATGACGGACTGTACCCATTTGTCTTGAGTCAGGGATAGCCAGGCTTCTGGGTACAGTGACAATCTTCCCCCGACTGCCTCCGAAGGTGGGCAGCCGGGCAACACCTCAGGGATGCTGAAAGGGCTTATCAGAGAAAGCTTCCCGATTGCCCTGGTTCTGCGGAGCCCCCCTGCCTCGAGGGCGGCCTACCATTGTTATTCCCGCCTCTGCCTCTGGTGGGAAAACGACTTTGTCGCCAGGCGAAGTCCCTTGAGATTGCTTACGGAACCACATTTTTCCACCCTTCTGGCCTTTGGGGTAAGGTCTAGAAGGAGTAGAAAAACGGACTCCGACGGCAGAAAGAGTCTTGCCATCAGTCTCGCACCTAGTCAAGGTTTCTTTCACTTGAGGACCAAAGAGAGATGATCCATCAAACGGGGAGTTAGTGAAAGACGTCTTGAAGGGGTCCGCAAAATTGCATAACCGCATCCAGGCATGTCTACGTAAGGCCACACCTGTCCCTGCGGCCCTACTCGCTCCATCAGCCGCATAAGAAAGGAGGCATGGAGGAGTTGGTTATGGAGTTAAGGGTAGCCAGCTGAGTGTTCATCTTATCTTGAAACCCCGCAGCTGTAGGGTCCTTCAACATGTCACTCGCTTCTTTGATCAAGTCCCTTTGAAGACGAGTGAAATGGCAGAGGTAGTTCAGCGAACGCATAGTAAATGTCGCTGACGAGAACATCCACTTCCGCACCTGTCCATGGACCTAGATTCCTTGTTAGGTGGATGGACAGGTACTGAAGGATCAGCTAGTTCCTTCTTAGTGGCAGCAGCTACCACCATAGCATCCACAGAAACTCCTTTTGTCAAGAACTGCTTGTCTGCTGGTGCCGTTATGAATTTGGAGGGTCTCCTGGGAGTGGGGTCCACTGAATCAGGAGCCGTCCATGGCTTTTAGCAACCACCTGCATGAGGGGGTCAAAGGGGGGGACACCCAGGAGGTGGAAGGGCGAGAGCCAAACGCCTCAAGATACACAGATTCATCCTCCGAAGGGTTAAGGGCTGGCCAATTTCCCTCTGCTTCAGGATCTCTAGAATGTCTGCAAAGGAGACATCTTCAGAAGGGGAACGGGGAACCCTCGAATCATCTAAATCTGTGTCAGATGTGATGGACTCAGGTGAGTCAATATGTTTCCTCTTACACTTCCTCTTCCGAGGGGCTCTTCTGCCAAATCAGGAGAGGCCTCGAAGAGGATGAAATCCCCACAGGGGTTCCTGAGGAGCTGGCTCTCTGCGGTCCGGGATGAGGGAGTGAGTCGACTTGACCTGAGGCACCGTGAGGGAGGGGCGGACGGAGCCGACTGTGGAGTAGAGCCAGGCTCTAACACACTCCGCATGACCTCGAATGCACCCCTGTCAGGCAAAGCCAGAGGTCCCCGCCCGAGAAGCTGAGAACCTCCCTCGGCACCGACAGTGATGGCTCCGAGGTCGATGTCGGAGCCGAACTCACCAGCGCCGGCTCCGAGAGGAAGAGCGGGGTCGGACAAGGGTCCGATGCCACTCACCCCTCGAGCCGACGAGGGAAGTCCGGCGCCGAGAATCCTCGAAGAAGAAATCGGAGCCGACGACGGAGCCGAAGACACCTGTATCGGCTCCGACGCTACCACAGTCTCGGTTCCAACGCCTGCCCGAGCTCAACGGAGTCGGAGGAGGAATATATTGATGGACAGGGGCAGGCATCGACTGATGAGTCGGGCTCTGAAGCATTTGGGCCAGTGCCTCGGACTTAAGAAGTCGACTCACTACCCTCTGGAGGTCATGATCTGACAGCCTCGATGACCTAGAGGAGTGAGATTTATGGCTCCATTCAGACAGCAAAGGAGATGCTGGAGCCGAATGAACGGAGCCAAGGGATGGTGACCTGGATCTCTTCCTAGATGTCGGCTCCGAAGGTCTGGTCGGAGCCGACAAGGGAATTTCTATTACCTCGGCTCCAGCGGAGCCGAGGGAACCACAGAAGCTGTAGACTCATCGGCTCCAGCCGGAACCGATGCAGACATAGGTTTTGCAGCTTTAGGTCTCAGCTCAGTAGCTGGAGCCGAAGACCTAGAAGCCTTACAGGGCTTCCCAGAGACAGAAAGGGAATTCTCAGGCTTAAGTAGACCCCTTAGGATCAACTTATTTTTTCTTTCCTGCAGGACCCTGGGGCTGAAGCCGTGGCATACAGCACAGGAGTCCTGCAGGTGCAAAGGCCCCAGGCAGTAGACACAAGAAGTGTGACCGTCTGTCAGAGACATTTTCTGACAGCACGCATCACACTTCTTGAAGCCTGAGACCTTTGTGTCTTTAGACATCCTAAACAAAAAGTGTAATCACACACACTCAAACAGACACACTGATTACACTAATCTACTTTTAAAACTCAAAAATAACAATTAACTAAAGTTTTAAGAGTAACACACACACACCACTAGGGGATGGAGAAAGGCCAGAAGGCCCGAGAGAGAACTTTAAAAGTTCTTGTGGGAAAAAAATGGGATTTTCCGGAAAACAGGGGTAGAAATCCACTACACTAAGGGAAATATAATTAAACTCAAAAATATAGGGTTTTAAGTGTTCTAATTTTACCAAAATTACACTTACCAACAAGCCGGTAGAAAAACCAACACCTCGATGCTGTAGCGGCAAACGAGATCTGAGGTAACTCTCGCCTAGCATTGTGGGATATAAGGGGAGCCTCGAGCCGGTGGAACCAACTCTCGAGCTTTTAGAGTGGCCGAGTGGGAGCCGAGGTCGGCTCCGAACCCATCCAGCAAGAATGAAGGCGAGATAGACAACTTAACATCCTAAGATAACACTGAACTGAAAGTTTCCTCAGAAACAGTAAAAACAAACAAGCATTTGTCAAATATATATATATATATATATATATATATATATATATATATATATATATATATATATATACACACACACACACACACACACACACACACACACACACGTATACATACATAACTACAAATTGAATAATACATCTAATAATATAATGAGAGGAAGGGATCCCCAAATGGGGTTTATCTGAGCAGTAAGCCAGAAAAATCAGCACTGAATCCTGTGAATAGTCATACGGCTTTCTTCTTTGAATGGAAGAAAAAGATTGGACACTTACTCCCCTCTCGGGATAGGCTCAGCCAATCAGCTGTCACAGGAAGAGAGAGAGGGAGAGGAATCTGAACTTTTGAAAGCTGGCCAGTACTGCTTTACTTTGGCAGATAACCCAAAATGCCACTGAGGCAGAGGGAATGATGAGAATCAAATAGTTCCTGGTCATCACTGGAAGTGGAGAAGTCATGCAGTTAGATGAACGGAGTGTATATCCGGGTGAGGCTGCCCGGACAGGAAGAAGATTCTGTAGAAGAGGTTTCTTCTTGAGATTAGGCCACAGCAAGGGGAATCATCTCTGGAGGGGCAAAAAGGGGGAATGAGTTGCACCTTACAATCCTTGGCTTTCTGAAGAAGTCTGCACAACAGCAGTAGAGAAGGAAAAGCATATTACAAGTCCTAGGGACACTTGTGCCAGTATGCAACTTTGGGGTGCTCTCATTTTTGAGGGACCATGCTGAAGAAATGGGAGCCTTTGTTGTTAAATGGTGAAGCAAAAAGAATGCAGCAAGGTTTTCCCCACTTCTAGAATATGCTGCAGGCTATGTTGCTGTTGAGAAACTATTCATGTGGCAGTAAAATTTGTCTGCTATCAAGTTGGATGATCCTGATATCTGCATGCTATGAGAAAGTATTGTTTTGACAAAGCCCACTCCAATACTGTCATCATTTCCCTCTACAAAGGGTAAAAGTGAGTTCCTCCTTGCTTGTTTGTATACCATACCACTATCATGAATTATAGCATAAAAACCACCCCTGAGGTAGTGAGTACTGTAATGTCTGGAATGCTAGGAGGACTGCTGTCATCTCAAGAATACTGATGTGCAGTACGATCACTTGTGATGTCCATGTACCCTAGACCAACATATCTAAGTAATACCCCCTCATTCAGGGATGGCTGCATCTGTGGTTGCAATGGTATTCAGGACCAGTCTTACAAAAGCCTACATCTACTAAGAGGTTTCAAGAGTTTGTGCACCATTAAAAGCACATGCTGCAAGCCTTTGATATTCTGATCCTGTGCTCCATGGGTTGCCAAGCCTTTCCCACTGGGTTCAAAGAGTCAGTTGTAATATTTGCATGTTGAATTTGGCATGAGGAACAATCTGGATTGCAAAAACCACAAGGCCCTGCACCTTGAATTCGACAGCAGTTGATGGCTGGCTCTCTTGGTACGGATTCATGCCTTCTGACACTAAAGATGAAATCCTTTCTTAGGGTATCTTTGTTAATTGATTTATAGTGCCCAGCTGGCAATCTATGAAGATTAAATCTTGAGAATGCTCCTGCTGTGACTTGGCCAAGTTTACAGTGATCCCCAACAACAGACAGATTTGGAGCAACTCCTGTCTTGTTAACAGAAGCCTTTCCATAGTGGGGGCTGCCAGAAGCCAGTTGTTCATGCACAGAAAAAAAACTGGTATGCAAAGTTACATGTGAGATGCCACTGGAGCCATGCATTTGGTAAGTATGTGGGGTTGTGCTGAGTCCGAACAGCAAGACCCACAACTGATAGTGATTGGCTCCTTCCTTAAAGTGGAGGAATTTTCTTGATGCTTTTACAACTTTTCTGTGCAGGTAGGTGTCTTACAGATCCAAAAAGCAAATCCAATTATCTGTCTGAAGGCATAGTATCATGGACCACATCAAGATCACATAGAAAGACTCCTTGTTTACAAACTGACTAGTCTGAGGTCCTATGACATTTTGGGAGCTAAAATGAATCTAAAGTAAAATCTAGATCCTTATCTGGACCAGTGAGACCTCCAGGATTATTTTCTTCCAGAGGAGGCTCCGGATCTCCTGTAGGGCTAATTCCCTCTGCTGGGGGACAGAAAGCTAGCTTTGAGAGCCTTTCTGGAAAGAGAACATGGTATTCTCTGGATAAGCTGTTTCTTGCCCATTTATTAGACGAGATTGTCAGCCATGTCAAAATGAGTAAGGAAAGTCAGCCTCTGACTATTTCCATAGTGAAACATTCAGGAAACCCTTTAGAATTCATACGGGCAAGATCCCTGAAAGGATCCCCTTGACTCCTGGTGACTGGGACCACCTCTGCCTCTCATGTAGTGGCTGGAATGGAAGTCTCCCCTACCTCTAAAACCTCTATCCTGTGGCTGTCTGTTCTGCGATTGCTGGGGCTTATAAAACCACATATTCTTGAACCTTTCAGGTTCTACTGAAAGGTTCTTTGAGGGGTCAAAAACTTCAACCCAACAGCTGTAAGGATTTTGCCCTCCAGCTCACAATGCAACAGATTCCCTTTAACTTGTCGCCCAACAAGATGGTGTAACAAAAGAGGCATTGACAAATATCACCTTAAAGTGGTCTTTAAAATCTGTAAATTGCTGCCAAGCTTGTCTTCGCATAGCTAAGCTGCACCAGCAGCTCTTGCTGCGCCATCTCTAGCATCACAGATCAGATGCATTGTTACCGCTTGAGCATTCAACTAAGAAAACAGTTCACCTGTGGGCAACTGTTTCAGTATATCATCTGTTTTCTCTGCTGTTCCTCTGAAATCTGACCATGTGCACCATGTTGTTCAATGCTCTGACAGAGAAGGTACTTGATGCATATACCCACTTCTCAAGTCTATCCGTCATCCTTGACTCTTTGTTAAGTGGGTGAATAGTTTGAATGTCCTACAGGACATCTCTTTTAGTGGCTGCAGCTACCATTACGGAGTACACAAGAGATCCCTTGCTCCAGTGTTGTCTGTCATCGACAGTCAGGTTTTCTGGGGATGGGCTAACATGTTTAGTTCCTTCCATTTCTTACAAGAAACCATACTGACCAACTTGTCTGGCGGCAGCATTACCCAAGCTGCAGGGGGAAAGATGACTTGTAAGCCTCATGTTAAATATCTTCCTCTGGGGAGGTGGGTTCTACAGGCCAGAAGCTTCCAATGCTTCATCATCTCCAAAATTGTCACTGAAGGAAGAATTATTTGTAGGGGATTTTGAGGAAACCTCCCCTTTGACAATATCTGTCTCCTGGGAGAGGGATTCCAAAGGAGAGTTAAACTGCTTCCTGCTACACTACCACTTCCTGGGAAACTGCTAGGAGAGTTGTCTGAGTTCTTCTCAGAAGAGGGTATCCTGAATTGCGACAGTCTAGACCTACAAGCCTCCTTGCCCTGAAGAAGTTGAGCTGATGAATGATCAAATGCTCCAGGTTCAGTGTTGTCTCAGGACAAAATTTGCGGCCCTGCTAACAGTCACAACAAAGAGGTCTCCTCTACACTGTCAAATTCACAGTAATATTCATGGCCCAAGTCTACAGAAGCACTGACACTGAAGTCTGCGCAGAGAAGTCAGTACTAGCTTCAACTGTTGGCATTGAAGGAATGGTAATGACACAGATAGTTCCATGGTAGAACAAAAATTACACTGCATCAAGCATTTGGGGCCTAGTGATCTCTGGTACTAACAAGTCACTGGCAGTGGTACTGACCACTGATCTCTGGTGCTGACAAGTCACATTGGGTGCTGGCAAGGAAAAAACAGTATTTGTCTGAACTGAAGGGACCAAAGTAGTAGTAAGCACCAATTCTAGCACTACTGGCAGTGAGACAGGGCCTGGAGGAAAAGGAATGGTTTTTCTAACTAGACTGAATTGCTCAGCCCACGGTGGGTACTGCAGATGCCAAGATGACAGTGTATTGAAGCTGCAATTTGACAACTGTCAACATTTGCTCCAAGTCTAATGGAGAAGAAATCCTAAGGGACCACTGATTTATTTTGAGGAGGGGAGTGATGATGATTTAACTGGAGTCACATTATCTGAAGTTTCCTGTTTAGGAGAAGGTGAGGCTCCCCTATGAACATTAGGAGGAATACATTTCTCAAAAACAATTAGATCTTTGTCCTCTGCCCATCATTTTTCCTTCTTTTTCTTGAGTCTGGAAGCTCTGAGGAAGTCTTACCGTATTCTTTCAAGTTGGAGGCTCCATCTGTGCTGCCTAATAATGCCTTTTAAAATTTCTTGTCTGCAAGATAGCAGAAACTAAAGTTTTTGTATAGAAAACAATTGCTGTCCAAATGAGAAACCCCCAAACAAATGACATGTAGTTTGTGCAGGTCATATGGGGGAATTTTCTGCTTGCACCTTTTACATTTTTTAAATCCTAGCTTAGGCTATCCATTTTGAAAACCATTCAAACAACCGGACAAACCTGTAGCCAACTAACACTGATCACAATTCTGACCACAAAAACCTCTGATATAAAACAACCATGTGTCAATTAATTCTGATCATAATATAGACTGAAAACAAACAAAAAAAAACCTCTCTGACACATAGAAATCGACATGGAGAATAGAGAGGCCAAAGAGACTGATGATAGTCAGGGAGGGAATGAGAGAGGATAATTTGGTATTAAAAAAAAAAGAATCAGGAAGGCAGTAAAGAAAAGCTGGGCAGAAACCTTTCTATTTATGAAATATGACACATCGCTGACAAAGAACTGACAAGAAAATATACTAATTTGCAGAAAAGCTATGCCAAAAACTCCCTCTAAGCACTACAGCTGCTAAAGACGTCATTGTAGCTTAATGGCAGCAACCTGATCTGGAGGATGCCTATTCGGCAGGGGCTTGTACTTGGGAGAAGTTTGTTGTCATGTAGAGCGTACCAAAGGTACCAAAGTAATGATTCCAGTATCCAGACAAGACCTGAGAAATCATCTGTTCCAGTGTTTTTTCTCTGTCATCTGGCTTGATATTGCTTCTTTACTTTAGGCTTGCTGCATATTACTTAATAGAAATGTTGTATTACTCACACATTTTGGACAGATCTAGCTGTTTTAAGTACCTGGTCATATTTGTGTTCTAGCTTCTACTTGTGCACCATGTGTGTACGACCTACTGCAGTAGCTTACATCAACTCTTTTCTGAGGTTCTCCTTCAAACTTACCATTTTCCTGGTTGTTAATTTTAGAAATTAATCCTTCTACTTTCTGCTGCCTCAATTTTGGTATCAGTAATTTTGCGTTCTTAGCATTAGAGATAGGTAAATAAATAAATGTCACTGCCATTACTATGATAATATTCCCACATCATATCGCAACTACAACACAAATACACATGCATCACAAAACCTTCTTTTTCTCCCTCTCTCTCCTTCTCTGTACCAAGATATATATATATATATATATATATATATATATATATATATATATATATCTACACATAAATATATACACACACATATATATATATATACATACATAAATATACACACACATATATGTGTATATATATATATATATATATATATATATATATATATATATATATATATATATATATGTTTTTAGCTTGGTGGATCCTGTTTGGGCATTCTGAAGATTACTACAGCACCAGAAACGAGAAGGAAAGATGTTTTGCTGATTCTAAGCATCTTTTTGGCTTTTTCTTGACTGTTTTTGCTTACTGCATTTAAAAAAACATTTTTACTGTGGTTCTGTTGTTATTACTGCTGCATTTTACTGTTATATCATTTTACTGTGTGTGCACTTTGATTTCAGCTTAAAGGTTAATAATTTAAACTGCATTTACTGCTGTAGGCTTCACACTCAAGTGTGATAGCCTTTTCGGTGCATATTTACTGTTAAATTGCATTTTTATGTTTAATTTCACAAATAACAAAAAATACTACCTGTTTTGCTTGTTTCCCACCTTTTGCTATACTAGAATAGCCCAGATCCCAGATTTGCTGGTTTCAGGTCTTTATTTGGTGTTTCTGTGTTGCCCAGACCTTGTTGTGGTAGTGGGAAGTCTTTCTGCTTATCAGTAAGAGTAGTAAGCACTGAGCAGCCTATCTGCAACAAGAGGAGTGGTTGCCAGCTCTGAAATTGAACCTTATTGGCCGTTTTGGGCTGATTTCTATCCCTTTTAACTTTCTCATTTAAAAACCCATGCCTGCATGGGTTTGCACTTCTTTTAGCTCGGTGGATCATGTTTGGGCATCCTGCAGACTACTACAGCACCAGAAATGAGAAGGAAAGACATTTTGCTGATTCTAAGTATCTTTTTGGCTTTTTCGTGACTGTTCTTGCTTACTGCACTTTAAAAGCTGTTTTACTGTGGTTCTGTGGTTATTACTGCTGCATTTTACTGTTAAATTGTTTTACTGTGTGTGCACTTTGATTTCAGCTTAAAAGTTAATTTAAACTGCATTTACTGCTGTAGGTTTTACACTCAAGTGCAATAGCCTTTTCTGTGCATATTTACTGTTAAATTGCATTTTTCTGTTTAATTTCACAAAAAAAGCAAACAAAAAAAAATACTATCTGTTTTGCTCGTTTCCCACCTTTTCCTAAACTAGAATAGACTGGTTCCCAGATTTGCTGGTTTCTGGACTTTATTTTGCATTTCTGAGTTCTCCAGACTTTGTTGTGGTAGTGGGAAGTCGTTCTGCTTATCAGTGAGAGTGGTAAGCACTGAGTAGCCTATCTGTCACAAGAGAAGTGGTTTCTAGCTCTGAAATTGAACCTTACTGGCCGTTTTGGGCTGATTTCTATCTTTTTCAACTTTCTCAGTTAAAAATCCATATTTGCGCAGGTTTGCACTTGTTTTAGCTCAGCTGATCCTGTTTGGTCATCCTGCAGATTACTACTGCACCAGAAATGAGGAGGAGAGACATTTTGCTGATTCTAAGTATCTTTTTGGCTTTTTCTTGACTGTTTTTGCTTACTGCACTTTAAAAGCTGTTTTACTGTGGTTCTGTTGTTATTACTGCTGCATTTTACTGTTAAATTGTTTTACTGTGTGTGCACTTTGATTTCAGCTTAAAAGTTAATAATTTAAACTGCATTTACTGCTCTAGGCTTCACTTTCAAGTGCTATAGCCTTTTCTGTGGATATTTACTGTTAAACTGCATTTTCTGTTTAATTTCACAAAAAAACAAAAACAAACAAAAGGAACACACAAAAAATAATATCTGTTTTGCTCTTTTGTCACCTTTTCCTATACTAGAATAGTCCAGATCCCAGATTTGCTGGTTTCAGGATTTTATTTTGTGTTTCTGAGTTGTCCAGACCTTGTTGTGGTAGTGGGAAGTCTTTCTGCTTATCAGTGAGAGTGGTGAGCATTGAGCAGCCTGTCACAAGAGGAGTGGCTGCCAGCTCTGAAATTGAACCTTATTGGCCATTTTGGGCTGCTTTCTATACTTTTCAACTTTCTCAGCTAAAAACCCATGTTTGCATGGGTTTGCGCTTCTTATAGCTTGGCGGATCCTGTTTGGGCATCCTGCAGACTACTACAGCACTATAAATGAGAACGAGAGACTTTTTGCTGATTCTAAGTATCTTTTTGGCTTTTTCTTGACTGTTTTTGCTTACCACATTTTAAAAGCCATTTTTTACTGTGGTTCTGTTGTTATTACTGCTGCATTTTACTGTTAAATCATTTTACTGTGTGTGCACTTTGATTTCATCTTAAAAGTTAATAATTTAAACTGCATTTACTGCTGAAGGCTTCACACTCAAGTGTGATAGCCTTTTCTGTGCATATTTACTGTTAAATTGAAAATTTCTGTTTAATTTCACAAAAAACAAACAAAAAATGCTGTTTTGCTTGTTTTCCACCTTTTCCTATACTATAATAGTCCGGATCCCAGATTTGGTGGCTTCAGGACTTTATTTGGTGTTTCTGTGTTGTCCAGACTTTTTTGTAGTAGTGGGAAGTCTTTCTGCTTATCAGTGAGAGTAGTACGCACTGAGCAGCCTATCTGTCACAACAGGAGTTGTTGCCAGCTCTGAAATTGAACCTTATTGGCTGTTTTGGGCTGATTTCTATCCCTTTCAACTTTCTCAGTTAAAAAACTGTGTTTGCATGGGTTTGTGCTTGATTTAGCTTGGCGGATCCTGTTTGGGCATCCTGCAGACTACTACAGCACCAGAAACGAGAAGAAGAGATGTTTTGCTGATTCTAAGTATCTCTTTGGCTTTTTCCTGACTGTTTTTGATTACTACATTTTAAAAGCAGTTTTACTGTGGTTCTGTTGTAATTACTGCTGCATTTTACTGTTAAATTGTTTTACGGTGTATACACTTTGATTTCAGCTTTAAAGATAATAATAATTTGAACTGCATTTACTACTGTAGGTTTCACACTCAAGTGCAATAGCCTTTTCTGTGCATATTTACTGTTAAATTGCATTTTTCTGTTTAATTTCATAAAAAAATACTATCTGCTTTGCTCGTTTCCTGCCTTTTCTTAAATTAGAATAGTCCAGATCCCAGATTTGCTGGTTTAGGACTTTATTTTGCATTCCTGAGTTGCCCAGTTCTTGTTGCGGTAGTGGGAAGTCTTTCTGCTTATCAATGAGAGTGGTAAGCATTGAGCAGCCTATCTGTCAGAAGAGGATTGGTTTCCAGCTCTGAAATTGAACCTTATTGGCCGTTTTGTGCTGATTTCTATTCCTTTCAACTTTTTGAGTTAAAAACCCGTGTTTGCACGAGTTTGCCAATCATGCAGCGCTGCTTAGCTAGGGTTAAACTATTTCCGGCGCCATAAAGTCTGCTCTTCAATTTTTCTCTTAGAACTAGCCAGTTTCTTAGTTTTAGCACTTGAATCTGCTTCTTCGAGCTCAGCACTTGTTCAGAACTTGTTGTAAGCACTAAATAAGCTACAAATTACTACAGCACTCAACATTCCTCATTTGCCTAGAGGAAAACAGTTTTTGTACTTACTTTCCTCATTTGCCTAGAGGAATACAGCTCTTGTACTTACTTTCCTCACTTGTCTAAAGGAAAATAATTTTTTATTCAGGCATGTCCAAGGGTCCGCTTCCAGTGTTCTCTCCTGTCTACATGAAGAATCAGGGCATCTTGTGGCAATGTAGCAATTGCCTCATGTACACAGACAACCCTCTCCTCCTACCACCCAACACTACAACCTGTGAGAGATGAACTTATCTCTCTCCAACCTAAACTGCTCTCTCCAACCTAGAGTGAACTTGACAGTCAAAAGGAGAAGGTAAACACTTGCACCACACCACACTCATCACATAGTCCCACTAAACCTACACATAGAAACACAAAAACATTCACAGAGGCTCTCAATAATAATCTTCCCAAGAAAAAGAGAACTCCAAAGCAAAAACGCATGCAACCTCCACGCCCCCAACACAACCCAAATGACACATAGCACACAAACTCAGTGTGCCACTCAATCACAGCCCATAAGGCAAAACAATGTACCTAACCCACTAGTCATAGGTGACTCTATAGTCAGGCACATTGATGTCCCACTCACCAGCTAAACAAGGAGAAGGTTAGTGTCAGCTGCCTATCGGGTGCCAGGATCCGCCACATAACCCACGCACTCAGTTCACTCCACAGCAAGTACAAATATAACTCTGTCCTTATCCATGTTGGTATGAACAACCTGAGACGTACCTCCCTGGACTACATGAAAACAGACATGGAAGAGCTCTCCAAAATTGTAGCCCAGGAAGGTATGACCCTAGCCATGAGTAGCATCCTGCCATCACCCAGAATTATACCACAAGGACAAAATGATTGACTTCAACGACTGGCTAAGCTTCTGGTGTCATTCTAAGGGGATTCAGTATCTGTCTGCCTAGGACAACATGGTCGACAGACCACGATGCTTTGCCAGAGATAGCATGCACCTGTCACCCCTGGGATTCTGGATACTGGCTAAGGCTCTTGCCACCCCTATAGTGCCTTTTTTAGGCAAGGTTCAAATGACAAATTCACCACCGTAACAGATACAGGCAAGGAAAAACTGAGCGTAATGCTATTCAGTGCTAGAAGTATAAACTTCAAAATGCACTCACTCAAGGCACTCCTTAAAATGGAGATCATCGATATCTGTACAATGACTGAGACCTGGTTCAAGGCTCCAGAGAGTACCCTGCATTACCAGGCTATAATTCATACCACACCTTTCGGCCATCTAACCTGGACCGGAACACTAAAGGTGGAGGTGTGTCCATATTCATTAAGGATATCCACACCTCCAGGCTAGTTGGTCAGCATAATGCATCCGAGATTATCCAAGTGCAACTAACTCTAGGCAAAACTGCAATCCAAATTGTAGCTTGCTATAGATCCCCCACCATGCCCCAGGATTCCCACTCCTCTTTTCTTGAAATACTGGAAAATATTAGGGTTCAACAAAACACCCTAATAGTGGGCGATTTCAACTACCCCACCATTAACCGGGAAAACTACTCATGTACCAACTCCTTTGCTCAATGCTTTCTGGAATTCATAAATTCCAATGTCCTGGATCAACTTATTCACACTCCCACCAGGGGCAATAATATCCTAGATCTAGTCATTACCAACAGGAGTGACCGGTGTTCCACACCTGAAGTCAACTTCTCGTTGGTCAGATCCTATATAAGCTAATCACCCTAGGTAGCCACATCCTGCCCCCACCCCCATTAAGGAAACCAACATAAAAAATTTCTTCAACGCCAACTTCATGCTTCTTAAGACAGAAGTGGTGAACTTCATGACACCCATGCAGATGGACAATACAGTTACGACTGCTAAATCCTACACAAATGCACTCTATAAGCACTTACTCGAGTGCATGGATCGTGCTATCCCTAACAGAACCAAGATGGTATCCTCCAAAAAAAGGAAGCCAATCTGGTGGTCCCCTGCCATAAACAAACTGCAACAGAAGGAAGAAACTGTTGCAAAAGAGAGTAAAATCCCATGAGTGGAGGAACTCCCTGGTCAGCCTCAGTAAGAATCTGCGATCCCTCATAAAATCCTCCAAAGCTAGTCATGAAAACAAAATAGCCACTGATTCTAAGGACAACCACAAAGTATTCTATAACTATGTCAAGAATCTCAATGGCAACACCAAGATCTGCACTGAGTTACAGCACAATGGCAAGAAAATTACAGAACCAACTTATATTGCCAACATCCTGGCAGATAGGTTCAGTGCTAACTTTACCCTCCTCTCACCCCCTAAAGGGCCCATATCTATACCGGAAGAATGCAGAGTCCCTGTCATCACAACTATGCAGGTAAAAACTGCACTCTCTAAAGCCAAGAACAGCATCCATTGGACTGGACATTATCCTAGGCTGCGTTTTACATGAACTTCATAATGAACTGGCTCCCCACCAAAGTACCATGTTCAATCATAGCCTCATGTCAGGCTTTGTACCCACTGAATGGCACACAGCAACAGTTATCCCATTCCTCAAAGGGGGAGCCACCATGGACCCCGGGAACTATCGCCCTATTAGCTTGACAAGCCTGGTCTGCAACGCCATGTAACGTATCATCATGGAACTTATAAACAAAGACATTGGTAACCTCCAAACTCTGGACCTCACCCAGTTCGGGTTTGTCAAAGGCAGATCATGTCTCCTGAATCTGACTGACTTCTTTAAAGAAGTCACCAAAGCCATAGATGAGGGTAAGGTGGTTCACACAGCCTATCTTGACCTTGCCAAGGCTTTCGACACTGTCCTCTATTCTGGAATTATAGATAAACTCATTAAACTAGGTATAAATCCCTAAATCACAAGATGGGTTGCCAAATGGCTCACTGACAGAACCCACATTGTAAAAGTTGCAGACTTCAAACCAGTAACAAGTGGAGTACCACAAGATTCAGTCCTGGGTCCTCTCCTGTTTGGTATCTACTTCTCTGAAGTACAGGCTAACACAGAAGATCTCTGGCTAACGAAGTTCACAGATGACTGCAAACTAGGAGCCATAGTAGAGTCCCCAAACAATGTGGACATCCTACAGAAGGACCTCACTGAGACAGATGCCTGGTGTCAGAGCCATGGCCTCAAGCTCAGTTCCAAAAAGTGCATTGTCATCCCTTTTGGTAAAAACTCTGTACCCATGAACTACCACATAGGCGCTAGTCTACTTAACACCAAAAGTGTGATAAGAGACTTTGGGACCCAGGTGAACAGTGGTCTCTCCTTTGATAATCACATCGCCACAGTGGTCATAAAATCCTTCTATGTGGCACACTTCATCACAAAAGGGTTCTCATCCAGGAAAAAAGAGGTCATTGTTCCCCTCTACTCGTCACTAATTAGACCCATTATAGAGTACAACGTCCCTTTTGGAATGTACCTCACAAGACATCTACAACAGCTGGAAGGGCAGAAGAAGTACCTCACAAAGAGGATTACTGGCCTCAAACAGATGCCCTACGCTGACCATCTCAAAAAACTCCAGCTTTACTCCGTAGCATATCGCCTACTCCGAGGTGATCTCTGCCTAACATACAAAGCTATGTCTAACCCAGAGCTGTTGGACATGCTCCACCTAAAGAAATCCCAATCCTTCTGAGCTACATGCTCTAGGGACCTAAACCTTGTCACCACAATAAACAGAACTTGTGGAGGGATAGATTCCTGTCCCAGAGACTTCCCATACTCTGGAACAAGCTACCCATCTGTATCAAACAAAGCACATTAGCACTCTTCAAGAAGAATCTTGATGAGTGGATGGGAAATAGGAAATTCATCCTGGGGACCACTTCTGTAGCTCTGCTCAAGAGGGTCACATGAAAATAACTTTCTTGTTAGAGCTGTTCTATTATAGATATATTAAAGTTAAGAATAGCACATTTTCAGCACCGCTGAAAATCAGATACAAATACAAATGACTCCATACCTCTACTCACCCCAACTCCATCATGAAACTTAGTGCAGATATTCACTGTAACCCCAGAACCACACATCAGCTACCCAGCATGGCCCACCCATTCCTTTCCAATGCTCCCAACACTATTTTCCTATCAGGTAATGAATCTATCCTCATTCTTTTCAATGTTCACCTCTGATGTATCTGCAACAAAATTAAGGATATCCATGCAGGTCTAGATTTTTACTCCTCATACTTTCTAATCATCACTGAAACCTGGCTAAAACAAGAAATAAAATTATCCCCCACCAAGATTCAAAATACTCAGAATGGACAGAAAACTGAAAAGAGCAGGTGGTATTACTATTATTTATAAAAACAACTTATAAGCAACTCCAGCCCATCTAACTATCCCAAATTTAATAATGCTGAACTTCTGATTGCATACCTCAGAATCAACCCAAAGAAATCTTTATGTATCTCAGCAGTATACATCCCACCAGGCAACATTACCACAGCTGAAAATATCCTACACTGGATATATGACATCCTCCAGGAAACCACTATGTTAGGTGACCTAAATATAGACTGGCAATCCATAAACTGCAGCAACCTTAAGGACTCTATTCACCTATTTGGCTTCACCCAACTAATAAGCTGTACCACCAGAATCAACAAAAGCCCTAACAGGCAGTCCACTCTGGACTGGATATTGACAAACCCAATTATACAAAATCCTATGGTTGCTTACCAGATACTATAAACGACCACCTTCCAACCTATGTAATAAGACAACAACATGGTTCACCCAAAGAAATAATCTATAAACAAGTATGTAATTTAATTGAATTTGACAAAAACACATTTATTACCCCCCGATCCCAATACAACTGGAATGTATTAAGAGTAATGCCCCTAAATTAAGCAGTTACTCATTTCAATTACACCTTATTAAAAATGTTAATTGATTTGGCACCAGTCAGGATAAGAAGAGTAAAAACAAACCCAGCTCCCTGGCTGACAAATAGGCCAAAGAGTGCATGCTGCAAACAGATAAATCATGGAAAGAATGGTATAAGAGTAAAACACAACATACTTACGAAAATGTTAGACATCTCAGAAATTGTACCAAGATCCTTGCTAAAACTCTGACATGAAATCATACTACAGTCATCTCCAACAAAAGCACCAAAACAATCCCAAGCATTTTGGTCTTTTATAAATAAACTTACATCCTGGCCATACCACTACACCTTGCCCTTCTACTTCATGCAACATAGAGTCCATTGCCACTCAGTTCAACACTCATTTTATCCAGACAGTTCTACCACTATCAATGACCACCTCACTTCACCCCTCCAATTTCCATCTATTCTCAAAAGCAATATAATGTCTTTTTTTTCAGCCCATTCCAACGTCAACCATAAAAAAATACTAACCAAATTAAAAGAGACAACCTCAGCTCTCAATAACCTTCCTATTGAGTTCCTCAAAATAGATGCAGAAGCAATAGCCTTCCCTGCCTCCATTCTGATCACACGGTCAATAACTGAAAGCTATGTTCCATCCATCTAGAAAAAATCCATTAATATACCCCTTCAGAGTGGAGGTACTTCAACAGAGTTAACAAACTGAAGACCTACTGCTATCTTATCACCTGTCTCAAAAATCCTCAAGAAATGTATTCACTCTCAGCTTATGAAACATATAACTAAACACAACCTCCTCTCTAACACCCAGCATGGTTTCAGACCCAACCACAGTACTACTAATGCCTTCCTTAACTTTACCAACATAGTAAACCAATATAGAAATGAGGGCAACCTTGATTCTTCACTTTCCCTTGACCTTTACAAAGCATTTGACACAGTGTCCCACCAAACATTCCTTTTTGAATTTGCAACTCTAGGTCTCACTTACCTCTCCTTCTCCTGGTTCCACAGTTATTTATGCAATCATCAACAGGCAACTAAATGGTGACAAAGCCTTTCAGCATTTCAACCAGTTTCTGTTGGTGGTCAATATTCAGCCCCCTTCTGTTTAATATTTTCATAAATAAACTATATAGTACTACAACACTTGACACTCTTGTTCAATACACTGATGATTCAATCCTTATCTGCTTTGCCCCATCCATAACAAAATTATAGGAAACCACTCAAAAATCTTTCACTGACATTAAAATATGGCTAAAAGACTTCTAACTTGCTGCTTAATGCCAAAAAAAGTTTAAGCTTTTTACTCTAAAACAACACATTAACTAGAAACACACATTTCAAATTTGATAACCACATACTTCATTCCATCAAGAAAACTTAACAAAAACTTGTCTCCCTCTATATGACCAAACACTACCTAACAGGTGAAGCAAGGATCAACTTAGCAGCAACATACCTCCTTCCTTCTCTATTACATACATCCCCTATTCTTAAAAATACCAATATTATGTATAAATCTAAACTAGCCTCCTGCTGCTACAAAATAGCCAAATTTGCAACCAACCAACCTTATAAAACACACCACTGCCACGCATTAAACAATTAAAATGGCTTGAACTCCGAAACCAGTTGACAGACTCAAAACTAATCACTGCCCACAACCTACTGCACTCTCCAGACAAATGCCCAGCATTACAAAATACTCTACTGTACTATGTATCCACTAGAGACCTTCACTTTAGCAACAAATTTTTACTACGTATCACTAAGATATTCAACACTGCTGGAGACTCCCTTTCTATTCCTATTATGTGTCAAAACTCTGGAATGAAATCCCCCACGGTTAAAACAGAAAATTGAGATAGTTTCAAAACTTTGCTTAAACTGCACCAATTTCAAAGATGTCTCTGTTCTTCCTGCTCACCTGGCTAGCTTTACTCAGATTACCTTTCTCCAATTTTTACAGTCACTTTGCTTCCTAATCTTTTATACCTTATCACTCCTCCTCATACTGCACTAATTTCCTAAACTCTTCCTCTTTCTCTTAAACCCCACCATTAACATTACAGTTCCTCCTCTGTCCATTTATCTTCCTGTTCATTTTCATAATTTCTCCCTTCATATCTCTATCATAAATTTTTAAGCTACATTACTACTTGTCTGTCTGTAAATTATTACTAACCTCAAAAACATCCCAGTTTGATCTTTTCTCTGTAGTTATCATGCTATAAATGTATTAACTGTCATTGTATTTATTTTTCTGTTCAATAATTAGACAATATATGCTAATTTATGCTCTTGTTTTTTTATCTAAAAATGCTATGTTCATGCAGAAAATATGTAAAAATCATGTAAATCATGTAAATAAGCTCATGTACATATGGTTTACTCTGCAATTATAAATGTACATGTGTAATTTAAATACAGAGCTTTTCTCCCTGGCCCTCGGCTGTAAATGGATTTTACCCAGTTGGACTTTCCCTGTCAATAAAGACAAATAAATAAATTGTGAGAGGTTTCCAATTCTTACAGGAGAAGTAAAACTATTCAAGATTATCTGGTACACAGTCACTATGTTAAGAAAAATAAAATTCAGTTTATTAATAGGGTAGGGTGAAAATCTAGGGGAACTTTCCTCTGTGTTTGGCACTGTAGCTATCCTGTATTGGTTAAATAATTTGTTAAAATAAATAATAAGCAGTATGAGGTTGTATGAATATTTAGTTTTGATACTGCTGCACTTATGCATTGAGGTGTCCCTGAGGACTGGTATATAAATATATATATATATATATATATATATATATATATATATGTGTGTGTGTGTGTGTGTGTGTGTGTGTGTGTGTGTATGTATATATGCATACGCTAAACAAGTAGAAAATTTAAGTTTAAACTTCCAGAACCTATTAAAGCTATTAAATATAATAATGAAAAGAATCCATTAGCAAGTCATTTTTATCAAGTAGATTAATAGTGATAGTAGTTTATTAGAGGCTACAACACTGGAGAATTTGATTGTAAATGAAAAGGGTGGCAATAATATTAAATATTATTTATTTTATAAAGAAACTACTTACATTGATGCCTACAATAATTAGGGACCCAAATGGTTTAGGGTGCAAGGCTCTAGTGGTCATTAGCCTAATAACAACCTATGAACCTATGAATCAGTGTCCTTGGTTTCCACATATTTGGCATCTGTCACATCTAGTAGACCTGTCAATGAGCATGACACATTGTACAGCCAAAATTATTCATTAGTGATGATGGAAGATATAAAACAAACTGCAAGTGGTGAGACGAACTGAAAAAAAAAAAAACTCCTAGCAATTCTGACAATATGTATGACTATCTAAAGCACAACACAAGGCTCCATGTAATACTGGTGTGAGACCAGATCTGACCTTCAGATGGACAAAAGCAATGCTGTTGAAAATTCTGACTGAAAAGAAAACCTATGCTGGGTAAACCCAACTGCTATGACTTCAGAGCTCCTCCCTGAAGATTTAGCTGTGTGTCTTAAGTGGAAATAATATTCCACTGCTTTCATGCACAAACTCCTAAATGAAAGCACAGTGATGAACAGAAGCTAAATCTCATCTGAAGGCATATTACCATGCTTATCAAATATCAAAGATGCAAAACAGAACAGCTTTCCCTCTCTGGATAAATGCTGTTAGACAGATAACATGTAGGATGTGCCTTGTGAAAAAAATGTATAAAGCTGTCCAACTAGAAGGCAGGTGCTGGTCAGAGTATGCTCTAGAAATAGGACAGTATGATAATCACAGGCCTTAAACTCTGACCCAAAATATATACAACTTTTCTTTCAATCATGTAGTGACTGAAATAATCAGAAAACATTCTATGAACTGATGTACAGTAAAAGGCTATTGCAGTAGGACAGTAACTAAAATATGTTGCTGCCTCAAAAAGTTTAAAAGATGTTTCTTGAAATTCAGTTAATTATTTGTATCAATAAGATCCATAAAGAGATGACCATGAGTCTTCCAGATATCATAATTCTTTTTCTGATTCATGCTATTAGGTTTCACTGCACAGCATGACTGCAGTGGGCTTCTCAGTAGGCATCATTTTAATGAGGTTATGATTCATGTGTATTTAATGCCTATGTATTGTTTAGAAAGAAGTAAACAGAGGATAACCACTAATGATACAATTTCTACTTATTTCTGTTCCACTGAGAAAAATGTAAAATTGCACACTGACCTGGCAGCTTTCTTCATACTTACAAGCAGAATGCCACTGTTCTTGAGCACATGAATACCTATTGGAGTCACTATCTATATGAAGCTGAAAACAAACTAGAGAGTGCCTAACTTCTGACAGAGTACAACAACTTATCTGTCCATGACAGTCTCAGTGAAAAACATTTAGTGAAGAAACAAGTAGAAAAACAAAAAATGCTCCACCTTCACGGGAGGTTTCTGTCCTCCCTGAGCTTGACTTAGTTCACCTGCGTTACTCTTTGAAAGTTGTAAGTTAGACCATCCTATCCTGAGACATAAGAGTCAACCATGCACTAATAAAACAAGCAAGTGTAAATATGTATTACTCACTGAGAAGATACAGACGTATACATGACTTGTGGTAGCTCTGACTCTGAATTTCCCAGAGATGACCAAAACGTGACATTAAAACTCATAGAAATCTCAACTAGTCCTACAAAGAAGTTATGTGTTAACTAAATAATTGACTATCAAGTCTGCAGTCAACCATGCTGCAAATTTACTGAAAATCATAATGACTGGCTACATAAAACTTATGTGAAATAATAATCCAGTATCTGACAGCAGATGTGGGTCAGAGTGTGAGGATGTACCTCTTGTCTTCTAACAACTACTCTAGGGTGACACTCAGATATTTTTCTGTACGTTCCCTTTGTCTGTTTTATGGAAGTCCTTCACGGTGAAAGTGAAATGCATGCTGCTGAAGTAAAATTGGAGGGCAGCATCCTTTTTTCCTTGTTTTGTTCATTTATTCAGCTTCCTCTATGTGTTTTTTTCACTGAATGTTCTTCATTGAGATTGTTGTGGACAAATAGGTTTTTGTACTGTTTCATTAGTTAAAAGTAGTTAGGCATTCTCTGTGAACATTTATAGTGGTTAATGCTACAATTCACTGCAGTTCTTGTATTCTTATCATTCATGTTGTTTCCTTATATTACACTTTCAACAAGCTCTAGCTGATTATATGGTAAATAGCAAAGTTGTTTTTTTTTCTTCAATGTATTGATGGTGATAGCTGACCACAGTGTCTAAATCTATAATTTGCATGATGTAATCTTGCCTAGCTGCAATTCTTTTATCAACTGGCATAATGTTGTCTTCTACTGTACTATATGCTGCGTTTGTGTATGTCTTGGCCCCGGTGGCCCTGGTCATGAATGAAAAAGGTCCTCAAACCAGTTCCCTTAACTTGTCAACAGAATAAATACAATAAATAAGATTATTTTTGTGGCTAATCTGAATTTCTTGCAGTGCAGGCAAACCAAAGATCATGACATGGTTATCAGAAAAATATGCAATGTATGTGGAAATTATTTGTGACAATTTGCCTCCCACAGAAACACCATAATAATGTTTTGGTGATGAGGGCACAGATTGTTTGAAGGCAGATGCATTAAAATGACTCAAGTAATTATATCATTTTACTGAACAGCAGTTACTTCAAAAGCAATGACAAACTGCGAAGTTTGAGCTGATATGTAAAAACAGTGATGCTACAGAAGCTGTGAGAGCACTTGCAGCCCCCAGTATTACATAACCACTAGATGGCTATCAAGTATATTTTTGTACTTACTGGTACAAGTCCTTGTTGTGATACCAAATGTTAAAGGTAGCTTAACGTAAGAGTCTAGTTTTTAAACCAACTATGAAAACTCCTCTAAATAATTACTTACCAAATGCTGAATCCAGAATGTATCAGTCCTGCTACTTGAAGATGTGCTTTATTAAAAATGGATATAAATGCAATACAACTTTATGTTACATTGCTTACCTCTCCAATAAGATATTTCAGACTCCCCCATGGAATCCTGGTGTCATTCTGTTTATAAGCTTTGGTCAAGTATGTGTTCAAGATCTCCAAGCACACCTGAAACAGTCATGTAAAAATATACCATTAAAACACCTGCTAAAATTTAAATGTCTATAAAGCTTTTTATGTGGTACAACTCCACTGTATCCCACTGTTTAGAAAACAGACCACAAACAAAAATACCACAGGTATAAGTTAAGCCAGTTCTTTCATTTTACAGCATTACTTTCTAGGTGGTGCAGCAGTAGCGTTGTTGCCTCACAGCAAGAGGTTCTCTCGTTCGATTCACGGCTGGAGTGCAGGGAGTGCCTTCTGTGTGAAGTCTACATGTCCTCCCCACGGATGGGTGGGCGTTCGAAAGACATGCGTAAATGGGCATGCCTTTGTTGAAGGTTGAACGTCGAGCTGGCACCTCGGCGTTCGTGAAAATCTACTGCCAATCACTAGCGGAGCGGAGTTCCACTGTGGCGACTCCTAACCGGGAAAAGCCGAAAGACAAACAACAACTTTCTAATGACAGATAAGCACAACCAACAGGCAGTGCAGTGACATTCCGTAAGGTAACATTTTGAAAGCTGACAAGAACAAAGAACATCTGTTTAGATTTTGTTCAGTATATGAAAACTAAAACAATATTACTGACAAATCTAATATAGAATAAAGATATATCATGAGATTTTATAAGACACATTGTCGCAAAAATGAATTTGCATAGAATGCATCATAGCAAACTGTATCAATCAAAAAACTCCAAAACGACACAGCTCAGCTAGTATTGACTGTGTAATACCTTAAATCCCTTGTAGTGGAGGACCCCAGTATATATGCAAATGACAACTTAAGGACATACCAGTGTTTTAACTACCTGGCTTCTGAATGGCCATGACTTTCCGTTTTACTTTTTAAGTTTTCACTACAGGAGGCTTACAGTATAGCATAATGAATACTCCGGGTGTATATTAGAAGACTGACTGTTTATGTGATCGAACACCTAAACATCGATTTCTAATATCGAACTGCACAATGTCGAACGTCCTAGGGAAACATGTCCCTCAGCCACAACACAAAAAACATTACTTTACATCTAAATTAAGTGGGCTGTGCCCCCCACACGCCCCCAACTAAATATACCAACTCCAAGTAGGGAAATAGCAAACTCCAGCGAACGGCCAAGGGAAATCTTTCCCTGCATTAAATTGGCCGTTCGCCATTTTTTGCTTTCAAAATTAGAAGATCGATGTTTAGGTGTTTGATCACCTAAATATTAGGTCTTCTAATATAGACCCGCATACTCCAGCTCAGCAGTTTGTTTCTTGGAGTTTTTACTGAATGGTTGTGTGCGTGACCTTTTTACCCTTTGATTTGGATGTATTACATAAAATCAAACTGTAATACAATGCAACAAAGCCATATACTTACATCCAGTGTTGCATGAAAGTAAAAAATAGAAATGATAACTAGCAGAATGATGCAACTTAGTGAAGTTATTCTGTGCAGCTACTAGCTGTGCTGACAGAAAATACTATTCTGGCTCTGTGGCAAATAGGGATGAAACCCTAACTATAACACAGGTGACCCTGGTTCAACTAGTGGTCTGAGTGCAGAGAGAGCTAAACAGGGGAGATTGGAAGTGACCAGCTTATGCCAGCTTGACCATCTTGGGGGATGGAAATGTTACTTTTTGGCCAAATAGCTCCCATGCTCAAGTGACAGTAGAGCTTGTAGGCAAATCCTTTCAACAACTCCCCCAAACAAAAAACAGCCCCCAGGGTCCATCATAGATTGGATTTTAGTCTCCCATCCAAACAAAATCATTCTCTGTGGCACCATCACCTACACCTTCAGTGACCATCTCCCTGCCTTCATTCATCGATCAACTAGCTTCATCCAACACCAACATCTCTACATTCAAACTCGTAACCTTAGCAACTTCAACCCCTCACTTTTTTCCAACATCTTTAAACAAATTAACTGGAAAATCCTAAACACTCTCCCACTCGACAATGCTGTAGAGCATTTTAACTCTATCTTCCTAAATAATCTTAACTCCCTAACCCCTCTAAGAAACAAATTAATCAAAGCCAATTCTGCTCCTTGGCTGACTAAAGAAGCTAAACAAATTATGCACCACAGAGACAAATCCTGGAAGCTTTATCAGAAAAATAAACTGTACTCCGCCTTGCTCCAATACACCCAACTCCGCAACCAAGTAAAGAAACTTATTACCATGGACAAAAAAAACTACTATAATAAACTTCAGTCCAACAACAATAAGAACCCAAAACAATTCTGGAAATCAGTCAACTCCCTTCTCCATCCTGGATCGAGGAATAATCCCTGCCTTGACGCTAGTTTAACTGACAGTGAACTGAGCTCCCATTTCAACACCTTCTTTACTGAATCCATAGCTAAGCTAACTAAAACATTCCCAAACAAGAATCCACCTAACTCCCTCTTCACAACGCCCAACAACCCAAATAACAATCCCCTTAATTTCCATCTCAAACCTGTTTCCACCATTTTTATAAAAACGCTTTTATCCAATCTAAAGCCATGCTCTAATGCCCCTGACAACATACCCGCCTCCTTCCTCAAATATGCTGCTGAAGGTATTGCTCTCCCAATTAGTATCCTGATTAATAGATCCTTAAATGAGTCGTACGTACCCAAACTCTGGCGTTCAGCCTACATTCTACCTCTTCACAAAGGAGGCAGAAATACCGCTATTTCTAACTTCCGCCCCATTGCCCTACTCTCTCCAATATCTAAAATTCTAGAAAAATGTGTCCACCACCAACTTTTGCCATATCTAATTCAGAATCACCTTCTAACACCCACCCAGCATGGCTTCCGTCCTGGCCACAGTACCATATCTGCCTTACTATCCTTCCTAGAAACTGTCAATCAAGCCCAAGACTCTGGACTCAGTGTATCCACAGTACTGCTAGATCTTTCTAAAGCCTTCAACACCATCTCCCGCACACACCTTCTTCTTCATCTCGCTAACCTTTATCTCTCCCCTAATACTCTATCCTGGTTCTCCAGTTACCTATCTGACAGATCACAAGCTGTCAAATGGAAGAACTCATCCTCTTCCTTCTTGCCTACACCTACTGGCATTCCTCAGGGGTCCATCCTCAGACCCATGCTTTTCAACATCTTTATAAATAACCTTCACACCGTCATCCCCAACACTACGGTCATCAAATACACTGATGACTCTACCTTGGTCTGTGCCACCCGCAACATTCCTGAACTACTGACTAAAACTCAAATAGCCTTTTCCACTACAGAGAACTGGATGCACCAAAACCACTTTTCCCTCAACTCCAATAAATCTAAAATACTAATTTTCCTCCCCTCCAAGGTTTCCTCCTTTGACAAAAACACTTTCAATGTCCTAAACCAAACTAACACTGCTATAGAAGTGGTCCCCTCTGCAAAACTCCTTGGCATTACCATAGACGAACACTTCAAATTCGATCTTCATATACAACAAAACATAAAGAAAACCCACCAAAAGCTAGGTATGCTATATAGGAACAATCATTTTCTTTCAAACTCCTCTAGGCATACCCTGGCAATCAATTACCTCCTACCTTCGCTTCTATATGGAGCCCCTCTTCTAACCAATCTGTCTGCTACCAACACCTCTAAACTCGAAGCTTGCTATAATAAGATCTCTAAATTTGCCACTAAATCCAAAACGTCAACTCACCACTGCCTCAGCCTACAATCTCTTAACTGGTTAGAACTCCCTAACCACCTAGATTATCTGCAACTAACCACCGCTCACAAATTAATATTCGCCCAGCCTTAAAGAACATCCTTCCTCCATACATCCCAAACAGATCACTGAGATCTGAACACCAAAACCTAATCTCCATTCACAAACCCAAACGTCTCACTGGCCAGCTTCTACTCTCCTTCTCTCTAGGTACAAAATGGAACTCTCTCCCTCCTTCACTTAGGACTGTACCTAACACTGAATCCTTCAAGACCCAACCTTTCCTACACCTATCTTCCAAATGGAAATGCTCCTACTTTCACCCCACATAAATTCTTGGGATTCTCCCCACTAAGCTCTCCTTACTCCTGCTCCACTATACTCACAAGCTTATTCTTATTCCTCCAAAGAACCAGAACTAACAGACTTTAATTAACTCCAAGCATGTAAATATTGTAAACATCTGAAGAGCAAAAAAAAAAATAAAAAATTCTGTTTTTAAACTGTCTCATGATGTATATTACACTTTGCATTTTCCTGAATGTATGAATCTTCCTCTTGTATTTCATCTCTAACATTGTGTAACTTTTATTTGTATTTTGTAACCTTTATTGTATTGTATTGCTCATGGAGCTTTTCTCCCCGGGCCTCCACTGAAAATGGGCACTTCTTGGCCCAGTGAACTTCCCCGGTAATCAAACTAAAAATAAATAAATAAATAAATTGTGGGAGCATGTACATGCCAAGATAGGGCATGAAATGTCCCTGGCAGTAATGCGGGTCTCACTCATCCACAAGACAGAAAAGCACTGATGGCTGCCTGTAATATGGCAGGTGGGAGGGCCAATGGTCAGTAGGTTCATAGGTGTTTACTAGGCTAATGACCACAAGGGCCTTTTTAAGCCTAGTCATTCATCCCAAATCTCTAGCAAGTTCTGATACCCTTGATAAGTGTAAGCAGGGCTTGGAAGATGTACCATTTAAAGGTTGCATGTGTCCATTAGAGATAAAGGTGCCAAACCTGGGATGATTTCCTAGTCCCCATCCTAATGTACAAGTTACACTTGAATTGGGTTAGGGAGGAACTCTGCTTCACATGGATGGGGAGCCTGTTTCATAGACGGGGTAGTCTCTGGGATACATACCCATCTCTCCAGCATGTCCTATGGTATTCTTTGCTTTGTGGATATATAGGAGGTCCATCACAGTGGGGTCTGACAATGCCCTGTATACCAGGCATAGATCTCCCCTCAAAAGCCTGTAGGAGAAGATCTCCCCTCAAAAGAGTGTAGAAGACAGACTACATGGATAGGGCCTTGAGGCAGTCTGCATAGGACATTTTACTTACACCCTGTATTCTTTCAGTGAGGGACCTCTGTGGCCTTTCCAATTGTTGGATATGCCTGGTTAGGTACATAACAAATGGGGCATTGTACTCAATGACAGGTCTAATGAATGCCGAATACAGTGGAACAATGACTTCCTTAGACTTAGATGCCGTACATTTGTATAAGTTGTGCAACACAGAATGACTGCCTCACTACTATAGACATGTAATGGTCAAAGGCTAGATTACTATCTATGAGTGTGCCCAAGTCCCTGACTACTGGGTCATCTCAAAGAGGTGTGTTGTCAATATTATTGTTACCAGGGATGGATGACTTCCCAAAGGACACTAATATGAATTTCTTGGCATTTAGTTTTAGTCCATGGCTCTGACACCAGATTTGTCTGTGTCATCTCGTCCTGGAGAACATTTGTGTCAGTGCGGGATTCAATGACAGCTCCTAATTTGCAATTATCTGCAAAATTTAGTCAGCCAGAGACCAGTGACATTGGCCTTGACTTTTTAGAAGTAAATGTCAAAATGGAGAAGTCCGTTGATGGATCCCTGAAGGACTCTACTTGTGAGTGGCCTCTTTGTAGAGGTGGACTCTCCAGTTCTAACTTCCTGGGTCCTGTCTATGAGCCAGTTGGCTATCCACCGGGTGACATATGAGTTTGTACCTAACATCTTGAGTTTGTTAACAATGTGGTATTGTGTCAAATGCTGTGGCCAGGTTAAGGTAGGCAGTGTGAACCATTTTTCCCTTATCCATTGCTGTGGTTACCTTCTCAAAAATGTCCACCAGGATGACTAGACATGATCTGCCCTTGACGAAAACAAACTGGGTTGGCTCCAGCATCTGGAGGTTTACTAGATCTCTGTTGATCATTTCCATGATAACTCTTTCCATGGCTTTACATATAAGACTAGGGAGACTTATGTGTCTGCAGTTTCCAGGGTCTGTAGATGACCCACCTTTGTGCAGAGGGAAGACTGTTGCCATTCTCCATCCATGAGGGATGAAGCCTGATTGGAGACTATAGTTAAACAGTAATTCCAGAGGCCCTGACAGGTCATGTTGCATGCTATTTAGAAGGCATCCTGTGATACTGTATGGGCCCATTGATGAAGGGTTCTTGGTCTTGGAGCATTAAGGACCTGTTCCCTAGGGATAGTAGGGGGAGTTATACTTGATGGTATTTCCTGAGGGAATGTTGAGGGGAGAGAGGGGTAATGAATTTATCAGCACATAGGTTTGCTATATCCTATGGCTCAGTATAGGTAGCTCCATTTACAATGAGCTCTGCACACAATTGTGTATTGCCTTTGAGGTTGCAGATATAGCTAAAGAATGCTTTGTGGTTGTCCTTGGCCAGGGAGGCCAAACTTACCTCAAAATTGGCTTTGGTAGACTTTGTTGTCTTGAGTTGTTTGTTTAGTTTGATGAGAGTGCTTTTATCCTGCTGGGTGCTGCACCTTATATTTTTTGTAGTCAAAGGAGAGTGAAAATGACAAAAAAAAAAAACAGGAAGGAATATGGCAAGTGTAATCTGAAAGGGTCTGCTTGTTTATTTTTATTATAGCTGCTGCACACACACTGCATTATGCATATAGTTCACTGACATTATACAAGTACAGTATGCGTATAGGTCATTACATCTTATAGCAGTACAGTATGCGTAGGTGCATACTGCACTGGTACAAGGTGTACAGTACAGTACAATATGCATAGTTCATGATGTAAGTTAGGAACTGTGAGGAAACTAATGACTAATAATGCAGCAGTACAGCACTTTGAGCTACCAACCACAAAACGAAGTTATGTTTTTACCATAATGTTCCATGTGAGTTGTCCATCTTGCTATTCATTCTCAACTGATGGGTTTAGAGATGATCCTCAGCTCTGACTCGGCTGTTTTAATAAGCTCGAGGTCTTCAACTAGCTTGGGGCTAATTCCCTACCCCATGATGCCCTAGTGTGCTTCCTCAGATCTTGTTTGCGTGCGTATTAGAAAAAGTATAAAAAATTTATCCCAATATTATGAGAAGAAAACCTGAAAAAAGTTCAAGCCCAAATGTTAAGAAGTCCAGATCCCCTAGGAAACCATTGGCTGGGGGCTGGAGGGAGGAACGTAAGAATGAATGGCGAGATGGACAACTCACATGGAATATTATGGTAAGAACATAGCTTATTTATGTGAAGTTGTCCTATCTCACCTTCATTCTTAACTGATGGGACAACGTCCCTAGCTCCATTAATCCTGGGTGGCTCACAGAAGTATGTTCTTCAGTACAGTGGGCCCAAAGGAAGCCCTGTCCCTGGAGACCATATCTACTTTGTAATGAGTGATGAAGGTATGAGGTGTTGCCCAAGTTGCTGCTGCACAAATGGTATCTATAGGTACTTTGGCCCCAAAAAGCTGAAGAAATAGCAATGGTTCTGGTTGAGTGAGCCTTTACTTTACCTGGTAGTTTCTTATTTGCTGAATTATAGGTAAAAGAAATACAGTCTGACAGCCATCTGGACAAAGTGGTCTTTGCTACTGCTGTACCTTTATTAGCTTCTGAAAATGACACAAAAAGTTAATCAGATTTTCTGAATTCTTTCGTTCTATGTAAATAGAAACGTAACTGTCTGTGGACATCAAGTTCATGTAGCATTCTGCCTTATTGCCATACTTGACAAAAAAGACTGGCAATTCTATGGTCTGATTTAGACTGGATTATGAACAGACATTAGGTAAGAAGGTTGGATTTATTTGCAGGGAGAATCTGTCGTTGTGAAACAAGAGGTATGGGGGTTTGACTGAAAGTGCTTGTAGACACTCTTATAGCTGAAGTAATGGCCACTAAAAGGTTAGTTTTCCATGTTAAGAATTTTAAATCATATGAAGATGCAGGTTCAAAAGGTGGAAGAATTATCCTGGATAAGACGAAGTTGAGTTTCCATGGTGGAAGTGGAGATTTTATTGGTGGCCTTAAAAGACAAGTGCCCTTAAGAAAAGCTTTGCACAACCTATGTGACATAATGTTTGGTCCATTTTCGCTTGGATGAAAATTTGATATTGCTGCTAATTGCACCCTGATGGTAGCAGCAGCAGCACCTTCTTCAAAAAGCTCTGTTAGAAATTATAAAATAGTAGAAAGGGGTGCAGAATATGGATCTATTTTCTTTTCTAGTGCCCAACTATAAAACCTTTTACATTTGCTAAGATATAGTTTTCTTGTAGATGTTTTATGAGAAGATATCAAGATGTTTGGTGTGGCAGATGAAATATTTTCTAACCTGGCTATGTTTGGAACTGAAGCAGCCAAGCTGTCAACGTGAGGGTCTGTAGAAATGGGTGAGGAACTCCTGAAGAATGCATCAGAAGATCCGGCACTGGGTCCAGGATCCAAGGTTCCTCCTGAAGATGAGGTTGTAGGAAGGGGAACCAGATTTGACGAAGCCAGAATGGGGCTATTAGAATTAAGGTCCTTCCCAATATACTGGCTTTCTGTATGACTTTGTGTATTAATGGGAAGGGAGGAGAGACATATAGAAGTCCTGGGGGCAAATTGTGTATCAGTACATCCCTCTGTGACTTCCACGGAAAAGGAATGAGGGCAAAGTAGTTGCTGCATTTTGTGTTTGTGGCTGTGGCAAAAAGATCGCAGCAAGGCTGGCCTCATTTGGGAAAATGCTTTTCCTCTATCTCTTGTTTGAGGGACGACTTGTGAGGCATCAGTATTTCCCTGCTGAGTTTGTCCACAATCATGTTGGATCTTCCCGGGATGTGCATTGCTACTAGAAAGCGTTGGGAGGAAACTGCCCACTGCCAAACTCTGAGGACCTCTCGACAACGGGGGCATGACTTGGTTCCTCCTTGCTTGTTTATGTACCATACCACTGACATATTGTCTGTTTGAATTGCAATCATTCCTACAGGTAAACAGTGTTTGAATACCTACAATGCTAGGAGCACCGCTCTTATCTCCAGATGATGTGCAAGTGAACCTCGTGTTATTGCCACGTGCCTTGGGCTGTTCTTCCCAGATAATGCCCCTCCCCACTCTATCTGGGAAGCATCTGTGGTCACTGTGGCTAGCGGAGTTGGAGAGTTGGGTTTGCCTATCATCACCTGATCTGATTGCAGCCATCAAAGTAGATCTTTCTTGTAAGCCTGTGCCAAAATAATTTTGGTAGACATCGGAAGCATTTGCATTGACCATTGTGCAAAAAGAAACCACTGCAAGATCCTCATATGCATGCATGCCAAGGGAATCACTGTGATAGCAGCTGCCATTGTGCCTAGTACCTTTAGAACCTCTCTGGCTTGCACTTTTGTTTTGTGTAGAAGATTCAGAACTTGTTTTTGAAGGACTTGAATTCTCTCTTTTGGAAGTTTTACTGTCATTTTGACCATGTTTAATTCTGTTCCTATAAAACGGTATGTTGAGATGGCAATAAGGCAGATTTGTCGTAATTGACCATAATCCCTAACTGTGCAAATAGTTTTAGGGTTGTGTTCCTTGCTTGGATGAGTAGTTGCTTGATGGTGGTGGTTAGGAGCCAGTCATCCAAGTATGGAAACACCCGAAATCCTAGTTGCCTCAAATGAGCTGTGACTACTGCCATGCATACGGTGAATACTCTGGGGGCTGTAGTGAGGCCAAAGGGCAGAGCACAAAATGGAAAATGACTGGCTCTCACCCAAAAGTGCAGGTGACTTTTGGATGGCCTGTCCATTTTTATATGGTAGTATGCATCTTGAAGGTCTATCGAGAACGTCCAATTGACTTTCCCTAGAAAGGCAAGTATCGACTGTAATGTGACCATCCGGAACTTTGTCTTTTTTACTGACTTGTTTAGTCTGCTGAGATCTAATATTGGTCTCCAGTTCCCTGTCTTTTTTGGAACTAAAAAGAACCTTGAATAAGTTCCAGATCCTATTTGGTCTGCGGGGACTGATTAGACGATTCTTTTTTTTTCTAGCAACTTTTGAATTTCTATAGTTGCTTAATCCCACTGATTGGGTGGAACATCTGGGACTCTTCTGTTTTGCGGAGGTGGCACTGAAAAGGGGATTGAGTAACATCTGAATATGATACTTTGTACTCATCTGTCTTTTGTAATTTTTAGCCAGATGACTGGGTACAAAGATAAGCATCCCCCGACTGCCTCCAGAGTGCGACAGACGGACCTCCTTTGCAGAGCGCTGAAAAGGTTTCCCGAAAAAAGATTTGCTGTCAACTTGGTTCTGCTGACCCTCTTTGCCACATGGTCGTCGTATTCTGTTATTACCTCCTTCTCTGCCCCTGAAGGTGGATACACCACATGTGTCAGGAAAGACTTTCTGGGATTTCCGAAACCTCATGTTTCCCCCCTTTTGACCCTTGGGATAGGGTCTGGAAGGGGTGGAAAAACATACACCCACAGCAGAGAGAGCCTTTCTCTCCTGTTCACACCTGGTTAAGGTCTCTTTTACTTTAGGCCTGAAAAGGGACGAGCCATCAAAAGGGGTGTTTATAAAGGATGACTTAAAGGGTTCTGCGAAGTTACACAGATGCATCCAGGAGTGTCTTCTAAGGGCAATTCCTGAATCACTGATCTACTCACTCCATCGGATGCATAACAGATTAGCCTCATGGACGAATTCACCAGGGAATTAAGGGTGGAGAGTTGAGATGACACTTTCTCTGATGTCCCCTCAGCTACTGAACCCTGGGGAGAATCTCCCAGCTCTTTTATGAGATTTTTCCTGTAACCTAGTAAAGTGGGTTAAATATTTCAGGGACCTGAGAGTAAAGGCCGCTGATGAAAACGTGCTTTCCATATCTGTCCATCATGCGCGAATCCTTATTTGGGGGATGAACAGATGAGGATGTTTCCGATAACTCCTTCTTAGTGGCCGCCGCCGCCACCACCATAGCATCTAGCAGAACAGCTTTTATTAAGAATGCCTTTTTTTCTGGGCTGGTGATAAATTTATTAGGTCTCCTGGGGATGGGCTCCACTGTATCTGGAGACTCCCATGCCTTTCAATAAACCGGGAAATCGATGCTCCACACTTATGGTCACCCCCTTGTTGGTCAGGTCAGACCATAAGCTAATCACCCTTAACATCCACATTCCACCCCCACCCCCTAGTAAGGAAACCTCCATAAAAAACTTCTCCAAAGCCAACTTTATTCTACTCAAGTCAGAAGTTACAAACTTCATGACACCCATGCAGATGGGAACTGAAAGTTTGACTGCTGAGTCCCACACTAAGGCACTGTAATCTGCTGGTCCCCTGCCATAAACAAACTTTAAACAAAAGGAAGAAACTGTTGCAAAAAAGAGGAAAAACCCCAGGATGCAAAAAACTCCCTTACCAGTCTCAGTAAGAAGCTGAGATCCCTCATAAAATCCTCCAAAGCTAGTTACGAAAATAAAATTGCCAAAGATTCCAAAGACAACCATAAGGCATTCTATAACTATGTCAAGAATCTAAATGGCAATGCTCATATATGCTCTGAGCTACAACAGAATGGCATTAAATATGCTGATCCCAAGGATATTGCCAATATCCTGGCAGATCGATTCAGTGCCAACTTCATCCCCCTCTCACCCCCTAAATGGCCCATCTCAATACTGGAAGATTGCCAAATTCCGGTAATAACGGCCACACAGGTAAAAAAAAACACTCTCCAAAGCTAAGAATACAGAATCCATGGGACCAGATGACATCCCGGGCTGTGTACTACATGAACTACAAAATGAACTGGCACCTCACCTAAGTGTCATGTTTAATCATACCCTCACCTCAGGCTTCATGCCCACTGAGTGGCGCACAGCTACAGTTATCCCACTCCACAAGGGGGGATCCACCTTGGATCCCGGGAACTACCTCCCCATCAGTCTGACGAGCCTGATCTGCAAGTCCATGGAACGTATTATCATGAAACTTATAAACAAAGACATTGAAACCTTAAAACACTGGACCCCACCCAGTTTGGGTTCGTGAAGGGCCGATCTTGTCTCCTGAACCTGACTGACTTCTTCGAATCAGTCTCCAGAGCCGTAGATGAGGGTAAGACAGTCTACACAGCCTATCTGGACCTCGCCAAGGCCTTTGACACCATCACCCACTCTGGAATCATAGATAAACTTACTAAGATGTGTGTTAATCTCCACGTCACTGGATGGGTTACCAACTGGCTTACTGACAGAACCCACACTGTAAAAGTAGCTGACTCCAAATCCAGCTCCAGACAAGTGACAAGTGGTGTACCTCAGGGTTCAGTCCTGGGACCACTCTTGTTTGGCATCTACTTCTCTGAAGTACAGGCCAACACTAAGGGACTTGCAGATGATGCAAACTGGGGGCCATTATTGAATCCCCAAATGATGTGGATACTCTACCAAAGGGCCTTACAGAAACAGATGCTTGGTGCCAGAGCCATAGGCTCAAGCTCAATGCCAAGAAATGTATAGTTATCCCCTCTGGGAAAAACATGTACCCAGGAATTACCACATAGGTGGCAATACACTAAACACCGAAAGTGTGATAAGAGACTTAGGGACACAGGTGGACAATGGTCTCACCTTCAATAACCACATTGCCACAACAGTCAGGAAACCTCATCACTAAGGGCTTTTCATCCAGAAAAAAGGAGCTCATTGTCCCACTGTACTCATCCCTCATTAGACCCATTATAGAATACAACGCCCCATTTTGTATGTACCTCTCAAGACATCTGCAACAACTGGAAAGGCCGCAGAAATACCTCACTAAAAGAATCACAGACCTAAAGCAGATGCCCAATGCTGACTGCCTTAAAAACTCCAGCTATACTCTGTCGCATATCATCTACTCCAAGGTGATCTCTGCTTAACATACAAGGCAACATACCAGAGCTGTTGAATATGCTACACTTAAAGAAATTCCAATCCCTCAGAGCCACACGCTCCAGGGATCTAAACCTTGTCATCTCAATAAACAAAACATGCTGGAGGGATAGGTTCCTGACCCAGAGACTCCCCAGACTCTGGAATAGACTGCCCATACATGTCAAGCAGAGCGCTTCTTTGGCCCTCTTCAAAAGGAACCTTGATGATTGGATGGGAGAAGGAAATTTACCCCGGGGATCACTTCAGTCACCCTGCTAGACAGGGGTCCAGAGATGTAAATAGTGTGGGAAGAAACAGCCAGGAAATTGTAATGGCTAGGCTTGTATAGGCCCTAGGGCCAATAGCCTAGTACCAACCCTATGAACCTATGAACCAATTCCATGAGTGCTTTAAAAGGCAGAGAGACTCAAGAGGAAGAGAGCCAAGATCCAAAAGCTTTCAGTACACGGACTCCTCATCAGTAGGGTTGATGGGCTTTCAGCCACCTCTCTATTTTAGGATCTGTAGGTTGTCTGCAAAAGAGACATCCTCAGAGGGTGGCCTTGTGGACCCTTCTGATTCATTGAGGTCCATGTCAGATGTAATTGACTCTTGGGGGGAGTCCAAATGCCTCCTCTTGCAGGTTTTCTTTTGAGGACCATCCTCAGAAGCATATGCTGGAGAGGTCTCAGAAGATAAGGGTCCACCCACTGGGGTATCCTGAAGCTCTTGGTCTCTACGCGTTTATGGAGTCAGCTTGGCTGAGACAGACACTGGAGCTCTAAGGGGCAGAATAGGAGTAACCAAAGGTGAAGCTAACTCTGAGGACAGGGTTCTCTTCATAGCCTCAAAGGCCTCACCCCAGTGGACCGAAGGATGTTCCAGCTCTGAAGAACCGAGAAACACCCCCGGCACCACAGGAGCAGGGTCCGAGGCAAAGGTAGGAGCCGAGCTCACGTGAGGCAAAGCTCAGAGAAGAAGAGTCAGATTTGGCAAAAGATCGGTTCCACTCAACACCCCCCCCCTGGAGCCGACCGATGAGTGTCAGCCCCAGACTGCTCGATGGCACCAAGGAAGTCAGAACAGTCGGAGCCGAAGATCCTGGGGTAAGTCTCGGCTCTGATGATCCTATCACCATGGGTTCCATCCTTTCCAGCTCTGAAACCACAGGTTGGGTCGGAGGAGGAATCGAGATTGAAGGGGCAGATACAGTCAGTTCCAAAGCCCTGAGGGTCGGTCCCGATAAAAGTTTGGCCAACGCTGGTGTCTTCAGTAGTCTCTGAACCATACGAGCCACATCAAAGTCAGAGAGGCTCCTAGAGGATCTGGACAATAGAGCCGGGGAAGTTGACATTTGTAGAATTGGTGAACACAAGGTAGGAGATACCGGTTCCAATGCCAGGGACTGGCTCCGTACTGATAAAACCAACAGCTCTAAAACCATTGGAGCCGAGGTGATAGATTTGTCTGCTGCAATTTCTTTCGAAGTTGTTGGAGACATTCTCGGTGTCTTCTTTGCTGGTTCCAACTCCTCCGAAGTAGAGGATTTCTTGGAGGATTTTGACTGATCAGAAGAAGGGGACATGACATTTTCTTTTGAGCTTTGACTTTCTTCCAAGGCTTCAGTGAAACTAGTCTTAATGAGTCCCTTTAAAATCACCGGATTTTTCCTCTCATGAAGGAGTCTTGCACTAAAAGAATGACATAAAGCGCAAGAGTCCTGTAGATGAATGGCACCCAAGCAGTATACACACTGTGTATTTCCAGCTGTTGAAGATATCTTTTGCCCACACTTGGGAAATTTCTTAAAACCTGAATGCTTGGATTCTTTTGTCTGTTTAGTTGACATTATAAAGAAATGAGCAGTCCTAAAACCTGTCTAATTTAAACAAGGTTATCAATAAGGGTAACTATTTAACACTAATATCAGATATGAAAAACAGGATTTACTTTATAATCTCGAAATACCAAAATATCGAATTTCAGTATCTCGAGACTATAAAGCCGAAAAATCAAAATACCAAAACCCCAAATGCGTGAAATTCAAAATCGCTACTTTTAAACGCACCCTACACCACATAAACATACACACACATATATCTCCCCCACACACACTACAACAAACAAACAAAACACACAAATACACGAACATACCCTACATATAAGCAGGGAGGCAAGCCCCCCAGCACCCCCATGTAGGGAGCTGTACCCCCCACACCCCTTCTACTTATATATACTAACTTTGAGGTTGCACTAAACAGACAAAGACATGAAACCCACCACTACACAATCTACATTCCTCTCGCACAAACACACATCATATATGTACAAACACCACCATTCTCAACACTTGCACACTCACACTCTTACCTACATACCGTAACCTACACCTACAACTTCCCAACACACTAACATACACTAAAATCCCTACCAAAAACCCTTAAAATGTAAACACTTACCTGAATTTCCAGCTATCCATTAACACAGTGCACCATCACAACCACTGATTTAACAATTCTGCATTTGGTTATGTGGTCTTTCGTGGAACTGAGCTTTCGGTATTTTAGTCTCGAGATACTGAAATTCAAGATTTCAGTATTTCGAGATAGTGAAGTGAACCCGAAAAATGACAGCAAACAACCTTCGGATCCACACTAACCAATTTAAAGAACAGTCTAAGCTATTTAAGTACCTTATCTATTTTGTATATCTATCTTTATCTAGGGAAAACATGTAAAGGAGCCCTCTAAATAAAAAATGGGCTATCCTCAAAACTACTATCTATATAACAATTGTATAACACTGCACACTTGTAACACACTCTATGTGAAAAACTACAAAGTGGGGTAAGGGTAGGCCCAATAATAGCAGACCTTAAAAATTTAAAGGGATTCTATAAAAGCTAAGAGCTAAAACTAGTAAGATAATTCATACACTATTAAAACACAGTATTCTCTGAAAAAAAATACAAGAAAGGTATAGAAAAAACTGAAAAAGTTTGTCACTTAGCCTGAGCCAGCTGAATAATGTTCGATGTTTCCATGGCAAACAAGATCTGAGGACGTACACTAGGGCATCATGGGATACGGAATTAGCCTCAAGCTAGTTGAAAACCTCGAGTTTGTAAAAGCAGCTGAGTCAGAGCTGAAACCATCAGTTAAGAATGAAGATGAGACAGGACAACTTCACATCATCAGATTTTCAGGATAATCCTGTAGGAGGCACCACGTAATGGGTTATCCTTCCCACCTGTCCTCTGATGGCCACTTCTCCTATAAGTATGTCCTTTTGCATGAGGGTGCATTACATTATGGTTTTAGGTTAATTTGCAAGTGTGCCAGCATAAAAGGAACATTGCTTTAAAATAATAAGATATTATGGATGAGAAATGATACTAATCAAATGGGAAGTGATGGATCAAAAGATGGCTAGAGGAAGGACTGTTGCAAAAATCTTTCTCTATCATCATATTTGAAGAAGGATTTTTTCAGCAAGCAATACACAGTGTAGCAAATCCCTAGCAGTAACATATGAAACCTACAAGGTTAAGAAAATGGGTATGGGACTTATGGCAGGATATCTCACTTAACACACTTATCAAAACCTGGTCTGCTGCTGAATATATCATCTCATTTGTATTATGTGATAATGTATTCACAGAAGACTGTGTGTCAGCTTGACAAATTCCCAAAGAACATCATTTAAATAAACTGCAGGACATGTAGCTGCTCTTTATGGTATCAACTGATACTGCCTTAGGCTTGAAATCATTTTTTCCCCTTATGAATTTCATACCATAAGAAAACAGTACATGACTGGCTAGACTTCACCACTGATTTGGATGGCTGTCCCCCTCCACTCCTTTCTATTTATTTATTCATTCACTAATTTATGTATTTTTGGTAACTAGGGTACTAGACTGTTTTGAAAAGGGCTCACTTCAGCAACAGCCTGGAAATTCAGCATAGGACTTTCAATGACAATAAAAGAAAAATTGTAGATGTGTAAGTAAACTTACCATAATAATTAATGTTTGAATGATTACTGCTGCAGTAGTATAAGCTATATGGGTTATATCCTGCTAAGGATATAATAGCCGTCAAGCTTATAGCTTCATGGCACCTACCACATACCCAAACCATTAGTCAACTTGAGCTAGGCAGACTAAAAGATGCATTTTGGTGCCAGGCCCTTCACAGCTTTCATGCTAACAGAGAGAGGAAGGCCTGAGAAGGACAATACTAGGGAAATAATAATAAATGTCCATACCCTGGCATAAAAAAACATACAAAAATAAGGAGGATGGAGTGAGGGAGTGGCTACTGCTACTGTTTTGTTAAGTTTACTTACAGAACTCTACTATGTACTTCAAAAGGATCATTGCTGCATTATCTTAAACTTAAAAGGGTAGATTACCACAGTTTAACATGACTGGAAGGAGAAAGGATGCGAGTCTAAGGAGCCCCTGGAGAATGGGCCTAGCAAAGTATGTCCTACACCTGGAGAGCGAATCTAGCTTATGGGGCTTTACAAAAGTGTGCAGAGAGGACCAAACTGATGCTTCTAGAATACTTCTAGAATACAATTACTTCCAAAAAGCCACAGTTGAAGCCAAAGCCTTGATGGAATGAGCATTGATTCTGCCTGGAATAGTTCTGCTGTGGTGGGTATAACAAAAGGTAATAGCATGAGACAACCATTAGTCTGTTTTAGACAGGTTGTTATTTTTTCTTACCTTCACAAGAAATGCACAACTTATCAGAAGTTCTGAAAGATTTTGTTCTGTCAAGATAGTACCAGAGTTGCCTGTACCATCAAAGGTATGGAGTATCCTTTCTCCCCCATTTTTAGGTTCCGGAGAGAAGACAGAGAAATGGATAGCTTGGCTTATGCTAAAGTCAGACACCACTTTAGGCATACATAAAGGATTTGTTCTTAAGGAAACCATATCTTTGTGGAAAATGAGATAAGGCTGACCCACTACGACAACTTGTAACTCAGATACTCTTCTTGCAGAGATCAGTGCAATTAATAAGATTGTTTTCTGTGTCAAAAACCTCAAGTCATTCTGACAAGCTGTTTGAAATGGAGCAAGACTTAGTTTTCTAATACAAAATTAAGATCCCTATGAGACTCCATATGTAACACCAATTTCAAAAAAACATTTTCACATCAAACTGCTTTGAAAGGGGGATCCTTGAGCAGATGCTGAATTCTGACAAATGAACCTTGACTGCATAGTAAGATAGGCCACAGCAAAGTTAGTAACTCAGACAAATAAAGTAGAACCAGAGAAACATTATACTTGAATGGGTGCTGGTTCTTCTTTTTGCAGCAACGAGAAAACCCTTTCCATTTACTAATATATGATTTTCTAGTTGCAGGTCTTTTTTGTCTACATTAATACCTGCTGCACATCCCAAGAAAAATATGTCTGAAAGGTATTAAAATTCTAACATCCAGGCAGTCAGCTTTGTTATTTGGGGTCAGTATATATCAAACACCCCAGGAATTGTGGGAGTCAATCCAGTCTGTGAGAAAGCTTGTGGTAATTACTCCTGGAAATTCCTGCCCAAGGAAAAGAAAATGCATCTGTCTTCCAGGACTTCTTGCATAGAGCCCTGGAGCAGAATCTTGCCAACTGATTGTTGTGAGCATAAGCACAAAGATCTAATCAAGGTGTTCCTCAGAGTTATATCAAATCTTGGAAGACCATTTCATATAGTTTCCATGCATGAGGGTCTGTCCTGGTTCTGCCTAGCTTGTCTGGCACACAAGTTTACTCTGACACTATGTACGATTGTGCTGAAGAGTTATATCCCAGGCTACCATACTAAGTCTGCACAGAGGATAAGATCTGGTTCCCTTTTGATTATTCGGTGGCGCAGTGATGCGGCGGTTAACACTGTCCCTTCACAGCAACAGATTCTCCAGTTCGAGTCTCAGCTGAGGTACCTTCTGTGTGGAGTTTGCATGTTCTCCCTGCATTCACGTGGGTTTGCTCAAGGTACTCTGGTTTCTTCCCACATTCTAAAGACATTCGTCTGGAGCATTTCTCCTCGGGCCTCCACTGAAAATAGGCTCTGTCCTAGTCGGACTTTCACAGTCAACAAATGTTAAATAAATAAAAATAAAATAAATTTGTGTACCACATCACTTCGGTGTTGTCTGCAAATTATTGTAGAAGTCCTGGTGACCACAGATGACTGAGGGAATTGACAGTTTTTATAAGGGCTAACATCTCTTTTATGTTTATGTGTTTTGGTCTGCCTTTTGTTTCAAAGACTCTGCACTTTGATTCCCATAGATACTGTTCCCCAAGCAAAGTATGAGGCATCTGATGTGACTGACTGTGCTGGAGCTGGAAGGGAGAGTGGGAGGCCTGTATTTTGAGAAATATGGTGTCTCCATCACAAAGTCCCCCATTCCACAAATGCCAAAACTAGACTCTGAGCTATCCTAATGCTGGGACCATAAAGATTTCAGGTACCAATGCATTTTTCTCATGTGGAGTCTAGTAAGAGGCATCAACAGTATCACAGATATCATGAGACCCAGAATCCTGAGGATTTCTCTTGTTGAGATGGCTGCCTGAGTGGAAAATCTCAGGACAAGATCTAAATACAAATCTATTTTTCCTGTGGAAGAAAAGCTCTTTGAACTGAGGTGTGAAGGAGACACTCCAAGAAAACAATGTTGTGAGAAGGAGTCAGACAAGTCCTCTGTATGTTATCTTGAAGTCCTAGCCTGTATAGAAGACCTCTTACCCAAGAGAGAGAGATTATTAACACTTTGAAAAAGACTGTGCAATGGTAAGCAAGTCATCTAAATAAGGACAAAATCTGAATACCTTTCAGCATGGCATAATCTATTACAGGGGCTAGACACTTTGTGAATACCCTTTAGGTAGTAGACAGACCAAAGAGGAATGCAGACAATTTATATTGTGATGCTACCATTTAAAAGTAATTAAAATCACATTACAGTCATTAAAAACATTTAAAGGTTTAAAATTATTTTAAAGAAAAAGTGCAATTTCTATCATAAAAAGTAAAGTGGAAGTTTTTTTTATTCAGTGAACGTATTTTTCCAGCAATGGAAAATAATTATCTAACCATCGATCCTTGAAAGCCCACAGAGGAGTGCTCTCTTCAGCAGCAGGAAAGCTCTGAAGGGCTTTTGCCCAAACCTATCTTTTAGGCAGATCAGCTCAAGTTAACTAACAGTTTGGATGCATGGAATGTGCCAGAAGCTTTGGAAGCTGGCCAGTTTTTATATCCCTAGCAGGATATAATCCATTTTGCTTAGGTTACTGCAGCAGTGATCCTAATAATGAATATCATCTTCAAATACAGATGCAGGGTAATGAGTGGGGAGAAGGGAAAGCTTTGCCCAATTCTGCATACTAGTATTAGAGATTTTTATTTATGGTTATTGAAAACAAACAAAAAAAAAGAATTTCATTTTCTGAAATTCCTGGAACTATACAGAACACTGTTAAGTCTAATTCCTCATAATTACTGTGATTCAATATACGTGTGCAAAATTAAAAAAATATTCTAAGTACAGAACACTGAATAAAACAAGCTGACAGTTTTATAAGTAGCAAACACAGGAAGAAATGTCAGTAATTATAAATGATTTTTCTGACCTACAATAATAAATTCCATGAAAACTTTGTGTTTTACCTGTAAACTAGTAATCTACATGTACTATTTACAGTATTTTTCCATTAAAAATGGAAATGCAGTGTTGTTGACTCTTAGAAGCCAAACAGGCTTTATTTAATTTCTTTTGCCAGCGTCCAATAATTAAATAAAAATAAATTATCTTTTTTTTGCTGAGAAACACTGCAGTTTACGGTTCTCAGTTGTGAATGTTAAAATATTGTTTGTACTCAAAGTACAGCAGACACTTGACACTCAAGAGCAGGCTAACACTGACACCGAGACAAAATAACTTTCTTCTTACTTTTCTCACCTTTAGACATTTTACACATTTAATTTGTGAAGCCGCTATTAAAAGTAGGGCACAACAAAATTAAAGTTCTCCTTAACAGACTTTTCAATTACTTTTGCAACATGGCAAGGGTGTCTATAGCACCATGATGCACTCTCCTCCATCATTCTAAACATGTGTGGACCATTTGAAAAAATTTTTCATAAAATACTATTTTGCCAAAGTTGATATCACTGGAACTATCAGTAAACTTCGGTGAAGTTTATTCCTCATTGTCATCAATGTACGGATAGAACGGGAATGTATTCAAAGACTTTAACAGGTGCTCCATCATACATATACAAGGGTACATCCATTAAAGTGAAAAGATGCAGCCCCCACGCAATCCCTATAGACATACCTCCCAGATGTTCCTAACTGTGCAAAATATCCATGATTCTGCCTCATATTTTTGCCCTGCCCCTTGAAAGCATTTTGATTTTCTGGTAAATCACTGAGGATTATAGTCAGTCAATAATGTGAGTCAAAGTTTCAAGCTTCTTATTGTTCAGAAAATGCATGCTGCTGCAAAACCTTTGTCATATTAACATTTTAAATTAAATAACGTTGCACTTAAAATTGTCACTGATTTTGGGCTTTCCCCCTATCATTTTTAGTTTTGCCCAGAATTCTTGAGCAAAGAAGTTGAAAGGCATGTCAATGGCAATGTCAAAATCACTGAAGTGACCAGATAATAGTGCTCATTTAGAATGCAAACCCAAGACGACCAGCATACTGTGTTGTTGTCACTCTCACTGGAGCAACAAGAGTCTCTTGGACAGACAGATGTTAAGTTTTATATAAAGAGCTTTGTCTTTTCAGATAGGAACCCCAAAGCATAGTGATTAAGCTCAAATTACACTCACTCACAAATAGAGAGAACTTTTTCTCTTTAGGCATAGAAATGAAAGGAGAATATTAGTTCTTATTTGGTACTCAAACCAAAGACCTCCAACATACTATGCTGGGGTCACTGCTGTTGTACCATTAAGGGAAAATGGCAAATATGTATCAGGGTAATTTGTTTATTTGGGCAGATCCTTAAAAAATATGAACATTTTTATTAAGAAATAGCCCACTTAAAATAGACATGACAAGGGTAAAATACGTAATGGCACTTAAGTTACCAAGTAATTGTAAATACACACACACATAACATGTATATGTGTGTGTATATATACAAACACACACACACATATATATATATATATATATATATATATATATACATACACATACATATACATATATGAGTCTATGTCAATCATTTGAACTATGCACTCACTCCCCACACTCTCTGCTACTTAAATGTACCAACTCTGAGACTGCACTACAATGGGGAAAGGTCAAATTCCCACTCCCTACTGTAACGCTCTTTTGTGGATCAAAACCCCAGAAGTTTTAAAAAAGTTCATTTTTAACAGTCCAAGCATTTGATAATAATCTATAAACACACATGCATACACTTGCATACACATTGCGAATGACCATTTTCAGCAAACAATGCTTTGTAAAACAATGTAACAGAAAGCACTCCACAGGGTAAATGTCCCATTGCCAAAAGTCAATAAAATCAGCAATCCACAATAGAGTATGGCAGCGAGACAACCAGGCACTCCGCCTTCGTTTTCAACCATAAAAACATAAATGTATTCAAGTGAAGAAAGTCAACAATGGTAAGCGCTTTCGCTAAAGAGCTTCATCAGACCATCTGAGTAGAATCAATTGTATCTCATTTTATACAAAAGTCAAATTCTCATTACCCAATCATATACATGAATAGTTAAAATACAATTAGCTTAAAGACATAAGGTAAAATACAAACTTGATTATAGTCCTTAGAGCTGATAGAGGCAAAGGGCTGAATGAAAAGGCTTCTATAAACCCCTACTTAAAAGTAAAAAGTTACATAAATATTATACATCCTTCCTTCTTCAGTCTTTTTCTTGTTATTTACATATTTGTATGAATTCATGTTAAGTATGTTCTGCTTTTTTTATATATATTTTTTAACATACTAGTGCTTCTGAATAAAAGCAGGATTTTTTTTAGTATTTTGATATAACTGCACCATCTCCCAAGGACATATATTGAAAAGACCAGTTTCTTTCATTCAACACTAGTTGTTTACAGATTGGTTCCACTGACTTCTCAACCCCACTTACTTCTCTACAGAACTAAAAAATGATGGAGAGGGTTTCCTCTCCTATTAGTATCCTTCAGCAATGGATGTAAATCCAGGGTAGACAGGTTCTTTGCCTTTTTGCCTTAAAAAAGAAACAGCTTCAAATAACCAAACCAAATTTTCTCAGCTTAGTCAAACTGCTGCTCCATTAATTCAAAAGACTTGATTTTGTTGAAGTCTCAAAATGGCAGAAATGAATAAGTACCCTCTTCAACCAGTGTCAACAAATACCAGTCCACGTCCCACAGCTCCATCTTCGGACAGCCTCTCAATCTCACCATATTCTTTAATAATGATCCTACACTTAAACTCTTTTTAAGGGCACCTGATTTGTGCAGCAGTTCCCTTTTTACTAGAATCACCTCTTTACATATTATTAACTTGTGAATGTTAAAATATGCAGGCATGACAATTACCCACACCTATACATTCTACTGCAGAAACTTCCTTACCCTTCTTTAAGGCTGTCATACCCATCCATGTACATGGAATTGAAAATTAGGTAGTTTAATTTCCCTTTTTTGCCTTGTCCTAAACAACTATGAGGTAATTGCCGATTCATATTAACTATAATTTTCCTTCTTACTGTCTTCCAAAAAGTGTCTGTTATATCTCTCACATAAAACACAAACCTAGGGAAATGGTCATCCTTATCTTTATTATTCTCCATCAATGACAAGTTTAGAGACCTCTGTCCCTGGAAAATGCTTATCCAAATCATGTTCTACTTTCTTAAATTTTCCCTTAATGAAATATACTTCTGCATGGGAAGAAATCTCGCAGATAAACTGTTACTGATGCACTCAAATCCATATCCAGTGTCCAGTCAAACCTTGTTTTAACACATTATTATACTTACTTAGAATAATTCATTTTAACTCGAGACACCCTTCCCCTGGAAATGTCATAATATCTGCTTAACTTATACAATGCTGGCTCTAGACCCTTTCTCAGGAACAGGATACAACTGGAGTACAGTTTAATTTGCTGTGAATTATGCAGTGACAGCTTAGTCCACCTTACACAAACTCTCCCTCTTCAATATTTTTAGCAAAAAGGTCAATGATATTAAAAAAAGGCATAAGAAAGGGATAACCAAGCCATGCTTCCTTTCCAGCAGCTAAATAATTCATAAAAATTCCATACCACTCATAGCCTATATATAAACTTTTCTCCAA